>NC_135596.1:7374158-7997782 GCF_965152235.1 Eretmochelys imbricata
ATTAATTTGGAAGAATTCAGGTTGCTGGAACAGGGGATTGTGAGACACGAAGCTGGGTTCTAGTCACTCCCGCTCCATGACCTCGGGCTAATCATTACGACCTTGACCCAGTCACTGTGTGATCCTGGGGGCAATCTTATCCCTCCCTGTGTCTCCGTTTGTGCATCTGTATAACGGTGACAATAACACGGACCCTGCTTTATAAAAGTGCTTTGAGATTGTGGATGAAAAGTGCCTTATAACTAGTGCTGAGGGCTATTCTAAAAGGTGATTAGCCAAATAAATCTGTGTACGCAACCTGCTCTCTGCAGAAAAATCTACACTGCTCCACAAGCAGTGATCTTCTCCCCTTCTAACCTGTTGTCTCCCCGTCTCCCTTCTTGGCCCCTTCCCCCACACCGTGATCTGCTGTACTGTTTGTGTGCGACTTATTTAATTTTAAATTCTAAAGCCCATGGGGGAGAACTGTCATCTTTTCATTTGCCTATAAAGCACCATGCCTGTCTCTCGTGCTCTGCAAACGCTAGGTGCCCGCACTGTCAACAATCCCATTTGCTTTTAATAAAAAAAATGAGTAATTCAATAAAAGTTCTCTGGGCAAGTGCCTGTATTTCTGATAGAGATGGGTCATACCCTCCAATTAGGCATAAGTATTAAAACCAGCAGTGAAGGAAAAACCAATTGCACCTCCAAGCAATGCAGGATGTCTGAAATCTGGGGCCTGTTTTATAGTACCACAGGGTGTTTGGTTTGCTTTAGCAAAAGGCATTCAGCAAACTTCATTCCAAAGGTGTAGTAACTGAGGGCCACATTTTCAGAACTGGGTGCAATTTAGTCCATATTTAGGCACCCAAAGGTAGCCTCTAATACCTGAATGTTGCATCAGCTGCTTAAATACAATTTTAGGCATGTAATTTTAGGATACTAAGTCTGTAAAATTTGGGACCAAGACAATTTAGAAAAAGTTTAAGTTCTGGGTGCCTAAAGTCAGACACCGGAGATGAAATCCTGGCCCCAGTGTATTTTGCCATTGACTTCAATTGGAGCAGAAGTTCACGCCTATGCCCATAGTTCGACACCTAAGCACAGCAAGTGACCTGACTTTCCAGCAGTGTTTACTGTCTCCGCTTCCTATTGGCTTCAGTGGGAGCTGAGAGCGCTCAGAACCGCTAAAAATCATGCCATGTATGACATATGCCATCATGCCTCAGGAGGTCATCTAGTCCACCCCCCTGCTCAAAGCAGGGCCAACCCCAACTAAATGGAGGGGATGGTATGATGGGATAGCCTAATTTTGGCAATTAATTGATCTTTGACTATTAGCGGTAGATATGCCCAATGGCCTGTGATGGGATGTTAGACGGGGTGGGATCTGAGTAACGGCAGAGAATTCTTTCCTGGGTGTTTGGCTGGTGAGTCTTGCCCACATACTCAGGGTTCAGCTGATCACCATATTTGGGGTCAGAAAGAAATTTTCCTCTAGGACAGATTGGCAGAGACCCTGGGGTTTTTTCGCCTTTCTCTGCAGCTTGGGGCCCGGGTCACTTGCTGGAGGATTCTCTGCACCTTGAACTCTTTAAACCACGAGTTGAGGACTTCAATAGCTCAGACATAGGTCAGGGGTTTGTTACAGGAGTGGGTGGGTGAGATTCTGTGGCCTGCATTGTGCAGGAGGTCAGACTAGATTATCATAATGGTTCCTTTTGACCTTAAAGTTTATGAATCTAAATCAGCTCATCTGGTGGCCTGTGTGAAAAGCATATGCGGGGTCTCTCTCAGACAATTGTCCACATCACAAGAAAAACCATTACCACGGGGCCCCTTGCTGGCAGTCCCAGCAGGTTGGAAAGGACTCTGGGCCCTGGAGACTCAATTCCTCTCTCATGCCTAGCACTGGCCCCTCCAGCTCAAAAGTTAAGACACACAGTGGGGATGGGATGAGGGAAGCTCACCCTACCCCTGCCCATGCTGTACCTGCTCTGTAGAGAAATAGAGGATCAAGTTCTCCAGGTCTGCCAGGCTGGCTCCTTTCATCCGCACAGAACTCCCGAACAAACTCCACCCCTCCTCTACACACCTGAGCAAACCCTTCAATCCCCTGTACCCTGGACAGAGCAATCCTGCCTGGCTTCACCCATCAGCTCGTAAGTGAGTAAACAGGCCTGGAGCCCCCTCAATGACAGCAAGACACCTGGAGCATCCAGAATTTCTCTATATCTGTATTTCCCATCGACGCTGAATTGTCCGGAGACATCACTCCTGAGCAATGTGAAACGCCCAACCCAGGGCTGGGATAGAGCCTCCAACTCAGCCTCTAAAGTTCCCTTGACATACTTTTGGGTGGGCTGGCTGCAGTTCTCATCTGAATTAGCTGTCTCTCGGGCCCCATGCTTTAAAGGGCCAGCAAGCCTGCTGGGAATTAGATGGAGAGACCCTGTCTTGTGCTGGCCTAGAATGGCACCAGGAGTTCCTGAGCTGGCACCAGGCTTCCTGACACCTTCACGCCAGAACCGCTAAGGCCAGGAATAAACAGAACCCCAAGGAGATGAACCACATTTGTGTGTCCAACGCAGCTGAAACGGACATGGCTCTTTCTGTCCATCAACAGATCCACTGCATGCAGCTGATTTCTTTATTCACCACCACCAGCGTAATCAGGGCTCGAGGGAACAGGGTTTGCTGGCGAACTGTGGCTGCAAAGCCAGCAGCGGGGACCCCACAAGCAGCAATGCCCGCTGTTGCAATTCCTGTGAGGGTCTCACTGAGAGAAGGAGCAATACCACCTCCGTAGCATGTTCTTGCAAGCTAAACAGGGTTGGGCCTAGGCTATCCGGGAGAGGCAGACCTTCTGAGAAAGCCCATACACAGCAAGAAGTGGGGTTGTTCTTCACCTCTAAGTCAGCACTAAACCAAACACCCTAACGCCACGCTGTTGTGCATAGGAAGAACTGTCAAGTGGCCAGTGCACTAATCGAGATGTTAGGAGACCTGCACTCAGTCCCCTGCTCTGGCACAAACTTCCTGAGCGCCCTTGGGAAAGTCCCGTAGCCCCTCAGTGCTCTGTCTGTAAAATGGAGATAAGCATGTGACATGTCGTGAGGCAATCAGATAGGATGGTCCATACCAGGGATGGGCAGCTCCTATGGTTTTCAGATGATACCTAAAATGAAACTCTTGGTCGCTTGTGATCATTAAAGATCACCTTGTATTTTTCAAAAGAGCCAGGGGGGCAGCCCTGGTGTGCTGATGAAACTGCAGGCCAGATAATTCCATCTGCCTTCCTAACCTCCAGCTGGGCTTTTAGCTGGGTGTGGTCTCCTTCACTATTATCTAAACCGGTGTGCAGTACTGCTGTTAAAGTGGGGCTGCGCTCTGCCCCAGGCACAGCTGCGTGTTGGGGGTGGCGGGGCGGGGGGAGTGATTTCTCCGTCTATCTACTATTTTCTTGTAAAGTGCTTTGGAATTAAAGTAGATACAGCTATATCCTGTACATCAATGGAAATAAATCCTCTTAAGAGGAAACGAGATGGGAACAATACTGTTTCACTATATCCAGTTCAAGATTGCGAAGCGCTTTGAGATCTACTGACAAGAGCACTATACATGAGCTAGGTATAATTATCTCAAGCATGTGGAGGGTTTTTGTTCCCCTAACAGGCTTGAATAATTTTAAGCTAGATCAGAGTTGAGGGTCTTGCAAACCTTCCTAGTAGTTTCCCTATAATTTTAACAACTCCTCCCAATGCTTACGGGGTTTAGTGATACCAACTTTGCTTTGGTAGCTTTGAGTCTCAAATGCCAAATGGGAACCAAGCCAGAGGTGCAGAGGCAAAGGAGTGATCAGAAACCCACACATGCCACATGCAGGCCTGTAACAAGTGCCTCCCGCCTGGCTCGAATGAAAGGAGATTGGCGCCCCACAAATTAGCCCTGTGCATTTGCACAGCTTGCCTGCTGTTCTCTTCCACCTTGGCGATCCGCTGAGCTGGTGGTTTGGATTTCAATTCCTTTGTTTTAGGGACAAAGCCACTGTCCTCTGCCAGCAAGGTTTTGGAAAAAGAAAAGGCAACAGAGAAGCCAGCAGAGTTTCCAGCGAAGCCCTGACATTGTCCTGCCCTCTCTGTTTCACGCAGAGCCAGGAGCCTTTCAGCTTGAAATATAAGATCTGGCGAAGTGCCGATCCAGGGCCGTTTGCAATGTTCTGAAAGTACAAAAGAGTTGGGGTGGGTCGGTCATTCACCAAGGCACAGCATGTTAGTCAGGATTTGTTAAGTTCAGAGAAGATGGACGGTCTAGTGCTTAAGTGAGTAGCTTGGGAGACCCTAGTTCAATTCCCTGCTGTCCCACTGACCACCTGAGTGAGTCTCTGCCTCAGTTTCCCCTCTTCACAGTGGGGTGAATAGCCTTTCCCTACCTCACAGGTGTGCTGTAAGGATAAAAACACTGAAGGTTGCAGGGTGCTAAGTACTGCAGTAATGGGGGCCAGGTAAGTATCTGTCCACCAACAGAGCAAAGCAGGTTCTCTGCCCCCCAAGAGTTTACAGGCCAAGCGGGCAAGATGCTCACAAAACTCATGGGATGTGCTCAGGCCCATAGCTGGGTGAATATTGCAAAACAGTGGCTAGGAATATTAGCCTGAACATTCAACCAAGTGCACGATGCTTGCACGCCATTTGCATTTGCTTTCCAGGAAAGTGGATTCCAACATTGCACATGCAACTACCGGCAGAGAACCCCTTTTTAATTTGCACGCGCCACATCTGCCCAATCCCAGCTACGCAACCCAGCCTGACTGTTGATTTGTGAGAGAACCAGAAAGTGAAAAAAAAATCTCTCCAATAAAAACCTGGCTGCATAAATCTGTATAAGGAATAAGGCAGGAGGAAATTGCAATCTGCTGGTGGATATTCCATGAGCACCAAGAGGCTAAATCTGTCAAATATTTGGCAGCAAATTATTCACTCAGGTCTGAGTGCGGGCAGCCCCAGTTGCAAAGGGTTCAGAGGGTCTCTGCTAGAGATATTCTCATATGGAGGGACAACAACTCCAAAGTCAAGGATCTAGATAGCTTATAATGGGAGTGCATCGGGCGCGCCTAAGAGTCAGGAATGGCCGGGATTAGCAAGAGCCAGACACAGTGTGGGCAGATGCTGTGAAAGCTTCCCCCTCGCCCTCGCGGCTTTGCCAAGGAACTTCTGTCCTACATTTGTGTAGCAACAGTCTTTTCGAAGGATCCCAGAGTGCTTTCCCCAGATGGAGGTCACCGCCGAAATTCAGCTGCCTCTGGGGTGGAATGCAGTAACTGACAGCACATGGCAACACCGAGGACTAGAAGTAAAGCGTACTACCACACCCTGATGGCAGTGCCAGGGGACCTTCAGTGGGCAGGAAGTAGTTATCCAGACTAGAACTTGGCCAGGGCACCAGGAGTAACCCACAGTCTTGGGCCGGCATTTTCCAAAGCAGCTAATGATTTTGGGGGCCCACCTTGAGACACCTTAAAGGAGCCTGGTTTTCAGAGGGCAGGTGCTCAGCACTTTCTGAAAACCAGGCCCCTTTATTAGAGTGCAAGTTGCTCCAAAATGGAAGCACTAAGATTCACTAGGCACTTTTCAGAGTTTGGGCCTCGGCTCCTTAGTGACTAGACTTGGTCTCGTCTGAGGTGACGCAGTCTCTAGTGAAGGACAGCGCCCACAGCGTGACAGCATCCTGTAGCATCATGCTGGTTTAGTAATACCACAACACAGACCTAGCACATTTCATCCGGAGAAGCTCAGAATCATTAGACTCATTTTACAGATGGGGGAAACTGAGGCCCGGAGCAGGAATGTGACCTACCCAACATCACACACTTCGTTAGTTAGAAACAGAACCCAGGTGGGCTGACTCCCAATCTTCTAGTCTAGTAACTCCCTTGAGCACCAAGTACAGAAAGGCCAGTCGCCTAGGTTTTCAAGTGGCCATCCGCCTTCTACATACTAACCATAGCCAAGCCTGCTTAACATGCAAGAGAGGATTATAACATGCCTGAGAGGGCATTGCCTGCTCTTGCAGGGGACGCCCTCTTCTAAGCACAGCCAGCCAGCCATGCAGATGTGTGGCCTCACCAATCGGAGATGACAGATAATGCCAGGTTTGCTAACGGAGCAAATTCCTCTCTTGCTCACTCCGCTATTTTCTTCATGTCCCTCATCTGGGGTCATAGGCTTCAACAACAATTCACCCTCCTGTCTCTAAGCCCATTGCACACATTAAATAAGCTGCTCAAAGCTATCTCTGTAGCGGGGGAAGAAGCCTCATTATCCCCTTTGAGACAGAAGGGGAAACTGAGGCACTAAGAATTGAAGTGACATGCCCAAGGACAGGAGGAGACAAAAATAGGACCCAGGGCCCGCACTCACAGTCGGGTGCTATATCCAGCAGGCCTTGCTCCCAGAGGTGCATTTTGGCAGGTCTCACCTCTCCCACCCCATCTTGATGTTGATAAAAGAAATGCAGCCGAAGCAAAGCCTTTGCTCCTTCCACTGAGGAATCCTGCAGCTCTGCATGCCAGGCCGGGACCTGGAGGGACGGGGCAGCCAAAGGGTGAGAGTAAGCAACGCAGCTGGGTTCCCTGCATCTGTGGAGGCCAGCAGACCCGCAGCACTGCGGAGGGCAGAGGTAATGCAAGCTGGCAGGGATCTTCCAGGCACGCTGCTCTGGAAAGACAAAACCGCTATTAAAATAGAAGCTTGGAAGGCTGCGGGAAGCTAGAGACTCCATGGGGAGGCTTCGTGACAGCAGCCGCGCACTGCCCTCTGTGTGAACTTCTGGTACCGTACCGAGAAAGAGCGGAGGGGGATGCTGGGGGGTGGGAGAAGGTGCATGGGGGGGGGGGGGGGGAGAGACCTGCTCAGCACCAGAGGCTGAGCAAGTGATATCTACTGGGGAGGCAGCATGGGAACCAATCACCTTGGGATCCTGCACCTGGCACATTCCCTAATAATGACACCGGCAGGGCGCGTGATGGGCAGCCTAGTGGGTGCATGGGGTACTGCACTCTGGGCAGGAATCTTTCAAAGCCTGGTTCATTGGGCGCTTGGGGGGACATGGGGAGAGAGGGGTGTAACCCACAGGTCAGGGTGTGTTCTGGATTTCCCCCTAGCTGAATCCAAGCTACAGCTGATATCGGCCTGTTACACACCCAGCTGGAGAGAGGAGGCTTTAGATCAAGCTGTAGCCGAGACGGGCTTTCCCCTCGAGGCGGTGGGTTCAGCTCTGGATCATGACTGTCACGGGGCAGAGGAGAGTTTACCTTGCCCTACTCTCCGACACCCTCTTGTGGCAGTGTGGTCTGCTCCTGCAGGATCATGGGAACGGGGGAAATCAGTGGCCGGGGCAGGACCTTTAATGGCTTGTTTCAGGGCTAGATTTTGAAGAGTGTGCGGCTTGCTGAGCTGCCTGTGAGCATTTCACTTATTGGAGGGGAGGGGAAACCACTTTGAGGCATGGCTGGGCATATGGGGTCTGTGTCAAGTCGGGGTTCTGGGCAGAAAATGCCCTCAGCAGCCTGCAGGAAATGTGTCCGCTCAGCCCCCTCTGTGGATCTGGGACCCCTCTGTTTCTTTTCAGCAAGATTTTGCCAGGGGGCGACTCACACGCTCTCATTTCCGTCTCTCATACATGTAACAGCGGAGAACGGGCGCATTTACACAGCACAGGTGGAAAGACTCATGAGGGCCCCGTCTGTCCCCAGCCAGCTGGGGAACCGACCTCTTCCCCGGGCTCAATTGCACCAGGCTCATGTGAACTGTGCTGCCCCATCGCTCCCTGTGCGAATCCCGCCAGCATTTCTCTCAGCGTAGCATCGAACCCCTCCCGGCGGCTCTGAGCTCATTTTCCAGGGAGATTAGAATTCCAGGCACTGAGACGACAAGGCCGGCAAACAGGCCCGTTGCACCTGGCAGGCGGGAGCCATCCCAGGTGCCTTCCCTTGCCCATGCCCCGGAGACCCGGCTGCTGCCACCACGCGTAATTGAATTAAACCCTCTGTGAGATCTGGGGACTGCTCTGCGGGTGACGGGAGCAGCTGGCACGTTTGACCTTGATAAGGCCTGATAGTTAAAGGAAATTGGCAAAAGCCGCAGCAGGGAAAGTGGGCTGAGCCCTCGGGGTTGCGTGCAATGCTGGGGAGAGGGGAAAGGCAGGCAGGGCTGTTGTGGAAAGATGGCGTGGGGTGTAAGTGGAGACGGAAGCTGGTTAGAGCGTTACATGGCCCCTCTGTGTTCGCGCCACGGGGGGTAGGAATTGGTGGCCGCCCCCAGTGGGAGCCGCTCAGGCTTTTAGCTCGGCAGGTTCCTGGGTCAGTCCCTGTGGTGCTGGCTGTTATGGCAGCTGTCCCGGCAGCTGTCCCGTGTGTGTGTGTGGGGGGGGGGGTGTTTATAGGCAGGTCCAGGCATGTGGGCCTGTGGGCTCCCTTCCCAGCTCCAGACGAGGCACGTCCCTTCTCAGGGCTTCAATTGCCCCGACTGGCGGAGGTGAACGCTTAATGCCAGTAACACTCGGCCCTGCCCTGATTCAGCCTCAGAGTGAGCAGTGACCCCAGGCCCCGGGGCCCATCATTCAGCCCCTGCAGAGAGCTGACTCCTTCCTCACGGACAGGTTCAGGGGGAGTCTTCAGACCTCACTTACGCCCCGTGTGGCAGGCAGGCACTGACAGCGAAGGGTGCTGGCACTAGATTGCCTTTCCCAGCGCCTGAGCGCTGCTCCCCCCATTCAGCCCCTCTGCCAAGCTGCCAGCCGGGCTGTGCGCTGAACCCATCCCGGCAGCGACAGAGCGGTGAATATGAACAGGTTAGAGAGAGAGAGAGACTAGCCAGAGAGACTCCAAACAGGGAAACAGATGGGAAGATGCTGCAGTTAGGCGAGATGGCCCCTGATAGCCAGATCCTGGGGTCACAAGTTAGGGACGGGCTTACAAGGGGCAGGACTGGCTGCTTTACAGGATGCAGCCTGGCGGGTGGGCTCCTGGTGGGCAAGTCCCGGCACAGAGCAGGTACAACCTGGGCGGTGTCATTGCCGGAAATGCACTCTGGGGTTCTGTCTGCTCTGGTGGCACCAAAGCCATAGACAGGAAGCTGAAGGGAGAGATAATGCAGACAGGGAACGGTCGGTAACGCTCTGACCTCTTATAGCACCTCCGGGTCTCCAAGCTGGGACCCAGGTTCTCTGCTGCTTGCTTCTCCAGCCAAGGGGTGGGGTGGGGCGGGGCGAGGCGAGGCGAGGGGGAGTTTTTATCTGTAAGGGAAGTAAGCAAACCCCCCAACTTTTCACAAGAAGGGTCAGTTCTGATCAATTTCTCGAGCTGAAAATGTATTAAAAATGTTTTGACATTTTCAAAACCCCCTATTTTAATATTTTTGAAATGAAAAATTCCACTTTGAAATGATGTTCTGTGTAGAAATGTAAGCTAATTAGAGCTAAAAAAATCTGTTTAGGTAAAAGGACCATTTTTTATTTATTTAAAAAAAAATCTTTAAGGTTTTGGCTTGTGAAAACTTTGAAAAGTGTTTGAAATCTCAAAAATATTTGCAGGACAGGAAAGCTATAGTCGAGAGACAAGGGACCTGGAGTGAAAATGCAGGAGTCATGCAGTTAATGCAACCTACACCAACTCAGTTTGGTCCCCATTTAGTGGTGGTTGGGGAAGAGAGAGGTTGATAAACCTGCCCCAGCCTTGCTAACAGGGTGACTTTTATAACTCAGGCATTAGAAGCTTATGCTTTATGATTCAGAGATGCTAGGTCCCATCCCAGTGCTGACAACCACCACCCACTACCATGGAGTTTCCAAGCAGACGACATCAACAGAAGAGTTAAAATGCTGGAGCGGGGGAAGCATGTCCCATCCCCCTCAAATCACTCCAGGGTTGTGTTCATGCCTTGGTAAGCTTCACTGACCCCAAAACAGCCCCCAGGTCTGCACTACATCTGGCAAGCAGCAATGGGCGACTTGGGCCAGCTGAGCACCCAGATGTTCAGAAGTTTCTTCATGCTCCTTTGGTTTGATTGATCAAACTGGAGCTCTCTGGAGAACAGGCCCTCCCATGAAATTGCTGGTGGTTCCTGCTTCCGCTCAGATCAGAAACCTGGGGAGAATGGGGGCTCCCTTCTACTTTTGGCTGTAGCCAACCCGCCCAGAGGCAGGAGGGGCCGAAACGGGGATGGGTGACCAGGTTCTCAGAGATGTCGAGGTGAGGGACACAGAAAGCAAAGGCATCCCAGTTACCAGACCCAGGGCCCTCTATTCTCCGAGACTTTCCCAGCATTTGCCATTCCACCAGTGCTTTGCAAGCTGCAGCAGCCCTGCAGTGGTGGACATGTTGTGGCAGGCCGTATAATGCCCATATCATCCTCACTGTTGAGAGAGGGAGGAGATCTGATTTGCAACAGCCTCCACTTCCAGTCAAATCCCCTACCTACTCTTCCAGCAGACTCCCCCTGGTGCTAATGGTTAAGGTATTCCAGCCTCCCCCCCACCCCATGCTCCCCTTCCCGAGCTTAGTGTGGGATATGCAAATGCAGCTATATCATTGCTTTGACTTGGTTCACTTCTCACTGCCCTTTTAAATTCCTAAAGATCCTTCATCGTGGATATTTTTCTGAAATCATCTGCTCCGTGTGCAATGGCTGTCAACAAAGCTAACTGAGGGGTAGGACAGATAAGACAGAAAATATCACAACGCCTCTATATAAATCCATGGCACGCCCACACCTTGAATACTGCCTGCAGTTCTGGTCGCTCCCTCTCAAATAAAGATGTACTAGAATTGGAAAAGGAGAAGGGCAGCACAAATGATTACGGGTATGGAAGAACTTCCTTACAAGGAGAGATTAAAAAGACCGGCACTGTTCAGCTTAGAAAAGAGACGACTAAGGGGGGGAATACGAGAGAGGTCTGTAAAATCATGACCGGTGCGGAGGAATGAATAGCGAAGTGTTATTTAACCCTTCACACAAGAACCAGGGGTCTTCCAATGAAACTAATAGGCAGCAGGTTTAAAACAAACCTAAGGAAGTGCCACTTTGCACACCGCACAGCCAACCTGTTACCAGGGAATGGTGTGTCGGCAGTTCCTGGCGGCTAGGTCCATCCCAAGAGGATGGCGCTTGGCTGTTCTCAGGGGCGGCAGATGACAGAACAAGGAGCAATGGTCTCAAGTTGCAGTGGGGGAGGTCTAGGCTGGATATTAGGAAAAACTTTTCCACAAGGAGGGTGGTGAAGCACTGGAATGGATTCCCTAGGGAGGTGGTGGAATCTCCTTCCTTAGAGGTTTTTAAGGTCCGGCTTGACAAAGCCCTGGCTGGGATGATTTAGTTGGTGTTGGTCCTGCTTTGAGCAGGGGGTGGGACTAGATGACCTCCTGAGGTCCCTTCCAACCCTGATCTTCTATGATTCTAGGATCAATGGCTATTAGCCAAGATGGTCAGGGATGCAACCCCAGGCATCCCTGGGTCCAACTGCCAGAAACCAGGACGGGACACTTAATCTCCCTGGTCTGTTAACTCCCTCTGAAGCACCTGGCACCAGCCACTGTCAGAGGACAGGACACTGGGCTAGATGGACCTTTGGTCTGACCCAGCGTGGCCGTCCTTATGTTCTTGAGCACCAGGTGGCATCAGAGGAGGCACCACTAATGTCGGCTGTTACAGGGGGGGCGGGGGGGTGCACACGCTGGGCTCTTGCTTTGGTATCCGGCTGCTCTTTACAGATGGGGAAGTTCAACAGCGAGGAGCCCCATAACCCCTGCACGGGCCACCGTGGCGCCGGCTGCGAGGAGCACAGGCTGCTGGGACACAGAGGCGGTGGAGGAGAGCCCGGCAGCAAGGGGCTGCATGTGAGATCCGGGTGTCAAAAGAGTCATGCACCCTCCAGCCCTCGGCGAAGAACCCTCTCCCTTCAGGGGGCTGAGAAAGGAAGGGAGGAGAGCCCCTGGGTCAAGCCCCACCACACTGGGGCAGCATCGGGGGCAAGGAAGGTGCCCCAGCTCTCCCTGATGCTGGGATGCGAGGGGGCCACTGCAGAGCTGCCAGCATTAAGCAGCTGAGCTCCGTAGCCCGATGCTTCGCTCCAGCTGGGAGACCTGGCCAGTCACCAGTCCGGCAGGGGTGTGTGTATCATTAGACTGACGGTCAGGGATGGAGCCACTCCCAGGTGGAAGGCTGGCCTGACACAACTGGGATAATGCTGAATAGCGCTTCCTGCAGGGCACGGGAGCGGATTTCTGTACCTTTGGATGTTCATCGGGCAGGGGTGAGGAGCAGCTTCTCCTCCCCGCTCAACCCCCCCCACCCCGCTGGCAGACCGAACCCCGGTCCATCCAGTTCTGTTTTCGCCTCCCTCTCCATCAATGACGTTCCCCTGAATCCACTGGCTGGGCAGTGGCGCTGAATGTCCCTCACATCCCGCCCGAGAGCCAGTGAGAGGGGAGCTCAGCCTGCATGGCCCACTTCAGCCTTGGCCTTTCTACCATCACTGCCAGCCAGGAGCCAAACCTATCGCGGATGCCTCCCCTAGGAGCTGGCATGCAGCCTGTCACAGGTCCCAGCCAAGCGCCCCTCAGCCACTCACTACACCACTGCCAGGAGAATCCAGGCCTCTGGATCCCAGGTGTTTCAAGCTTCCCTGGGTCTGCAGACTGGTCTTCCCCGCTTGGCCTCTCAGGTGTATTTCCAGGGCAACGACGCTCAATCCGCCACTCCTTTGTGGAAATGGAGCCTCTCAGCTCCCAGAACCAGTGCTGACCCCCCTCCCCTTCGCCCAAGAGACCCCAGTAGCTTAAACACACCCTCTCCCAGAATCCCACCAAAGGGGTGAGCCTGCTGGGGGCAGTTGAACTCTCTCAGGAAGCATAAGGCACGACAGCACACAGACACCCTGCCCAGAGCAGGACACCATGGCTCTTTTACTTCATCACATCACCATCATGAGAGATCATTAGAAACAGAACAAAGAGCCGACCAGCCATGCCCCTCACTAGCTCACCCGGCCCTTGGGTTCAGGTGGGTAGGCAGGGTCCTCGGCTTCATCAGGCTTCTTACATGCTGAGTTGCTTCTCTCCTCCTAAGCTGTAGAAGAAAACCTGAGGTCTGAACAAGTTCCTGCCTTTTTAGAGCTTTCAGCCCCCTCTGTCAGGTGATTCCCTCGTCAGCCTCTCCAGGTGACCCTCTGTCAGGTGATTTCATTGCCAGGCCACCTCTCCCCTGCTAAGCCTGTTGCCCTGGCTGGGAGTTGGTCTGTTGTCCAGAGCGATTACATGGTTACGTGGTCGAACACGCAAGTTAAATGACCCTCTATTGCTAGGCTTTTGTTTCTCTCCCTCTTGCTATTTCTTCCAATATGGAGTTGAACGACAGAGAAAGCAACCAGCCCCGCACTGAACCTGGAGGCTGCAGTCTGACCCAGATGCGCGCAGAGAGCCCCCAGTCTCAAAGGCAATTCATTTGGAATTCCCCAATTCACCCCCCACCCCAGCTAATTTCACATGGGGGGGGGGCTGCCAAGGAGCCATCAGATGGGGCTTGCCGGGGCTGGGTTTGAATCTGCAGCCTTGAAGGAGCCCTGTCCCGCTCCCTGCCGTCTCTAGTCCTCGTGGCCTCCGCTCCCCAGCACCAGCCGAGCGGCTCTCGCTTTCCAGCTCAGCGCGCCCATGGCTCAGGCTGACTGCGCTGGGTCACGCTGCTGTTGGGGGCCCTTGCTGCCCTACTGGAGCAGATGGCTTGAGGGCTGCGGGAGGCGCTGAGGCAAGGTGTTTCCTGGGGCTTGCGGGGGCGGGGTTCATCAGGCGGAAGGTTAATCACCCCCATTCTGGCTGTCAGAGGCAATCAGTGCCCCTCCATCAGCACTGCCAGAAATGCTGAGATCCTGGGGCTGGGGATCCTGCATGGCCCGCCGGTCCCCCGGGGGGGGGGGGGGATGGGAGAGCCGGGGGGAGAGTGGGGAGCATGGGGGGAGAAGGAGGGGGCGTGGAGGAAGGAAAGAGCAGCATTTTCCAAGGGGTGGCTGCTGCCTACAGGTGGTGCCTACGTGGGCAAACAGCCCCAGCCCGACAGTGGGGTGGGCGAATGGGGAGAGAGGAGCAAGCACCCTGTGGGGCAGGGAATGAGGGAAGAGGAGGACTAAAGGCAGAAGGGACGTTTCCCTGTAATGCCAGGGAGCTGTGGGGCTCTCCAGGACGCCAGACAGAGCTCGGCATTCCCAACCTCTCTCTGCCTTAGGGGCCGAGCAGGGAACGCCTGGGCGAGCGAGGCCCTGTGCGGGGTGCTTACTGCATCTCCCCCACTGAGCTGGCACCACAGACATTCTGGGCATGAGGGCACTGGGGGCATGGGGCGGGGGGAGCAGCAGAGCGGGAAGGGTCATTGCCTCTAAAATCGCCTGCTGCGGGAGTCCCGAGGGGGTGCGGCACCGGCCTCAGCAGCCCCTGGCAGTTCCCATCCATCCAAGCCCTGGGCTCACCTGCCCCCCGCCCCGCCTTTGTGTCTGCCGTCAGTATCTAGGAACCCCCTTGCTCCTCCATAGCCCCATGAGCTTGGGGAGAAGGACCCCGCCCTGCTCCCGCACACCCCCCTGTGCTGGGGCTAGTGAGGTGGGCAGCGTAGGAGTACTTAAGAAGGGTCTCCCGTGTCGTGGGATCCGTGTGGGCCGGTTGCAGTGCGGGGACAGCCCTGCACGCTGCCGGAGTGGCGTACAGGGGCCTGAGCAGCTCACTGGGGCTGGAACAGGGAACAGAATCTGCGTTTAGCACCCACTTTGCACCAGTGGGCAAGGCGCAGGACAGGAGTGGCTTAGCCCCCCTACCCCCAGTGCAAACCCGGAGAGTCCCAGCACACTCAGGGCTGCTGCCCGGTGAGAGAGACTGTCCCCCATGAGGCATCAGCGGTAATCCGAAAATTCCCCAGGGAAAAGGATGCCTAAGCCCAGGAGAGAAGAGAGCGCCGGCTGAGAGCTGGTGGGCACAGCCTGGCACCTGGGCAGGGACAGGCCGAGCTGGCATGGGGGGAGCAGACCCCAGATGTGCTGCAGCTCTGTGTGTCGGGGATCAACCCCCAAATTGGCCACGAGTGCCTGTCGCTGCACAGACAGGGAGGAGAGCAGGGCCCTGTGCCCAAAATGGAGTGAGGGAGTGGGGCGCAGAAAGGGGGCTGGCAGGATGAGCAGGTGGTGGAAGGGAGGGGAGCAGGGGCAGGAGGGGGTGATGAAGAGCAGGAGAGAGGAGGAGAAGAGATGGGAAGGGGCAGGGAGCAGTGGGGGAGGAAGGGGGAGGGTGGGGGCCATGGTTGGGGTGAGCTGACCAGACTCTCAATGAAGGAGACAGAGCCAGCGAAGCAGAGAATCCGTCCTCCCCAGCACCCCAAGCCCCGCTGGGTGCTGGGCCCTCTGCTTGGCGATGGGGGCAAAGCCATTTCTCAAGAGCCCTGAGCACCGGGGGCTGCCTTGGCCTAGCTCCGAAGGCGGCCAGCCCTGAGATCCCCAGCCCTGCGGGGAGGGCCCAGCTCTGGACGGGGGAAGGACGGGACTGACACGGCCCCACGTCTCAGAAGCGTGGGGCTCCAGCCGGGATGGCCGGAGGAGGGGCCCTTTGGGCGCAGCGAGCCCCTGCGGGGTGGGGGGAGGAAGAAACACAGCCGCTGGGAGTGCGTCAGCCCGCCTCAGTGGGTGTGTGGTGTGGACGGGGCCATTGGGGTGAGCATGCATGCAGTGGTGTGTCTGCCTGGGCACGCACATGCGTGGGGGTTGTGCGGGCGTACGCCCAGGGGGACGAGGCTGCCGGTGCACGAGAGTGCGCGTGCGTCTCAGAGGCCCAGCCGGCCGGCAAGCGGCCCAGCTACCATCTGGGAGGTAAAAGCCACGCCAGGGCCTGGTGTCCAGGGGAGGGGCTGGCGGTGTGGGGCCTCGCGGGAGGATTCCTGGAGGTGGGACCCCGGCGCGGGG
The DNA here is from genome assembly GCF_965152235.1 of Eretmochelys imbricata. Classification (NCBI taxonomy): domain Eukaryota; kingdom Metazoa; phylum Chordata; order Testudines; family Cheloniidae; genus Eretmochelys; species Eretmochelys imbricata. The sequence goes on from NC_135596.1 coordinate 7,390,131, forward strand.
CGGGGGATGTTGTTAGTAATCGATTTAGCCGGATCGCTACGCCCCGGAAAGCCCGTGTTTCAAAACAATACTGTTTAATTCCATTGTGTGGGCGGATTTGTTGCTTGGGAAAGTGAGAGCCTAATAACGCTGGCCTGGCGCCAGGCTCCGCGCGGGCTGGCACCATTCAGGCGCTCTTCCTGTGCCGCGAAGACACCTCAGTCCAGCTCACAGCCCCCCCGTTGGCTCAGCCCTGGGCTCCCCTCGCACACAGCTCTGCCCAGGCCCCTCAAGCCCGACCCGCAGGAGTTGGTGCCTTCGTCCGCCACTGGGCACCTGGTCCTGCTCTGTGCGGCGGGGCCCAGCCTTGCGGGCATCTCTCTCGCTGAGGATTGCCAACTTTCGAATCGTACAAAACTGAACACCCTTGCCTCGCCCCACGGCCCTGCCCCTGTCCCTTCTCCGAGGCCCCCACCCCCCACTCATTCCTTCCTCCCCTCCGTCTGTCACTTGCTGTCCCCCAATCTCTCTCGCTCATTTTCACCAGGCTGGGGCAGGGGCATGGGGTGCGGGAGGGGGTGAGGGCTCTGGCAGGGGCTGGGGGCTCAGGGGTAGGGCCAGGAATGAGGGTTCTGGGTGCCGGAGGGTGCTCCGGTCTGGGGCAGGTGGTTGGGGTGCAAGAGGGGAGGAGGGATCCAGCCGGGGGTGTGGGCTCTAGGGTGGGGCCAGGGATGAGGGGTTTGGGGTGCAGGAGGGAGCTCTGGGTGGGGGCCAAGGGGTTTGGAGTGCGGGAGCGGGTTCTGAGCTGGGGTGGGGGGTTGGGGCATGGGAGGGGGTTTGGGGTGTGGGCTCCAGAAGGCAGTTTGGGTACTAGAGAGGGCTCAGGGCTGGGTAGCAGGTTGGGGTGTGGGAGGGAATTTGGGGTGCAGGCTCTGGGAGGGAGTTTGGGTGCAGTAAGGTGCTCAGGGCTGGCGGTTGGGGGTGCAGTCTCTGGGAGGGGGCTCAGGGCTGGGGCAGGGAAAGGAATGCAGGCTCCTGGAAGCAGCAACATGTCCCTGGGCTCTTCGGTGCAAGGGTGACCAGGGGGCTCTGTGTTCTGCCTGCACCTGCAGGTGCCACGCGGAGCCCCCCCGGCCATCCTTCTGCCTAGGAGCTGAGGGACATGTCGCCGTTTCCAGGGAGCTGCACTGAGCCGGGTAGGGGGCCTGCCAGCCCCACGCCAACCGTACTTTTAACGACCTGGTCAGCGGTGCTGACTGGAGCTGCCAGGGTCCCTTTTCGACTGGGCGTTCTGGTTGTACACCGGACACCTGGGAACCCTACTCTCACTTCCACTATCAGGTACTTCAAGATACCATGGAAACTGGGCCAGTTAAAAACACAGGCCCAGGGGAACGAGCCTCCCCCTGCTGTAATCAGAGCCTCACCTTCAGCTCTGTTCCTCTCTACCCTGCAGCTCAACATGCCGGCTCAGCTTCCCCCACAGGCTGCCCCCCGCGACAGCTAAATGCTACTCTTTAGTCTCTCCGTGTTTGTGTCCCATAGGCCTAGCAGGCAGTGCAAGGCTGCTTGCGAATGGCCTATCCCAAGTGACAGCTGCCCTGCTTACACCGCTGAGCCAGCCTCATTGGGGGAGAGATAATTAGCGCTCCAGGCAAATGGAACCAATTGCCAACTTTTTGCATTTTCCTGAACCGTCTTATCGGCTAGTGTCTTCTAAATAGGTTAGTAAAGGATGGCAGATGCCTTTGCTGGGCAGCCTAGTACCAGGCACACACGCCTCTTTCGGGGAGAACAAAGGAAAAAGAGAACAAATTGGGGGACCCCAGAAATTTGTGCAGAGAGGTCTACTAGCAAATACTACAGTAATGGGGAGGGGGTGTCTGCAAATCCATGGGGAAGGTAGATGACAACTAGCTAGCTAAGGCAGGGATAGATAGATCGAGAGGTGATAGTCAAAAGTGGGCCTTGCCTAGCCACGAAGAAGCATGCAGCGTGAAGAAAGGCAGCTGGCAGGACCCCAGGGTATATTATCCAACCACGTGCCAATCCTGTGAGGGGTCTAAAGGAAAGCAGGTGCATTAACTCCCTGCTCAGCTGATTGTGAGCGAGACGTTCCCAGGACAAGATCGTGAGCGAGTGGAGTGGGGTGATGAATGAGAGCCTAATGAAAGCACCCAGAAGGAACCCCACCAGCAGCTCCCAAGTGGTCAGAGAGAAAGGTACCTCTGAGGTGCCACGCTCAGCTTCTAGAGGGCTGGGTAGTGCGATGGTTTCGGCTTTCTCAGTTTTTGTTCTATCCAATTCACCCAAGATCTCCGAAACTTGTTGAGTCTTGTGAGCCTTAGGGAGCAAATCGCATTTGACGAGACATGGTTTTGATGCTGGCAGACCTGATGGTCCATCCCACCAGCCTAAAGGAGACGTATCATATCACATCCCCAGTTCTCTGAATCATCCCGCCCCGCTGACTCCTAGCACGGCAATTACTGTGTCTGGGACCTTTCTCCAGCATGGCCAGATGGCCCATGTACAGCCCTGTGAGCCATCACTTTGCATGGTGACATTCTCTGAGAGGCTGAAGGAGTTAATCCCAGGCCAACCACCTCCTTTGCCAAAAACAGCTCATCAGCAAACACCTGAGAGAAAAGGGGCGGAGGCAAATATCCCTCACGTCCAGTGGTTGTTAAAGAAAACACACCAGGGAGCATTAGCTCATTGTTCTCCCCAGGACCCAAACTACTTAAGCTTTATTAAACTTTGGGAGTAACGGTGATCCATCACGTTGCTGCCATCATTAATCCTTTGTAATGGTTTTTATAATTAAAAGTCCCATTGTGTCTTGTCTTTCTAACATGATTTATGTGAGAGGGAGCACTCTTGCGTGGATGATGGATGGCTATTGGTAGGACATCTGCCTCATGGCTGCAGGGACATCACGCAGGGAAAAGCATGGAGACCGCCTTTATTCCTACCATCCTACTCCCTGGCAACTTCCGTACGATGGACTCAAACGATGGCAAGGGGAGTAGGATTGTCTAGCTTGAAAGACAGGTGAACCTCAAAGAATTCAGAGAGCCTGGGCATGAGTGACAGGTGGCAAAGTGGCCTGGAAACGAGCAGCAACGATGCGAGAAGGGGCTGCTCACACTTCTCTGAACATCAGGCAAAGTTGGGTTTGAGTTTGAGGAGAAGACGCAACCCAGCCTTAGGAGAAAGGTGCTGGGAAGTATCCCCCGGTGGAATCCAGCATGATAGCCTGCAGAAAGAATTACATTTTGCTGCCCTCTGCCCTATAAAAGGCAGCCCTCGAATGCCCTCTCCTCCCACTCACTGGTCACCTGGAGCTCATATGGGGCAGGAGTAGAATAGAATTTGCAGTCCGAGTCAGATCCCCAGGGACATAAAGAGTTTTCGAAAGCCCAGGCTGTGGCTGTCCTGGGCATGGGGAAGGTTATCTTTTCTTTCACTGTAGCACCCACAAAGTCCGTCCCAGAGCAACTGTTTTGGGTGGTGGGAGATCCAGGCAGCATTTGTCCGTGAGAAGGGTGCTGGGCCGAAGGTCTGGGGCAGGATACCAGCTGCTCTCAGTCATGGTCAGGCCTTGGGTTAAGAAACCATCTCTCGACACTGCCGATCCCAGCTGGCGGCTCGGTGACTGAGAAGGTGGCAGTGAGGAAGCTCTGGCACCACGGGTGATCCTTGGGTTTCTTCAGTCCTGATCAGCTGGGTTTCAGGCCCAACAGGGTATTGGAATTGCGTCAGTCCCTCTACCTATGGACAGAGATTGGTTGTCCATGTTGATCCTTTAAGATCCTCTCAGCAGCCTTCGCCCAGGTGGCATAGATGAGTCAGCTGCAGATCCTGGCTGGGGTGGAGGGCGCTGGCCTTAGGCGATACCTCCATGTACAATGCAAAGTGTTCAATAGCTCCATTGGGGCATCTTGTTCTCAACCCACCAGCCTGGCTCTGCCCCATGAAAGTCGATGGGAGGTCGGCCATCGATCTCAGTGGGAGCAAGATCAGCTCTGCGGAGGTAGCCAAACTCCTCATGCTACCAACAAGGGGTGCTCTGGCCCTTATCAAGACACCCCCAGCGTCTGAACCAGAGGGAGCGGTCACCTAAAGATGTGTGATATGGACCCAAACTGGAGCTCCCAAGAGCTTGGGGAGTTCAAATACAATGGTCCCTGGGTCTCAGCGCTTTGCCAACACCCAACGGGATTTGGGAAGACCAAGCCCATTCCCATCTCTGTGGCTCCACAGATAATAAACAAAACTCTTAAGAGGCCCTAGGAGCCTGATCCTGAAACTCCTCTGCATGCAGAAACTCTTCTGGGAGCAAAGCGAGTTGGAGACAGAGGCCTTCTTCAGTCTACTCTGCCCAGCAGCAGGCATGGGACTCTAGCACACTGAATCAGACCCTGCCTGCCACGGCGCAGGGCTGGCTGGAGCTGACATTGCTCATATGCTAGGCTCTTCAAGCGTCCATTGCATGAGGAATCTCACCCCCATCCCACTAGACAGTTGACTATGATGGTGAGGCTGCCAAGACCAGGTTACCAAGTAGCTGATCCATGTGTTCTCCATCTCTCTCTCCCCTGCATGAGTCATCTCCCTTAATGGGGAAGACATGGTGAGTGCCCTGGAGTGTAAGGAATTTCCCTTCTCTCTTCTGTCTCACCCCTGGACTTAACACAGCGGGCCAGTCAGAGCAACACAGCTGGACACTGCAGACTCGTCACATCAGCTACGTCTTTGGCCTTGGTAGAGCTCACGTTAGAGCAGTGGGGGGACTGGTCAGAAGGCACAAGGGAGGAGTTCATAGTAAATCAGCAGCGAGTGCTGAGGATGGAGCTTATACTCCCGCCTGGGACTAGGGGTTGCTGCAATGCTGGACAAGTCATCTCTCAGCGACGCTGTCTGTGATTGTTAATGGTCCCCTGGCACTTTTCTCAAGAGTACAAGTACAAGTCTGCTGATGCTTTTTTTTTTTTTTCTAAAGAGCCCTAGAGCTCTGGACAGATTCCAATTTGGGAAAGTAAGCCCATCATTACTTACTAACACTTCCATTCTAATTTACTTCCTGTTCTAGAATCTTGCCCAGTGTTGTACAGAGCTGTTAAAAAGCAGCTGCGTTCCACCCCAGAGGTGGCTGCATTTCCTCAGTAGGCAAAGCGGCTTTGGTTCATTTAATCTGTGATGTCTGTTGCTGAGTCACCTCAGAGAGGAAGCACCAGTCACTCCCTGGTGGGATCATGCCATTCTGTGTGTAACCGGCTCAGGGGAGTAAAGAGTCATTTAAGGGGGATGAGGCGTGTGTGGAGCTGGGAGGTCACCGTGGAGCCGTTACCTGCTCAACGGAGTCTTTTGTGAGGAGATGTTGATACCTAGGATTGGGCAGGTTACGTTATTTTATAATTGTCCATTATGGGCTTTCTTGGACTGTCTCATGGTGCATCTGGTGGTGGCCATTGTCAGAGACCCACTAGTCTGTTAGCAGACTAAAATTAGAGGAAAGTTTGAAACCAAAAGTCATTTTGAACTGAAAAAAAAAAATTAGAACATTTTGATTTTTTCCAGAATATTTGTCAGGGTTTTTTTTAACTGAAACAATCAGTGAAATGGACCTGAATCCGTGCAATGTTTTGGAGAGGCCAAATCTGCGGTTTTTCGCCAAAAATAAATGTAGCATGAATAATTTCTCCCAGTTCTAGGCCCGAGTGCCTGAGCGAGTCTCAGCTAGATTGTCCGTCTCAGCTGCCTCCTGCACGAAAACCGAACAGGAGTTCTTGGCTGCCGCATCCAGAGGACTGTAAAGTCATTCGGGACAATAGCGGAGAGAGCACGGATTCCAGCGGGGGAGGATTGGTGGCCTGCAACCCGGCTCGTGCTTTTAGACCCATTGGCAGGCACCGTGTCCAGCTCCCTCCCACGGGAGGGCCGAGGCAGCCCTGGAATGCTACAGAAAGGGTCTGCCGGAGACGCCTATCAACTGTGTGCCAGGGCCGATTTGCTCAGTGTGGGAGATGAGCTCGGGGGCAGGTGGAGGAGAGCAGGCTGAGAACACAGCAAGAGTGACTCAGGGAAGGGAAGGGCAGAGAAGGTGCCAGGCGGGTGAGGAGCCTAGAGGACACGGGGGTCCATCCCTGGCATTTTATTGTGGCAAACTTACGTTGTGTCAGGGCAGCTCATTGGGCCCTTGGCCTCCTCTCTGAGCCTGCCATAGCCTGCGACTGGCTCCTGGATGGAGGCGAGCATTTGCTTTGGTTTGATTCTGGGCCGGCTTGTTAAATGGGCTATTTTGTAAGGGTTAGTGAGAAGCATGGTTATGCACCTGCATCTCAGTACCCATAACCCTCCTACCTACCTCCTTGATTCCTCCTCTGGTGCCCGAGCTGGGCCGCTAGGTATGTTCCATGGCACGCTGCACTTGCATGTCTAGCTGAACACGTCACACGGCTGCTCTTAGCCAATCCGCTCCCCCAGGTATGTGCAGGGAACATGCCCTGGCTGCTCTGTAGCCCCGCCCTACTGGTGGCATATGGCATCAGATGTACTCTCCGCCTCAGTTGCCTCCTCTGAGCTGGGGCCCCTCAGCCTTCTCCACGCAGGTCGGTGTTGGGGCCATGGCTCAGCCCTCGGGCCAAGGCACTAAAACGTAACCCCTTCCAGGGTAACCAAGGGCCAAAGAAAACCCACCTCACTCGGGTTTCTCCCCAGCTCAACCACTGGGCTCTGTTCCCAGCCCTTCCTGGGCAACCCGACTCCCAGGCTGCTTCCCTGGAGCCCCCTGCTTCTTCCAGATCCTGCTTCAGTTCAGCATTTTACACAGCAGCCCAGATTGCTCTCTGGTGTTCCTCTGCCTCCCTCAGTTTCTGCCCTTTTATGAGGCCCAGATGTTTATCACCTGACCCCAATTAGTCCTGCCCCTGTGGCTGGGAGGCCACTAATTATGGCTCAGGTCGGGCAGTCCCCATTTCCCCTTAAAGGGAACAGTCACTTGGTGACAGGACCAGTCTTACCTTCAAAGGGCCAGGCTGACAGTCCCTGACCTGTGGCCCACTGACCCTGACTTCCATCCTGTGTGGGGCAGGAAATGGATGCTCCCCTGGGTTATTGACTAATGTCCATATCAGCGTGGCCCAGCAGGACAGGGGAAGCAGGAGACAGATGAAGCCAGTTTCTGTGTGTGATGCACTGGGAGACTTCATGAATACAGAGCCAAAGAGCCGTGTGCCCTGTAAGTGGTGACATGCTTCTCCGAGGTGCTCATTCTTGGGGCCGTGGGACTGAATGAGTGGAAGGGGACAGTGGCCCTTCACCTGTGAGTTAGAGGCCTTTTCCCTGCCCCTTAGGACAATTATCTTGTATACTATAGAGTGTGCTGGAGTTCGAGGTACCTGCTCAGTGGATCTCCCTAGAGAATTTCACTTGGTGAATGCGTTTTCATACCAATCCTCTCGGTTTTTCATATCATTTTCTTGCTGTTTCTGGAATTTGCCAATAAAATCTGCTTGCACTGAAGGTGCCTGAATTGGGCCGGGGCTCCGGTGAGCTGGGGAAGATGCTCAGGGAAGGCACAATGGGATGCGAGTAATGGACCAAGTGGGTCGGGCTCCCGCCTCCCGAACAGTGCTGCCAGGAGCACTGCTACCGGGCCTGGTTAGCAGATGACGGGCCTCTGGAGAACGGAGCGGGTTGCTTAACCTCAGCCCTCCCTGTTGCCTCCCGTGTTTCTAAGCTAATATCTCAGCAGGCAGGTCTTCAACAAAATGTGAATCTGGGGGAGTGCGTGGGTGAGGCTAATTGATCCTGAAAATGACTCCCTGTCACTGCATGAGTCACACACATTACGTATGTGCACATCAATGCCCGGGGTAGCGTGCACGCTTCCCTGCCTTTGGTTCGCGAAGGATACGTCATGGTTTAGTTAGAGACATGGAGTTACTGAGTGTTACAGATGGAGTTCTCAATTCCTTCACCAGGGCTTCATCTGGCAGTTAAAGCAAGGGCCAGGCCTCCTGGATCCTATTCCCATGTCCACCACTTTGCTCCCCATGTGACCTCTCTGGGCCTCAGTGAAATGTGTGAAATGGATAGAATAGTCCGTAGCTGGGTCTTAGGAGGGTCGGGGGGTGGGGGTGGGCAATCAGTGAATGTTTGTCAAGTGCGGGTTCTTTGGATGAAAGTGCAATGTATTATCCTTACGCAGAGCCTAAGCCTTGCCTCTGTCATGAGTCGCACTCCAGTCAGACAGTCAAAATAACCCATGTCTGCCCTGCCCCTCTTACAGTACTATTACAGCACCGCCCAGTCAGGGATCCCATGGTGCTAGGTGCTGTACAAACACGGAGCAAAAAGATGTCCCTGCCGCAAGGAGTCTATTGCCTATAGCTTGCTGTGGCTCTTAAGGATCATTCCTTAAGGACTTGGAGAAAAGAGATTATTGGGGAACTGGATCCTGCTGGCACGGATATTGCTGTGACTGGGGAGAAGCAGAGCTGTTTATGTTGCACTAAGGTGAAAAAGAAATGAACCAAAAACCATATCCTGGGATTCCCAGGACAGTGAGTTTGGGGCCGTCCATCCAATCCCACAAAACCCTGCACAGTTCAGCACAAATGGCTGCCACCCCCTCAGGCGAGCCCCGCTTGAGACTAACAGCAGGGAGTAGACCAGGAGGGCGGGTACCAGCAAAGCTGGGTGGGAGGCATATGGGGGAGCAGGGAGTGCTCATATGGGCAGCTTCATCTCAGCTGGAGAGAGCTCCCACCCGCACTGAGCACAGTGATGGATCAGCTTCTCATTGAACCGAGGCAGGCAAGTGGCAGCCAGGAGCAGCCAGTGCCTGACAAGCCTGCTTCCCCGAGCGCCCTGGATGCTCTCACACCTCCCACAGCCATGGTACGACACCTGCTCTCTGCTGGCATGCACCATGCCCGTTGCTTACTTCTGGGAAGCCACGTCCATGCCCATAGGTGAGACCGAGCCCAGCAGATCAGATACCGAGGGCTGAGCTTAACCTATGATGCTGGGTGAGATGGTGATGCTGCAGGGAGATGACACCCCAGATGTGTGGAGTGGGGGGCTCCATGCCCCAGAGGGCAGGTTTGGTGGGCTTGGGCCCAGGCCTCTCCTTGCTGAGATCAGGGCTCAAATCCTGCTGGGCACAAGTGATAATGGGTTGGTGGGGTCATCCTGGAACCCACCTACGCTCATCAGAAACCCAACTGCTCTCTGTTTGGCCGTAAGTGGGAGGAAGCAAATCAGGATTGAGGAGCATCAACAGGATTGGCTGACAAGGACGTGGGTTGGAGTTGACCTTACCCAGGCTGGTCTGGCGGGCTGTCATTATCAGGGGGGTCCATACTACACAAGACCAAGCAGCAGGGGTGGTCCAGGGCCCGGACCCTGGTTTTGGTCCTCCCACTACAGAAGAGATGTGGACAAATTGGAGAGAGTCCAGCGGAGGGCAAAGAAAATGAGTAGGAGGCTGGGGCACATGACTTATGAGGAGAGGCTGAGGGAACTGGGGTTATTTAGTCTGTAGAAGAGAAGAATGAGGGGGGATTTGATAGCAGCCTTCAACTACCTGAAAGGGGGGTTCCAAAGAGGATGGAGCTAGACTGTTCTCAGGGGTAGCAGATGACAGAACCAGGAGCAATGGTCTCAAGTTGCAGTGGGGGAGGTCTAGGTTGGATATTAGGAAAAACTTTTTCACTAGGAGGGTGGTGAAGCACTGGAATGCGTTCCCTAGGGAGGTGGTGGAATCTCCTTCCTTAGAGGTTTTTTAAAGCCCGACTTGACAAAGCCCTGGCTGGGATTTAGTTGGTGTTGGTCCTGCTTTGAGCAGGGGGTTGGACTAGATGACCTCCTGAGGTCCCTTCCAACCCTGATCTTCTATGATACTATGGAGCACACAGGGACCAGCATGAAAGAGGTTTGCAAGGGGGCAGCTGGTATTCAGGAGAGTCTGGGCTTCCGGACGATGGGGTTTATTGGCCCAGCTCCTCAAAGGGAGGAAAGCAGTGGGAGCTAGGTGTCTAAATCCCTTTGAGGGTCTGGGTCCTTTGTGTCCTGAGGTAAAATAACTGTGCATGCATACAGTGCTGGACAACCCCCGGGTTTGTAACTGTGGAGGCTGGACGAACCCTTAGTCCTGCGCTGGGAGTGCCCGCCTCTTGGAGGGAAGGCAGGTCATTTCCCAGTCAGACCTTGGCCCCCTTTGCTGTGAGGGGCAGGGGGGGGGGGGGGGCATGTATAACCAGGGTCCAGGCTGATTGTGTTTCACTGGGAGCCAGGGGGCTGCTCCTTGGACGACGGAATTTCCACTTTACCCCCCCTCCCCGCCGATCGGGGCCCGGTTCCCGGCGAGTCTCCTCCCCACGGAGCCCACTTGGCCCGTCCATTTCACTGCCCTCGTTAGGCTGTGGAGGCAGCAGCATCCTCCTGCCCGGAGGGGCCGTGGCTGGTAATGAAGGGCGTTCTCCGGGGGGGGAGGGGCCGCTGGCAGAGAGTACCTGTGCCCATGGCCCCATTTCCTTGCGTTTTTAGGCCATGAGCCGTGGGACTGCGCCGTGCGTGGCCGGCACCGCATGTGCTCCCAATGACAGGCCCAATGTAACCCGCCAGCCTCTCCTAATTGGATTTGCTAACACTAATTGCTATCATTTTTGCCTCAATTAAGCCACTTGTTTCCCGTTTAGCTCCCTCTCTGCGGCACTAACGAGGAGACATAAGTGGGCTTGTCGGCCGTGACAGCACAGCCTCCTCACAGTGTCCTGCTGGGGGACCTGAGCACCCCACAAGAGAACACGGCCCCCCTCCCATCTCTTCCCCTTCTCAAGCTCCCCTCATTCCTCTTCATCCTCCCCACCCCACGGACCTCCCCAGCGTTCACCTCTCTCTCAGGTGGGACGCGTCTCGTCTCCCACAAGGGGAGAAAAGCCCTCTGTCTGCACTGCCCCCCCTCCCAGACAAATGGCCCTGGGGGCTAGGTGGGAAGGGGGGGGCCATCTCTCAAGCAGAGGGCTATGGAGGTGATAGGAAGGCAGCACCTCCTGAGCAGAGGGCCTGGCAGACCACCCTCGCTGCTCCACTGTGTGACGAGGGGGCTTGGCAAGGTCAGAGGGCCCCCAGCGGTGCCCTTGGAGTGGCTCCTCCCCAGCGTGGACCCACCAGGACTCCCACGCTCCACCAGCCCATAGCAGGGGTCTCTGTGCCCCCCACTCCATCCCAGAGCAGTGGGCTCAGTGGAAGCCCCAGCAGAGGTAGGCTGGGCTGGCTATGGGGCTGCAGCCTGGGTGGTTTCCAGCTCGAGGAACAGGGGAGCGTGTCTGGCCTGATTTTGAGCTTTCGGAAGCCTGGCAGCTTGGACAGAGACGTTAAGTTTCCAAGCCCCAAATGTTGTCAGAGGAGATCGTCCCCCCTCAAATTCTACAAAGAACCAGGAGGCTGAACCCCTAGACTCAGGCATGGGAGCCCAGGTTGTGAACACGGTGAGCAGAGCTTTTCGGGGTGTGGGGGTGCTCAGAGCCCAGAGTCCCAGCAACCTGAGGGGGCAGGAAATGAAATGGGTTTGAGATCTGAGCAGAGGGTCAGGCCGGCGTCCATGCGGACGGACGGATCCAATAACAAAATGTGCTGAGCAGCGCAGAAGCCACTTGGCTAGTCTCTGTGGTGGGTCAGAACGGCCCAGAGATCCCAGACGCGTGTGTGACCGGCCCCGGAGACCGGGGTTTGTGTCCCAGAGCAGTCAGGCTCTGTGCCTGGCCAGCGGAGGGGGAGCACTCCAGCCTGGAGGGAGATGGAGTGAGGGATCCCAGGGTTTTGCCCGGTCTGCTCTGCATGAGCCATGCCATCCCACCCCTGCAATGCCTGGCTGTCAGTGCCTGGGACCGCCAGACCGGCCTTCCAGTCAGCTGCCTCTGGTCCAAAGGACGGCTTGACCCCAGCCTGCAGAGCCTCTAGCAGGCCTGCCTGACTAGTTACCTCCACAGCGGGTCACCCCGAGGCCTGGCTGAGTTTCAAGGGAAGAGCTCTGGAAGACTCAGGTTCAAGTCCATGTTCTGCCACAGATTCCCTGTGTGACCCTGGGCAAGTTGCTTGGTCTTGGTGCCTCAGTTCCCCTCTGAACCCTGGGGATAACAGCAGTGCCCTGCCACACCGGGAGGCTGTCAGGAGGAATACACTCAGACATCTGAGGTGCTCCGAGACTGCAGCAAGGGGGTCCTGTGAGGCCTTGCCTACCCTATGGGGCCTAAGGCATCACAGCTATGCTGGCATAACCCCATAGCATAGCCTCAGCCTACAGGGCTGCCCAGTGCTGTAGGAACACCGTCTCCCTGAGCAACGCCCACTGCTTCCATTGCCCTAGCTGTGTCCACACCAGGGGTTAGGCTGGTGTAACACAGTGAATTTCCCTCTCACTGGAGCTGCGTCGGCCTGAATTTTATGTGGCGGCCAGGCCTACGGTAGCTAGAATTAGCACTGTCTCTGCCACTTGGTTTAAAAGAAGAAGGGCTGAGTATTAAACAAATGCCAGGTAATTATGAAATCCCAGCGAGCAGGGCTATTCAACTCCCCCGCCCCGAACAGCCTTTTAAGGATGAGTTTGTATCGCAGTGATGTCTGGGCCTTATCTTATTACATCTGAATGACCCCCACAGTTGAGTGCATATGAAGGGTAGCTAATTCACAGCCTGGCTGGCCTCAGGGAACGACGTGAGGCCCCCCTCCCGCTTCGGCAGAGCCAGCTGGCAGCCACATTAGCGACGCATGGCGATTGTGGGAGAGAGGGACGTGGTGCTTAGGGGACTGGCAACGGGCTAAAGAGCCTTTTGCTGCCTCCGCAGCTCTAAATCTAGGGCAGGGCTGTAGTGACCGGAAGCTGAGCAGAAGCCAGTGTGATGCAAGGAGGGTGACCAGACAGCAAGTGTGAAAAATCAGGACAGGGATGGGGTGTGTGTGATAAGCACTTATATAAGACAAGCCCCAAATATCAGGACTGTCCCTATAAAAATCAGGACATTGGGTCACCCTAGATACAAGACAGGGGCTGCCAGACCCTATATCCCAGACCCGCTGCTCCCCTTTGGAGAAGTCAGGAGAGAGGAAGGACTGAATGGGCCCGAACGACCCTCTCACTTCACCTCCACAGTAACACCCTTCAGCTTGTACAGGGTACGTCTACACTGCAGGCAGAAGGTGTGAACTCCAGCTCAAGGAGCCGTACTTGTGATCGAGCCAGTGTGCTCGACTTCGTGTGTAGCCGGGGGGGGGCTAGCTACTCCGACTACATAGCTGTCAGAGACCAAGGCGTGGACATGGGGCAGCTGGCTCCGCATGCCATTCTCGCTTCTGGGGCTTTGCTCGACTTTTAGCGATCAGCACCAGCGTGGGTATGGCTCTGCACGCCAGAATGTACGCCTCCAAGTGGAGCGCACTCCCAGAGATAGCGCTTCTCTAAGGGGGCGTTATACAGGAAGGTCAGCACGTTGCAGGTGGGAAACTGAGGCTCAGAAAGCACGAGTGACTTGCCCAAGGTCACACAACGAGGCAGTAGCAGAGTTGAACCCAGAGTGCCTGTCTACTATCCCAGAGCCCTGGCACTGCACTATGCTGCCTGCTCTTCCCCTTTGCTCCAGGCCACATCCGAGCACATTGGCAAGGGCCCTTGACTGAGATCACCAACTCTTTCCCCTTAGGGTCTGTCTATGTTGGAGCTAGAGGTGTAGGAGACATACCCATGCTAGTCTGATTGGGCTAGTGTGCTAAAAATAGAAACGAAGCTGAACTATGAGCAGAGGAAGGTACTAGCTGCCCCCCTACACAGCCGGGGTCTCAGATGGGTGTGTACATGTTGCAGCGAACCCCTTCCCCAACTCACATTGCTGTGGCTACTCTTCTGTTTTTAGAGCACGAGCTCAAGCAGAAGTCTAGACCTCCCGCCTAGCCCATCAGATGGGAGCAATTTTCATTTCCTACCTGCTTTGGTTGGATTCAAGGATGAGGACTTTGAGGTGAAATGGCTTCCCATCCAATTATCGCTCCCCCGAGCCCTTTTCTTCCTCTGCACAGCAATCTCAGAGTTGTTCTGATCTCCATTCACCAGGGCTTGCTAAAACTTAGGGAGCCTTTGGCCCAGTTCCCACTAGCAGTTGTGCTCGCAGAATGAATTTGTAGGTGATCTTTAAGATCCCAAATTCAGTGAGTCTCCCCTCCCACCCCAGTTAAATTTTAAAAGCATAAATAATGATCATGCAGCCTGGAGCATGAATGATGAACAAAGTTTCATCTTTACTAACATTGGATTTTGAGCTAAAGCCCAGGAACAAGAATGAAAATCATGCACAGAGTTCAAAAAGCTCTTGCATCTCCATGTAGTGCTAATGCATATTTTATTAAGCCCTGTGTTAGAAAAGCTGGCTGTGGAGAACAGGAGAGCCATCAAATGCAAACAAAGAGCAAGTGAATTAATGCACAACACAATATAATATCCATGAGCTGCAACACCAAAAAAAAAATCAGAGGGAATCAAATCATTGCTATTGTGCACACAGATAATGCTGTCTAAGAGGCATATTTACATTTAGAGAGACACTGCCCAGGGGAGGAATGTTTAACAAATTCATAACGACATAGATTTCATGGCTATTGACTGTTATAAATTCTGTGCACGCACAGCATGCAGAATCCTAAATGGGGATAGGCCTCAACTGCATCTAAGCCAAACACACAACCCTTTGACATCCCCTTCTAAAGGAGAAAGCGGTTTTAGGGGCAATGGGCCTTGTGTGTGTGTGACAGGCTGCATCCCCTAGGTGGCAGTATAGCTCTTTGACGCATTAGCACTTGTGACTTTCCGTCCTCAGGGGCTTGTGCTGCAAATAATTTTTACCCAGTTTAATGACACATGCTACTGCTCTCTTCAAAAGCAGACCCATATTTTGCAAACAGCCCCGCTCTTTATAACAGGCCTGAATACCTGCATCCAAACCCTTCTGGCCTTTGGAGTCCTGGAACTCGGCTCCAGGCATTGCCGTTTGATCCAAGCTCTCGTCTCGACTACCAAGGGACATGTCGCAAGAGAGTATCCCGGCTAGCCTGCCTTTAATTTGGTATTTAAAAGTGCCCAGAAACTTGAGAGGGGATGGATGGAATTCACAACAGCGATTACATCCCAGGGCCCTGTGAGAGTCACCTAGGGGAAAAAAAAAAAGTTTCTCCCCCTTATATGCAGCTACTGCTTGCGTTGCATATCCAACCTGCTGCTTGGTTTTGATTCCAGCCTGCCTCTCTGAAGCATCCAAGAAGATCTTTCCTAACCAGGCTTGCACTTGGCAACTATTTAGCCTCCCTTCTGCATGGCTGAAGTTAATCCCATATAGACTTACCATCACAACCGCCCAGGAGATGCGCCACTCAAGGTCGGACCAGGAAAGCATGCTGTCCCGGTAGAATGGTGTCCCAGCTCCAGGAAGGGGTTATGAGTACACATGCAGGGGGCAGGTATTCACTAATCAGCCCACCTGCAATTAGACTGTTTGTTTTTTTTTAAAATTAGTAAAATCAAGGGAAGTTCTTCTGAGAACAGGTTTCAAACTGGCCAGAATATAGGGGCTGTGATCTCAACACTTCCCAGGCTCATCTTAGCCTAACAGTAAGAGCTGCAGTAAGCTTACTATTCCCTGAAGTGATCTTTGCCAGCTGAAGTAGTCTTATTAATTGGAAAGAGGTGCAACACCATATTCTGGCTTCACCCGGACCACATCCAAGCGGATTAGACAGAGCTGAGAGCTTGGGCCTCTTATGTTCTAATCACAGCTCTGCCCCTGCACCTCACCGATCTCTGGCCACCTCACCTTGGTGCCGGGTACTCCTCTATAAAATAGAGACTGCAATACCCCCCTGGTGCAATAGGGTTAGCCCATGTTCCCAGAGCTCTGAGTGCAAGCCCCACAGACATGTTAAGAGCAATTCTAAGCCTGCTTCTGGAACATTTAGCTCTGGGTTTATGTAAAGGAGGTGCATGATTTTAAATGGTTTGCTCACTCAGAGTTGTTATAGGCTAGGCAGTTGAGGGCGTGGAATAGACTTTCCCTTTAACCTGGGTGCGGAGAGGGCCCAGGAGTGATCATCTCCACCCTTGGGAGAAGGGAGGGGCTCCTGCAGGTGGCACCCCCCAGAAAAGCAATTCAGGCTAAAGTTAGACTTCTCACATTAATTTTGTGAAATTAACATGGTCTACTCCCCTTAGGCATCTACATTTCCACCCCAGCTGCTCTTACTCCAAGCCTGATAGAAATCCCACCATGCTATGTGTACAGCATAGGCAGGTGTTCAGTGCTCACTGCCTTTTCCAGGGCAATGGCGTCTGTAAGGAATAAGCTTAGTACTGGGCAGGAGAACAAAGGTCTCCAGATATCTTAAACACCAACAGCCTAAGTCAGTTCTTTAAGATTTAGGCCTGGTCTACACCTCACCAACATAGCCATGCTGATAAAGAGAATTGCCCCCAAACTGAAATAGCTACTCCAAGAAAGAGTCCTAGTGTGGAAAGGTGTATTGGCAGAAAATGGGGCTTATAGCAGAATAGCTTCTGGCCATTTGGGGACCCAGCATAGCTTTTCTACCAGTATCACTGCAGCCACACAAGATGGTTTTGTCAGTGTAACTAAACCAGCTGCACCCTCCTACTGTTGGCAAGAATTAAGTTGAGCACACGACAGACTCCTAGCCCGCGCTACTGCTGATCACAGGCCAGAGAATTTCACCATGACATCCCTGTATCAAGCCCACTTTGTTCAGTTGAACCAGAGCATCTTTTCAGCTCTCTGGAGGTACTTCTAGACTCTTGAAGTCACCTCTTAGCCTGCTCTTTGATAATGTGCCTGAACTATGGAGTTGAAGTCTCCCACTGTAAGGCCGGTTTTCTAGAGAGTTAATGTCAGGACCCTCACCATGTTGGAGCTCCACTGTAGGGTTTTCACATCAGGACTGGACACAGTGCCCCAGCAGGGGCCTTGCCGCTGTTGCCTGGACAGCTCCGGAGGCAGAGAGCCCCAATTCATCATTGCTCTGCAGCATCTTTGAACTAGCCATGCTGGTGCAGAGCAGTCCCAGAGAAGGTAGAAGACCCTTTCCATCTGCCAAACTGCCCCTTGTGCTGGACGGAGGGATGAACTGGGATATTCAGAGGACAGCATTGCCATTCTTCTGCCAAACATGGGCTGGGACCCATCGTGAAAGAGGGGGGGTGGTGCAGTAGTTTAAAGTGCTACCATCTAGTTATTTGCAGAGAGCCCAGCTTTGTACCCCAAGACCGAACTACAGCAGTGACCACCCCCCCCACCTTCTGTTTCCCAGCTACTGAGCCAGCCAAGCTCTGGGGCAGAGAAGAGCCAAACTGCTTTTGAAATCACATGGAAAAAAGGTTTATTATCACAGGTTCCAAAATATTAACATTGCATTTTATAAGACAGTTTAATCCACAGTCACAGGGCAAAGTTGGCTCAGTGAGAAGCACGCATTTCAAAGCCACAGCAGCCACTATGGAAAAATAGAAACTTGGTCCAGGAGTCAAGGGGCCCCATTTATCCTAGGAGGTAAGGGGAAAGAACAGTTATTCCAGTTCATGCATGGGCCGAGATCAGCAACAGATACTGTGCTGCACAGTGTGGTAAGAGCTTTACACAGTAACGGCCTGATTTTCAGAGATGCCAAGCACCAGCAAACCCCACCTATTTCACTGGGAGCACTCTGCACCTCTGGAAGCCTGAGGCCAATACTTCATCCAATACCAACACTGCAGGTTGCAGCTTTTGGGATAATTAGGTCTGCCAGCTAGAGGGAGCAGGCAGGGAAGTTAAGTGACCTCACAAGAGGTCCTGATTCTCACTAATACCCTAGATGGAAGAGCTCAGATCAGGTGACCCCAATATGGCCAAAGTTCTAACAGCCCTGGTCAAGTTCAGACAGAGCGAGCTGCAGTCAGTTGCTGATGGAAACAAGAGGTGGTGGTAAGCACAGGCTTGGTGTTTCGTAATCCTTTAAGCCAGGCATCTCCAAACTTTGGTGCATGGATCATTCTTTGATCACTGCTTGGGAGCCTGCCCTCCTATCTGTGATTGGGCTGCCTCTTTCCACTGGTGAGGGAATAGCAGCTTTAGCATCTACGACCTTTGCCTACAGGCAGAGCATCCAGCATGTTTAGCTGTCTTAACATAACTTAGCAGGTGGATATGGAGGGCATAGGACCATGTGACCCGCCAGCTGGCCCAGCCACCCGCAAGTCCTCTGCGGGACACTGGTGGTCAATGGATCATTCAGGAACTAGGGCTTTAAATAGGTTGGATACAGTCACATCTAAATTTACCAGAGTCACTAGTGCTTTCAAGAGAAGTTAATACGAAGCACTGGAAGCCAGTCCAGTGTATGGGAACAAGCTGCTTTAGTGGGCACAGGAAGTTTGGGACCTGCACAGCCACTCAGAGTCCTCTCCTAGGTTAGGGGCCTTTCATCCAAGTATCTCCTGCACTGGGATGGAAGGCTTGAGTGTCTAAGGATTATCCCCATGGGGAAAGTCACGGAAGCAAAAGGGGTTGATGGGAATTGGCCAAGGTCAGAGTGACTATTGCAGAACTGGGCCTTGGAGCCCGGACTCTGGTCCCTGCAGGAACACTGACCACAGTTCTGCATGGCTTTCCTCTCTCACCTGATGCTCAAGTGGGCCTACACCATCTCCTCTGGCCACTAGAGGCTAGGGCCAGATTCCCCATTGCCTGGCACTCACCTGAATGGATCGGATGAGTGAGGCTCTTGACCTTCCTTCAGTAGAACCACCCCACTAGCTGAGGCACTGCTAACAGCTGTTCAACAGCTGGCACCAGGGCCTTGCTCAGCAGATGTGGTGGCTCAGGCCCTCAGTGGAGCCAGCCGTTTCAACAGCTGGGAGTTTAGGACCTGGAAAAGGAAGTGTCCAAGCCCCCATCACCCACCTGCCTTTGCAGGGCAGCCAGGGGAAGGGAAAACATCCTATAGGGCTCACAATACTGGGAAATGCGCCCCTGTGTGCGCAGACCCATCCCCCCTTGCCCCAGGAGAAAGTAACTGTGTGCAAGGGAGACACATCCTTACCAATCACTTCAACCCACCACTGCTGCTCGCCGCAGCCTGCTGCTCCAGGGCATCCCCACCACTGCTGCTCGCCGCAGCCTGCTGCTCCAGGGTATGGCTGCTGGCTGCAGCCAGCATGTTCTCTCCATCCAGAGTCCCCTGCGGAGTCAAGGGCACACAGTCCGGTAGTCCAGACTGGAGCCGGCACCAAGAATTGGGCAGTTACATCAACACTGGGGTTTGCACCTGGGGCTCAGGAGAGTCAGACTAAATCCACTCTAAAGCGTTGTGGTGAGAGGAGATTATGCCTCCCCCAGCCCCGTCGTAACAGATATACCAGCAGCTGGAACAGCTACAGAGAACTGGCTCATTTCAGCTGCTGCTGGCTCCATAAACCCACATCTTGCTTGGTTTACTTTGGTGAAGTGGTCGTTAGGAGCATCCATGCTCCGGTCCAGTGCCATCATTATGCTCTCCCACAGCTAAGCATAAGACAAGATAATTCATCAAAGCTGCAGCTCAGTTGCCAGTTAATCACATGGACACTTGTAGAGTCCCTACACAAGGGGCCTTGCTTGTCCCCTTGTGTGATCCTGATGGCCATCAAGAGGGGCTCACTTACCTGCAGACTCGGCGATGCCTTCAGCACCAGGACCCCATCTTTCTCTTCAAACTCCAGGTCGGTCTCTGTGTCGTTCTGGGACCTGTATTCCTCGCTGTCTGTCTCCGATTGAGTCTGCTGCAAGAGGGAAGGAGGTCCGTGCTGGTGAGGACAAGCTTTGTGCCAAACTATACCAAGGAAGATGAGGAGCAGCAGCAAGCCCTAGAGCAGAGGACAATGCTCCAGCAGGAGCCTGCTGCTCTCCCCACAGAAGCAGCAAAGGGGGCAGACTCCCTTTAAAGGGGGATGAGGACTGGGGAAGGGTGCAAAGGGCAGTTAGGTGCTCAAGTCCCTTTGGCTTTTGGTGGGTGCTGACTAGTTGCCTTTTGTGCTTCCAGAATCTGCCCCTCCCCAGCCCCCTTGGTGAACCAGGGCTTGACAACACAGGGAAGGGGTGGGGGGAGAATACAACAAGGATCTGTCCAGATAGAACTCAGCACAGATGCATCTACTGGGCAAAAGGCTTATAACAGCCTCCACGGTCTGCCAGGCATTTCCCAGACACTCAGGTGGACAGTTCCTGTTTGGAGATGCTCATAGTCCAATAGCCCTATTGGGAGTAAGCACCCTAATATAGGCTCACATGGGCCAATACCACCTCTGCACTCATCATGGCCTGTCCGTGTTCGATGGCCTCATTTCCTTAGCCAAATACAACAGACATTGTCAAATATAAAGGGAAGGCTAACCACCTTTCAATCCTCCTGGCCCGAGGAAAAACCCTTTCACCTGTAAAGGGTTAAGAAGCTAAGACAACCTCGCTGGCACCTGACCAAAATGACCAATGAGGAGATAAGATACTTTCAAAGCTGGGGGGTGGGGGAACAAAGGTTCTCCGTCTGTGTTGTCTTTTGCTGGGACCAGAGCAGGAATGCAGGTCAGAACTCCTGTAAAGGGCTAATAAGCAATCTAGTTAGATATGAGTTAGATTCTGTTTTGTTTAAATGGCTGATAAAATAAGCGGTGCTGAAGGGAATGGATATTCCTGTTTGTGTCTTTTTGTAACTTAAGGTTTTGCCTAGAGGGATTCTCTATGTTTTGAATCTGATTACCCTGCAAGATATTTACCATCCTGATTTTACAGAGGTGATTCTTTTACTTTTTCTTCAATTAAAATTCTTCTTTTAAGAACCTGATTGATTCTTCATTGTTCTTAAGATCCAAGGGTTTGGGTCTGTGTTCACCTATGCAAATTGGTGAGGATTTTTATCAAGCCTTCCCCAGGAAAGGGGGTGTAGGTTTTGGGAGGATTTTTGGGGAAAAGACATTTCCAAGCGGGCTCTTTCCCTGTTATATATTTGTTAGATGCCTGGTGGCAGCAATAAAAGTCCAGGGGCAAAAAAGGTAAAATAGTTTGTACCTTGGAAGTTTTAACCTAAGCTGGTAAAAATAAGCTTAGGGGTTTTTTCATGTAGGTCCCCACATCTGTACCCTTGAGTTCAGAGTGGGGAAGGAACCTTGACACGTTATGCAGATAACACTGGCGAGGGGAAGTTAAGCTCCCAGAGGTCCCAGCTTTGCAATACAGAGCAGACACTAGTCTCACCCCTTCTAGTTAGGGCATTATTACTAGATGCGTCTGCCAGGGGAGGAGCAGACCACCTCTGGATACCAGAGGCCCTTTAAACAAAACAAAGTTTTCCTGAGAAGCTATAAGTGTTTATTACAAAACTTAAAAGCAAAAACCACCAAAAACCCACACACAACACACTCAAAAGAGGTTCAAAACCACTGCATAAAATGAACGTTGCAGTTTTCTCTGTAAATCTCTTTAAAAAGCTTTCAAAAACGCCTTATTCTGAAGTGTAGTGAGATATGGTTTTTTCATTTGACTCATTTTAGCATGAAAAGTAGGACACCAATGCTCATTTGCTTTGAAGGCAGAGAACTACCCATACTAGGTCTAAAACTGGTAACGTGCACATGGTTGACGTGGGATCGACCGCAGTCCGTACTGTGGCACTCGTCAAGCCGGTACTTCTGACCCATTTCCCTGCTCTGGAAGGAAAGCTGGCGGTTAGCGAGCCACCATCTCTCCTTCTGGAGCAGGCGGCTGGGTCCAGGGAGTTCTGGCCCCTGAAGTGCCAATCAGTAAAAGTCAAATGGCTTTTGTAAAATCCAGGAGTTTCAGTTGTTTTGTTTTTTTTTTTTTTAAAAAACCAAACTCAGAAAAAACTGAAAACAAAGGACCTCACATCTACTGAATCCAGCCCATGTACTGCCCAAGGCTCAGCGAGGGATGCAGCTGGTAGACCTGCCAGGCCCCTGTCTGATGGCTCGTTGCATAAGCCACCTCCTGCTGTCTGGAAGCGTTGCAGGCTTTGCAGCAGTCCACTTGCCCCCAGCAGGGAGAGAGCAGAGGAGATCTCAGTGCTCGGAAAGGGATGTAGCATCGTGGGCAAACACAGCAGTGTTAACAGTGCACTGGAGCTATGCCGTGGTTCTGCATAACCCAGCACCCAGGGGCTGGCTCTGCCAAACAGCAAATGCGTCATACCTCATAGGTAGGGTCTTCGGCCTCATCCTCCTCTGGCAGCTCTTGCTGCAAGATCTCCACCCAGGACTGATGCTCCTCCAGAGCCACGTCATCTTGTTTCCTTTTGCTCCCTTTGCCGGAGGGCTTGACTGGACTTTTCTGGATCTCTGCAAGAAAGCCACAAACAGCGCAGGTAGTATCAGAGCACGTACCCCATGGAGGCAAGGGTCACCACTGCCTAAGTCTGCTCTCCCAGAGGACAGGCACAGACCCCAGATGCTCCAGAGTAGGGATAGCCTAGCAGGTTTGCCATGTGACTAACAGGCCAGCCATATTCGGATAGCTTCACCCAGGTGATGGCTGGACCTCAAGATGCTGGGTCCTGGCTAGGAGGCGGAGACACAGCTCAGGCATGTCTTGGCTCAGTGTTGGACTGGCAGCTAGTCTCCCTCCTGCCCTGGCCCCTGCTTTTTGGGAAGCCTTTGTTGGTTCCCTTCCCCCTTAATCAGAGGCTTGACCCAACTCTTTTGCTGGCTTTGGGAGAACAGTCAGAGCCAGGAGCAGTCAGTCTCCACAAGGATGGAGCAGCATGGGAAGGGCTGGGAGAGATGTGCTCCTGGGAAATCTGGAACAAAGAATTGCCAAACCAGGGTTCATCTCATCCAGCATCCTATTGGATGGCAGCCTGTACTAGCTGCTCCACAGGGAAGTGCAAGACACCCACTTCTGGGCAACTCTAGAACCATTTGCTTGAGCATAAGAACATCCTCCTCCTAATTGGAGGCAGCTAGAGATTGGATTCCCTCCTGAAGCAGGATGGCTTATATCTGATATGATAGATAACGAAATTCATTAGACTCTAGAGTTATTGCCACAAGGTCATTGTCACAGGCTAGTTACGCCCAATGTTAAAAAAGTAGTTTTATTTACCAGCGTTAAAGTGTTGCCTCGTAATTGCGTTGAATGGTCCCTTGTTTTTGGTTACAAGCCAAGTAAGTAGGCGCTCAAGACTGACCTTGATCGCACTCATTTTTTGGATCTATAGCCCATCTTCTCCCTAAACTACACATCCCACATCTTTTCACACATACAGAAGCCTTTCCAGGCCTCTGATAATTTGTTACTCATCTCTGAAACCCCTCTCGTTCTGCTCTGAGACGGGGTGACCAAGAACTCTCAAGATGCCAGGAGTACAGGCATTGATTTAGAAAAGGTTTTCAGGGGCTCTCTAGCTCAGGGGTTCTCAAACTGGGGATTGGGACCCCCTCAGGGGGTCACAAGGTTATTACGTGGGGGGGGCCGCGAGCTGTCAACCTCCACCACAAACTCTACGTTGCCTCCAGCATTTATAATGGTGTTATAA
The DNA here is from genome assembly GCF_965152235.1 of Eretmochelys imbricata. Taxonomy (NCBI): domain Eukaryota; kingdom Metazoa; phylum Chordata; order Testudines; family Cheloniidae; genus Eretmochelys; species Eretmochelys imbricata. The sequence goes on from NC_135596.1 coordinate 7,413,729, forward strand.
ATTTAAAAACTTTTTAATAAGTTTAAGGGGGGTGTTGCAGACAGAGGCTTGTTATGTGAAAGGGGTCACCAGTACAGAAGTTTGAGAACCACTGCTCTAACTTATTCCCTATGCAGAATTATTAAGTTAACTTTTTTCCACCCCTGCCTCTGCACATTCAGCAGAGACCTGCCCGCTGTGACACCCGGCTCCTCCCCAAGTCATTACAGTTACTTAGGGCCCTCTCAGATACTGAAAAAGAATCTGAACGATGCATCAGCTGGCATCTGTCAATGCCAGCTTCCACCCTGCACTGTGCTATTCATTCCCCTGCCTGGGTTAGGTTCCCTCTGTCTTCTCCAGCCTAATGCAAATTTTATCCCCCTCACTCCTTGCCCTCTTTTCAAGATCATTAGTGTATTAAAAGCTTGAGCTCAAGGAAAGGATGCCCGTGTTTCTGGAGCTGAAGTCCAGGTTTCAAGCCTTAACTCCCCATCTACTTTTCACATACAATGAAGGGGGAGGGGGGGGTCTTGCTTGCATAATTTAGGCAGCTTAGAATTGAGTCCCATTAGCTGGCAGTGGCATTTTCATGCAACACGAGCAGCAAAGCTAGACTAATGTCTTCTGGGCGAGCCGGACACTAGCTGCATGACTCATAGGTCCAATGCTCCAGCCTTGCCTAAAAAATCCAGCTCTGCTCCTCTGCTGTGAGACCCTCCTGCAAGAGGAAGGGTGACCCACAGAGTCTCCTAGCTAGTCAGGAGTGAGCTGCCACTTTATCCAAACAGCAACAGGGCAACGTATGTAGGTCCTAGTACCAGCCAGGGGAGCCCGTGAGGGTTTTAAGCAAACAGATTCCTACCTGGAGGAGAGGTGACTTAACTCCAAGCTTGCCGACAGATGTAAAGTGAGCCACTTGCGGCATTAGCTTAGCCTGACTGTTCCTCCAGCAGTCAGCCCATAGGAAGCAGTGGTTATTTGGGAGAAGGTGGACTGAGGCCAGGACATTTTCTGATTTGAGGAACTAGCCTCTCACATTTGCAGATGTCAGTTCAAATCCCACCTGGGAGCAGGAGGGCCAAGTATCTGTGGCCTCAGCCTAGCCCCATTTGGAGTGTCACCACTATTAAGCCAGCACACCGTTTTGTCATGTAGTCTACGCAGGACCAGAAGAGGAGGGAGGAGTGCTGCAGGGAACAGGGAAGGGGACCTGTGCTAAGATGATCGGCAGCTCCCAGCCACGGGGGCCGGACCAGCTCAACTGGAGTTCTATAGTTGAATCTCCAAGGATTCATTCAGATATTACAGCAGAGATCATTGCTGGGAGCCCCTGGCCTGCAGGGCTCGTCTACCAGCTCACCCTGTGGGACCTGTGACAAGGTTCCCACTACAAGCTTGCCAGGCAGAGGCAGCCAAACACCTCCCCAGGAAGGTCAGGACCACAGTTTTAAAGGGCTGCCCAGTGACTCTGGGTGTGGGTACTCAACGTAAGACTCCAGCCCCTTTCAGGTCTCTCACACCAGGTACCTAAAGGAGGCCAGGAGAGCATTTTCCCTGCAGCATGGGCCATTCCGCCCGACGGTTCGTGCCCCAGGAGCAGCGACTCAGCACGCATGTGCCAGGCCTGCTGCACGCCCATCTTACGCTCTGCAGATCCAGGCTGCTCACCCATCCACTGCTTAGTTCTGCATCACGGAGAGTTCTTACCCTCAGGGATCCCGCTCTGACCCATGCTGTCTGCCGGCAGGTAGCCGAGGGCACGCTGGAACCTGGAGGGGATGATGGTGAACAGGAGGTGTGCCAGTCTGCCAAGACGCTTCTTGGCGCGCCGCACAGGCCTGTCAGGGGAAGGGGCGTGATAGTCCTGGCTGCCAATGTTCTTCACAGGGAGAGAGGAGCCACCCCAGGCCGAAATCTTGTGGAGAAGCCGGACCTGAGAACACGAGTTAGACTGTCAGAAAGCGCTCAAATAACTTGAGTTGTAAAATCCGCCCCCCATCATTGCAGGCTGGGCCTAGTTGGTTCGATTCCTACCACCTCACTCATTGCTGATCCTAGGGCTTTAACCAGCAAGGCTCACTGCCATCCATCTGCCAAGTCCTTTCTACGGCCGAGGAGCGTTGCACAGGGCACAGAGGTTAATGACGCTCAGCAAGCCACTGGCAGAGCTGCAATCAAACACGGGAGATGCGGTGCCCAGCCCCCTAAGGGATTATTGCAAGAAGGCACAGTGGAGTTGCTCTTAGGAAGCGCTTATTGCTCTGGCTCGCTACATTTCATTCGTTTCAGTGTCATTTTTGCAGGGCACCCTTCTGCGATGAAGGGCTAGTTTCTAGCAGCTGGGGGAGAAAGGCAAGGGGCTTAGACGCTTCCCGTTTGGCATGTTCATGACTTCCTCTCTCCACCGAGTCCCAGGGGCTCAGGGCTTAATTTGTAACGCCAGAGGGGCTGGGGCACAATCAATTTTTTTACTTCCATAACTAGAGCAGCAAGCCCAGAGGTGCCGGGGCCATGAACTGCCAAGCTCTGGCACAAATTAAGCCCTGCCTGGGCTACTTATACCCCTAGAACCCCTCCCAGAAGCCGGACGATAGGAAGGGGTCAGCTCTCCCTGCTCTCAGTTTAGTTCTGACGGCGGAGGGTCCCCGGATGGCTGCGGGAAGGGAAGCGGGGTGGGGAGGCATGGGCGATAGTTTCTTCTCCCCGGCCAAGCCACCGCGCTTGTAACCTCTTCCCCACTCCTCGCTTCGATCGGCTAGGTGTAGGGAGGTGTTTGTAATAATGTCATCCAGGGAGCGCACCCTGGGGATGGGGCCTGGGCAGGTCAGAGAGGCCTTGTTCATTACAGGTGGTAGCTGCCTTCCCCCTGCCCCCACCAAAGAGTCACCAGGACCCACGCTACTGTTGGAAGCGCTAGTAGCCGAGCCTGGGCCAGTGAGTGCCCAAGTGAACGTGGCAGGGGGCCAGCTGCTTTTTCGGACTGCTCACGACCGGCCTGTGGAGAGCAAGGCTGGCTGCGGGGTACGTGAGGCCTCGTGGGCGCCCCGTGGAAGGAGCTGGCTGATCAGACCTGTGGCATCCCACAGGCTCACTTGCCCTCCTGGCCAGAGCCATGGGGGTGGGGAGGTGGTCAGAAGTATTTATGGTCCAGTTCACTAGAGAAGTTTCACCAGTCCTGCTATGCCAGCCAGCCCCATCTAGCGTGGATGCAGCTTATACTGGCACAGGAGGACTTCTGTTGGTGCTGTGGTCTTCAGAAAGGACTTTACTAGTATAGCTCTTTCTCCAGCAAGAGCCAGCCCTCACCGACACTTTCCAGTGCAGAGCTGCCCTAGGGGGGCTAGGCGCACCATCCCCTTGACTTCGGATGGATTCTTGTCGCTGAGTGACAAATGCATTTGAAAATCCCAGCCATTGCATGCCCGGGGCAGGGCTGGACGGACCCAGGCATCCTGCGAACAGGGTTCAGACCCAGCAGGACCAGGCGTCTGGCCCGTGGGGGAGGGTATTGTTGAAATCTCAACAGGGCAGCCCCACTTGCTGTTCAGTGGGGATGGACACAGGCTCTGCACGTGATCAGGTGGAGCACTTTGGGTGCGTCTACACTGGCGCCGGAGGGTGTAACTGCAGAACACCGAGGCATTCACACACCAGTTCTGATGGAGCCAGTGCACTAACAGGAGCAGTGTAGCTGTGGGTCCTGGAGGGTGGGCAGGGCTGGCCACCCAGTAAGTACCTAGGGTTTCAGGTGGGACTGGACTCAGGGTGCCCCCGCCCTTTGCACTACCATGGCTACACCACTATTCCCAGTGGGCTAGCTCGATTGCAAGCTGGGAATTACGCCTCCAAGTCCAGTGTAGACGTACCATTGGACTAGCTACTCCAGCCGCCCCCTGCCTTGGCAAGATGGCTCTAGAGGGACCTATTTCACTGCCTGACCCAGCAAGGGCTCCCCTTTCCCAGAACAGGAGGCGGGGGACACTTTGCAGGAGGAAGTGGGCAGAGCCACAGGCTGGCGGTTGGCTGGGCCTGGGACGAGCCAGGCCCCCAGCTCAGACACACGTCATGTGCACCATGTGCCAGCCTGCAGGGAGGTTACCGCCGGCCACCACGCGGTGGCAGAGCCCAGAGGAGAACGGCGGTCACCAAGAACGAAGGCTGTGCAGGAAGAGCTCTGGTAATGCCAGGCCAAGGCAGGAAGCACAACCCAACAAGGGGATGGGCAGAGTGTCTGCATATGTGGGCCACTCAGGCATGTCCACTCAGGGACAACATCACAGGATGCAAGGCTTCCCCACCGGAAGATGCTCTGGGGGAAGCGCACTGGGCTGGGAGCCAGGAGAGCACAGGCCCTGGTCTCACCAGTTCTAGTGAGCACCAGCCACGCGTTGGTGCACTTCACCTTGTCACTGCCTCAGGCCTTGCGTCTTTGCCCTGCTCGGGCTACCATCTAGAGCAACAGGAGGTGGGGAGGGATAGCTCAGTGGTTTGAGCATTGGCCTGCTAAACCCAGGGTTGTGAGTTCAATCCCTGAGGGGGCCAATTAGGAATCTGGGGCAAAAACTGGGGATTGGTCCTGCTTTGAGCAGGGGGTTGGACTAGATGACCTCCTGAGGTCCCTTCCAACCCTGATAATCTATGAGACTTAACTCAGGGGCTGAGACCCCTTTCCCCAGCACTAATCCAAAGTATTGTTTCCAACGGAAGTGGACACTGATGTAGCTGTTTGTGTCAGCTCTTGTACAAGCTTATTGGCAAGTTGGCATCACAGGGTCTTGCACAAAATGGGGCCTCTACAATCCAGGAGCAACCCAGGTCTGAGCCATGGCAGTCAAGTTTTGTCCCGCACCCCAGGAGATATTTCACACATGTTGAATGATGTAATCGGCAGAGGGACCCCACTTAGTGCAGAGCTGTCCCCCTTTAATGGAGGCTGGGTCAGAGATGGAAGTGGGTGAGCCTTGGCTAACAGAGCCAGGTCTTTTCGCTTAAGCAGTGGAGAAGTCCTGGGTGCCAATCACTGTGACAACCTACCCAGGAGCCCAGCATGACACAGGCAAGTTTGTTAACATACCATAGGCTCGGTCCCACAACCAGCACAATCTACTCAGAGCAGGGTCAGGGCTGGGGCCTGAACTTGGCAGCTCTGCCGGGTAGGCGCTCAGTGGGGGAGTCTGAATGGAAAACTGCCGCAGTAAATAGGGGTGGAGGCGTACTCCCAGCCCGGTTATATCCCAGGGAGCAAGCTATCAGCGCCAGGCCACCTACCCAGCAGATGCCACAGTAACTTCTCGTGGCCCTAAGGCAGGAGTGCAGACAACTTTCCACAGCCCAGCCAGGCACAAGACAGTCGTTAAAGCAAACCCTTAACGTCTCAGCTGGGTAGGGACTAGAGCACAAAGCAAGGGGGTGGCACGAGGACTGCCGCACCAAGGGGGAGGGGCGAAGAGGTGAAAAGCAGCAGGAGCAAACAGGAACATGGTCGGGGAGAAGCTACAGGGCCTAAAACCAGGCAAGCCCCCAGCTCAGATTCACCCAGCACTGCCGCTGGTGGGGGGTTACTTACCAGGGAAGTGAAGAGCCCCAGCCGAGCAATTTGGTGGAAGAACCTGGCAAGTGAGGATTCAGAGTCTGTCCGGACAGCTGGCATCTCCTAAACCCAGAGAGAGAAGGGTAGTTAGAAGAGCCAGACCCCACCCCCATACCTTGCCCATTGCCTCCCAGGGAACCTGGCCCCTGTCACCTGAGGGAGCTCTCTTTTCTCTGGGCTGGCCTGGGGGGCCATAGGCTCAATTTACTGCTGCAAGACAAGTGACAGGCTGGAGGAGACAGAAGCCTGGCTTGGCCTTACCCCCAGCACATTAGCTACATATTGGTTCTGACCCAGCTGCTCTGCGTTGTAATGATGAGCTGCCAGACTCAATCAGCACAGCTCCCTGCAGGCTTTGCCTCATTGCAGGGCAGAGCTTCCCCAGCTGAGGGAGTGGCCTTAGGGGACTTCTCCTGGGAGCATGGAGATCAGGGCTCCCTGGGGATGTGCTTTGAGCTGGATTCACTGGCGCTCTGCTCTTTGTGTGGGCATTTCCCCCAGGTGGTGCCAGCTTTGTGAGCCGCTGGCATATCACACCAACTTCCCACCAGGGCGAATAACCACACAAGATGCAGGAGGCTGGAGAATTGGGGCCAGATTTTTAAAGGTGTTTAGGTGCTTAAAGATGCAGATAGGCACCTAGTGGGATTGACAGCCTGGATTTTTAGGCACCTAAATACCTTTGCAAATCGGGCCATTGGGTGGTGCTGTTGCAGTGACTGTGGAATATGAATTCTTCTGGGCCCTTTCAAGGTAGGGCCTGGAGTTGATTATATGCCCAGCTGAAACTGGGCAATTCTACCACAAGGGTTTTTCTCTGTGCGATTACTGTGACTACCAAGGCCAGTACCAATTCCCCTGCCCGTGAAGGGTGCTAGAATGGGGAGAATGAGGCTTTGGCTCGGACCCCAGCTGAGATCAGGGTCACACCGTGCTAGGCGCTCTATAGACACCTGTGTTGGCAAGGTCTGTGACTTTATCACAATACTTGGTGTTTTTCTTAAAGCCCCAGCTCCTGGAGGCATGTGATGGGCGAAAATCTCAGCTTTTCTATAGGTAAAATAAATTTCTAGCTCTCAAATTGCAGAAATTGCTTGAAAACGTGGCCTGGGTGCAACCTAAAGGCTGAGAAAGCAGAAGGCAAAGAACCCCCCGAGGTATTATATTTTAAAGTCTCGTGGTTTCAGGAGGGGCTGACTTATGATTTTTTGAACCTTTGGGGTGGGCGGTGCTGAGGGACAATTGAAGTAGACAAGACCAACAACGGGGGGAGAACAGAAGCATCAGTATCTCCAGCAAGGATCATTAGCCCCAAAGGGCAGCTGGCCAAAGGGCACAGATAGGATGTGAGTGCCGCAAGAGGATCTGTGGGCTAGGGGCAAACCACGGGCCCTTGCTGGGGGAGGGTGCCAAGACCGCGTGTTGGATTCTGACACATCAATTAAAATACACTTTGGGATAGTGATGTTTCTACAGCTTCTATTTTTCAGGGTGGGGAAGGCAAAGAAGGTCTGAGCCTCACTTTATCCTCCCACTCAGCTAACCTCCCAGATGCTGCCATGCTGAGTCCCACAAAAGCTACAGACCACACGGAGGAGGTGAGGAGCAGGACCCCACCTCACAGTGTGCTATTATATTAACATGGGGGTGTTGTTACGCCCCTTCCTTTCTCCAGATGGACACTGCAGCTCGAGAGGGGTAACCCTGGAAAGATTTAAGTCAAGCAACCTAGAATTCTGGGGCTTAGCGGAGCTTATCTGAAACGCGGAGTGCAAGCCAGCGGTGTTTGACACTTCCCACACCGGGGTACCAGCCAACCAGTTCAGAGGGATCTGAGCCCATCTGGAAATTCCCCAAGGGCAGCTGTCCCCATGGGGTCATTCCCGCTGCTCTGCTGCCAGCCCAGCTCAGCTCAAGATGCATCAAAGGGAATGGGCACGTTTTTGCCTGGATGAATTGAATGGAGGTTCAGACTGAAGGTATGTTTACACCGCAGACAGGGGCATGACTGCAACATGTGTAGACGTACTACACACCTGGATCTAGCTAGCTTGAAGAACATCCGCAGTGAAGCTTGTACAGCTCCACCCAGAGCCCTGTGTACGGACTCCCCCATGCAGCCGCGCCCTCGCTGCTAGATCAAAGCGAGCTCGGGTACGTCCGGGGGGGCTGCAGTCTCACCTCTGATCGCAGTGCAGACCTCCCCTTCGTTTCAATCTGGGGCACAAATTTAGGCCAGTTCTTATTTCCTCTGCACTGGGGTGGGGTCCCAGCTGAGGGCCTGCTCTCACTGAAACCCAGAGGGCCTCTAGTGAGCAGTCTTGGGAACTCAGTCCTCTGGAAAGCGCCGTCTGCACTCGAAAGGTCACCCGCAAGGAAGTGGAGCTAATGGGACGGAATAAAAGCGAGTAACAATACAGCAGACAGGTTTAGGGCGGATTCAGCTAGACGGTGCTGGGAGCAGGGACCAGGACCCCTGGTTACCCCGTTCAGCCGGAAGCTGGTAAACACAGTGTAGTGCAGCAATCGAGACCGCTTGCTTCTCCGCGTTCTTCACTCTGGTTCAAGTGCCAGAACAGATGTATCGCAGCCTTTCTGCAGCTGTTCCCAGAGCAGGCTTCATTAGCAAACCCTCTCCCGCGGGGACCTTCACAGGGCAGTGCCATTCTGCGTCTCCACCTCCGCCTCTGTGCAGGGAGAGAAGGCTAAAAGACCCGCACCCTTTGGGAATGATTTCAAGGTCTCTCTAAAGGCTCCCACACCGATGGGGCCACACCACTGTAACTGCATGGCTGCCCCCCCCCCCAAGTCATTCATGAATGAATATTTTGTGGCTTTGTCGGATTCAGTGATGGTTGAGACAGCTCCTCATCTCTGGAGTGAGAACTGCCCCCCCTGCAGAGAGGCCTCGGCCCCTCCGGCCCTGCATATAGGGAGAGAAATACAAGGAGTTGCTGAAAAGAAGCAATTAAAATTGAATAAGGAATGAATAACAGCAAAGATACTAGCTGGGGTTTCTGGGCCAAATGCTCGCAGAGCAGTGGCTTTGTAACTAAATGTGCTAGAGATCCTACCTGGCCTGAATGTTAACGTGGAAGTGTGAAGGGAAGAAAAAGAAAAAGAAAAAAGAAAGAAAGACAGACAAGTGATCCGACCCTTAGACAAGCATTTACTTCTTGCTATCAACATACACTGCCCCCCTTGCTCCCCATACCTTACGCCTATGGGACTCAGCCCTGGAAAAGCCAATGCTCTATTGATTGATTTCCCCCCCCCTTTGTATCTTGCAGCCAAGTGCTCTCCACTTGCCGAATGCCCCGCAGCCCCCGGGGACAGCACCTGCTCCGGCACCTTGCTTCTTGGACGAAGAATTCCCCTCTGCTCTTCTCCAAGCGGTGGCAGGAACCCACCTATGTAAGCGGCCCCTAGACAGGCTCCACTTGAGAAAGCAAGCGGGAGCTGAGGTTAGGGGGCTGGGTGTCCCCTCCTCTCTCCCCTGCTCTGCTTTGTATGGGTCAGCTGATGAATAATCTCTTGTTCAGGGAGAGCAGGTGCAGCCCTGGCTGTCTGGCAATAGTCATCACGGAGCGTCACTGAGGGGGGAGCAATCCGGGCTCGGTGGAGAGTACAAATTAGAGGAGGCTGCTCCATGGAGCTGGGGAACTAAGCACCTGGCTCCCAGGCACGGAGGAGAGGAGCCAGTTTATCTTCCGGCTGGAGATGTCTGTCTGGGATCCCGCGAGGCTCTGCTGGAGCTCCCCCCGCGGCAAATGCGCCCGAGACGTCTTCACTTACGTGGTGACACCCGACCGCATCCCACAGTTCATCATCCCCTCGCTGGCCATCCAGGAGGACCACAGGCTCTTCAGCAAGGGGAAGGAGCAGCTGTGGAGGCCAGGCCTGGGGCAGCCCGAGCAGAAGGCCAGGAGGAGCAGCTCAGACCCCACCATGAAGAACGGGCGTGCCCTCCGGGGCTCCGTGCTGTGCTGCTCCAGTGCAGAGCTGGCTGCCCGGGTGGAGGATATGCCAGACCCTGTCACCCGGGCAGCCCTGTCCCTGCCCCACTTGCCCAAGATCACCACCCCTTATGGTTTTGTCACCCTGGGGGAGAGCCCCCAAGTGACCAACGAGGAGGCCTTGTTTTTCCACTTGGACTTAGCTTCCTCCAGGCGCCCTGGTGCCAAGAAACACCCTGTCACCCAGGAGCAGCCGGGAAACTGCCGAGACCCCGCGGCACCCATCGCCCACACAGCCGGTCGCTCTTGGAGGGGTGGCTGCTTGAGAGACTGGAGGCTGCACGGTTCTCAGCAGCCCAGTTGCAAGGGTAGAAAAGGGAGGCAGGGCTGTGATCGACCAGCCAGGCCCCGCTTGCCCGGAAGAAGACAGATCACAGATGTGCTGGGGAGAGGAGAGGCAGAGGACACAGAAGGCAAGCAGAAATCTCTGCCCTTAGAAACTGCTTGTCAGAGGAGCTACTCCAGCCCAGAGCTCCCTGCCACCACCAAGAGGAACTTTTTCCAAAGGGTCCTGAAGAAGCACTTTGCACATCTCAGACATCTCAAACATAGACATTTTCCTCTCCCCTGATCTTGTGTAGCAGCGCCTGGGAAGCAGGGTCTACTATGGGGTGTATTCCCCAATGCCATGAAATTCTACCCTGTGGCTGGGCTTCTGGACATAAACACAAGAGCTCTGGACATTTTACTCTACCCACAAATGTGAAAATGGTGCAAGGAGCTGGCTGAAGTGTGTGCACTGCTGCCTTCTGCTGGGGGAGGGGGGGAATCCGAACTGCTCCACTGAGGGTCATAGGCCCTACACTGCCAGCAGTTCACTGAGATTCTCTTCAGTGTGAGGGGTGAGTCCTGTGTAGGGAGATATCTTCTCTCCTTGCTGTTGTTGTAGTGTGCAGCCCAGGTACAGTGCTGCAGCCCAAGGGGGCGGTAGATTTGATTGCAATGCCGTGTATCTATATAAAGGTGGAGACTTTTACTCTGTGCACAAGTGCCTTTTCTCCCTTAGTGTCTGTCCTGGCATTTGTGTATCAACAAAGTATTTTTGCGCCAACTCAAATTCCCTTCCACGTGATGGCTGTGTCTCGCACTGTACAGCGGGTCCCTTTGAAAATGATGCTACGGTCTCAGTAGAAGAAAAGAGAGTCATGTTCTAAAAACCCCTTGCCCTCCTGTTGGCCGAATGCAAAACCCACTGGCAGAATATGCTTTTAGCACCTGATGCTGGCTGGCAAATTTTCCATTTCTTTAGAACTTAGGGTGAGAAGGGGAATATTTTCCAACCTCAGCACGGTGGGGAAAGCACAAGGGATGCTAGAAGTGCGCTAAATTTCAGAGGGTAAGGCCAGAAGGGGCCAGCAGATCATGTCGTCTGACCTCCTGTATGTCCCAGGACACCAACCCCACGCTAAATCCAACACCTGGAATGAGACTGAGACTCATAGGCTATTCTGTAGGCTGAACTGCTAGCGAATAAGACACTGGCCAGTAAAGTTCCCCTCCGGTACCACAATGGCTTTCCTGCGCCTCACATTCTAAGCACAGTTTGAGTATCCGCCAATTCGCGGCAGATATTATTATTTATTTATATTGTGGTGACGCCTCATGGCCGCAGCCGAGATCAGGGCCCCACTGTGTTCTTAAAACACATGCGGTCCCTGCCCTGAAGACCTAAAGAAAACGTGGTGGAGAAGAATTGTTACCATCTTCCTTTTACTGCTGGGCAACCCAGAGAGATTGAGCCCCGGCTCCGACAAATCCCAGAGGCACAAAATGTCCCCACCCCGTGACACTGAAAGGCAATGAGATCCAGGTACCTGTGAGGGGGGTTACCCCACACTTGCCTGGAAAGGGTTAATGTAGATTGAGAAGAGGGATAATTCCCCCCCACTAGCCGCTGCTGAGGGGAATCAAGTGGCTAAGTAAATGTCCCTGAGGAGGAACAAGCTGGGCTGGGACTATAAAGACAGGAAATTGGCAGCAAAAGGGAGGTTGTAGGGAAGGGGTCTGCAGTCAGTCCCAGGGAGATGGGCATTTGGGCTACAGAGGTAGGTAGCCTACAGTCACTCCCAGGGAGATGGGAGTTTGGGCTACAGAGGCAGATAGCCTACAGTCACTCCCTTGTTGGAGGGAGTTGTGGGGCTGGCAAACCCAGAATGGGGGAGAGCCAGAAGGTAAGGAAAGGCTCAGGGAGAAGGCTGTAAGGTTCAGGAGGGTCCAGACCTTGGCTGCTGACTAGAGGGTCCCTGAGCTGGACCCTGGAGTAGAGGGTGGGCCCAGGTTCCCCTACCAGCCGCTGGGGAAGTGGCATCGTCTGGGCCTGCCTGAGCATGTTCATTGGAGAAGTCTTTGACTCCCTGGAAGGAGGAAACATGCTTAGTGACTTGGCCCTTCAGCCAGGCCATGAAGAAAGAGCAGCTGGAGTTGTGGAGACTGAAAGAGTACGGCGTGCAGTGGCAGCGGAAGGGGGCCCTGGCAGGAGCTAATCCCCAGAGCAGCCAGGAGGAGGCGCCCCTAGTGGTGAGCCCACCCTGTGACAGTGCCTCATTCCCACATGTGTCTTTGAGGTCACTGGGACTCCTCGGGTGCCGAAGTGACTTGCCCAAGGTCACCCAGGAAGCTTGTGCAGCGCTGGGAGTTGATCCTCGCTCTCCGTGTCCCTTAACCAAGACAACCTCACATCACCATGCAGCAGGCTAGTGGGGGATGACTATGCTTCTCTACTTGCTCCAGGCGAGGGTGGGGGGGGCTTTGATGAGCTTTTCAAGTAACCAACTCAGAAGAATCCAACCAACCCCTGAGCTGGTCTCTTTGTTCTGATTTTAGTAGGGGGGTGGGGCTTGTATGTCAGCTGGTATCTCACCACTAGCCTGACAGTTTCCCTTTGTCGGCTCTATTGTGCTGTATCTGGCTCTTGGCTCACTGAAGGGTGGGAGCTACCAGTCACCCCAACTCTGTGCCGACCCATGGAGGAGATGAGTTGTTAGCGCCCCAATTCTAGTGTCTTATTCTTCAGCTCATTCTTTCATCTGTGGAGGCCCCAGTTCAATTCTTGGGTGCGGGCCAGGGAGGCGGCCATCACACCAGCACAGCGAAACTCACCTAAAATAAAGTTACTTCGCACTGATTAAGAAGATGCAACCAAAACAGAAGCAGCCGAGGTAGCCCTCCAAGTAGGCCCATAACCCTGAGCAGTACCCCTTGCAGGGCCACACCTTCACTAATGTTGGGGCTGTTGGTAGGATTTTCAAGCGCGCACAGTGTTACCCTAACTCTGTTCCCACTGAAGTCATAGAATCATAGAAGATTAGGGTTGGAAGGGACCTCAGAAGGCCATCTAGTCCAACCCCCTGCTCAAAGCAGGACCAATCCCCAACTAAATCATCCCAGCCAGGGCTTTGTCAAGACGGGCCTTAAAAACCTTAAGGATATAGATTCCACCACCTCCCTAGGGAACCAATTCCAGTGCTTCACCACCCTCCTGGTGAAATAGTGTTTCCTAATATCCAACCTAGACCTCCTGCACTGCAACTTGAGACCATTGCTCCTTGTTCTGTCATCTGCCACCACTGAGAACAGCCGAGCTCCATCCTCTTTGGAACCCCCCGTCAGGTAGTTGAAGGATGCTATCAAATCCCTCCCTCACTCTTCTCTTCTGCAGACTAAATAAGCCCAGTTCCCTCAGCCTCTCCTCGTAAGTCATGTGCCCCAGCCCCCTAATCATTTTCTTTGCCCTCTGCTGGACTCTCTCCAATTTGTTCACATCCTTTCTGTAGGGAGCGGGCGGCCCCAAAACTGGACGCAATACTCCAGATGTGGCCTCACCAGTGCCTTACAGAGGGTAAAGGTTGCCCTGACTTGGGCGGGAGAAGATTTAGGCCAATGCCAAGTGTGTATGTCATGTCCGGTGGACATCAGTGGAGAACAGATTGATCCAGAGAATAGGCACTGGATGTACAATAGCAGGGGTGTTCCACGCTGATGCCAAGGTGCCTCAGGACAAATTTGGGTCTGAAAAGGGGGGGAAGCATGTTGGTTCTCTGTAAATGAACATTGCATCCTCCACTCATGTTCTGCAATAAGGAACGTCTGGACCTTGTATCATGATCAATGGGAATCACCTCCCCGGAGGGACTGTTCTTGACTGGACACCAGTGGAACAGGGAATGCTGGGAGTTCGGCTGGACGCAACTCAGCCGCATGGACAGAGCAGTCCACAGGGTTTAATAAAGTGCTGCGTGCTCAATATAACCTGTGTTCAGCTTCAGCCCTTGTGAATGAAACAGGCCTCAGAGAGTTTCTGCACTCATGGGGCCTCAGATACACACAGCCAAGTCAGCATGTACAGTATTCCAAGGCAGCCCATGGGCCCAATTCCCGGCTGGTTCAGAATGGGGCAGTCCCACTGAACTCCTTGGTGCACTGTATATAGTGGTTAAAGCCAGGGCCCGGGAGCTAGGGTTTCTGGGTTCTAGTCTCTGCTCTGCTACTCTCTCACTGCGTGATCTTGCTAAACTCCCAAGAGTAGGGTGACCAGATGTCCTGATTTTATAGGGACAGTCCTGATTTTGGGAGCTTTTTCTTATGTAGGCACCTATTATCCCCCACCCCCGTCCGGATTTTTTACATTTGCTATCTGGTCACCCTACCCAAGAGCTGCTTTGTGCCTCTTGTACAAAATAGGGATAATAAAATTCTCTGGTTTCTGAGTGGGTTGTAAGGCTTAATTCATTCTTGCTCATAAAACATTTTGAGTTCCTTGGATGAAAGTCCCTAGAGAAGGACAAAGGATGATGAAGGATAAAGGGCTATTAGAGTAGGGCATGGAAGAAGACTCACCTATTGATTCTGGATTTTCTAGAGTGGGGTCTAAAAAGAAAATCACAAGCTAAAAGATCACTAAAAATAAGTGCACCTAGATGGACACAAGAGAAATCGTCACCAGCCAAGCAAAAAGCTTGCAGTGGAAGGTATGGGAATGTTCCCTACAGCAGAGCAGGGCAAAGCAAAGTTGCTTTTGCAGCTAAAAGTCTCTGTGTCTCTGGCAGCCTGTCCACAAGAGTCTCTCCAGACCAGCATGCATAAAAGAAGCCTCTCTCCCAAACACAGTGTGTCTCTGTGAGTTATAGGAACATATTCTCTTTGTCTTCGGCAAAAACCCACTCCTTTTAAACAGGTTTCAGAGTAACAGCCGTGTTAGTCTGTATTCGCAAAAAGAAAAGGAGTCCTTGTGGCACCTTAGAGACTAACCAATTTATTTGAGCATGAGCTTTCGTGAGCTACAGCTCACTTCATCGGATGCACACTGTGGAAACTGCAGAAGACATTATATACACAGAGACCATGAAACAATACCTCCTCCCACCCCACTCTCCTGCTGGTAATAGCTTCTCTAAAGTGATCATCAAGTTGGGCCATTTCCAGCACTTGATGATCAATTTGATGATCACTTTAGATAAGCTATTACCAGCAGGAGAGTGGGGTGGGAAGAGGTATTGTTTCATGGTCTCTATGTATATATATCTCCCCATTGTATTTTCCACTGAATGCATCCAATGAAGTGAGCTGTAGCTCACGAAAGCTCATGCTCAAATAAATTGGTTAGTCTCTAAGGTGCCGCAAGTCCTCCTTTTCTTTTAAACAGAGGCAGCCAGCTGCCTGGATAGTGCAGCAAAGGGCTGTACTGAAACATTGAGATAAACAATAATTATAGTAACAATGAATAATTTATTACTCATCATGATCATAATACATCAGCTTGCAACCCCCCCATAGCTACAGACAGGAGAAGATCTGGCTAATTACCCATTTCTGACCCCACAAGCATTGGTCTTAGCGATTCCCCATCCACACTTGGCCATAGTTCAGCAGAATTTTGTGGGGGGTGATTGCAGCTAGTGTAGACATACCCGGGCTATCTTTAATCTAGCTAACTCTGGTGCTGGAGCACGGAAGCCATGGCAGCTCGGGGTTCAGCTGACCAATTACCGGGGTCCTGGGTGGGCTTGTACAGCCCGCATGGAAGTGCATGTTACAGTAGCTTCACTGCTCCGGCACCCACACGAGCTGCAAGAAAGCTGCCTTGCCCGCAGTATAGACACCACACCCCCTCAGTGTGACACGTCTGCCCGGATTTTCACAAGAGCTCGGCACCTAACAGGTTCCAATTGATTTCAGTGGGAGTTTGGTGCTTTTGAAAATTCCACTAGATACCTATCTGTGTCTTTTGGTGCCTAAATCCCTTTGTAAATCTGGCCCGAGATCCCCAGCCAGTGTAAATCGGCATCACTCCATTTAAAGTGGAGCGACGCTGCTTTAAATTAGCTGCAGGTCTGGCCCCATGGCTGTAAAACTGGTGTAAGTGAGAGGAGAATTAGGCACCTAATGGGCTAATGATGCAGAATTATGTCATGACAATGTTACAGATGATCCAGAAAACTTCAGGACTCTTAAAGAAAGGCAGTACATGTAATGACATGATGAATGACTCTGTTCTAGGGGGAGTACGTCCCTTTAAAGGCAACCCAGAAAGGAAACACCACAAAAACGGGCTTGTGCCTTTGTTTGTTTCTTTATTATATATTTAACTTGAAATGCATCATGTTTCCTGTTTTTGCCGGAGGACTCTTTGGGTGGCTAAGGGAAGAGGGTGAGATGCTTTAACAGAGTTGCCCGCAGTTCAGGTTGAACAGAGTGCTGAGAAAAGACCAATGAACAATAAAGAGTTTCAAACCGTCTGGATAAAAACCCCTTCCTCTCTTAATGAATCTGGTTTCACTCTTGAGGTCACTATGATGTCATAATCCTACCTGTTCTTCAGTCACCCACAGAGTCTCCCAAGGCAGACAAGAACGCCATTTCTAGCATAAACATAAGCAAGGGAAAAAATACCTTTTATTTAAAAACAAAGTACGACCCCACTAACATACACACACTTCTCAACTTTCTTCCAACACCCAAAAGAGGCAAAACCATGCACAGCTCCCCGATGTTTTCTCTTTAAGCCAGACTGGCATGTAGGTCACCTTGCCCCCCTGTGTTGGACGCAGGACCAGGTGGCAGGGAAAGATACGCTGGGTCTCCAAGATGAGCATTTTTGCCCTTGCACCCAGATTTTCCAAAGTGACTTTGGGGGCACAACTTGACGCCCCTTAAAGAGGCCTGGTTTTCAGAAAGCGCCCAGCCCCATCCCTCTGGAAACCAGGTCCCTTTAAGGGCTGTCAAGTTGGGGATCCAAAATCACTACTCATGTTGGAAAATCCTCTCATTGGGTCCCAGTGTGTGCATGGCAGGTGGGTGGACAGGTCAGGGTGAGCTGTCAGTGAGGTGCATGGCTCTGCTGGGTTGACAGGTGGACGCATGCCTGAGCTGGGAATGACTGGAGCTCAGAAGGGCGAGGTGCCTCATATCTGTCCTCTCAGCAATGATCCCTGATATCAGACCCATGGGAAGCAGGGCTGGTGGCAGCCCCAGGGCAAGGAGCCGGCAGGGCAGTAGAAGGGATTTATTTACATAATTTTTACATCACTGCCTCACCCTCTGGCTGCTTCTTCACCTAACATCATAGAATCATAGAAGATTAGGGCTGGACGAGACCTCAGGAGGTCATCTAGTCCAACCCCCTGCTCAAAGCAGGACCAACTCCAACTAAATCATCCCAGCCAGGGCTTTGTCAAGCCGGGCCTTAAAAACCTCCAAGGAAGGAGATTCCACCACCGCCCTAGGTAACCCATTCCAGTGCTCTTTGTGTTCCTCTTTATCCTCTTTGTGTTCCACAGGGATGTTGGCCCAACAGCAGCTGCTGAAATGGGCCATCAAATGCAACTCCTGCTGTACCTGCAGAGTCACGATGTGCCCACCGCTGCACTAACCCAGGCAGTCCTGCGAAACCAGAAACAAGGCGGAAGCCATCCCGCACCGGCTTTCGGCGAGGTGTTGGTGCCCCCCACAGACGCCCAGCAGCGTCGCTGGCTTTCTTATGCCTCTCTGCTCTCCAGGGCTGCTGGAAAGAGAAGCACCCACAATCCTGTGAAGAATGGCAGCTCTTGGCAAAATTAAGGCCCGCTCGGAAGCAGGAGGTTCAAAGAAGACCTCTGATCCCATGGGATCTCCAGCCTGACATGGCAGAGTCAAGCGGTTAGCATAGCGTGGCTGGAGTACCCTAAGGTTAGGGGGTTTTCTACAGATGCTTGCAGGATCAGTCCTCACGAATATGCATTAGAGAATGAAGTTCACCCCTTTAAACTCACAGGGTGGTGGCTGCCCTCCACAGAGGCAAATTGCACCCTCGGAGGAGTAATGTGCCTCTGTGTGAGATATTATGTATCCCCCACTGAAATCGGTGCCTGAGTGAGGGCTGCTGCATTCAGCCTCGTATTATTAGAGCCTTCATTTTCTGACATCCCCTTCTAGCGCACTCGGTCACAGCCAGACCCTGGGCTCTCCGCAGTGCGAGAACCAGGTCTCATTGTTGACCTCACAAGCCGTTAACTTCATTATTTTTGACCTTCTTGAGATGTTTTTTCTTTTGGCCCTCGGCAATACACGGTGTCTCTGCGCCCCTCACAAGATGTCTCGGTACAAGATGTTTCTCTGAGAGTGCTCGGCTCCCAGGTCCTCTTGATTCAGGGCACTCTTGATTCGGCTAATGAGCTGCTCAAGTGCTGAGGGGCCTGACAGCTGCTGCTCAGGACCATCTCGCTGCTGAAGATGGTTTTAGGTGGGGGCGACTAGGATCCAGCACAGTGTCCGGGTGACACAAATTACCTCATTACTTACAAATGACTTCTAGGGGCTCCCTTTCTTTTGGGTTAGATGGTTGGTTCCAACATTTATGGTGGGAGGGCTGTTGTCCTGAGACTTCTTTCTATTGCAGCATGAGCTCATGCTGCCCCTTCCCTCCTGAGCTCAAAGAAATCCTCTGCAAAGGAAAACAAGCCCCATTTTAATGTACAGATGGGGAAACGGAGGCACGTATTGGGGCAGTGACTTGCCCAGGATCACCCAATGCGTCAGTGTCACCACTGGGAATGTAACCCAGGTCTCCCGACATCCATCCCCAGTAATTCCCTTGTAAAAAATATTTTACGGTATTCTACGATGATGCGCCCTGCTGATGCTCGCGCAAACAACGGTGCCTTCAGCCATTGCTGTTCCAGCCGACCCGGGCAGGCCCTGGGCCAGCAGCAGCAGTTTGGGTATGTGGGAGGGGGCTCAAGGCTGGGGCAGGGGGTTGGGGTGAGGGGTGGCGCTTACCTCAGGGTGGGGAGGGCTCCCGGCTCCCACCGGCAGGTCCCTGCAGCTCCTAGGTGGAGGGGTCAGGGGGCTCCGTGCGCTGCCCACACCCACAGGCACCACCCCCGCAGCTCCCATTGGCTGTTGTTCCCGGCCAATGGGAGCTGTGATGCCAGCGCTTGTGGAGGGAGCAGTGCGCGGAGTCCCACTGGCTGCCCCTTCCACTGGAGCTGCAGGGACCTGCCAGTTGGAGCTGGGTAGGGAGCCTGCCAGCCCCGCCAACCCTCTCCACCCCCCGCCAGCACCAGCAGGGGTCCCGGGCTGTGTGCTGCTGCCCGCACCCCCCACAGCGCTAGCGGGGGTCTCGGGCCATGTGCCGCCACCCGCCTCCACCTCAGCACTTGTGGGGCCACCCCCAGCACCTGCGGTGCCCCTGGACGGCCCCGCCCGGCCCAAGTCTTAGTTAGGGGTATATAGTAAAAGTCATGGACAGGTCATGGGCTGTGAATTTTTCTTTATTGCCTGTGACCTGTCCATGACTTTTACTAAAAATACCCGTGACTAAAACCTAGCCTTATTTACGACCATTGGAGTCAGAGGCTCCAGTTCACAGCCGCACCCCACAGAGGAATGTTCATGCGTACACAGTCTCTGGGCTTCGGGTTAATTCCTGGGGAGCCGCAAACACCAAACTTGGTGAATTTTGCCCAGCACTAATGTAAAGGAGGAATTTTAGCCAGATGCCCTCCTCTCCTGCTTTAGCTCCTCACTTGATCTTAGATTGGGCCACGTTGTTCTTTAGGTTCCAGGAGGAAGGAGAAAGCCTCACACTTTATTCCTTGTCAGGCAGTTCCTCTTTTTGAACCCTGCGAGGACTTCTCGGGAGACGCAGTTTCTGCAAAGCAGCTGGAAGGGTTGTGTTGGCATCCCGCAGTTCTGAGCCAGCCAGTGGTGAGTGGAACATGATGCTATTCATGTGCATCTTTGCGCTATTGTTGGAGCCAGGGTTGATGAAAGGGTAAAGCAGCTTCTGTTCCATGTTACACAAAACCAACGCGGAAACATGCTGAGCTGAGCTCAGAGGGAAGCAGGAACTGAGTGAGAACTCTGGCTTGGATTGCCATGCAGCACTGCTCTCAGATCCCCCAGAAGAGCGTGCCGGGGTTCGTGCCAGGAGCCAGACAAGGGTATGAATAGATGCAGACTTCGGGACTGTTCTGAATCTGAACTGCAGTGAACTGGGTCAGAACCCACCCAAATACTATGGTGATTGTGACCGTACAAGAACCTGGACAGATAGACCAGTGTGAGGTGGGGACATGGGTTGGAGGAGATCTGTAGAGGGTCTGAATTATTCAACAATGCCCCGGCTTCTCCTTCTGCCTGTGTGACAGACATTGTCCCTGGGATCCTGGGCTAAACTCCCCAAATCCTAGGTGATGCCACTTGTCAAAGGGGGTATCTCAGGGTTGGGGAAGGAAGTCCTGGGACACGTGCCTCTGCCCAAATCCAGCCCTCCCCTTTAGGCAGAAGAGTTAAACCACGGGAACAAGTGCTTTGCTTAACAACAGGACAGTCTTGTTATCTAACTCACACCAGACCCCTTGCCCGTAACGCACATTGAATCCTTAACCCCATTCAGAAGTCAGGCCCCACAAAGTCACGAGACCTTCTTGTCAACCTCGTCCTGGCGCTGGCAAAGATGGTCTTCTGCCTAGGACGCTGGACAGGGGCGCTCTGGATCCCTCATTACTGCCCTTTGACCCCACTCCCATCCCTGTTTTTCATCTGTTAGCAATAATTGCGGGGGACATCTGGCCACCCTAATCCCATTGTCACAGGGCAACCCAAATGAGACTGTTGGCTTAATTAGGGGAAAGGCAGTGAGGCCTTTAGACAAGCCTAGCCATGATCTACAGTAGAGTAAGTCTAGGGCACAGGACAAAGTTGGGGCTGTATTTTTTGTTTTGTTTTTCTTACATCGTCCAAGCAGGTTAATTATGATGACCACAATGATCAGCCCCACAGACCTAAAAATTAGGCTCCGAAATCCACATGCAGGCCCCTAAAGAGTAGTCTGATTCCTTGGGAGTGCTGAGCAAACCCTGGACTCTACTTTTTATGTTAAAGACCCTATTAATTTGCTGTATGCCCTTGTTCTACAAACGATTCATCACAACCACTCTAGTACACCGTAAGCATTAAGGCCCAGATCCACAAAGGGACTTAGCTGTTAAGTGTCTAGAAAATCACAGGAACAGCACTGGGATCCACAAAGCCTGAGTTAGCATCTAGGCTCCCCGTACACGGAACCGGGAGAAAGAGATGCACAAAAGCCAGCTCACTAGGCTGGGAGCCACTAAGCTTGCCAGTGGGAGATGCTGCCCAGATGGGTGTACCTAAGCCCTGCCCCCGATGAAGTGAGCTGTAGCTCACGAAAGCTCATGCTCAAATAAATTG
The DNA here is from genome assembly GCF_965152235.1 of Eretmochelys imbricata. Classification (NCBI taxonomy): domain Eukaryota; kingdom Metazoa; phylum Chordata; order Testudines; family Cheloniidae; genus Eretmochelys; species Eretmochelys imbricata. The sequence goes on from NC_135596.1 coordinate 7,435,008, forward strand.
GTTAGTCTCTAAGGTGCCACAAGTACTCCGTTTCTTTTTGCGAAAACAGACTAACACGGCTGTTACTCTGAAATCTCTCAGAGATAGGCACCTAAGTCCGGCCGGCAGGAAGGCACCTGGCTCTGCTAACGATCCACGAGCGGGAACCCGCTGCCTGGGGGTAGATAACTTCGGTACCTATGTCATTTCTTGTGGGAAGGGCCAGAGCGGCAGAGTGAGTGCTCTAACCATGGGGCTAAAAGTAATCAGGTGGGCGTCTCCTCCTCTGGTGGCCAGATTCTGAATGGGACCCAATCTGGTAGGCAGCCTCTGAATGAGCCTATCTTCCCCTGGGCTGGGAATTGCTCCGGGGCTGAGGCAGGAGACGGGTGTCCGGACACCCAGAGGGCGGCAGCAGCGTGCATGCCCAGAGGCAGGAACACAGGCGCTGAGGGAACATTTACTCTGACAGGTTAGGCGCCGAGGGAGTTTTGGGGCCTGCTGGGTTCAGCAGGAGTTTTGTGGAGCCAAAACCGGGGCTTAGATACCTAAACCTCAGACTTAGGCTCCTAAGTCCCTTTGTGAATCCCATCCTAAGGTCTGGTCTAGCTCCCATTGCCTTCGAAGGTGTTTCTAAGGCGCAGTGGGATTAAGGAGGATCTGTTATGAACACAAGACAAAAAGCTACCGGCTCGTTGCCCCTGGATTCCATCTGGCCCCAGGCAGAGCCAGCAGCAATTCCTTCATTTGCAGGAAAGTTTTCTTGAGGCTCTGGATTGTTTGGAGAACGTTTTTCCTTTGCTTTGAAAGCCCTGAGACACCTCAGGCTTCCTGCTGGAATCAGGCATGCAAGCACACCGGGACGAAGCTTGTTCTGATGGTGTTTCAGATGAGCCTAGCAATGGCAAAAACCCCCCAAGGAAGCCTGGTGTCCTGTTACCAGCTGTGGGTTTGCAGCCTCAGGAAGTGGCATGACATCCCAACATTTGAATTCCTCACAGACACCCCGCTGCGCTCCCCAACGTCAAACAAGGGGTGCCGAGGGAATGCCAGAGGCCTGGAAATCACATTCCTCGCAGTGGTGCTGGAACCGGGGGTGCTGCCACAGTAGTGGCTGGTTTGAAGTAGTAATAACAAAAAACAACTACATGGTTTCCATCAGCAGCATCCCCATTATAAAAATTGTTCCAGCACCCCTGTTCCACACCACCCAGTGGAACCCAGGTGTGGGGTTTGGCAGGTTCCTTCTGGATCCATGATAGATTGAATTGCTGAGAGCAGGCAAAGTGAAATGTGCGAAGGTAAATTACGCCCTGTCTGCTGCTGTTTTTCTTGCATCCTAAGGATCAATAAACTCTAGCTGGGAAGAAAACTAAGATTTGTCTTTTCTCCTTTCATTTCTGTACTCGCCTGAGCAGCCCTGAATGCAGAAGCAAATAGAGGCTGACCTCAGCCCCGGGCCCCGAGTTGCCAAACCTGCTGCAGCAATGCAAAAAAGCAGTGAACCCTGCTTAAGCAGGGTAGCAGAAAGCAGTGGGAGTGTGCCAGTGATTCTGGCTCCACCTTCCTTGTGCCATGATGTTGGGAAGGGAATGTGGCAAGGACCTGCAGAGGACGCGAGGCCTGGGAGTGGACAGGGAAGGAGAAGCTGGGTTGGCAGGCCAGGAAAAGAGCAGAGGTGAAAGAAGAAAGGATGAAGGGGAGTTCTCAGGACTTGGTGCTCAGTGGCATGAGTAGGAAAGCAGGTCACTAAGGCCAGGAGAGAGGCAAGGGACTGATGAGGAAGAGAGAGCAATGGGCCAGAGGAGCAAAGGACTCAAAAGTGGGAGAGAGAGAGAATTGAAGGAAGGTCTGCATGTGGATCTGAGCAGGGCTCTGACTTTAGGGCCCCCGTGGGTGCTCTGCCCATTCCCAAAGGGTCTGCAGTGTACAGCAACAGGGCTTAATGAGCACAGGATCTGAGATCCTAACGGCTTGAATGAAAATGGTGTCAACTGGGATTTCAGCCGCTATAAGCGTCTGTTAAATAAGACAGTTACCGGCTGTTCCTGGAGAATATGAGTGCCTGGGACAGCAGCATGAATGCACAGACGGCCTGTGTCCCCTTTTCAAGTAGGGATAATGCAGGTTCGAACACCTCATAATCCCTTTGTGTGATTGCTCTGTCCTTGCTGTGTGTAATCCTTCACAGGTTGATAACACCTGGGGTTTCATTTCGGGCAGGTTGCCACCCCCATCCAGATCCTTAATGGGGAGGCCGAATAAGATGGGACCGCAATAACCTCCGCAATACAACCTCCGCAACAGAATTTGGGACTGTCCTTTTGGTGTCCCGGGGAGGGAGAGAGATGGGGGATATGCACCATGTTGGCAAACCACCTTTGTGGCTCAGGACTTCTCGATATTGGGCCAGCTACCAACAGCCTCTCAGGGGCTATTCTAGCAGCTGGGGATCGCCAGAGAGTAAGGGCGCCACGGCCAAACTCGCTGGCCTCCTGATGTGTCCCCTCTACACCGAGAACTAGGAAGAAGGCTGAGTCCACCCCACCCGGGGATTCCACTCCAGGACTGGGTGGTCAAGCTGCCTTCAGTGACTCCAGAGCGTGAGTGCCTCAGCATAGACTGTTAAGAACCAGAGCACAAACCCCAAACGGGTGGTGAGCTCTACCCCAGGAGTTCTCAAACCTTTGTGCTGGTGACCCCCTTTCACACAGCAAGCCTCTGAGTGCAGCCGCCCCCCCCAGTAAATTAAAAACACTTTTTATATATATTTAACACCATTATAAATGCTGGAGGCAAAGCAGGGTTTGGGGTGGAGGTGGACAGCTTGCGACCCTCCATGTAATAACCTCACAACCCCCAGAGGGGTCCTGACCCCCAGTTTGAGAACCCCTGCTCTATACTTTGATTTCACCAACCAATTATCAAGTGTAAACTCCTCAGCTGCTATAACAGCCTTAACATGGAGTCACAGAGAGTCCCCCCGGGGTACTCCGATCTGTCTCACCACCCCAGTCAGCCTGCCTTTCTGACAGATGGTTCCTGATACCATGAATCACAGCGATACTCAGGTTACTCCCAGTCCCAAAGGACCAGCCGTTTACCCCAGGTCAATTGCACCTTAGATCTCACACCAAAGACAAAGCTTGTAGCCGATCCTATAATAAACTATATACAGATTTATTAATAGGAAAAGGAAGCAAGAAAGTTATTTACAAGGTTAAAGCCGGTAAACAGAGATACACAAATGAGTTACAGTCTTAAGTTTCAAAAGGTAATAGAAGCTTCTATAATTAGCACATTCTATGTGTCCTTTAGGGCTAACCCAGACTAAACAGCTGGGGACCTCTTGCTTATACCGAGAAAACGCTGCCCTTCAGAGTCCAAGAAGCACAGAGATACAATTCCTTCCTGTTAGGAGTTTGTATTCCCTTTCCCCACTCTCCCCACCCTGTGTTCTGAGCTGATGGGAGAAATCCACTTGCATGCCTCGTCTTCATGGGGAGGAAGAGCAGATCAACAAAGTCTTTTGTTCCACCAGCAATAGCAAGCCAGCAAAAGCTGCCAGACGGCAACGGCATTGCTTGAGTCTTTGAAATCAGCAAGAAGGAAAAGGGGATGCAAAACCAGAATGATGCTCAACTTCACACGGCCAAGCACCTCTGTCTTTTAGGCAGTGTGGCTCCAGCAGCCTACAAAAGACATCTCACGTAAGTGCAGATGCCATCTGCACACAGCTAAGTGTCAGCTCCCATGTGCTGATGGATCAAGACATCAGGCGGCAAGTCCACAAACAAAGTCACCGCATGCTAAACCAGGGCCACTTGTCTTCACAGCTTTCTGCCCCCTCCGCAGTAGATGAAGCAGACCAGGGTCTCTCCAACTGTAAGTCCAGGAAAACAGCAGGAATGGATGGAATATATCCAGAATTCCTGAAGGATCTTGGTCCGAAGGCAAGAAGGTGGCTGGCGGACTTCTTCAGCAACATCCACTCCTCTGGCATAATACCAGCAGAGTGGAAGGTAGCTTAGAACGTAGCCATTTTGAAGCCTGGAAAAGAGGCCACTGACCCCCAAAAGCTATAGCCCTTAGCCGTTGCTATAAGCAGTTGAAGCAGCTCCTACTTCAAAGATTACAACTGATACTGGAGTAACTGGTCCCCAAAGAGCAGACCAGAATTAGAACCAGTCACAACTGCTGTAACCAGGTGCTGGACTTAACCAGCTACATAGAATTCGGCTGCTACTGAAAATTAGACACAGTGGCAGCATTCACTGATCTTCCTTCCGCATGCAATACTGAGGCCTCCTGCTGAAGTTTTCATTAGCTTTTCCATGCCAATCAGCCGTCACACTGATCACCGAGATACTGAGTAACAGAAGATTCACCGTCCATCTTGGTGAATCTGCCACGAAATCACGGAGGTTGAACAGCAGCCTCCCACAGGGATCCATTTTAGCAACCACGCTGTTTAATCTACGCTAGCGACATTCCGGTCACATCATCCCGTAAATTCATCTGTGCAGACAACATTGCACTAGCAATGCAAGCTTCCTCTCTGAAGGCCACAGAAAAGATCATGAACAGCAATCTCTGGACACTTGAGGAGTATTTCAAGGCTTGGTGACTGAAACCCAATGCTTCGAAAACACAGTCTTCCAGCTGAATAAGCACACAGCCAAAGTGCCACTGAAATTGGACTTTTGTGGTCTGCTTCTTTCACATGACCACTGTCCCCAGTACCTTGGAATTACCCTTGATCGGATGCTGAGTTGTTGCCGACACCTTGACCACACCAAGAAGAAGATAAAGACAAGGGTTAACATCATCCAGAAGCTTGCTGGCACATCTTGGGGATGTGATACATTCACACTTCGAATGGCAGTACGAGCCCTGGACTTTCCAACAGTGGAGTATTGCATGCCAGTTTGGTTCAATAGCTGCCACAAAAGTTTCGTTGACACCGAAATTAATCATAGAATCATAGAACTAGAAGGGACCTTGAGAGGTCATCTAGTCCAGTCCCCTGCACTCATGGCAGGACTAAGTACTATCTAGACAATCCCTGACAGGTGTTTGTCCAACCTGCTCTGAAAAATTGCCAGTGATAGAGATTCCACAACCTCCCTAATGCTGTGCTCAGGATTGTTAGAGGCTCTCTCAAATCAACACGAATACTGTGGTTTTCAGTTTGGGCAGGTATCATACCAGCCAATGTGAAGAGAGACGCTGCTGTGGTTCTGGAGTACAACAAGATCCTGACTGCTCTGGACCTGCCGATACACCAAGACCTCAATTCTCTGGCACTCTCTCGACTCAAATCCAGGAAGTCTTTCTGGATACATCAGTGCTACATGCCAAAGGAAAGGACATCAGCACTTGCTAACAAAAGAAGTCCTGGGATTCTGCCTTCCCCATAGGCAGTGGGCTGCACTCAACCACCTCTGCACAAGGCATGGAAAGTGTGACTATCTCCTCCACAAATGGAAAATCAAAGAATCAACCAATTGTGACTGTGATGAGGGACAAACGTTCTTATATTCTAATACCTAATACTAACACACAGGTGAGCTGGACTGATTCCAGCTCTGTATCTGTCAGTGTTCAGCTGAGACACGGGGACCCTGGCATTAGCTGGCACCTGGTCTGCCCGCGTCACATGGGTAAGCTGCCTTTATGGATGCTCTGCAGAGAGGGATGCAGAGGAGCCATAGTGGGCTGAGAATCCAGATCACAGGGGTAGGATTTTCAAAGGTGCTCCGTGTTGGCCCAACTCTGCTTCTGCTGTTGTCAGTGTGAGTTTTACCACTGAGTTTTCAGCAAGAGTGGAGGTTGGCCAGTGCTGAGTGCTTTTGAAAATCCTGTCCTGAATGTTTGATAGATTTGCGATTTTAGGGAAGTGGTCCTACTAGATTTGGCTTGAGTTCCTTGGCCTTTAAATAAGGAACAGTATTTTCCTGGCAACCCACTCAAATAATGCCTGAATGTACGTATGTAGGTGTAGGTATGCATGCATGTAAGGGTATGCATGCATGTTTGTGCTAGGGATGGCTAAACCGATCAATTAAAAACAAATAACATCTCGCCAACGCTTTGTCCATTTCAGGTGCTTTTACAGGTGTGAAAATAGTCAGTTTAGCTTATACCCCTTCCTCTCCCCCCTCCCCCACCCCATTACATTTTACTTCCAGGCATCTCTGCACGTCCAGGTTCTGACTGGGAATGGCACCAGAGAGACCGACTGAAACACTGAGAAAGAGGCTGCTCTTGCGTGTGAAATACGTGGCTCTGGGCAATATTTCAAAGCAGCAATTTATGGGTTAAAGTGTTCTGGAATGGATGCACATGAGCTTGAGTGGAGTCCATATGAGCTACTGGTTTTCTATTGGCTCCACGTGCCTGAGGTCAGAAGGGCATGGTCATTTAGCTGGCATCTGCTGGCCCATGTGGGCGAGTCTGGTGTGATCTGCTGCTCTGTGCTGAAGAGCGGCCAGGAACTTCTGGGTGAGTCATGCATGCTCAACTGTGCACACACACAGCCAGAGATAGCTGGAGCAGAGTTGGGAATGGAGTCCAGATGGTCCAAGTCGCCACCCAGTGCCTTAAGCGTAAGACCATCCTTCTTCTCAAATACCATTGGGCTCATCAGGCCCCGCAAGCAGGAATTACAAGAAAGAGGGGAGAGAGAGAAAGAAGGCGCGTGTGTTTTCATGAGTTTGTAGCCCAGTTTCAAGGCTGACGTGGTTCAGATACAGCCAATTGGCCCCAAGGGACATTACTAGATCGCAGGCCCTGGTTCTCATGGGAGACTTCAATCACCCTGATATCTGCTGGGAGAGCAATACAGCGGTGCACAGACAATCCAGGAAGTTTTTGGAAAGTATAGGGGACAATTTCCTGGTGCAAGTGCTGGAGGAACCAACTAGGGGCAGAGCTCTTCTTGACCTGCTGCTCACAAACCCGGAAGAATTAGTAGGGGAAGCAAAAGTGGATGGGAACCTGGGAGGCAGGGACCATGAGATGGTTGAGTTCAGGATCCTGACACAGGGAAGAAAGGAGAGCAGCAGAATATGGACCCTGGACTTCAGAAAAGCAGACTTTGACTCCCTCAGGGAGCTGATGGGCAGGATCCTCTGGGAGAATAACATGAGGGGGAAAGGAGTCTAGGAGAGCTGGCTGTATTTTAAAGAATCCTTATTGAGGTTACAGGGACAAACCATCCCGATGTGTAGAAAGAATAGTAAATATGGCAGGCGACCAGCTTGGCTTCACAGTGAAATCGTTGCTGATCTTAAACACAAAAAAGAAGCTTACAAGAAGTGGAAGACTGGACAAATGACCAGGGAAGAGTATAAAAATATTGCTCGGGGATGCAGGAGTGAAATCAGGAAGGCAAAATCACACCTGGAGTTGCAGCTAGCAAGAGATGTTAAGAGTAACAAGAAGGGTTTCTTCAGGTATGTTAGCAACAAGAAGAAAGTCAAGGAAAGTGTGGGCCCCTTACTGAATGAGGGAGGCAACCTAGTGACAGAGGATGTGGAAAAAGCTAATGTACTCAATGCTTTTTTTGCCTCTGTCTTCACGAACAAGGTCAGCTCCCAGACTACTGCACTGGGCAGCACAGCATGGGGAGGAGGTGACCAGCCCCCTGTGGAGAAAGAAGTGGTTCAGGACTATTTAGAAAAGCTGGATGAGCACAAGTCCATGGGGCCGGATGCGCTGCATCCGAGAGTGCTAAAGGAGTTGGCAGATGTGATTGCAGAGCCATTGGCCATTATCTTTGAAAACTCATGGCGATGGGGGGAAGTCCCGGATGACTGGAAAAAGGCTAATGTAGTGCCCATCTTTAAAAAAGGGAAGAAGGAGGATCCTGGGAACTACAGGCCAGTCAGCCTCACCTCAGTCCCTGGAAAAATCATGGAGCAGGTCCTCAAGGAATCAATTCTGAAGCACTTAGAGGAGAGAAAAGTGATCAGGAACAGTCAGCATGGATTCACCAAGGGCAAGCATGCCTGACTAATCTAATTGCCTTCTATGATGAGATAACTGGCTCTGTGGATGAAGGGAAAGCAGTGGACGTGGCATTCCTTGACTTTAGCAAAGCTTTTGACACAGTCTCCCACGGTATACTTGCCAGCAAGTTAAAGAAGTATGGGCTGGATGAATGGACTATAAGATGGATAGAAAGCTGGCTAGATTGTCGGGCTCAACGGGTAGTGGCTCCATGTCTAGTTGGCAGCCAGTATCAAGTGGAGTGCCCCAGGGGTCGGTCCTGGGGCCGGTTTTGTTCAATATCTTCATAAATGATCTGGAGGATGGTGTGGATTGCACCCTCAGCAAGTTTGCAGATGACACTAAACTGGGAGGAGAGGTAAATACGCTGGAGGGTAGGGATAGCATACAGAGGGACCTAGACAAATGAGAGGATTGGGCCAAAAGAAATCTGATGAGGTTCAACAAGGACAAGTGCAGAGTCCTGCACTTAGGACGGAAGAATCCCATGCACCGCTACAGACTAGGGACCGAATGGCTAGGCAGCAGTTCTGCAGAAAAGGACCTAGGGGTTACAGTGGACGAGAAGCTGGATATGCGTCAACAGTGCGCCCTTGTTGCCCAGAAGGCCAATGGCATTTTGGGAAGTATAGGTAGGGGCATTGCCAGCAGATCGAGGGACGTGATCGTTCTCCTCTATTCGACATTGGTGAGGCCTCATCTGGAGTACTGTGTCCAGTTTTGGGCCCCACACTACAAGAAGGATGTGGAAAAATTGGAAAACATCCAGCGGAGGGCAAAAATGATTAGGGGACTGGAACACATGACTTATGAGGAGAGGCTGAGGGAACTGGCATTGTTTAGCCTGCGGAAGAGAAGAATGAGGGGGGATTTGATAGCTGCTTTCAACTACCTGAAAGGGGGTTCCAAAGAGGATGGATCTAGACTGTTCTCAGTGGTAGCTGATGACAGAACAAGGAGTAATGGTCTCAAATTGCAGTGGGGGAGGTTTAGGTTGGATATTAGGAAAAACTTTTTCACTAGGAAGGTGGTGAAACACTGGAATGCGTTACCTAGGGAGGTGGTGGAATCTCCATCCTTAGAGGTTTTTAAGGCCCGTCTTGACAAAGCCCTGGCTGGGATAATTTAGTTGGGGTTGGTCCTGCTTTGAGTAGGGGGTTGGACTAGATGACCTCCTGAGGTCCCTTCCAACCCTGATATTCTATGATTCTATGATTTACCTATTGGTTTAAAATTTCCAGGGAGCATATCTACACCTTCTGAACTGCTCACGCTCCTGGAATTTTGGTTGGGGATTAGAACTGCACCCGAGCTCCAAACCCTTTCTGGTACATCTGCCTCTAGTCCGCAGTCTCCAAAGGGTTAAGCACGCTGGTCCGTTTTTAGTTCCTCTCTCGGTGTGTTCTCCAAACTACTGCCCGTTACCTTCCTTCCCCGAGGTAGATTTCATGTTTCTCATGTGTCCGTGTTGCTGTCGTTGCCAGCTACTAAATAGACAATTGTGCAGCACACGTGACCGTCGCAAAGTTCTTCATCAGAATTCGAACGGAAAACAATGAATAAACCCAAGCCAGCCCCCGGTCTCTCTGCTTGTGTCCTAGCTCCTTTGTGTCCTAGCTCCTTGGGCAGCTGCACCTGAAAGCGTAGGCTGGAGGCTTAGTTTATTATATTGGCTTTCCCATAGAAAGGCTTGAGTCATGCCGTTTTTAAAGAACAACTAGAGGAGCATCTGTGTCTGCCTCCGACTAATGGCTAAACAGAATAAAAAATCCGGGCTCATTATGTTTCTTTAATTGGCCTCTGGGCTCAGCTGATTGTGAGGCTGAATTTAATTTAGCCAGGAGACCCACTGAAGCAGGGAATAAAGAGGAAGAGAGAAAACTTGTCCGGCCTTATTTCATCCTTTAACAAAACAAGTCCCTGGGAAACCTCCTGGGATGGGAGGGGCAGCTTATTGGATGGGCCGGCTAGGAGAGAAACAAGACCAAATTTAACCATTCTGGGGGGAGGTTGATGTGGTTCCTTTAACCAAGCCACCAAATTCATTCTGCAGTACAAACCTGGAGCCAAATGCTAGCATGAGACAGGGAGAGGAAGGGTGGGTGAGGGCCAAGTGGAGCCTTCTTGCCTGTGCGGTGGAGGCTGGTTTATGGGGTATTGGATGCAATCAGCTCTGGGGAACAGCTCATTGCTGTGCAGAGGCTCCCATGCTACAGTGATGGGCCATACAAGGGATAGTAGTAACACCCAGCTCTTTTCAGCCCTGGCTCTCCAAGTGTTTTACAAAGGAGGCATGTCTCCTTAGTCACAATTTTACAGATGGGAAAACCAAGTCACAGGGAGGGGAAGTGGCTTGCCCAAGATCACTCAGCAGGCCAGTGGCACAGCTGCGAATGGAATGCATGTCTCCTGAGTCCCAATGCAGTGCCCTATCCACTAGGCCACACTGCCTAGATAGTTAGTGTAAAATGGGTGCGTGTGCACCCAATCCTCCACTGCCAAAGACTTAATAGGCATCAGCCCTGCACTGGCCAGGCCTCCTGGCTAGCGCTCAAGGAGTGTTAGTCTCTATTCTGCTGTTCTTCCAGATTTCTGTGACAATGTGGGGTTGGGGGGCTGAAGCCACTCCTCCTCTCGCCCCACCCCCGCTTCCCTACCAGATCCATGCAATTCAGCACTGGATTTTTGTCCTTCATTGGCAAATACTCAACCATTCGTCCCAAATCCTGCCAAGGGAACAGCAGGAGCCAGGGCAAGTTCTCATAGCTGGTGTAACACCTTTGAGGGGGGATAGAGTAGTGGCATGGATGGGAGAGAGAGACCTCACTGGAGAGGCTGACTGAGTGGGCAACAGCAACTCGGCTTCTCCACCCCCTTTACGGGTAGGTGTACCCTTCAGTCGGAGACATGAGGGCAGCTCCTGCAGGCGTCCCTGTACTCGCATGGCCAGAGAAGATGTGCTGGCGTGGGCTTCAAGCCAGCCTGGGATCTCCAGCAGCTCGCCTCTGTTTCACAGGTATTTTTAGCAGTGCTAGTTAAAAGCTAGCCTGGGTATGCCTCCCTGAGCGGCAACCACTGCTCCAGTTGCAAGGCAGATGTACCCCAGGAGGGTCTTTCTGGTTAGGGGTGAAGCTCAGGGTGTGTGGGCAACTTTTCCAGCAACTGCCTGGGTTGGGGACCCAGAGGGCTTCCAGCTCCAGGGCTGCTATGTGTCACCTTTTACCAGCACTCAGTGTTATGTACGTTCAGAAATCTGTATTCAGTGAAAACCAAAGCAACCGCCCACCCAGGCAGTGACAGAGCATGGGTGGCTACCCCACCCAGGCATGAGGGCAGCTCCTGCAGGCATCCCTGTGCTCACCAGGTGAATTAACAGAGCTGGCCTCCCGCAGAGAGGCTGTGGGGGGTGTCTGCTAATCAGCTCTGCCAGGAAAGGGATAAAAAGTTGTGCCAGGATTAAGGTGGCTGCCAAGCGTGGGCGACATAATTCTATCCTTGTAACGCCGGGGAGGGCTTTGAAGTGTGTGCGCAGCTGTCACAGAATGGGAGACTCAGCTGCCTCTGGTTTTTAATCCATGGTCAATGAGCCCAGCTGTTCTCTGCTCTTTTTGCAGCCTGGTCCATATCCTGAGGCGGTTCCATATTCCAGAAGTTTGGAGACTGAGTATGGGAAAAATGGAACTGTTTCTGGGCGGGTGAAGGATCTGCCAGCCTGTGGAATAGTCTCCTAAGGGCAGGGCAGGGGACGATATAAGCTCTGGCACCTGAGTAATTTAACATAACATTATATCTGAGGATCCCCAAGAGATTTACCAAGGATTGCTGCCTGCCGGGGGCCTGAGAAGCAACACAGGACAGGAGCTGGGTCTGGAGTGGGTGGCTGCTGGTGACCCTAATGTTCCCTTGCAAATAGAATAAAGTCCAGACCAGTGATATATATATATATATATATATATATATATATATATATACTTGGTGCTTTAAAAGAACTCATTTCACAAAGCTGTGAACAATTATGATCTAAACCAGTTGGGTAGAAGAATTTAATCAGAAAAATGGGGTGATAATTGGGAATGATTTAAGAACACTTCAGTGGATGCCCAAAAGCCACAATCGAGGAAGGCAGACATATTGGTTAAAAAAGAAGACCTGGTTTAGAGGAAAAGTGACGTCAGCTGTAAACAATTAAAAAAAAACCCTTATAACAAATAGAAGAAAGGAGAAGTTGATCACAATTAATATAAATCAGAAGGTAGAAATTGTAAAAAACTGATAAGGGAAGCAAAGGGATACAGGAGAAATCTATGGCCAGCAGAGTTAAGGACAATAAGGAGTTTTTTAAAATATCGTAGGAACAAAAAGGATCACGAAAATGGTATTGGTCCATCACCAGACAGAAATGGTAGAATTATCAATAATAATGCAGAAAAGGCAAGAGGGTTCAAAAATAATTTCTGTTCTGTATTTGGGGAAAAGAGATGAAACAGTTTTAAAAGAGCTGGTAGGGAGTTTGCGGGACTGTTAATGTTGATTTTCAATACGTCTTGGAACACGGGGGAAGTTCTAGAAGACTGGAAGAAAGCCAAATAGGATAAATGGGATGACCGGGGTAATTATAGGCCTATCAGTTTGACATCAATCCCGAGCAAGATAATGGAGCGGCTGATAAGGGACCGATCAATAAAGAATTAAAGGAGGGTAATATAATTAATGCCAATCAACAAGAGTTTATGGAAACTAGATCCTGTCAAACGAACTTGATATTTTTTTGATGCGATTACAAGTTTGAATAACAAAGGTACTAGGGTTAATGTAGTATACGTAGACTTCTGGAAGGCACTTGAGTTGGTACCACATGACATTCTGATTAAAAAAACTAGAATAAAACAACAGTAACACGGCATACAATAAACAGATTAAAAACTGGCTAACTGATATGTCTCAAAACAATCATCAGCGTGTGGGTGTATTTCCAGTGGGATTGGTTCTTGGCCATATGCTCTTGAACATTTTTATCAATGACCCGGAGGAAAACATAAAATATCTCTGATAACGTTTGCAGATGACACAAAAATTGGGGAAGTGGTAAATAATGAACAGTACTGGTCGCTACTACAATCTAGAAGGGTGCAAGCAAAGAGTATGAGTTTTAATATGGCTAAATGTAAATGGACACATCTAGGAACAAAGAATGTCGGCTATACTTGCATGATGGGAGACTATCCTGGGAAGCAATGACTCAGAAACAGATTTGGGGGCCTTCGTGGCTAATCAAGCTGGACGTGAGCTTCCAGTGTGATGCTGTGGCCAAAAGGGCTAATGCAAACCTTGGATGTATAAACAGGGGAATCTTGAGTAGGAGCGAAGAGGTTATTTTACCTCCGGATTTGGCACTGGTGCGACCGCCGCGGGAAACCTGTGTCCAGTTCTGCTATCCACAGTTCAAGAAGGATGTTGCTAAATTGGAGAGGGTTCTGAAAAGAGCCATGAGAATGACTGAAGGATTAGAAAACCTGCCTTGTAGTGACTGAGTCAAGGAACTCAATCTACTTAGCTTAACAAAGAAGGCTAAGGGGGGTAACTTGATTAGAATCTATAATCAACCAACACGGGGAAGACATATTTGCTAATGGGCACTTCAATCTAGCAGAGAAAGGTCTAACACAGTCCGATGGCTGGGAGCTGAAACTAGACAAATTGAGACTGGAAATAAGGTGTACATTTTTAACATGAGGGTCATTAACCCTTGGAACAGTTTACCCAGGGAGAGGGTGGATTTTCCATCGCTGGCAATTTTAAAATCAAGACTGGATATTTTTCTAAATGATCTGTTGGAGGAATTATTTGGGGGAAGTTCTCTGGCCTGTGCTATACAGGAAGTCAGAGTAGATGATCACAACGGTCCTTTCTGGCCTTGGAATCTATAAGCCTATCAACCTGGGTCTCCCACATCCCAGGTGAATGCTCTATTCAGTGGGCTAAAAGTTATAAGGTGGACACCACCACCACCTCTCACCATCATTTTGAGAGGGCTATGTGTAACCCACACACCTTCTGGGGGTGGTGTTCTGTCCCATCTAGTGGCACTGAGACCACTAAGAGAGAGAGAGAGATTGAGTCTGCTCTTCAGCCTTAGCTAACAGCCAGTTGGCTTTTTAGCTCATGTGGTAGAGACTCACGCTTTAAGCTCCAGAGGCCCCCAGTTCGATCCCACCTGCCGATGACCAGGGTCTGTCGGTGTTACATATACACATGACTTAGGCAGCCGAATGTCCGTCTTCCCCCAGTGTGTGAAACACCCCGGGGTTCAGGCGGAAAATAGGTGTCTGGCTGCCTAGAGGGAGGCAGCAGCATGCATCTGTCAGGGTCTAAAACTTAGGTGCCTATGGAAACTTTTCCAGTGGAAAGCTGGGCACCAAGTGACGATGCCAGCCACACAGGAGTTTGGTGCTGTGCATACAGACTTTAAACCCTGGCATTTAGGTGCCTAAGTTGTTTTGTGGATCCCACCCTAAGTGACTTGTCTAAGGCCACATAGGGAATGCTGAGCTGTTCTCTCTCTCTCTCCCTCCGCCCCTGCCCCCACCCCAATGCAGCCCAGGGCTGAGGTTGGCCCGGCAGTATTTCACAATCTCAGTGAAACGTGTTCACATGACATTGGTCAAGAGTCATGGATGGTTCCAAGCCAACATGAAAAATGTGACACCCTGGCTCCATGTCAAAAACAATAGGAGGAAAGGTTCAAAAACTGGGCATGTTTAGTCTTGAGAAAAGATGACCGGGTGGGGACTTGCAATACATGAGGGGCTGTTACAAAGAGGACAGCGATCAATTGTTCTCTGTGTCCACTGAAGGTAGGACAAAAAATAATGGGCTTACTCTGCCGCAAGGAGATTTAGGTTAGATATTAGGACTGTATGATTTATGTATGAATCACCTGCTTCTAAGGGAGGGTAGCCCTGAGATGGATACAACAAGCAGACCTTAATTTACAGTAACAAGAGAACAATGCCAACATTCTATTCCTGACTAGCTCTCGTGAGAACTGCCCCAGCTGGGATTGTGACCGGCTAGAACAGTAGCCCCTTATCGTCTGGAGGGATCTCTCCCGGCTTTGCCTCCAGAGAAGAAGGGACATTGAAACCAGGAAGTTAATTAAGAGATAAAGTCCACTGGAGAAACGAGTCAATTCTATAATACTTGGGTGAGAGCCTTGGCAGAGATGAGACGTCTATTTTCTCTTTGCCTCACCAGCTCTCCATCCCTGTTCAAATCGCATCTGGACAGCCATCATTTCTCCTTTCCCAGTGGGTTTTTACTTCTCTCTCTCATGAACGTTTTAGTTTTGTAATTTCGGGAAGCCATTTGTACAGTAACCTCTATAGAGTAATTGTGCCATTGTACTGTATCTTCAAAGCAGGAGACTTAGATCTTCTGATAAGGTTCTATTCCAGGAATTGTATTTCAGCTAGACCAACTGGCTGATGGGGATTTAATCATTATGTACTTCAGAGAAGCCTGTGATGAGGTGATCAAAACTGGGGATTGACCGCCTTGCTATTGTTCTGTTTTGAAAGACATGGATAAGAAAGTGAGATCAGGAACGTGCAGAATGTAAAGAGGAAAATTTGTCCTGCTCCCGGCAAAGGGAGAATAGCTGAGGTGTGAACGACCACGGGGAGAATGCTGTGAAAGAGCACTCGCAAAGATCCACCCAAATTAAAAAATGTGCATTTGCTTTGACAGGATCTGGGAGCCCTTTTACTTACTTTGCAAACAATTTGTGCAAAGGAAACCTTCTTCGCAAGAACGTTTGCAAAAAGGGAAACCATGGCCAAGGCTTGTGAGAATATGTATTCGCATGAGTCTTAGGGGCAGAAGGATTTATATTCTTTGGGGGTTTGAGAGCCATCCAAGTAGGGAGCAGAAAGAGTATCATGTGACATACGTAACCAGCGCAGGAACAGGAAAGGCAATACCCCTGAAAGCCCATTGGCTGGAATGTGCTGCTCATTCAGGCCCCGATCCTGCCAAGGGTAATGCAAACATTTAACGTGTTTATGGGGGGTTGTGCTGACAGTAATGGTGTTGCAGGATCAGATTTCTCATTAAGCTCATCCCCTCCCCATCTGAAAAGCTGGTTTCCGGTGTAAATCTTTCCCAGTAACCATGAATAAAAGCGTGTCTACACTTGAAATGCTACAATGGCACAGCTGCAGGGTTTCAAGCATAGGCCCTACCTACACCAACAGGAGGGATTCCCCTGTCGGCGTAGGAAATCCAGTTCCCCAAGAGGCAGTAGCTAGTTTGGCAGAAGAATTCTTCCATCAACCTAGTGCTGTCTATGCTGGGGGTTAGGTTGGCTTCCTATACCGCTCAGGGGTGTGGATTTTTCAGACCCCTGAGCGATGTAGCTGGGTCGACCTAACTTTGTAGTGTAGACCAGAGGTTCTCAAACTGTGGTCCTTGGACCCCCAGTGGTCTGTGAGCTCCATTCAGGTGGTCTGCGAATAGTTCCCTCTAAGATGTGCACCTGGGTGGCTGCACACGAGAGAATGAAGGGCCACCCACTTAATTAGTGGAGCCGTGCAGGCATGGCTCCACTAATTAGGTGCCCGGACCCTGGAGAAGACGCACATATAAGGTGAGGTGGTGGCCTTGGAGGGAATAGGGAGTAGGTGGAAGGGGGTAGCGGGGTGAGAAGGGGTGGGTGGGGGGAATTTGGGACGTGCAGGGCTGTAGTGGCCAGAGAAAGAGGCGACTTTCCCCAGCTCCAGGGCTGTGGCTGCCAGGGAGAGACAGCCCTCGTTCCCAGCCCCAGCTCGGGGGCTGCTGCGGCAGGGGAGAGAGGGCACATCCATTGCATTAGAAAGGCAAGACTACTGATATTAAAATATGAGTTGTATGCTTTTATTTGTAGAACAAAAAAAACCTTAATTATTATTAAGGTTTTTTATATATAGCGCTTTTATCCAAAGCGCTTTACAATAGTTAGCTAATGGTACAAACAACATTTGGAAAGATCATTAAGGGGTCCACTGAAACCCTCAGCAATTTTCAGGTGGTCTGCGAAAAAAAAAGTTTGAGAACCATGGGTGTGGACTAAGCCTAAGGTGCATGGCAAAGCAGGAGGTTCGAGGGCTGGGATCCGTCTGCAACGCCCTTGACGTCCTTTATTGTGCTTTTGACTGACTGATGTAACAATGTTTCAGCATTGGTTCAAAAGGGTCTAGACAGCTCACACCTCGTGGGCATCTCTACAGCCAAAATCGAGGTGCAGCTCCATCCTCATGAGCAGCCCTAGGAAAATAAGTCCACAGGTGCCCAGCCCTACTGAGCAACCCTACAGTAACAAACCACTTTGAGTTTGCGCAGCTCCAGGCTCATCAGCGATGCTCCCAGAACAGCTCCGGTGCCGCTCTGCACTCCTGGGTGACTACACGAACAAGTGAGGTGCGCAGCCCTAACCCAGGAGCCTGTAGCAAGTGTGTGTGCGTGTTTGCAGCCATCCTAAGTGACCCTACAACAACGAATCATTGTGCGCAGCCCTTCTGAGCTGCCAGAGAATTGTACACCACTGATGGGCCCCATGCCCCTCCAGGAATTAATTAAACCTTTCGATAATGGTTTGAGGTCAATTCTTGCTTAATCCAAACTGGTTCTCCTGTCCTTAGACATTAATGCTTCAGTGGACACTTCTACACTGTGATAAAAGACCTGCGGCACAGCCTGGGTCAGCTGATTTGCATTCCCGGGGCTGGCGCTGCGGGGGTATAACATTGCCCAGTAGATGTTCGGGCTCAAGCTGGAGCCATGAGGGATGGATCTCAGACCCCAGGCTCCAGTCTGAACTCGAACGTCTACACTACAATGTTATGGCCCCGCAGAGTGCGTCCTGTGACCTGGTGTCTGAGACTCAGGGCTGTGGGTTTTTAATCGCAGTGTAGCTGTATCCTGTGTGTTTAGGCTGTGCAAACAGTGCATGTGCTTAGTCACATGGTTTGCTGGACTGGGGCCAGAACGCACAGCATCTTGTAGGGTCCGGCCCTCAAATACCACAGGTAAAATGCAGAAGAGGCCAATGATTAGAGAGAAGATGCATCAGGTATTCAACTGACCCTAAATGTGATTTCAGGCAAAATGCCAAGAAGAACATTTTTTAGACTGCCAGTTGAGGAGCAAGTTGGTCATGTAAATGAAAGAAAACGTGGATGTCACTCAGTACCGGGTCACCTCCTCACTTGGGAGTCCCACATTCCCATTCACGCCCTCGGCACATGCTCCGGATCGACTGATGTGTTATTTCCTCACAGTGAGTGGCTCGCCATGTGGATGCAAAAGGCTGGGTGCAAAGGAGCTCCTAGGACACAATTCCTCTGCAAGCTGAGCGTACATGAATGGTGCAACAGGCTCATCCCAGTAACTGGTCGCCGTTCCATATTAGTGCTCGGCAGACAGAACCAAGAAGGGAGAGCTCTCACCACACCAGCCAAGGAGAAACGGGAGAGGGAGCACTTCTTACCTAAACCCCTCTGTTTCCCGCAGGGGAAGGGGAGCTACGCTCTCCCTTATGGTAACCCTCACTTCCATTGTTCGAAGGGCAAATGCAGTCAGTGATGGTGGTAGTAAGGATTCCCCCCTGCCCTGCTGAGCAGAAGATGATGGAAATGAGCAGAGGAAGGATGGTGCAGCAGTTAGTGCACTCACCTAGGCGGTGGGAGACCCAGGTTCGTTCCGACCCGATCCCAAATATTCTGGGTTATCTTGTGCGAGTCAGGGTCTCTGAGCCTCCGTTCCCCATCTGTACAATGGGGTAATAGCACTGTCCTACCTTACTGGGGTGATTCATAGAATAGAATACCAGGGTTGGAAGGGACCTCAGGAGGTCATCTAGTCCAACCCCCTGCTCAAAGCAGGGCCAATCCCCAATTTTTGCCCCAGATCCCAAATGGTCCCCTCAAGGATTGAACTCACAACCCTGGGTTTAGCAGACCAGTGCTCAAACCACTGAGCTATCCCTCCCCCCAGTATGAGGCTACTGACATTAAAAGAGCTGTGAGATGCTCAGACACCATGGTGATAGGGGCCATCAGTACTTCAGACTGATTCATTTTTTCTCGCTCGCTGTCTGTCACAGCAGGGCCATGGGAGATTGCACGTAACCTTTTCAGAGAGGCAATTTCCGGCAGGCGCACAGGAGCCTATAAACCTGACAGCAATGTAAGAGACTGCTGGAAGCAACTGAGTTCATAACAGTCTTTGAGGATTACACTGTCAGACAAATTCCCCTTCTACTCCTGTTCAGCAGGAACTCCACAACGTGTCTTGAAGCTTCACACTAGTAAGTGATACACTTAGAAGGTGCTTTAGCCAGTTATGCTTTGGGCTTCTGGGTTTTGACATTTTATTTTTTTAAATGTTTGAATTCAAGGAGGTTTTTTATTATTATTATTAAAGAACCGTGGCGATAGGTAGCTACATCTGGAATACAGATGTAGAGACTGTACCTAAGTGACAGGTTTCAGAGTAGCAGACGTGTTAGTCTGTATTCGCAAAAAAGAAAAGGAGGACTTGTGGCACCTTACAGACTAACAAATTTATCTGAGCATAAGCTTTTGTGAGTTACAGCTCACTTCATCTAAGTGAGTAGTCCATTGCTTTTAAAAGGCCTACACATGTACTTAATCACATGCTTTGCTGGATCGAGGCCAGAATGCACAGCATCTTGTAGGATCTAACCTTTAAATATCACAGGTAACTAGGTACAGTGCAGAAAAGTCCAATGATTAGAAAGAACATGCATCAGGTATTCAATTGAGCCTCAATCTGATTTTAGCCAAAATGCCAAGAACAACTTATATACTGCCAATTGAACAGAAAGTTAATAATGTAAATGAAAGAAAACCTGGTTGTTTGTCAGTAAGGGGAAATCTGTGCAAATTCAATCAATGAATAATAATAAACCTTGCTCTTACATAGTGCTTTTCATCAGTAGATCTAAGAGTACTTTACAGATGAGGTCAGTATTGTTCATTAGCCCCATTTTACAGATTGTAGTTAGTTTCAGTGGAATCCAGGGATACTTTTTGATTTGGTGCGGAGCCATGTACTGTCTCTGGTTTTGAGATTATGCTGGCATTTATTTTTTATTTTGGAGGTGGTGTGGAAGGGAGGGGCGGGGCAAAGGGAAAACTCATCCAAAGATAAATCCGGAGCTAACACTCCTCCAAGCCCAGTTGATAACAGTCTCTCCCCTCTTAGGGATGAGCTGAAAGTGACAGCTCTGAGCGGTCTGGGACGTGGAGTAGATTTGTTCATTGTTCAATTGTATTTTGGATACTGTGGTTTTAGTGATGCAGCACTGATGCCCTTTAAAGGGAAGCACTCTTGTCACACAGCCCACTGGCACCTTTGGAAGGGAGCATTTGGCCACATGCTTTTAAAAGATCACTTATGTGGCCTGTTGCCTTCAAAGGCTGTGGCTCCCTGCCCTGCTAGCAGGAGACGTGGTCTTCAAAGGGGGCAGAGAGAGCAACTGCTTCTGTTTGTGGCAGCAGCTGCCTGATTAAAAACCACAGCACAGGCTAAAGGCAGATGTGTTCAGCCTCCACCAAACTGCCCTGCACCTGCTTCTTAACCCTCACCCCTGGTGTCAGGAGACACTGAAATCCCACCCAACTCTGCGTTAGCTGCTCTTTCCCCCTCTGTCTTTCACTGCCCTCTGCTGGCTCTTTTGTGGCTCACATTTCAGTGGGACTGAATTTTCAAAAGAGGCACTTGCTACCCAAACCCTGGCAGGTTTTCGACACAGGCAGGAGTGAATGGGGAAGGGGCTGCTGGAGTTTCTCGCATGGATTGGGGCTTCCACTCCTACGTAAGTTTATCACCTCTTTTCCTTCCCTTCCCAGGCAAGAAAAGATTGCTCATTTCGTATTTATTTTTCTCTTCATGTTTTGGTTTCGCTGAAACTATATCCAGGACATGTTTCCTTTCTCCTATGGCCTTTCCCTTGGGACATATTGTCACCTTTTTGTCCTGTTTTTACCTTTTCTCTCCTCCTCTCCTCTGTGTCGAAATAGCTTCCCGTCCCCACGCTCCTCCCGTTCCCTTTCTGTCTCCCCTGGGAGAAGGGCTGAACAGCATACGCTGCTGGTCCTCCTAAGGCAATGAATGAGCATTATGGAGAGTGAGTGAGACTCTGTTACAGGGGGCAGCAGTAGCCCGTCCTACACGCCAGCCACTAGGGGGCAATATCACACTCACTCTCGAAGACAAAGCCCTGGAGCGCTAAGTGACCCAGAGTTACAGCTGTCGCCTTCCAAGCGCTGGGTGTGCTGAGCATCCCTGCCCTGCTCCACTGAAGCGTTTACGCACATACTTGACTTCAGGCACAAGCGGGGCTACCGACCTAAAGATGCAAGCCCCAAATGTGGGTGTGCCGACAGCCCTGTCCACTCCCTGAAGTCTGGCACTTGATCCCGCTGTGAGGATTTACAAAATTCTCACGCTTTTCAGGGTTTGGGCTGTTCCCAGTTTCAGGGCAAAGCCAACTTCTAATGGACCACGCTGAGGAAGAAATGTCCCCTATGGGCAGGTTCTTCTTCATTGTCCATTACGGGGTTACTTGTACTTGCCGCCGCAGCATCGGATACTGGTGACTGTCAGAGGCAGGACACTGGATTAGAAAAGCCCCTGGCGTAATCTGACCTGGCAGCTCCCTTTACATTTCTAAGTTGGTCTTTGATTTGTCAATCGCTGAACCTTAGAAAAACAAGACAGAGCTTTCAATCCATTCATCATAACACCCAAAGCTCTCATAGCAGGGCAAAGAAACAAACAAGCACAGTAACAGCTATTGGCCAAGTTCATTTGGTCCCTGTACATTTGATGAACGTCCACTCGCTCCCACTCTCTCCCCAAAAAGAGCCAGTCAGACGTGCTGGGCTCCCGCCAGCAATTGTTTGTGGTTATCAAAGATGAAGAACTTCTAATAAAAACAACCTTTATTTTATCTTATCAGATGAAGCCATTTTCTTCCTCCTTTCAAAGTGGCGTCGCTAAGCTAAATCCAGGTCTTTGTTTTTGGGAGCAGGGAAAGCTCTCAGGGCTGGTGGGAAAAGACAGCTCCCACACTCAGCAGAGTAGTTCCCACCAAAGTCAGCTGCAACGGGGATATATTTTATATACTCACGGGAGCTCAGGGACTGGGTTTTGAAACCGTCCTTATCGCCACATGACAAGGTAGTCTCACCTCCTCCACTCGGATACTCCCCATGCTATGCTCTTCACAGCAGATTAGTTTTCACTCTGTTTTTAAGTCTGGGGTCTGCAGATGCAGGCAGGATAATTATGCTCTTATGGAGAAGGTTTAAAATGTCCTCGCATCCCTTAAGTCTACGTATCTATTGCAACAGCAGGAGATCACTTCCCAGAGAAGGTGTTCCGGTATGATAGTATGCTATGGATCTCAGAGAACTCTTGTTTCAGGACAGGCTTGATGAGTGAGGGCTGTATATGCAGAGGAGGGAATAAAGCTTGAATGTTGCACTGTCTTAGCTCTCTGTCTTTGTATGCTTGAATACTGAACGTGGCCTCAGAAGTCAGCTCACATTGAGCACTGGCTGCGCTCCCTAAATTACAGTCGCACCGAGACACCACTCAAGACCAGGCCCTCATTGTGCTGGATACCGTACAAACATCATGGCCTGCCTCTAGGAGCTCACGGTACTTCAAGCTTGTCCCCAACAGAATCAAAGCCCCAATGACATGTTCAAACCCTCCCTTCGGTCAGAGAGTTCAGATACCCAGTTAGGGGGGCATTAGCCAGGTGGACAGTCAATTGTACAGTGGCCTCACCATAGGGTATAGGAGGCGGCCATCTTCTCTGATGGCAGCCTGGAGTCCTTTCCATTGGAAGTAATGGAAAACAGCAGTCCTCTTTACTAGGGGCAGCCTCATTTCCACGTGCAAGTGCTGTAGGGAAATGGTGGTCATTGTGACGGAAGGCAGCCTGTTGACCATTTGGGGCTGGGGTGACGAGATTAGCATGGCTAGTCCTGGAGGGACTGGGACCCGATGCATCAAAACTCCTTGTGTCCCATCTCCTCTTGAGAGCAGAGAACAGCATAGTCCATAGCAGTACTTAGAGACCAGAGACCTTTTCTGAACTGATCCAGAGTCAGCTGGGTGCAGATCAGAGCTGTCACTGCTGTGGTCCTTGCTGCACCAGATGTATTAGAAATGAGTGATCTGGATCTCCTGAAGTGCAGGCAAGATCCTGGGCACTGTTCCCCCTGGGAGACTGGCAGGGCCCTGAATCATGCTGAAGGCCCCCATGCAGCAAGAACACAGTCTGGCTGCTGCACGTTGTAGACCATGGTCCCAGAGGCTGAGTGCTGGCACACCAAATGAGTTGGGCCATTGTGGAGTCTCACGCTAGCGGAACATAGGCTGACCTTGGTTATGGAGCCCCAAAGTATCCTTGGTATGTATTAAACTGTGTAAAGCAATGCAGCATTTGGAATCAGGATCAGAGCCTGATCCATATTCCCTGGATCTGCCTCAGCCAGGCTATGACACTCAATCCCCAAAATTCCAGCATGAGAATAACATTGTTCCAGACTCTGATGGGATGTTCACCCCACACTAGCCTAGAAGGGGTTAATGAGGTAGAGAAGAGGCCAATTAACCAGATGGGCCACAGCTGAGGGGAATTAGGTGGTCAAAGTAACCCCCAAATGATGATGGAGCCCAGCTGAGAAGGACCAGGTGGGGCTAGGATAAAGCCAGGCAGCTGGGAGCAGAAGGCGGCTGCAATGAGGGAGGCTGCAGCCACTCTCTGGACATTAGCGAGAGAAGGAGGGAAACCTAGGGGAGAGGGTACAGGAAAAGGCTCAGGGAGAGGTCAGCAAGGTTTAAGATGGTGCAGACCTTGGTTGCTGATCAGAGGGTCCCTGAGCTGCAACCTGCAGTAGAGAGTTGGTCTGGGTTCCCCTTACCAGTCTCTTGGGAAGTGGCATAATCTGGGTAGTGAACCAGAGACCGTGTGTATGGAGCGACTTTGATACCCCAGAAGAGGAAAATACACAGTGACCACCTGGCCTGAGGGCCAAGCCACAAAGAGGGAGCATCCTGAGTCATGGGGGATGGCAGGGCACACAAATGAGTGTCAGAAGGGGGCGTTGGGCCTGGAAAGAGCTAATTCCAGAGCAGCCAGGAGGGGAAGAGTGGACCCCATGACACAGACCCAGAAAACAACACAGACCCTTAGCAACATGGCAGGTGTCTCAGCTGCATGCTGCCGTGTCCACTGCTGGGAGATAACATCTGGCAATGCATTCAGGTCAGCACCACTCAGCTGACCCGCACATGTGGCAAGCACCATTCACGCACAGGCCACAGTGTACTGCAAAGGGTGAAGTGTGGCGTGGGCCGGGCCCAGGTTGGGGTATGTGCCATCAGACGAATGGGGCATGAAACATCGCATCTTTGGAGGCCTCTGGGTGCTATCAGAAAATAAGATCACAGTACAAAGCCACCATACTTCATGTCTGTCTTCTGTTGCACAATGACAGCAACGAACCTGCACGTCAGGCATATCAGGAAGCAGGTTGCCCTGAGAGGTGGGGATGTTTGGCTCCAGATCTGGATCTCAATTTTGTGACTTGGGACATTCTACAGCGGTAGTCATTAGGAGTCACCACTATGGCAACCCCAGCGCCTCAGGTTACGAATCTGCAAACAGCCTGCGGTTGTTTGCAACAGGTACAGCGTGTCTTGTGCAGGCATGAAGGGAAGAGACTGAATACAAAGGAGCGTGAGCTTTCGTAAGACTGAGATTTGTTTGCTTATACCCACTCAGGGCATTGATGGGACCTCTTGATCTTCCACTTTAAATGTTAACAGTACATCGTAACCATCAAATTCCTAATCACCGCCAAGTTCCCAGGAGTTAGGTGCCTTGAGTAGCATTTAGCTGCCATACCATTTTAGTGCAGTTTCATCCAAGGTCGATCATTCCATTTACCCAAGATAATAACCACACAAAGTTCATCTTTTGCCCAGGCTTTTGCTGAGGGAGCGTGCCAAAGCCTAGGTGGTGGAGAGGCCTTTTGAAGTTGATTTCGGTCATTTTATTATGCTCTCAGCAGATCTACTTTTAAATTGTTGCTCGGAGTTTAATGATTTTGTGACAAAGTAAAATGGCCCTCCAGGATTAAGAGTGGGAATCCACCGAGACTTAAAGTATCCCACCATGCATTAGTTCTTAGAAATGAAACCTGTTACCTTTGTGTCTACTGCAGGAATGTATCCAGAGCCAGCAGGGGTTAAGAAGTTGGGTGTGTTTGGCAGGTGGCTTTTGGTACCTGGCCAACTTACCCAGTAGCCTGATATGCAACTCCTGACCTTCCCTGGAAGCTCAAAGGGACAAGTCAGAAATCCTAACAGGAGGCATTGGGGCCCAAATAGCTGGGTGTGGAGATTAATACAGTACCCCAGGAAGGGGGGGGGGAATTTTGAATATATATTAGCACACACTCTTTTTGGTTTTACTGGGGGAAGGCCAGCCCCTGTTATAGACAGTGATATTTTATCAACACTCAGAGGTCAGAGTTAATGGGAGAACCCTTTGTTATCCCCCAAGCAGTTAGTTCACTCTCTGAGGGCTTCTGTACACTTCTGCACTGGGGCGTAGGTCGGCATAGGTACTCCACCTCCCGGAGTTCACAAAGGGCTTTACACAAACATCAACAGAAGCAGACCCGGCTGAATATTAATCAGCTTATTTGCATATCACCACCCATGCTAATACCAACCTTTATAACAACTGGTGAATTAGAGATGGACTTGAACCCAAAACATGTATCAGAACCCCACTAAATGTTGGGAAAAATCTGGATGCATATTGGGATCTAATTCTTGCAGCCTACCTCTGCTATGAAGTTAGTATAAATAATCAACATGGAAATAAAAATGTCCTGAACTCTAGCAACATTTATCGTTATGCAAGCTACAATGAGGGTGGTCAAGTGTCATGTTTCAGGGTATAAGATGATCCCTTGCAGGGGTCAGGAAGGAATTATTTCTCCCAACTGTAGCATTGCACAATTGACCAAGGAAATGATATGCAGTGTTCTAGCTGTGTCAGTTCCAGGATGAGAGGCATGGTGGGTGAGGTAATGTCTTTTATTGGACCAACGTCTGTTGGTGAGAGAGATAAGTTTTCGAGCTGCACAGAGCTCTTCTTCAGGACTGGGAAAGGTCATCACAGTGTCCCAGCTAAATACAAGGTGGAACAACTTACACTAAATTAAATTGTTCGACCTTGTATTTAGCTGTGACACTCGGAGTACCTTTCCCACACCTGAGAAGAAGCTCTGTGAAGTTCAAAAGCTTGTCTCTGTCCCCAACAGAAGTTGGTCCAATAAAATATATTTCCTCCCCCACCTTGTCTCTCAGGTAAATTATAGATGTTTCCACTTTGTTTGAAACATCAGTGCTTGGAGATAGAGTACTGCACTAGATGGACAAATACTCTGATTCTAGTTTCAGGCTGCAGGACTGAAATGCTTTGCTTGTTTGGTAAGCAGTTGCAGGCTATGAGATTAGCAATACCTGAGGTTTGATCTGATATACCAATTCTTATGTTCAAACCAAAGTGCAATTAGGCTCGGTTTGCATTGTCTACCCAGGAGGGGCCCAGGGCTGGCCTAAGAGGAATGCTGCAAGTCCGGATGGAGGTGCAGCATGCTGGGTGGAGGAGATGGCTCTGTGCCTGGGCTCGAGTTAAAGTCTGTCAATCTCCCACTTTCAAAAGCCACGGAAGGCCCAAAGTTCATACAACAATAACAATTTGTGAAACGGAAACAGTTTCCCAAGCCCTGGGCTTTAGGTTATAACAATCAATGTGAAACAAGATCCCTAACCACACCAAAGCTTTCAACATCTTAAATTCTGTCCCTTGGAGTGAAATTCACATACAATTTATCTAAGGTCCCTCCCCAAAACTTTCACTCTGGTCTTTTCTGACTAAGATGTTCTTGGTGCCAAAAGGAAGGAACAAGCTCCGCTTGTAAACATGAGTTCTCCAGGCTGTCCCAGGGCCATGGGGAAAGGAGAGTCAGCGCCTCCAGTCCCAGGGGCACAGAATGTGCCCTCCACAAGTGGTCAAATTTTTTTTCTTTCTTGTGCCCCTACAATCAATCGAAATATTCATTAATGAACTCAGGCTTGGAAGGATTCGATTTTTTGCATGCAACGTCAATTTCACTGCACACACACAAACCAACTAAATTTACAGAACGGCAAAGAAAGAAAAACGCTGCTTGAGAACTTAGAGTGTGATTTAAAGATATGTACTTTGTATATGTTGCATTTGATGTTGACAATTTGTGTTTTAACGGTGACAAAGCTTTAACTTTTTGAACCTCAACTTTACCGTCATTCGATTATTGTCTGGCTCCTGCTGTTGTGACCTCACCCCTAATTTCCCACCACTGTGAAAATATATAGATAAAAATAGAAAAAAATCATTCTGCCAAGTCTATTCATAGTATGATCAAATTAAGTACGAAATCCCACATAAATGATATCTGTACCTTCATCTGCCTGACTCAACAGAAATATAAAATTTGTCAGCTGCACGGAAAAGCTTTTTTAAATATACATAATTAAATTAGCCCATCAAAAAGATGACCTAATCATATCAGATTCAATTGTTTAGACTCAGGCAAACTAGAATCCTTAAGGTTATTTTAACCAGAAAACACTTTGGGCTGCCAAATTCTTCTCTGGTGTCAATCCTCTAAAGCAAATGGGTTTACACTATGGATGAATTTGCCCATTGTTACTCTTTAGTGGGTAATTTTGAATAAAGAAACCTCGTAGCCTGATAATAATCAGAACAAAGTAATTTATCCCAGCTAAAGTACAGGGTAGTTTTACAGGATAAGAGTAGATTTTGTGATATTTTGGCCAAACTAGAAGCAGAGAATCTCACAATATAACCTCATAAGAATAGGCTACCAGGCCCAATTTGTGTGTGTCCGTTTTGTTTTTAATACACTTTTTTGGACATCGGAGTCATACAATTTAAGGCCAGAGATCAATGCAGTGCTGAAAGCTCTTGCAGAGCAGGGCATTGACACAAACTACATCAAACTACATGTTTATTCCCCACCCACACTGTTCCTCAGACGTTCTTGTCAACTGCTGGAAATGGCCCACCTTGATTATCACTACAAAAGGTCCGTCCCGTCCCGTCCCCCGCTCTCCTGCTGGTAATAGCTCACCTTACCTGATCACTCTTCTTACAGTGTGTATGGTAACACCCATTGTTTCATGTTCTCTGTGTATATAAATCTCCCCATTGTATTTTCCACTATATGCGTCTGAGGAAGTGAGCTGTAGCTCACAAAAGCTTATGCTCAAATAAATTGGTTAGTCTCTAATGTGCCACAAGTCCTCCTTTTCTTTTTGCAGATACAGACTAACATGGCTGCTACTCTGAAACCTACTAAAGGAAGCAAACTCTGACTGCACTACGGATATAACTGTTCAACACTCCCCTTTGCATCCCTGTCAAAAAAGGTGTGAAACAAGGAGAAACGGTTTCACCATAATGCTTCACAGCCTGTCTTGAAATGGTAATGAGGCAGATGTACTGGAAGGGTGGAATCAGCATCAATGGAGAGCAGTTAAACCACCTCAGATTCGCGGATGATATCATGTTGAATGCCGAAAACACTATCAAACTACAGAAAATGCTGCAGGAACTCGCCACAAAAAGCAGCCAAGTCGGACTGAAAATGAACCATTCTAAATTGAAATGTATGCGGTCTGATGCCTTGCCCAAAGTCCCAATAATAGTCAAGGGAGAACAAATAGAAGAATCTGAACAATACATTTATTTGGGTCAAAAAATTAACATGCGTCACGATCAGGAAGATGAACTTTCACGAAGAAAGAAAGCTGGTTGGCATATATTTAGTTCTATCAAGGATGTCCTCCAAGGAAAAATCAACAAGGCAACACATGCCAACCTCTTCAACTCAACAGTACTGCCGGCAATGTTGTACGGCAGCAAAACACGGTGCTGGCAAAAATAGAGGAGCAACAATTGTCTGTCACAAAGAGGACGACGAAAAGAAGAATTCTGGGGATTTCAATCCGCGACCGACTCCCCATTGAAGAGATCAGGCAGCAGAGTGGAGTGCAGGACATCGTTGTTGAAAGCAGTAAAATGCGATGGGCCGGGCATATAGCTAGGCTCACTGACAATCGATGGACTGCAGCTGTTGCCAAGTGGTACCCACAGGAACTGAAATGACCACTCGACCGACCTCCAAACTGATGGGAAGATTTCATTGCGAAAAGGCATGGTGGCACATGGAGAAGGAAGGCCAGGATAAGAGAAGAATGGAAGACGTGTTGTGATCAGCACAATCTATATGGGGGCTGAAGGACCGATCGATCAAGGTGATTAAGGTGAAAACTGGTGCAGATTTAGGTTTAAAGGTGACACCTCCCACTCATGGCTGGCAGAGTCAGGGAAGGGGCACCAGGAAATATACATGATGCCTCATATAATTGTCTCCACTTCACTCCTTGCCCATTCATTTTCTGACACTTCTAGTCTATCATAGAATCATAGACGATTAGGGTTGGAAGAGAGCTCAGGAGGTCATCTAGTCCAACCCCCTGCTCAAAGCTATGTTCTCCTAAGAATTTAACAAAGGCTCACGGTCCATTATGAAAAGGAAAAAGCTGCTTTAAAAAAGGGCTGGATAGATCAGTCCCTGCAGCTTAACATTTAGTTGCTGCAACCCCTTCCCCTTGTTTAGAAACACATTTGTCTAAAGACAGACACCACAAGTCTACTGCAAATGTGGGTTTCCGAAAGTGGACGTTGTAGTGGATAGTTCCACTTTCTGGACTTTCTGCAAACACTGCTCTGCTAATACAGCTCAGTCTTAGAATCAGAGACCCACAGGGTTACAAGGGACATCTTGTCTAAACCCTGCCAAGATGCAGGATTTGTGGTGTCTAAACCATCCAAGACAGGTGACTATCCAGCCTCCTTTTGAAAACCTCCAGAAAAAGAGCTTCTATGACCTCCCTCAGCAGTCTGTTCCATTGTCCTACTGTTCTTACAGTTAGGAAGTTTTTCCTGAGATTTGATCTAAATCTGCTCTTCTGTCATTTGAGCCAGGGCCTCTTGTCCTGCCCTCTGTGGCAAAAGAGAACAACTTTTCTCCATCTTCTTTACATCTCAGTCTTTAGCAGCAGCACCTCGTGGTAGCGAGTCTTGCCCTTGTTTCCTCCCAGTTCTGCCAAAGCAGCTAAATCCAGGCCTACAGCACCCCTGCTATCCCTGTCCTGGGTCCCCAGACAGTTCTGCTGATTAACCATATTCCTGACCCTTTGCCTGCCCTTCCATTCCAGCCCGAAGTCAATCATGCAGGGTGATTTTGTGATGCGTACGTATAAGGACCATGCTGTGGACACCAAATGCATGTTCACTTATGCCCAGAGTCAGAACTGGAGCCTTGGTTTCTAGAGGTGAAATGATTTCCAGGGTTGTGAGTTCAATCCTTGAGGGGGCCATTTAGGGATATGGGGCAAAAATTGGGGATTGGTCCTGCTTTGAGCAGGGGGTTGGACTAGATGACCTCCTGAGGTCCCTTCCAATCCTGATATTCTATGATTCTATGATTTCACGCTCACCTGTGTGTCACTGCCATCTGATCTTGTTACTACATTTTAACCTGCCATGAACTCAGTTCTTCCTCCCTGAGAAAAACAAGAGATGACTGCGAGAGAGATGAGTTTGGAACCAGAAGCTACCCCGAAGATACATAGAGGCTGGCATTGACTAAACAAAATCAACAAGCACATGCCTGGAGCTGCAGTAATCTCCTACTGTCTGGCAAGTTCAAACTTGATGCATTCACCTCAAATTCTTAAGCCTGATGAGGAATATCAGGAAAATGCAAACCATTCAGTTGCAGTGTTTGTTTCTTGATTTTATTTTAATGTATGCAGTCCCAGAAGCCTTCCACTGCAGCAAAATAAATAAATCAGATGACCCGAGAATGAATCACACGTATCAGATGTGTCTGTATTGTAAGAGTCACGCAGAAAATGTCCCATCCCTAGGATGATTTGAGTACCTGCCACAAAGATCAAAATCAGGTGTGTGTATTTCTTTTTTTTGCTAGGGAAAGTTGGTCATGAAAATACAGAGTTAGATAAGCATGCTGGGGTCAAAGCAGCATGAATGGCTAAGTAGCTATGGACTGGGAGGAAGAGTTCCGTCATGGATGAGAAGCTTGTTAAATGTTTAAAAGCAAAGAGTAGGAATAAATGGTCAATTTTCAGCACAGCAAGGTTGATAGCTGTGTGTCCCAAGAGTACGAACAAGAGGCAGGATTATTTAGTAATGATCTGGAAGAGAGGGTAAACAGTGAATGACATAACATTTATGGAATTCAAAAGTATTTAGGTTTGTCAAGACTAGAGAGGATTTTGAGAAATTTCCAAGGACCTAACAAAGCTACGTGTGGGGGAGGAACTATGTTGATTTGAAAATAGTTTCATCTGAGATGCTGTCATAGGAGAAATGACAAGCAAAATTGTATGATGGGGTATGTTGTGGGACAAAGGGCAAAAGGACCACATGGTGCTGGGTGCATGGAGACACAGAGGCTGGGATCCCTGGATGGAAGCACTACTCAGACTGCTTGTTCAGATTTTGTGGGGGAGCGGGAGCGTGAATTTGAAGGATTGTTAGTTGGCTCCTGTGAGGGAGGGAGCAGGCTCACAGAGGCTCATGAGGGGAAGAACTGCCGGGCTCTTATAAGATGAGGCAGGCCCTATTGCACTAGGAAGTAGGAATGTTACTGAACACTAG
Organism: Eretmochelys imbricata; assembly: GCF_965152235.1. NCBI lineage: Eukaryota > Metazoa > Chordata > Testudines > Cheloniidae > Eretmochelys > Eretmochelys imbricata. The sequence continues at coordinate 7,466,911 of NC_135596.1, forward strand.
TGTGTTGGTTATGTTATGTTTACATGGGTTAAATAAAAGTGTAGTGTTTTGTCAAACCCAGGAGTCAGAGATGTGGTCAGTCGGGGGGTTTTAAAGAGATCGGCAGGGCCCTCAAAATAGAGTTAAGAAAAACAGCCACAACTGCCCAATAAAGAGGCTGTTCTAGCACCCTAGAGACACCCCAGTGCTGAATAAGGTGTGAGCCAAGGAAGGGGCAGGTCATGACACTATTTACCTGTGCAACATGAGGGTGGTGAAGCCCTGGAATGGGTTCCCTAGGGAGGTGGTGGAATCTCCATCCTTAGAGGTTTTTAAGGCCCGGCTTGACAAAACCCTGGCTGGGATGATTTAGTTGGTGTTGATCCTGCTCTGAGCAGGGGATTGGACTAGATGACCTCCTAAGGTCTCTTCCAACCCTGATATTCTATGATTCTATGATGTCAGATGAAAGTAAACGTAGACAAGTGCAAGGTGATACCCATTAGAAGAAAAAGTTTGAACTACTCATAGACATTGATGGGTCCTAAATCTGCTGGAAGACCCAAGCTTCATTGTAGAGATCTCATTACGAACACATGCTCAGTGAGCAGTAAGACATTAGGTTGTATGCGAAAATGAGCCATAATGCTGAAAATATTATAATGCCATTAATTATAGAAAGTGATGGCACATTCCCACCTTAAATATTATGTTCAATTCTGGTCACCTTATCTCAGAAAGTATAAATCAGAAATAGAAAATGACAAGGGTCTTGGAATGGTTTCCATCTGAGGAGAGATTGCTAGGAATACTTCATTTTTAGAGAAGACATTAATCATGTGAGACATGCTAGAAGTAACAATAATGAATGGTTTAGAGAAGGTAAATCAAGTCCACCTATTTACCCTGTGTCCCTGGTAATATGAGCAGATAGGAAACTAAATATAATTAAAAGGCAACAAACTTTATGTATGTATGCACTTTAATTAAAGTTAAGAGGAAATAATTTTCTACATGAGATGTATTTAACATGAGGAACTCATTGCCACAAGATGTTGAGGCCAAGAGCTTAGCAGAATTTCAACAAAAGGATTAGACATTTGTGTGAAATTAAACTATCCGCAGGTATACTAGCTAGGATAAAAACGTATTAAGGACATCAACTCCCTGCTTTGGACCATAAGCCAACCCACCACTGTCTGGGTTACTAAGAAAGTTGTCCCAGGAAAGGCTGCATTTTTGCTGCCAAAACCACAACCCATAGCTCGAGCTTGGCCAAATTTTTCTGGCATAAAATGCAGATTCGGCAACATGAAAGCATTTTGTGAATTCGTGTCAGTTTCGCCAAGTTGTTTCAGTTAAAAAACTCTGAAAAAGTCAAAACATTTCATTAAATACGTTAATTCCCCAAATCAAAAGGTTTTGAGTCAGAACTGTCAGCAAACTGGAAAATCGGTTAGGTGCCCAGTTCACCACGGGTGCCCGCCCGTTTCGTTCCATTGGTGACAGCAGGATGCAGGGGTGGGCTCCGATGTGCTTCCAATTATTTTGTCTAAAAACACTCACATACTGTCTCCACTACAGCTTCTTCCAGCGGTGGGACTGGTGGAGCTACACTGGTACATTAAGCCATGCATTTTTGCATGGGGCTGGATCATCTGATGATTACCTGTTCTGTTCATTCCCTCTGGGGCACCTGGCACTGGCCTCTATCAGAAGACAGGAAACTGGGCTAGTCGGTCCTTTGGTCTGACCCAGTATGTCCGTTCTTATGTTCTTATGTTTGCAATATAGCCAATTCCCACACACAGGGTATAAGGAAGACATTTCTAACCCCTGTATGGGATTTCAGGTAGATAGAGTCCTTACCTCTAATACAGTGACTAAATCATGATTTTGCAGGACCCTCTTCCCAGCCTGGTGTTCTGTGTGAATGGGAAACCACCAGAAATCCTGATGAGTGATTTGTAGTCTCAGGGGAAGTCTACACTATTCTGACAGGAGCGCGTTCTCCCATGGGCATAATGACTCCACCTCCGTGAGAGGCGGAAGCTATGTTGGTGGAAGAGCATCTCCCCCTGACATTGCGAGATGTGGACAGCGCTTAAGTCAATGTAACTTACATCGCTCAGGGGGGGTGTCTTTTTCTCACCCTGAGTGACGTAATTTACATAGATTTAAGTGGTAGTGTGGACCAGCAATAAGACTTGATAAATCCAGGCTGCTTTTATCTGCCAGCTAGCTTAACTAATGATTTAACTATTAAGCAATGAGAAATCTCAGGACTGAACTCATGCATGAAGTTCATATCTGAATGTTATCATCCGTATGGATTCCCCAACTTACCCCCACCCCTCAAAAAAACCACCCACCAACACCCCACCACCACAATCACCACTCACTCACAGATCAGAAACTGCATTACAGTCCCTCTGGTTTCAGCGAACTGCTGGATGCGACGGTTTGGGGAGCCTTCACCAACACTATTTGCTCAGCATTAAGTGCCACAAACCCAGCACTGAGTTGGTTTCAGATTTTAATACCCTTTGCCATGGACATGGTCAACAGGAGAAGACCCGTGATGGGTCTGCCACAGACTGAATTTTTTGGAAAATTTCAGCTAAGATTCTTCAGCCATTTCCAAGAATGAGGCTAGTGAAAAAGCACTTTGGGCTGCCTGTGTTAAAAATGTTGGCCAACCTCTTCTTTGAGAAGCTCGAGTGCCCCCCAGCTTTGGGGCAGGGACTTGACATTTGGCTGGGGGGGGTGGCTTCTGTGGCAGGGATGTGCCCTTTGCCACCTTATCAAAATGCACCCAACTTTGGCCATTTGCTAAGCCTCTGAAAAAAAAATCAGAGACCACACATGTGCAGCAGAGATTTGCTGAGCTGAGCTTTTAGCCGCAAAAGAGTTCATCTGCACTGAGCATGCGCCAAGCCCAGCCAAATTTTCCTGCTATTGCAGCTGTGGCTTGTCGGGTCTGTTCAGGTCTGGGGCCAGACAGTGGAACTGAAAGCAAGGAGACAGTGTCTCCTGTGCTCCCGTTGCCCTCGCTGCTGGGCTCAGGCAATATGGAGGAGGAGGATGCCTAATCTGAGTGCAGAGGGGACAAGAGCCAGACCTGGGGGGTGGGGAACAGATTGGGACAAGAAATCCTTGGGGTGGGAAACTGAGACTTGGAGTTGGGGTGTGGGAGACCGGGACTGACTAGGCATGGAGACTGGGACTGGGAGCTGAAGGTGGTCAGGGGCAGAGGGTTGGGAGCTAGCAGATCAGGGGCTAGTGGGGTAGCCTATGGAAAAATAGTAAGTGATCAGGCAATTCAGCCCTGTTTCATAATGTATATGCACAAGGGAACTGAATTAAGGTTGCACAAGGCAACCATAATTCTGGCATTTCCTAACTTTTGAGTGCTTGACTTTGCAACCTAATACTATTCTTTTAATCCAGAGGCTTTTTTGTATACTATGAACTCTATTGCTGTACATCGTATCTGATACACTACTTAGTTCAGAGACTACACTGTACCCGAAAACCTAAGGCCAGACCACTTCCACCAAAGCAGTTAATCAGATGAAAAAGAGGACGATTTATGAACGCACATTTCACCGTGAGAATATTCAATACCTTTGATCAGAGCTCTGCCACAGAAACAAGTAAATGAGATGTCCAGATCCTTTGCAACTCGGGCTGTGCACACACACACACTTAGTCAGCATGAATAGGACAAGAGGAACTTTAAGCTGGCTGTAAGTAGGCAGTAAATCTTACTGCCACAGTTGTCAGGTTTCAGAGTAGCAGTTGTGTACTTCTCTTTCTGGCAATGACCCCAGAATCAAAGGAACAGACACCCAGCAGACCCAGGCCTAGTTAATAACAGGCGTGTTTATTAAGGCGTGGAATTCAGAGGTGGGGGGACGGTTTGCCTTGCCTCTAGCTGCCCAGAAGCGACTGTCTGCATTCTTACAGAGCTAGAGGGAGTACTCTGACCAGCTTGGTGAGCAGGAGCCCTTGGCTAATATTCAGAGCAGGGTCTCTGCCATACCACTGATCATATTCTAACCGGTTCGAAATGCCGCTGCCCTGTCACAGTCTACTCTGTTGGTAACTGCGGGGCAATGTCGGGCGTGGCATGCTGCAAAGAGCGGAGCTTGGCACAGGCCAGGGGTTGGTTGTGGTGGCAGCAGTGGTGAGCTGGAGCCAATTCGCACTGGTTCGCTGGAACCGGTTGTTAAATTTAGAAGCCCTTTTAGAACCGGTTGTTCCGCAAGGGGCAACCAGTTCTAAAAGGGCTTCTAAATTTAACCGGCCAAAAGTGGCACCTTAGGTGCCGACTCCATGGGTGCTCCAGGGCTGGAGCACCCAAGGGTAAAATTTGGTGGGTGCAGAGCACCCACTGGCAGCTCCCCGCCCCACTCCCGGCCCCAGCTCACCTCCGCCTCCTCCCCTGAACGCGCCGCCCCGCTCTGCTTCTCCGACTCCCCAGGCTTCCCGCGAATCAGCTGTTCGCGTGGGAAGCTGGGGCAGGCTGAGAAGCAGGCGGCAGCTTCCCGCTCAGGCCCAGGGAGGCAGAGGTGAGCTGGGGCGGGGGGGTGCGAGGAGGGCCACCCACGCCGCAGCAGGTAACCTGGAGGGGGGCGCAGGGGAAACGCTCCCCACCCCAGCTCACCTCCGCCACCTGCTTCTCAGCCCTCCCCGGCTTCCCGCTGAACAGCTGATTCATGGGGAGCTGGCGGGGCACGGAGAAGCAGAGCGGGGTGGCGCATACAGGGGTGGAGGCGGAGCGGAGGTAAGGTGAGCTGGGGCCGGGTGTGGGGCGGGGAGCTGCTGGTGGTTGCTCTGCACCTACCAAATTTTCCCCATGGGTGCTCCAGCCCCGGAGCACCCACAAAGTCAGCACCTAAGGCCACACTTTTGATGTGATCAGTGGGGGGAGCGGCTGGAGGGACCTGTCGGATGCTTCCTGGGAGCTGCTCACCTTGCCCCCCAGCAGGTCCCTCTGGCTCTTAGGGGTGGTGGGGTGGGCACCCACTATGGTGGCCCATGAGACCCTCCTGCCCAGTTCTGGGGGCAGTCAGGGGACATGGGAAGGGGGTGGATGGGGCAGGGGTCGGGGGGGGGTCAAGGAACACAGGGGGTTGGATGGGGCAGGAGTCCCGGGGGGCAGGGGTGGGTAACAACCCCCTTGTGGGGTGAGGAGGGAACCGGTTGTTAAGATTTTGGCAGCTCATCGCTGGCCGTACATGCCAACGTGGTCAATGGTTGGATGAATAGGTTCTCCAACATATAGACATTCCCTGCGGAACCAGCACAGAGTTACCTCAGTGCCTGCCATCCCACAAGATACCACCGGTGGATTGCAAAGCTCCAAGCCACCGAGCAGGTCAGATGGTTGTGTTCCCCTAATTGCATGTCCGGACACATTTCTCCTTACTGTCCCAGGGTCTTAATGATCATGGACAAGTTGTTGGAGGAGGGTGGTGCCTTCAGCCCAATTCATTATTGCCCCGCATCTTGCATGGTCATTTCCACCACTATGCAGGGAATGTGTGTTTTGTGTAGATTTTGTGTGTGCGTTTGTGAAGTATTTCAGCTGAAGGAAGCCAGTCTCTATCCTTGTCAATTCAGCCCCTTTCACCAACACTACAGTTAATTTCCAAATGTAACGAGAAAAACTTGGAACCCGGCTGCCCCTGCACTTGTAAATTCCATCGCTAATGAGGGCTTGATCCATTGGTCTTGAATCAGAGTTGCTGATTCTCAGTACTTCTGAGGCTCAAGCACTTGATAAGTCACCATTAGATTAAATATTAACCACCAAATAAGTGAATCAGAAATGTGCACCCCAGGGGCTAGACCCCAAGCAAGGAATAAAGAGTGTTGCAATCTGACTGCATGTTCATACAGGCCCGTGCTGGAGCCGCTTTAAAATGTTAGTGAATAGTTCAAGAGGGACTCACAGTTGAAGCTTCTGTTTGTACAGATTAATGGGTTTGTGGCTTGACAGTCAACACAGCGGAGTTTCGTTCACCCCTCCTGTAAAAAAGCCACAATTGTCACTTCCTCAAAGCAGTGATAAATCTTGTCTCCGTTAATGGAAGTGAATTCCATACAGCAATGGCACTGAGTTTTATTAATATATCCTGTGAATCAAGGAAAATACATCGTAAAGCATAGTGCCTCTCATCTTTACAAAAAAATCAAGTGCTGGGTACAATTTATAATCAGACCCTTTGATTCTGTCTTAGAGCTGGGAAACGAACTGATCTCACTAATCCTGCTGGCCAGAGAAGAAAATTTGCAAGGAGTTTAAATAGTTATTCACATAGCTTATTCATTAATGCACTGTACTGGGTTATTGGTTCGCTGGCTTACCCAAGATATTGGAGAAAAACATTGTTTTAGCTTGACCCAAAACAGATATGGGTTGCATTTTTCAGCAAAAATATTTAGTTTGAGCGTAACTTAAAAAAAAAAATACCAACCTAAAATAGAAGTCAAATTTGAACAAAGCGTTGTTTTGATATTTTTCAGTTCAAACATTTCACTTTGAAAATGTTGAAATGAAATGTTTTGATTTTTTCGGATTCCCACTCCCCCTGTGAAAAATATGGCAAATTCAAGAGTTTGTCTTTAAAAAAATAAAATAAAATTGAAGTAAAATTCAAAACAAAAAGCTGTTTCTATTTGAAAATAAATCAAAACATTTTGTTTCAAAAATGCCAAATCAAAATGTTTTTATTTTGTTTTTGGACTGAAACAAGTCAATGAATTCAATACAAATTCACCAAGTATTTTGATTGAGCCGAATCTGTATTTTCCAGCAAAAGAAAGTGGCCATTGAAATTTTTCACCCAGCTCTATTAATGAATAAGCTTCCCACCAATGGACATGTATTCAAATCTCATCTGAAGTTATGTAGTTTGAGCCTTGTCCCCATCACAGAATCATTTGGCAGTCTGTGCTTTAGAGATACATAAGATTAGAATGAGAAGGCGCTATTTTATAATAGGACAAAGGTACATTTATCAGAATTGCCTGGGGGTCTTGGACTAGAATCAATGGTTTAGATAATGGCATAGAGAGGACACTTATAAAGTTTGCGGACGACACCAAGCTGGGACGGGTTGCAAGTGCTTTGGAAGACAGGATTAAAATTCAAAATGATCTGGACAAACTGGAGAAATGGTTGGAAGTAAATAGGATGAAATTCAAGAAGGACAAATGCACTTAGAAAGGAACAATCCATTGCACACATACAAAATGGGCGATGACTGCCTTGGAAGGATTACTGCGGAAAGGGATCTCGGGGTGATAGTGGATCACCAGCTACTGTGGATTGAAGTTTCCTCAGAGGTGCTGTTGTCATCATGAATAGGTCGGAATATGAACAAGAGGCTGCTCGGCAGCTCTCCAACACAAGTTTCTACAAGCCATTACCCTATGATCCCACTGAGAGTTACCAAAAGCAACTACAGCATTTGCTCAAGAAACTTCCTGAAAAAGCACAAGATCAAATCCGCACAGACACACCCCTGGAACCCCGACCATATTCTATCTACTACCCAAGATCCATAAACCTGGAACTCCTGGGCGCCCCATCATTTCAGGCATTGGCACCCTGACAGCAGGATTGTCTGGCTATGTAGACTCCCTCCTCAGGCTACCAGCACTCCCAGCTACCTTCGAGACACCACTGACTTCCTGAGGAAACTTCAATCCATCGGTGATCTTCCTGATAACACCATCCTGGCCACTATGGATGTAGAAGCCCTCTACACCAACATTCCACACAAAGATGGACTACAAGCCGTCAGGAACACTATCCCCGATACTGTCACGGCTAACCTGGTGGCTGAACTTTGTGACTTTGTCCTTACCCATAACTATTTCACATTTGGGGACAATGTATACCTTCAGATCAGCGGCACTGCTATGGGTACCCGCATGGCCCCACAGTATGCCAACATTTTTATGGCTGATTTAGAACAACGCTTCCTCAGCTCTCGTCCCCTAAAGCCCCTACTCTACTTGCGCTATATTGATGACATCTTCATCATCTGGACCCATGGAAAAGAAGCCCTTGAGGAATTCCACCATGATTTCAACAATTTCCATCCCACCACCAACCTCAGCCTGGTCCAGTCCACACAAGAGATCCACTTCCTGGACACTACAGTGCTAATAAACAATGGTCACATAAACACCACCCTATACCGGAAACCTACTGACCGCTATTCCTACCTGCATGCCTCCAGCTTTCACCCTGACCACACCACACGATCCATCGTCTACAGCCAAGCTCTGCGATACAACCGCATTTGCTCCAACCCCTCAGACAGAGACAAACACCTACAAGATCTCTGTCAAGCTTTCTTACAACTAAAATACCCACCTGCGGAAGTAAAGAAACAGATTGATAGAGCCAGAAGAGTTCCCAGAAGTTACCTACTACAGGACAGGCCTAACAAAGAAAATAACAGAACGCCACTAGCCGTCACCTTCAGCCCCCAACTAAAACCCCTCCAACGCATTATTAAGGATCTACAACCTATCCTAAAGGATGACCCAACACTCTCACAAATCTTGGGAGACAGGCCAGTCCTTGCCTACAGACAGCCCCGCAACCTGAAGCAAATACTCACCAACAACCACATACCACACAACAGAACCACTAACCCAGGAACTTATCCTTGCAACAAAGCCCGTTGCCAATTGTGCCCACATATCTATTCAGGGGACACCATCACAGGGCCTAATAACATCAGCCACACTATCAGAGGCTCGTTCACCTGCACATCCACCAATGTGATTTATACCATCATGTGCCAACAATGCCCCTCTGCCATGTACATTGGTCAAACTGGACAGTCTCTACGTAAAAGAATAAATGGACACAAATCAGATGTCAAGAATTATAACATTCATAAACCAGTCGGAGAACACTTCAATCTCTCTGGTCACGCAATCACAGACATGAAGGTCGCTATCTTAAAACAAAAAAACTTCAAATCCAGACTCCAGCGAGAAACTGCTGAATTGGAATTCATTTGCAAATTGGATACTATTAATTTAGGCTTAAATAGAGACTGGGAGTGGCTAAGTCATTATGCAAGGTAGCCTATTTCCTCTTGTTTTTTCCTCCCCCCCCCCCCCCCCCCCCATGTTCTGGTTTAACTTGGATTTAAACTTGGAGAATGGTCAGTTTGGATGAGCTATTACCAGCAGGAGAGTGAGTTTGTGTGTGTATGGGGGTGGGTTTTTGGAGGGGGGTGAGGGAGTGAGAGAACCTGGATTTGTGCAGGAAATGGCCTAACTTCATTATCATGCACATTGTGTAAAGAGTTGTCACTTTGGATGGGCTATCACCAGCAGGAGAGTGAATTTGTGTGGGGGGGTGGAGGGTGAGAAAACCTGGATTTGTGCTGGAAATGGCCTAACCTGAAGATTACTTTAGATAAGCTATTACCAGCAGGACAGTGGGGTGGGAGGAGGTATTGTTTCATATTCTCTGTGTATATATAAAGTCTGCTGCAGTTTCCACGGTATGCATCTGATGAAGTGAGCTGTAGCTCACGAAAGCTCATGCTCAAATAAATTGGTTAGTCTCTAAGGTGCCACAAGTACTCCTTTTCTTTTTGCGAATACAGACTAACACGGCTGTTACTCTGAAACCTATAATTTCAATATAATTCATTCTACTTTCACAATGCCCCTTCAGTGGAGGCACCATGGGAATCACTAGAATAGTTTTTGGGGCTTCTGAGGAACAACACATGCCATTGTTTAAGCAAATTAACATAACCAGAAACCAAGAGACAGGGAATGGGTCTATGACAAATGCCAGTGACTCCTCTGGAGATCAAGGTCTACAGTTTGAGAACCAGTGCAGTAAAACACACAGAGACAATTGCTTTCACCACCCCCTCTAAGGCAGAAGAACTGAAAACGCAGTGTTATATCGAACAGTAGACAGATGTTTCATCTAATGATGGGAGGATGGCCCTTACAGCATGAATTTGTGAAAACGAGGATCAAGGAGAATATTCTCTAGTCTGTAGCTTATGGGGTTGCCTGCTTGTTTGCCTATATATCTTTTCTTATAGGTTTCTTATTTTCTTATGGTTTCGATGGTTTGTTTTATTATAATAGGTTTATAAGTTTAAATTAAAGTAATTTGGCTGTAACGCAAGGGACCTACAGGTGACATCCTGTATGTTGAGCCAAGGCAAAGTTAGCATATATATGTCTGGGATCTTTCACCTAGATAGACAGTGATGAGTTAAAGCATAAGGTCCATATATGGCTGCAACCTTTAACATAGATAGCTAAAGGATGTGTTGAAGCAGGTTGGTATAGAGGGCTTTCCTAAGTTCATACCCTCTGTAAACAGGTACACCGCAAGGAAAGAACTGAAATAACCAGAAGGACAAAAATAACAAATGTGAGAATGATTGAATATCATTAATATGCATGTATATGTCATCAATATGTACAATACCAGCCTATGGAGGAAGTGTCACATTTTGGTGGGCGAGGAAACTAAGTTTGGACATAGAAGGGGGGCTCAAGCACCCATGACCTATAAGAGGGGTGACCCACCATGCCAAGCAAGTTGTTTATCTGAGCTTCAAAAGGTTGTTTTCAAAGTTTTCTAAGCGCCAAGCTTCTTCGTTCTTAGTTCTTTGTTTTACTAGTCTATTAGTTTGTGAGTTCTTCATTTTAAGGTTTAAGCCAGTTAGTTCAGTGAAACTCTAAGTTAGCTCCAATAGCTCTTAGCCAGGGCCAACTCTAGGCTCCAGCAAACCAAGCACGTGCTTCAGGTGGCTCATTTTCAGGGACGACATTCGGGCCACCCTTTTTTTTTTTTTGCATGGGGTGGCAAAAGGACTGGGACACTCAGGCTGGGGGCCGCCCCGCAGGACCCAAGGAGCCACCTGCAGGTGCCGGAGGGCGGCCGCCCCCCAGCGCCTCAGCCGGGGCTGGGCGAAGCAGCCCGAGCCGCCCAGAGGCTGCGGCAGGGCGGCCGGGAGCAGCAGCGGGGCCATAGAGGGGACCGGTGCCCGGGGCGCTGCCGTGTGGGGCCTGCGTCCCGCTCTCTGGGGCTCTGCTCCCTCTGGGTCTGCCCTGCCCCGGCTCCTCAGCCCCCTGCCAGGGCGGTCCCCACGGCTCTGCCCTCCTGAGTCCCGGCTGGTCCTGGAGGCGGGAGCCCCAGCTGGAGGGATCCTGGGCTGAGGTGTGGCCTGGGAGCCCCGCTGCTTACCCCGACCCTGCCAGCGCCGGACTGGCTGGAGGCGAGGGGGGAGCGGGTGGAATCAACCCAGTGCTGGGGCGGGGCGGGGGGGGGAGCCCAGGGCTGGGGCAGCCCAGGGGTACGGGGGGGAGCCCAGGGCTGGGGTGTGGGGCCGCCAAACATTGTTTAGCTTGGGGCGGCAAAAAACCAAGAGCCAGCCCTGCTCTTAGCTCGAGCTTCTTCTAAGCGCTGCACTTCCTACTCAAGAATTGAGGAACCTGGACCTGAACTCTTTTGGCACGCCAGAGGTGAGGCTGGTCCTTTGTCTCACCAGGTCATCAAGTAAGGGTGTGAGTATACTAATCAAAAGCTTTATAGTGCATAATATCACATGTATCTCTAGAATAATATTACTGCATTATGACAGGTTTCAGAGTAAGAAGATTACCCAGAAGTCACCTACTACAGGACAGGCCCAACAAAGAAAATAACAGAACGCCACTAGCCATCACCTTCAGCCCCCAACGCATCATCAAATACTCACCAGCAACCACACACCACACAACAGAACCACTAACCCAGGAACCTATCCTTGCAACAAAGCCCGTTGCCAACTGTGTCCACATATCTATTCAGGGTACACCATTATAGGGCCTAATCACATCCGCCACACTATCAGAGGCTCCTTCACCTGCACATCTACCAATGTGATATATGCCATCATGTGCCAACAATGCCCCTTTTCCATGTACGTTGGCCAAACTGGACAGTCTCTACGTAAAAGAATAAATGGACACAAATCAGACATCAAGAATGATAACATTCAAAAACCAGTCGGAGAACACTTCAATCTCTCTGGTCACTTGATTGCAGACCTAAAAGTGGCAATTCTTCAACAAAAAAACTTCAAAAACAGACTCCAACGGGAGACTGCTGAATTGGAATTAATTTGCAAACTGGATACAATTAGCTTAGGCTTGAATAGAGACTGGGAGTGGATGGGTCATTATACAAAGTAAAACTATTTCCCCATGTTTATTCCCCCCTCCACCCTCCACTGTTCCTCAGACGTTCTTGTTAACTGCTGGAAATGGTCCACCTTGATTATCACTATAAAAGGTCCCCCCCCCTCCTGCTGGTAATAGCTCACCTTACCTGATCACTCTCGTTACAGTGTGTATGATAACACCCATTGTTTCATGTTCTCTATGTATATAAATCTCCCCACTGTATTTTCCACTGAATGCATCCGACGAAGTGAGCTGTAGCTCATGAAAGCTTATGCTCAAATAAATTTGTTAGTCTCTAAGGTGCCACAAGTACTCCTTTTCTTATTTCTACAACGTAATTCTAGAAATGCAGTTATACTGGATCCCTGCATGTCTCAGGGTCTGAAGACACTTGACCTTTTCTTGAATGCCTCACAAAACAGCCTAGGAATACAGTATAACCTCATACCTCCGGTGTCTATTGTTGCTTAATTGCAATGAGCTATAATGTCTCTCGTTGTCAACTCTGGTTTGTTTTTATCATCCACTGTTTTTTCCACCCCACCTGGCTCCCTTCACCATTCACTGGTTAACCATTTGATAGCTGAATAGTTGAGAGTCGTTGATTTCAAATCCAAGATCCGGGCTTGGATTTTAACCTTTCCAGAATTCAGAAGTATTTAGATCTGGGGTTTGGTTTCATCCCATTATCAAGACAGGGACCATTTGCAAAATTGGGAGCCAGTTTCAGGTTCTGACTCACCCTCCTCCCGGAAGTTTAGGGGAATTCATATTTTGAGTTTTAGAGCAAGCCAAAGGATTTCAAGGGTGTTCCCACTGCTAGCTAACATCCTTTAAATATAACACAAAAGTACATTGTACAAAGAGTACATGGTGCGTGACTTGCCTTCACCTCAAATGCCAGTTGCAATAGAATGAACCAACAAAAGGGTTAATTTAATCTGTGGAACTGTGTCCCTGCAGAATGCTGGCCTATTTCCCCCACTCATTTCCAATACATGCCCTTTGGACTCTTAGTTACAGGATTTATTTCTGTTGTTTGCAAACTGAGAGGAAGGGGGGAAAAGAGAGAGAGAGAGAGAACAACCAAACTGGCACTTAGCAGAACAATGCAGCGTTCCTCCTTTTAGTAATGCAGCTATGTAAGTATATTCATACTCACCGTACTGTGTAAAATTCAACCTTTCGAAATGCCCTTTTGCAGAGAATAGACACACATAGTTTACGAGTATCTGCCTTTGACCGTCAATGACTCAAACTGGATTCAGCAAATTGATACCCTTTATAAAGTGTTTGTGTCTCTGCAAAGTTTACAGCTAGGTTTCCCAGCGAAGGAACAGAGGATATATTACATGGGAAAACCTGAGTGTGAATCAGTGGCCTTTGAGGAAGGTACACAGCACACTTTCTTCGTGTCCCCGCCTTTGGCTCAAGTGGCCCCTTTACTAATGTGTTCCTGATCAGTGGAAAAGCAAGGAAAACAGGCAGTGGAACTAGAGACTAAAATGATACGCCCTCTTTCCTCTGCACGCAGAATGCTAGGACTGGCTGAATAGTTTAGAAGAATATTTTTAAGACTAAAAATGCAGAATTTGGTTCTCTAGCATTAGTGGGGCCATGTTACGAATTATTCACGAGCACGGTGAAAATGTTTGTGGATCCCGAGTTTCACACAAACCTTGGCTTCTTCTGTGTTGTGTGCAGGGCTGAGCCTAGTGTCACTGTCCAGCAAATGAGAGGTGTTGAGAGCAACAGCTTCCCTTTGAAGATACGGGCAGGGGGAGGGCTAGCTCAGTGGGTTGAGCATTGGCCTGCTAAACCCAGGGATGCGAGTTCAATCCTTGAGAGAAGAGAAGATTCTGGAAGAATGTGGCACTGACAGACTGGCACTTACAAGGACTTTGGGTGGTGGGAGAAGATTCTGGAAGGGTGGGGCAGCTAAGTGAGGGGAAACAAACTGGCAGCAAGTCAGGGCTGTCACAGGGAACAGGGTGGCAGAGAAGTTTCTAGACTGTTAGGGCATTTCCATTGACTTCAGTAGGGTTTGGATCAGGACCTTGGCGAAGGAAGACAAGCTGTTCGTTCGGGGTATTATAGAGCCCCGGAGAAGCTAATGGGGGAGAAGGAGAATGGTCTGGAAGGGCAGGGCTGTTAATAAGCAGAGTGGGGAACGCATTAGCCTCTTCTACCACTACTGAGGGAGACAACAGTGTAACCCACACACCTCCTGGGTGTGGTGCTCTGTCCCATCTAGTGTCACCAAGATCACTTAGAGAGAGATTAATGAGTCTGCTCTACAGCCTTAGCTAAGAACCATGTGGCTTTTAGCTCATGCCGTAGAGGCTAATGCATTTCCCAGAGGTCCCAGGTTCGATCCTGCCCACCTGCCGAGTGGGGGTCTGTCGGCCTTACAAGAGCAGGGCCCCGGAAGCAGGTATCTTGCTCATTGAGTGGGGCTTATGTGTGTCCCCACTCAAATTTTCCCCTCAGTTTTACGGTACAGTTTGGGACTACTCTGGTCTCACTGGAAATGACAATTTTTGTTCAGGACTTTTGTGGTAAATCAGTGATATTTGCTACAAGAGCTGCCACCTCACTGGGGGCGGGGGGGGGCGGGGGGGAACTGGATCAGGAGACCCTGCTGAGTTTCTAATACCTATTCTGCCAAGCCAGAGCAGAGAGACGGGCAATGTCATGGTTTCAGTATTGCCAACCTCAGATGTCCAAAAACCATGAGTCGGGCTCACCAAAAACCATGAGCTTGGCTTTAAAATCATGAGATTCTGTAAAAATGACAGATTTTGGTGTTCTTTTTATTTGCCTTCCGCTTTTTGAGGCTTTAAGGTGCCCTGGGGTCACATTTTGACGTTTTCTCCACAGCCATGAGGGCGAGAAACTTACTTTTTCTTTAAGAATGACAGCTGACATCGTCACTGGACTCCAGGAGCTGGGGCTTTAAGGGAATTACCACAAGACTCATGACAGAATCACAGGCGTTGGCCACACTGCAGATTGTGCGTTCATTCAGATAAAAGCTCACTGTCACGCTCTAAAAGATGCCGCTAGAGCTACTTTGAAGCATTTCCACAATGAACCCATAACACAGGGAGTGAACTGGGGGAAGGAGCTGCAAAATTCAGCACCCTATTTGTGGTGTCCGAGGAACTTTGGTCCCTTACTTAAGGCCACACAGTGAGGCAGTGAAATAGCTGGGAATGGCACAAAGGAGACCTGACTCCCTGTCTTTGCTCTACGGCCTGTCTGGATTATGGACTCTTAGTTACAGGATTTATTTCTGTTGTTTGCAAACTGAGAGGAAGGGGGGGAAAGAGAGAGAGAGAGAGAACAACCAAACTGGCACTTAGCTGAACAATGCAGCGTTCCTCCTTTTAGTAATGCAGCTATGTAAGTATATTCATACTCACCGTACTGTGTAAAATTCAACCTTTCGAAATGCCCTTTTGCAGAGAATAGACACACATAGTTTACGAGTATCTGCCTTTGACCGTCAATGACTCAAACTGGATTCAGCAAATTGATACCCTTTATAAAGTGTTTGTGTCTCTGCAAAGTTTACAGCTAGGTTTCCCACCAAAGGAACAGAGCAAAGGAACCTCTGTGTCAGGCAATTGCTTCCCTGCAGGGCTTGGGAAAGAGCAGGGAGGAATAGGGCTGGGAAGCTAAGCCAGCAATTTAAGGGCCTGTTTTAGTAGCAGTTTAGGGTTGGGGATGCAGGAAAGTGCGGAAGGGTGTGTAATGTGTGTGGCAAGCTGGAAAGAAGATTCTGGAAGTGTGACAGTGGGTCGGTTACAGATTGGCAGTTAGTCGAGGATATCACAGAGATGGACGGGGTCAGGGAGGGCACTTTTTGGAAGGGCAGGGCAGTCAGCGCGGGGGAGATAAAGTAACAGTTAGTCAGGGGTGTCACAGGGAACAGGAGGGAAGAGAAAGTTTGGGAAGACTGGGGCAGTGAGGCAGATTGTCAGTTAGGGGTATCATAGCATCCCGAGGCAATTGGGAGAGAAAGTTCTAGAAGGGGAGGGCAGTTAATGAGGGGAGCTAGGCTGGCAATTAGAGATACCCTAGGGGTCAGGAAGAGCAGGACAAGTCATGAGGGAGAATCAGACTGCTTGGCAGCTAATCAGTGATTCTGTAGCAAACCGATATCTGAGTGGCATTAACTCTGTTTTATCTGATACCCTTTTTAAAAGGGCCACGGGCTTCTAGCACTTCCCTTTGAGTATCTGTGCTCACAATAAACACTCACCAGGACATTTCACTCAGGGACTGTAGGTTTCCCGGACATTTCCGCTATCAATTTCTATGCTTAATAAGCAGTCAAGGGTCTGATTTGTTCAGAGGGGAAGCCCAGCAGTTTGTGAAGCTGCATGAGCTTTCAAATCAGTCTGTATCTGTAAAGGCTTCTGGCAATGTATTTTTCATACTGCACAGGCTTAGCACAGCACAGACACTTATATAATAGAAACTTTATTCCTATCTTTACTTCACTGCTTTGGAGCTACCTTAATTCCAGTAGGACAACACTTCTAAGTTCAAAATAACATACAACTAAATGGATAGATAAAAGATTCTGAAATTCTTGACAAAGTCACTTATTATTTATACCTTATTTCAGTCCTCAGACATTTTCTAGGGACACGGCTGCTGTAACACAACTCACTCGAGCCTGATTATGTTACGCCTACGAGCTGGTTGCTATTTGGATTGGTGACATTTGCAATGCTGATTATCTGTGATAATTCTGCACTTGATAACTCTCTGACATTGCTGCGACCTGCAACGATTCTGCTAGTGTTATATAGACTCTCTGTTTCCCTTATCTACTTACCCCTGTATTGGTATTTTATTATCTAAATATGAAATTAGTTTTGCTTCAGACTTCTATAAAGTTTCCTTATTGTCTATGTCTTGACCTAGTATTGCATTGTGCTCCATTATCTAATTTAAGGGATACAATTCTGCCATCAATATTTAGTCCTATTTGTCATTCTGAAATATTTTTCTCTGAACTTCACTGTGCCTCCACAGAGATCTGAGTCAGTGATCTGAGAAGTCTTGGCTTTGACAGTGACAAGCACTTTTGGTCCTCAAACCCCCCGCACTGCATTTTTGGAATATTTGACAAATGTTGGGAAATTACTTGTTTCCTGTTCTCAGCGACATCTAGTGCATAAGAACATAAGAAAGGCCATACTGGGTCAGACCAAAGGCTCCATCAAGCCCAATATCCTGTCTTCTGACAGTGGCCAATGCCAGGTGCCCCCAGAGGGAATGAACAGAACAGGTAATTATCAAGTGATCCATCCCCTGTCACCCATTCCCAGCTTCCAGCAAACAGAGGCTAGGGACACCATCCCTGCCCATACTGGCTAATAGCCATTGATGGACTTATCCTCCATGAACTTATCTAGTTCTTTTTTGAACCCTGTTATAGTCTTGGCCTTCACAACATCCTCCAGCAAGGAGAACCACAGGTTGAGTGGGTGTTGTGTGAAAAAATACTTTCTTTTGTTTGTTTTAAATCTGCTGCCTATTAATTTCATTTGGTGACTCCTCGTTCTTATGTTATGAGAAGGAGTAAATAACACTTCCTTATTTACTTACTCCACACCAGTCATGATTTTATAGACCTCTATCATATCCCCCCTTAGTTGTCTCTTTTCCAAGCTGAAAAGCCCTCATTTATCTCTCTTCACATGGCAGCCGTTCCATACCTCTAATCATTCTTGTGGGCCTTTTCTGAACCTTTTCCAATTCCAGATATCCTTTTTGAGATGAGGTGACCACATCTGCACGCAGTATTCAAGATGTGAGCATACCATGGATTTATATAGAGGCAATATGATATTTTCCATCTTATTATCTGTCCCTTTCCTAATGATTCCCAATATTCTGTTTGCTTTTTGACTGACGCCGCACATTGAGTGGATGTGTTCAGAGAACTATCCACGATGCCAAGATCTTTCTTGAGTGGTAACAGTTAATTTAGACCCCATAATTTTATATGTATAGTTGGGATTATGTTTTCCAACGTGCATTACTTTGCATTTATCAACACTGAATTTCATCTGCCATTTTGTTGCCCAGCCACCCAGTTCTGAGAGCTCCTTTAGTAGATCTTTGCAGTCTGCCTAGGACTTAACTATCTTGAGTAGTTTTGTATCATCTGCAAATTTCACCACCTCACTGATTACCCCTTTTTCCAGATCATTTATGAATATGTTGAATAGAACTGGTCCCAGTACAGACCCCTGGGGGGCACCACTATTTACCTCTCTCCATTCTGCAAACTGACCATTTATTCCTACCCTTTGTTTCCTGTCTTTTAACCAGTTACAAATCCATGAGAGGACCTTCCCTCTTATCCCATGACAGTTTACTTTGCTTAAGAGCTTTTGGTGAAGACCTTGTCCAAGGCTTTCTGAAAATCTAAGTATACCATATCCACTGCTTGTTGATCCACTCAAAGAATTCTAGTAGATTGGTGAGGCATGATTTCCCTTTACAAAAACCATGTTGACTCTTCCTCAACAAATCATGCTCATCTATGTGTCCAATAATTCTGTTCTTTACTATATTTTCAACCAGTTTGCATGGTACTGAAGTCAGGCTTACCGGCCTATAATTGCCGGGATCACCTCTGGAGCCTTTTTTAAAAATTGGCGTCACATTAGCTGTCCTCCAGTCATCTGGTACAGAAGCTGATTTAAATGATAGGTTACATACCAGAGTTAGCAGTTCTGCAATTTAACATTTGAGTTCCTTCAAAACTCTTGGCTGAATAACATCTTGTCCTGGTGACCTGGGTGGTGGGTTTTGATTGAAATGCAACTATGTGGACTATTTATGCATTCTCTACTATGTCACTTAATGCTGAAATATGCTTTGCATTAGTATTGCTGGCTCTGCAAATGGCTATAGCTCAGGTTATGTTCAATCAGCTTCTCACAGCAGTCTGTGCATTACAGTATATTTTGTATTCAACATACAAGCCTAACTTTTATTAATTTCCCCCAACACATTTTCATCAACTTGTTCATATTGTCCTTCATCAAAACCATCTCTTCTATGCACAACTTTATTCTCTGCAACACACTACTGCATTCACTTCATCTTCTGTGACAACGGTGAATTTATTTAAAGGAACAACACCTAGGCAACCTTTAATAAACTGATAATATATTTTGCTAACTCTGAATGTTTGAATGGTGGGATGTGAGGGTTAGGATATGGAGACTGTGCTGTATGTTGCATGAAAAGTAACTTCAGATATATATGCAGTAAGGCCTTAGATTGATTTCTGACTGGTTTTTGGGTGTGAACACCTTCTACACTATTAGGAGTGGAAGGCATTGCTGTATATCAGGAGCAAAGGAATTGCCTCTAAAATTTGTAATAATTACTAGAATTCCACATATGACCACCATGGCATGATGTTTTGGGCAGTTGTTATATCCGCATTCCCCAAACATCACCCCCAGTGGGGCTGAGGCTATGGTGAGATTGATTTCATTGGGTTACATCCTAAGCAAGGCTACGAATCTGTCATGGATATTTTTAGTAAAAGTCAGGGACAGGCCAGGGGCAATAATGCAAAATTCATGGAAGCGCCTTGACCAGTCTCTGACTTTTACTAAAATTACCCATGACAAAATGGGGGTGCTTGGGCAGCTGCAGGCAGACTGGGAGCTCCAGGGTTCCCCTCCGCTGGTGGCTCCGAGCTCCGGGGGTCCCCCCTGCCACCCGCAGTGGCTGGGAGCTCCCGGGGTCCCCCCTGCTGCCCACAGCGGCCCTAAGCTCCAGGGGCTCCCTCTGCTGCCGGCGGAGGCAGAGGGCTTTGGGAATCCCCCCTGCCGCCAGGGATGGCTGGGAGCTCTGGGGGTTCCCCCTGCCGCCCGTGGAGGTGGAAAGCTCTGGGCAATACCCCTGCGGCCTGTGGAGGCGGAGAGACCCGGGGGTCCTCCCCGTGCCGCCTGTGGAAGAGGAGAGGTCTGGGGGTCCCCATGGCAGCAGGGAGCAGCAGGCGTCCCCCGTGCCACCCGCGGTGGCAGGATGCTGCGGGGGTCTTCCTTGCCACCTCCCTGACTAAATTGCAGCCTTAATCATAAGGACTTCTCCCAAGGTTAAGAAATTGGCAGAGCAAGATCCTGATTCATGTTCACATGCAAACATGGTGGCAAAAATGAATAGAGACTATAACTATTCCTATTCATGAGTCTTATAATAAGTAGCAATCGTAGGTCATTAGAGGACTGTCCTCACCGTAAATCCTACCAGTCCCACAGGTTTTGGTTCTTTGTCTTGTGTTCCACATAAGTGATAATTTCACAGAAAGAAAATTACTGCTGCTCCCTCGGTGGCAGTCAAGCAGGGGACAGGCTGGGCTTTGAAGAGATTCTAACTGGATCTACCAGGTTTGGTACTTAAGGAAGACTTATTGACAGCCATGTAGATATTCTTAAGAGAAAGAAGGAAAACCCAAGATAAACCAGTTTATGACTTAGACATCTTTTGTATGTTTACGTGTAAAGAAACCCTGGCAGACTGATTAGCAAAACCAGCAGGGAGAGTTATGCAAGAGAAGGAAAATTAGAAGAAAATCTGACATTTGAAAACAACCACATCAACTAGAAAACAATGATGGAGGAAGATTTAAGGATTAAGGGAAACCCAGTAATAAACAGAGAGAAAACGTTCAACCTTCTGTCAGCCAAAAAGGCCACTGGGAAACCAGTCAGCTGAGGGGTCTGAAAACTCCCTGGTGTAGAGTGGTGTACTACACCTTAAAAGGTACAAAGCACAGATCTAAACCTAGTTTCACTCTTCACACAGAAACTTCATCTTGGGGGTGCAGAGTACAGATGTTTTAAGAGGAAAGAACACAACCACTCAATGTAGACAGTAGCTTAGCCAACTAAGGACAAAATTAGGGGAAGGGTAGACTAGCATAACTGTGTACAATCATATGAAAAATATAAACACCAAGGAAGGGACACATGGCTTAGGGGTATCATAATGGCGTATAACTAAGAGTAATGGGATGAAATTAATCAAGGGAAAATGCAGGCTGAATATCATGAACATTTCCACTATTGTTGGGGTAGTAGCACCTAGGGTCCCGGCTGAGTCTGGGGGCCCTTTGTTCTAGGCACTGTACAAATACATAGCAAGAGAGTTCCCACTTACACCCTAAATACCCAAGATAGACAAACGACGGGACCAAAAACAAAGGCGCGAAGAGGTGGGAGTGTCTTGCCAAGGGCACGCAGTAAATCAGTGGCAGAACTGAGAACTCTGGTATAGTGATAGAACCCAGTATAATGCTCTAGCCACTGGACCCCACTGCCTCTCCTACGGTGAAATCTATCTGAAATGCTGGCGGTCCCATTGCTGAAGACATTCATACATCATCTTTTCTTTGAGGATCTCACATCACTTCATGAACTTTTAACCAATTCTCACATCCTTGTGAGGTAGGTAGCATATTTCTGCACTCATAGGAGAGGTGCATTTATGACTAGAGATGTTAAAATGATTTGCCCAAGGTTGCAAAGCAAGTTAATAGACAAATCAATAAGAGAACCCAGGAGCCCTGACTTCTAGCTCTGTGCTCTGCCCACTAGAGACTGATGTGAAGAGTAAAAACATGTTGTATTAAGTCTTCCAAGATTGCAGAGAGATAGTCTATGGGAGCAGCCTTGGCCTAATTTTGATAACCATTTATGTTAGACTAGGATAAGTACCATTGACCAAAGTCTACCATAGATTGGTTGTGATGTATGAATTACCAGTAAAAATGTAATCTGTACTATTCAGATAAATCATTATTAGCAACAGCTGTATCATTTCCACAAAATGAATGGACAGGAGAAAACATTGACCTCCTGAGGTCTCTTCCAACCCTAATATTCTATGATTACCTAATAAGCCATTTATGGCCGTTGGTGCTCTTAGTACTAAAATGGATTATAATGGCCAGAGCTCCAGGGTGGGCGGCTCAGAGACAGCAAAACGGGCAGTTTGAGAGGGCCCTGAATCCTGTTTGAGAGGGCCCTGAATCCTGAGTGGTGTTGTGACCCTTTGCAACAGGTTGCAATATCGCTCATTGAAATTTGGCCTGGTGGCCCCTCTGTCACAATGGTGGGGTGGCTGGGCCAAACTTGAGTGCACTGCGACCCTATGTGCCATGTCACAATGCCTGGAATGTGGAGCCAGGCTGAATCCTTCAAGACAGGAGTTGAGTGCTGCCAGAATCTGCCAGAAAATAATGGCATTGTATAAAGCTCTGTGGGAAAGACTTGAAGATTTTGGGAAATGCTGAACATTGTATAAATAAATATCTCATATGTATTAACAGTTTACGAAACTGACATTAATGTGTTGCTCATTAACATGTTTTTGTTTTGTTTTTTCACTTATTTTAAATAAAGTATGAATTTATTTCCCAAAGCTTACAACTTCGAACAGTACTCCTTTCTCTGCAGCTGTTCGAAAAGTTTTGAAAGTTTTAGGAACATTTTGAAGACTGGGTTTGCACAGATAGTAGAGGGTGAGATTTTAAAAATCCACAATCTCTAAATTAGGAACTGGGATTTTCTGTTAAATAGTTTGACTGAAATATCTCAATCCACAAAAAGAAAAGGAGTACTTGTGGCACCTTAGAGACTAACCAATTTATTTGAGTATAAGCTTTCATGAGCTACAGCTCACTTCATCGGATGCATTCAGTGGAAAATACAGTGAGGAGATTTATATGCACACAGAACATGATAAAATGGGTGTTATCATACACACCTTAAGGAAAGTGATCACTTAAGAAGAGCTATTACCAGCAGGAGAGCGGGGCGGGGGGGGGGGGGTTGGAAAAAAACCTTTTGTAGTGATAATCAAGGTAGGCCAATTCCAGCAGTTGACAAGAACGTCTGAGGAACAGTGGGGGGGTGGGGTGGGAAAATAAACATGGGGAAATAGTTTTACTTTGTATAATGACCCATTCACTCCCAGTCTCTATTCAAGCCTGAGTGAATTGTATCCAGTTTGCAAATTAATTCCAATTCAGCAGTCTCTCGTTGGAGTCTGTTTTTGAAGTCTTTTTGTTGTAATATTGCAACTTTTAGGTCTGTAATCGAGTGACCAGAGAGATTGAAGTGTTCTCCAACTGGTTTATGAATGTTATAATTCTTGACATCTGATTTGTGTCCATTTATTCTTTTACATAGAGACTGTCCGGTTTGACCAATGTACATGGCAGAGGGGCATTGCTGGCACATGATGGCATATATTACATTGGTAGATGTGCAGGTGAACGAGCCTCTGATAGTGTGGCTGATGTGATTAGGCCCTACAATAATGTCATGGCAAACCTGGTGGCTGAACTTTGTGACTTTGTCCTCACTAATAACTATTTCACATTTGGGGACAATGTATACCTTCAAATCAGCGGCACTGCTATGGGTACCCGCATGGCCTCACAGTATGCCAACATTTTTATGGCTGACTTAGAACAATGCTTCCTCAGCTTTCGTCCCCTAATGCCCCTACTCTACTTGCGCTATATTGATGACATCTTCATCATCTGGACCCATGGAAAAGAAGCCCTTGAGGAATTCCACCATGATTTCAACAATTTCTATCCCACCATCAACCTCAGCCTGGACCAGTCCACCCAAGACATCCACTTCCTGGACACTACAGTGCTAATAAGCGATGGTCACATAAACACCACCCTATACCGGAAACCTACTGACCGCTATTCCTACCTACATGCCTCCAGCTTTCACCCAGACCACACCACACGATCCATCGTCTACAGCAAAGCTCTACGATACAACCGCATTTGCTCCAACCCCTCAGACAGAGACAAACACCTACAAGATCTCTATCAAGCATTCTTACAACTACAATACCCACCTGCTGAAGTGAAGAAACAAATTGACAGAGCCAGAAGAGTACCCAGAAGTCACCTACTACAGGACAGGCCCAACAAAGAAAACAGAACGCCACTAGCCATCACCTTCAGTCCCCAACTAAAGCCTCTCCAACGCATCATCAAGGATCTATAACCTATCCTGAAGGACGACCCATCACTCTCACAGATCTTGGGAGACAGGCCAGTCCTTGCTTACAGACAGCCCCCCAACCTGAAGCAAATACTCACCAGCAACCACACACCACACAACAGAACCACTAACCCAGGAACCTATCCTTGCAACAAAGCCCGTTGCCAACTGTGTCCACATATCTATTCAGGGGACACCATCATAGGGCCTAATCACATCAGCCACACTATCAGAGGCTTGTTCACCTGCACATCTACCAACGTGATATATGCCATCATGTGCCAGCAATGCTCCTCTGCCATGTACATTGGTCAAACTGGACAGTCTCTACATAAAAGAATAAATGGACACAAATCAGATGTCAAGAATTATAACATTCATAAACCAGTCGGAGAATACTTCAATCTCTCTGGTCACTCGATTACAGACCTAAAAGTCGCAATATTACAACAAAAAGACTTCAAAAACAGACTCCAACGAGAGACTGCTGAATTGGAATTAATTTGCAAACTGGATACAGTTCACTCAGGCTTGAATAGAGACTGGGAGTGGATGGGTCATTACACAAAAGTAAAACTATTTCTCCATGTTTATATTCCCACCCCCCAACCCCCCACTGTTCCTCAGACATTCTTGTTAACTGCTGGAAATGGCCCACCTTGATTATCACTACAAAAGGTTTTCTTCCCAACCCCCCGGCCCCGCTCTCCTGCTGGTAATAGCTCATCTTAAGTGATCACTCTCCTTACAGTGTGCATGATAATACCCATTTTATCATGTTCTGTGTGTATATAAATCTCCTCACTGTATTTTCCACTGAATGCATCCGATGAAGTGAGCTGTAGCTCACGAAAACTTATGCTCAAATAAATTGGTTAGTCTCTAAAGTGCCACAAGAACTCCTTTTCTTTTTGTGAATACAGACTAACATGGCTGCTACTCTGAAACCTATCTCAATCCAGATTTTCAGTTCATCAGTATTTTAAGTCAATGTTGCTAAAGAAAATTCCAAAATTACCACAAGCATTACCTAAAATAATACTAGATTATTGAAATTAATAGTGCTGCAGATTAATTTATTATGAATGCAGACAGCTTTAATGAAAATTAAATTTTACATATTATAGAGCAGCTACCTTTCCATTGTAAGCCTCATTTTTACTATGCCCATGAACTCCCCTCTCCCCCAACACCAAAATACGATTTCTGCCTCACATTTCTCATTTGTGGTATCCTTACCAATGAGAACATTTTCTTGGAAAGTTTCAAATTTTAGCAGACTTCTTTGGAAGATGTGAGAGTTTAAATAATGAGGCTTTTCGCTTAGTAACCTCATGATTATTTATGGATTTATTTATCTTGGAATCTTGGAAGGCCATATTTCAGAATCCGCTTGATGTATTAAACAAGAAAATTTTTTTTTCAATCGCTCTTCCATGAAAAAATAATTTCTTTGAGTAATTTTCTGAGACTGCAGTGAATAACTGTAAAACTAATCGTAATCTTCAGAAAATTACTCAGCCTTTTTAAAGTCCACTGTCAAACCATTGCAGTTTATAAAGGCTGAGATACCTGTCTTGTAAGATTTTTAGAAGCTGCAGGGAAAGTCTGTGAATTTCATAAATCTTGGACCTGAACCTGGTCAGATAAAAGTCTTTAAGTGAAAAGAACATAAGTAATTTTAATATATTTACAAACTTAACAAGCTTTGTTAGAATGCTGTAGTTTTACAAGAAAGGAACTAAACCTGGAAAGGCAAGAAATTGAAGGTTAGATCGTGCCTTTGGAATCATGCCTCCAAGGTACCACCCTCCTTTCCCTTGGGCACTGACAACAGCTCTCTGTGGTCTAGGGCTCCATGAGTGGTAATAAGGTGGGCCACGGGCAGAATACACATCTTCTCACCCTATAACCAATGGAAACAGTAAAGTTAATGCAGATAGAGCCCACTCTCCACTGAGGAATCCCTTTAAATGAGGTCTTAGAGGCAGGTGCTGAATGTGGAGTCCTTGGTCGCATATACAGGTAGCTGGAAGAGAGTCAAAATGGCCCTGTAATCTCACTGCCCACAGTCACATTTCCATGACAATACCTCTGGCCTGGCCCCTGCACCTGTGGGGGTGGGCAGGAGAATTCCCCAGGGGCCACAACGGCTGGCTTCATGGGCCCTTTTCTGTTGGCAGATCTGGAGTAAAGGGGCCGCTGGGAAGTAATGAACTGGACCCCAACTCAACTACTTGTGTTTTCTGACCCTCCCAAAGGTGGTCAAGAAGGTGAGAAGCTAGACTTTTTCTTTGAAAAAAAGATTTTAAAAAATGGCGACTTGGTGTCCTAGTCACTGGACATATTCCCAGAAAGGAATCCTACAGATTCCCAGTTTCACACCCAAGCTGTTCTGGCCCTCAAGAGGAGGAGATACTTCTTGTGACAAAAAGAAAAAGGAATTCACAATGATCACAAGCCTGCTGACCTCATGCTGGATTTTTCTCTAACACCAATTTGACAGGGAGTAACTCCACTGAAGTCCAGAGAGTGTGAGTAAAAGGAGACTGAAGCCATTGGTCTGGCATTGAATCAGCAGCCCAGGGAGGAAGGATTCCAGATCCCATCATCCATTCCCTTTGGTACCCAGTTGTTTAGTGAATAGTGTCATCGTCACCTGACTTCTCCCACATTGGAGTGGTCCCTGAAGCACTGTGGTCATCCAGCTTTGTTCCTGGTAGTGTGCCACGTCCACCAAGACTTCAGAGGAGCTTCAGCTGCTGGGCCTTAAAGCACCTGATGGGTCCCCCACAGCTGCTTTACTAAACGACAACTGCCATGCACATCCCGGGGCCCCCAGACACCCTGTCTCTGTGTCATTCTCCTCTCAACTGTCCTGGAACCTTCCCTTCCCAATGGCCGATAATGCTTCGCCCAGGAAAGAGAAGAAAAGCAGAAGATGTATTCTTAGCAGATACATCGTATTGTCCTCTGCTGATTAAGGGCTGCTCTGCTGATTCTTCACATTAGTTACATTTTTAGTCATTCTATATTCATATAAGCACTTTACCTAATACTGTATTTTGGGAGAACTTGACCATTTCTCAGCAGAGATCATTGTGGCATACACAGTGCATGGGTTTGCAAGCAAAAGAGTAAGTGTCTTATGATAAGAATTCATACTTTGCAACATGCATGTGTATGCACAGAGACATACCATGTGGGAAGTTACAAGCAATAGTGTCTGCCTCCGACTAGATAGGCCTGTGTTGTATCAAAGTCCTCACCATGGATGCTTTTGGAGCCAAAGAGCGTCCTCTCAAAGGAACATCATTATTAACAGTGCCAGCACAAATGCAGTGTGCGTTCGGAGATCACGGAAAGACTTACTCTTCCCGCCCATAAACTTCTTGATTGATTAGAAAGGCCTCCACCCATCTTCCCTGCACATCTCCACTTACACACAGACTGATTTCAGTTATGTTCTTGCCACTCACATTATGCAGATTTACCACACGTTTGTCATTACTTTGAGATGTCCGACTAGAACTAGCATATGAGTTTGGCTGCCAGCATCCGAATCCTGCTGAACAGTCTGTATTCTAGCCTCTCAAATGTAACATTTTCTGTGGTGGGATGTGACACTGAGTTGTAATTCCAAACACCATTCTGTTGTGCTACCAGCCCCATGGAGCCCTTCAGTCCAGGCCCCCAGGTTCAGATAAATGAGCAAATGGATTTCTTTCCTGTAGAAAACCAAGAACACTTCACACAACTAGACATATTTTTGTCTATCACATGAGATTAGAACAATGTGAAACTACCAGTTTATTTGCAACCCAGATTTTTTTTCATGGGTACGGTTCACTCATCCCTCTTGATCTCAATGGACTTCATTAGAAATTCTGCTTATCTAGTATGTCTACCAGGGAAACACTTTAAGCCCAATGATACTAAATACTAATATCAGCTTCACTTATGAGGCCTCACTTGCACCCCCACCCTCCATGACATGCTGAGAGACCTATTACGGTAAAAGTGATGTGTACAGCTGTGTTTTGGTGCAGAATGTTAGGATATAGATATTCAGGCCTGTCTGTAAAGGTCTATACTCTAAGAATTTAAGTGTATTCTTATCACTTAGCTAGTTATAGATGTGTAAAAGAAAGAATCAAAATCACTGTCTGCCGGTGTAAGGGCCTTCTCTTACTGTGACAGTCTGAGGCCCTGTTCTTAGGCTAAGGCCTCTGGCTAAGCAGCAGAGGCAGCCATAAATTGGGAAGCGACCGGTCACATCCTCACATTCCAAACTAGTCACCTTGAAAGAAGGTGCTATTGGGCTGTTAGGAATACAATCCTGTCCTGATAGTGCCTATCGCCTCCAGAGAAAGGGAAGTGCCTAGAAGATGTAAAAGGAAACTTAGTTTGATAGCATCCTGTCTGGCAAGAACTCACTTATCAATAGATGTAGTTGTGAAATCCTCACTTCTGTATTGTTTTGTCATTATAGTTCCCACTTTGCTATTGTTTATTTGCATGGTCTCTGTCTGGTTCTATGATTGTTTCTGTCTGCTGTATAATTAATTTTGCTGGGTGTAAACTAATTAAGGTGGTGGGATATAATTGGTTAAATAATCATGTTACAATATGTTAGGATTGGTTATTTAAATTTCTGTAAAATGATAGGTTAAGGTATAGCTAAGCAGAGCTCAAGTTTTACTATATAGTCTGCAGTCAATCAGGAAGTAAGGGGGGGGGGAAATGGGAACAGGGAATGGGGGTGGGGAAATTGGAATCATGTTTTGCTAAGGGGGGGAATGGGAACAGGGACACAGGTAAGGCTCTGTGGTGTCAGAGCTGGGAAGGGGGACACTAAGGAAGGAAACTGGAATCATGCTTGCTGGAAGTTCATCCCAATAAACATCGAATTGTTTGCACCTTTCGACTTCGGGTATTGTTGCTCTCTGTTCATGCGAGAAGGACCAGGGAAGTAAGCGGGTGAAGGAATAAGCCTCCAACACAGAGGAGAGGTTAACATTCTAGTACTCTCACCATTGGAAATACTCTTATCTAGAGACCATTGGAAACTCTATGAGATCTGTCCCCAATCCAGTTTGTTAGAATGGACACTATTGACTGAAAGTGAGAAAACATGGCTTAAAACTGGGATGGTATCCGAAAGAAATGGGCAGTCTTGCATTATGAAGCCTTTAACTTTGGATCCTATAGAGGTAGCCGGTTTCGTCTGCCTCATACTTAACCATCCATAAAGACAATAGAGGTTTGTTCTCAGTCTTAGCAATTTCCTTAAGAGTCATACATTTTCTCTACTCTCAAATTTGTGATTGAATAAATGAACAAACAGTGGGTCCCTATCTGGCAGTTGCATGGCGGCGGGCACCAAACAGACCTCATAATTACATTATTGAGTGACAGTCATAACTTCTAACTAGTGACTAATGGGCAAACCCCAAACAATTATAAAAGTTCCAGATGCTTATCTGTGCCATTTTGATCAATAAATCAGGCCAGAAATCTAGTGAGAACAGCTTGGCATCTTGACATTTACTTCCTGGCCATTACCAGGAAGTAGTGGAGAGGTGGATGAAAAGTTTAAAGTGAAACAGACAAAAAATTACTTAAAATAAATTTTTGGGACCTTAAAAATGGTTAGCGTTTTGGATCAAGTTCTGAGTCTGTTCTTATTTGATTCAGACTAGTTTCTCCATCCTTATTTCTTACCAGTGAGGAAGGCTTTGCTATTTATAGGAAACGAATGAGGATTGTGAAACATAACTAGGTCTTTTTCAGAAATGTAATAAGTATTACACAGTTGGTCATATTAAAAAAACACCACCACTTTATTAACCTACAGGTAAAGTTTTGTAGACATTTAAACACTTAAAAACAGAAATTGCTACATTAAATTATAAAAATAAGCCACCGTAGACATCTTACACCCCCAAAAATTAATTTAAACAACCACCTTAATCAAATCTTTATATTGTATAATATTTCAAAGAAATACTAAGTGAATGTTTTGAAACTGTAAAATGTATCCTGTGCAGTCACATTGTTATATTTTTCTATGACACTGTTATTTTCGATGTATTCACAATTTCAATTTAATGATGATTCTTGTTTATAGGAATATGAAGCATGTGCATTGCTTTTGAAAGTATTTTGTATATATATATATATTTTACAAATTGTCTGAGTCCTGGGCAATGAAGTTACTCCTAGTAACATAAAAGAACTTGCTGTAGGTGACAAAAAAATAGCCAAAGAAAGCCCTACCTAATACGTATTTGTATGCCTGGAACCTTTACCGTTGCTGTTTGGGTGCTTTAATCACATATAGGCAAAAGCCTGGGCACAAATGAGATCATGCAATGTTTGGAAGGAAATAATACAACATGAGCCTGCATCATAATAAATTAGAGCCTAGAAACGATTGTCAAATCAACGGCTGGAGGACATTTACAGGAAGCTTTTTTCTTTGTCTATAAGAGCAACATTCAGTGGAGCAGTCAGCGTGGCAGCCCTTCACATGCTATTGCCATGGATGCAGTCACCTCCGAAGGCATCTGGGTGTAGTGGGAGACATTCTGTATCTAGCCAGGCACAACCCTCAAATTCAGAGTTGCTGCCTGACCCAAACCTTAGGGTTTTTGTTTCTTTTTGCCATATCTCTGACTGCTAATGGGATCAGTTATTATTCCATTGTTGTTGGGTATTTGACTGTATCCTTTCCTGGGTAACTATACCAGGGATCGGCAACTTTTCAGAAGTGGCATGCCAAGTCTTCATTTATTCACTCTAATTTAAGGTTTCGTGTGCCAGTAATACATTTTAACATTTTTAGAAGGTCTCTTTCTATAAGTCTATAGTATATAACTAAACTATTTTTGTATGTAAAGTGAATAAGGTTTTTAAAATGTTAAGAAGCTTCATTTAAAATTAAATTAAAATGCAGAGCCCCCCCTGGACCGGTGGCCAGGACCCGGGCAGTGTGAGTGCCACTGGAAATCAGCTCACATGCTGCCTTCGGCACGTGTGCCATAGGTTGCTTACCCCTGAACAAAACTAATAACATTAGTTATCATTTGTTTCTGTAAAAGTAGCAGGATGGCTACCTGGGCTCTTGATTAAATTGCAAAGGCAAAGAAATCTCACTAATGGGATTAAAGGGTGAGGGCTAAAACCACAGTGGGCATGTCAACTTGTGCTGCATCAGTCATGTGTAAAAACTGTCATCATCACAGTTTGTTTCTGCATATCGGACAGACCTCTTCAATACGGATATTACTTCCAGCCTTGAAGAGCTTACAATCGAACACAACCAAAAATGTGCAACACTTCAAACCTATTTATTTATTTCTTCTACTGTAGAATTGTGTCTCTCAAGTTCTCTATGCATAAAAATCGAAGGTAGCCATGAGATGGAAATATTGCCTAGCGGTGTGTATTTATGCAAATAATATACATTTTGAAGCTAGTAAGTCTAGTGTAGGTATCCTATACCTACATCTAGTGGGGATGCATATCTATATCTATCTATATCTCCAGACAAAAGCTATGTTAAAAATGAAGTTAAGTCTGAGAGTATATATCAGTGATTTAGGGTAGCTAAACGCAAGCATTATAAACCCAGGAAATTCAAAGTTAAGATTAAATTTAAAAGAAATCCAAACATGTTAAGGTATGGAAATGCACATTTAGGTCAGCCAGACAACCTTAACTCTGCCCTGTAGTGACATTTATACACTGTGTACACACACACACACACACACTTTGACAAACTCTAGTCATCCATCACTTAGGATAGGTAGCTTTCTTATGGGCAAGTAAAATATATTTGATATTTTCCAGTTATAATTTGGAAAGACTGATGATATATATATATGACTTTGGCTGACTTTGCCAAAATGGTTTGATTAGTTCTTATCCATTATTCACTACATTCTCCTGGATATACTGTGGAACAGGTGATGTGGAACATATATGTGCTAGATAGACAGCCCAGTGCAAATTCTGGTGTTCAGATACTGCAGTAACAAAAATATCTCTTAGATGAATAGAAATTTCCATTTCCACTCCAGAAAAATATTGTTGTGTTTGTCTGATGATTTTGAGGTCACCAATTTGTGCGGATAGAAAAGACAGAATGTTGGTCCTTTCATTACAGCACATTTGGATTTCCAGATGTTGGTAAGAGATGCTACTGTTCTCTGACACTATCACAACCAGTTTTAGTGTAAATACAGATGCTAGACAAGCCACAACCAAGAGCAATAAATAACTGGGAGTTGTTCTTTACAACCTTCTAGAAAAGCCATCAGTTGATAGGTAAGGACAAAGATTTATTCTGTGACTGAAAAGGAGGAAACGAGTTTGAGATTATAGCTAA
Source organism: Eretmochelys imbricata (assembly GCF_965152235.1). NCBI lineage: Eukaryota > Metazoa > Chordata > Testudines > Cheloniidae > Eretmochelys > Eretmochelys imbricata. The sequence continues at coordinate 7,499,605 of NC_135596.1, forward strand.
TCAATCTTTATTTCTGTAAATAGAACATGAACGATAACATGACATGGCCCAAACAATGCCCTCAGTTACACCCATGCAACCACTCTGATGTAAACAAACGTGGTGTAACTGACAGCAGAATCTGGCTTCATATTTCTAACTATTGGACCCTCTGCCAGTGTGAGCAGAAGGGATGAGAACCTGACAGATATGACATGGGCTGAGCCACCCTCACTCCAGAAGAGCCAGCCATCTTCTGCAATATCCTCACCATCTCCCCGCAACTCCTTTTGCCTTTTACAAGAAAGTTAATCATAGAAGATTGGGGTTGGAAGAGCCCTCAGGAGGTCATCTAGTCCAACCCCCTGCTCAAAGCAGGACCAACCCCAACTAAATCATCCCAGCCAGGGCTTTGTCAAGACAGGCCTTAAAAACCTCTAAGGATGGAGATTCCACCACCTCCCTAGGTAACCCATTCCAGTGCTTCACCACCCTCCTAGTGAAATATTTTTTCCTAATATCCAACCTAGACCTCCCCCACTGCAACTTGAAACCATTGCTCCTTGTTCTGTCATCTGCCACCACTGAGAACAGCCGAGCTCCGTCCTCTTTGGACCCCCCTTCAGGTAGTTGAAGGCTGCTATCAAATCCCCCCTCACTCTTCTCTTCTGCAGACTAAACGAGCCCAGTTCCCTCAGCCTCTCCTCATAAGTCATGTGCCACTCTCAGCATTAACTTAGTCAAGTTTCCCCTAAGTAGGTCGGAACTACCTCTCAGGGGGCTTTTGGAGGTAGCAAGTGGCAGCACCTAAAGGCGCCGGAGAAAAATGTCATCCTAGCCTCCGTGGAATCACTGAAATTCATACAGACCTGCTCGTTTGAGGGTCGTCTCCCCTGCTCATTTCCCAAAGGGGGAAATTGTCTCCCTCCACTACCTCTGCCCCCTCAGTGAATGATGCCAGAGAAATCTTGAGGTGTTTTCTGTTTCCTCCCTGGGTAAATCCCACATAAGGGACACTCTGGCCCTATGATTCCAATTTGTTTTTGGCTAAATGCAGTACAAGAATAATAGGAAAGTGAAGATAGGAAACAAAGCAAAAGCTAAACAACAAGCATGGTGACTCATTTCTAATTTTCTAGACTTTGTAGTGATCGAACTCAGATCTATCATAAGAACCAGGAACGACAAGAAGCGTTAAGTCCCACCTAGCAGTCCCACAGAAAGGGAGAGGGAATGGGATTTCTCTGCTTCAAACCGAACAGCCCTTTTTATGAAGAGACAGCATCGTTTTCTACATTAAATCGATCCACAAGTCAGCGGTGAATGAGCTATGCAGAAGAAATCGGTTTGGGCATGGGCTCTGAATAGCATGAGAAGGGCAGAAAGTGGGTCACAAGAGTTGCCGGTGTACTGGTTGGAGATAAGAGTCAAATTATGAAGGACTACAGGAAATTGGAATCCTGACTGTGCACTAGAGGTGTGCATTATTTGAATGACATCTTTGTGGATTAATTTAATGCCTTTGAAAGTGAGAAAGTATTAACGCTGACTGATCCAAGCATAGGGCAGGCTGGCACCAAAATAGTTGCCTTCACACCACTCTTTCAATGCACCTGAGTTTCAAATGTGCACTCTGAGGTCCCAGTCTTGCTCTTAGTCAGGGGCAAAACTCTCTAGAAGGTGAATCAGACCCTGATACAGAGGTCAATCAAAAGGGTTCCATCTTTTCGACATAAATTGTTGCATCCTGAAGATTGCAAGATTTTAACACCATTGTCATTAGTCATAGCAAATTCCACAGCCAAAGACCTCCCACTAAGAATACCCAGCCCCTGGACATTTGAATCTGGATTCTACCAGCCATAAAATCAATGCACGCAGCTGCGGTGACGGAGCAGGGAGAGTGAGCTGGTCTTTGACGTGGCATTGGTGCTAGCCCACTTGAACCTTTACAAATAAGGTCCAGGACCTAGAAATAGAATCATAGAATATCAGGGGTGGAAGGGACCTCAGGAGGTCATCTAGTCCAACCCCCTGCAATCCCCAACTGAACTGAATAGAATTGAAGCCAGCGTGGAACGTGAAATTTGCAGATATGAATTTAATTCTTGGTTGGGCTAAATCCATCAACATACAGGGACCAAAACTATGCTCAGTGCAGGAGAGAGGGTGAGGGGCAACAGGGACCCAATTAAATAATGTACAGTTATTGCCAGGCAGCTCTAAATGGTGCCACTGACACAGGCAGCTTGTGGGGGGAGGGATAGCTCAGTGGTTTGAGCATTGGCCCGCTAAACCCAGGGTTGTGAGTTCAATCCTTGAGGGAGGCCATTTAGGGATCCGGGGCAAAAATTGGGGATTGGTCCTGCTTTGAGCAGGGGGTTGGACTAGCTGATCAGGTCCCTTCCAACCCTGATATTCTATGGATTCTAGGCCAGAGGAAGAGTGTCTGTTTTCATACCAACTTCAGGACCAGACCTCAAGGAGAAACTGCTGAGCTTCCATTCATTTGCAAATTTGACACCATCAGCTCAGGATTAAACAAAGACTGTGAATGGCTCGCCAACTACAAAAGCAGTTTTTCCTCCCTTGGTGTTCACACCTCAGCTGCTAGAACAGGGCCTCATCCTCCCTGATTGCACTAACCTTGTTATCCCTAGCCTGATTCTTGCTTGCATATTTATACCTGCCTCTGGAAATTTCCACTACATGCATCCGATGAAGTGGGTATTTACCCACGAAAGCTTATGCTCCAGTACGTCTGTTAGTCTAGAAGGTGCCAGAGGACTCTTTGCCTGTTTTCATACCATCTCACACGTCAGACTATTTGAATTCCAATGCTACTGAAATCTGTATTTCAAAAACTCAGATCATTTTTCAGATAACAGAATGCAAGGCAAAAAAAAAAAAAATCAGTTGATTTCATAAGCAGTTCAAGGAGAGATCCGCACAGAAGAAATGATGACCAAGGCAGAGTCGTCAACTCCTGATCCCGGGATAATCACGTCAGAAGGAAGCAGCAATCGGGATGTGTCAGCCACAGAACACGTAGGCACAACTACACCCGTGTTAAAAAGTGCCAGAACCACAGGAAGCCTAGCTTCAGGTGTCACCACTTGTCTCCACCAGCTGACTAAACAAGGGCGGCACCAAAAAGGCTTTATCCGTCTCCACACTACGCCCATCCTAACCATACTCAAGTACAAATGAGACAACACCTAATAAAACCATTTCCCGCTATTCCTGCCACCAGTGCTCGTGGAGAAGTCAAAACCTTTTCATGAACGCGTTACTAAAACAAGGGGCGCTGGAACAATGTGTATACTGGGGGTGCTGAGAGCCATTGAACCAAACTGTAAACCTTGGATATGATGGAAACCACTTCAAGCCAGGGGGTGCGGCAGCACCTCCAGCACCCTTCATGCCAGCGCCTCTGACTAACACTTTTAAAATGTACAGAGATTCACCAACCCCGCAGTTCCAGAAATCAGAAGCACAGCTACAACCACCCCAGGAGGGAGTTTAGATAAAAGTGAAGAATCAATCCCTGAAACAGTACCTCCAAGCAGAGAAGACTTGACGACAGCTGAAGTACAGCAAAGGTATACAACGGTAGAGAGAATGTTCATCGCATATTACGATAGGAGTTGTTAATATGGCTGCCGCTTTAAAAGCCAGCCCTTCTGCATCTTCAGCTAAAGCAGCCACCCAAACTGCAGTAAAAGTGACATGTCTGTAAATGGTAAGTGTCTTGTATGTTGTTTATTTCATATACATTATAGTAAATATGAAATATATTTAGTTAGGCCTGATCCTGTGTGCACTAAAGTCGACGGTAAAGCTTCCATTAACGTTAATGGGGCAGGATCAAATTCATAATCAAGATGTGATTTCTGTCATATGGAGACTCCAGACTCAAGTTCCAGGTTTTCCCTTGATTCTTAGGCTAGCAAGGAACAGCAGTGAGGCAGGCTGTCCTTCTGACAGGGTGGTACCTGTCTGGTCAGTCAGGAGGGGACCTTAGAGGGATGGGACAAAATAGAGTATATCAGAAAAAAGCAAAATGAAGCCTCTGACACCCATAATGCCCTGGCTCCTAGATCTGAACTGGTTAACACCAAAGGGTCTGTCTTTGAAGGGAAAAACACAAAAGAAAGCTAAGGTATATTTAGTGGGGAAGTTTGAGTTTCACCATGAAGTTTGCCTTTTTCTCGACTTTTCTCAAACACGTGTTCATGTTGCTGAATCTCCTAGAAAGGTGGACATTAATATCCCATTCCATCCAAGATGGCAACACAAACCTTACACAGTGGCTTCTACCAGCACCCTCCTGAAACAAGTTCAGTGAAACTTGTCCAAGAAACCACCTTTATTAGGCAACTTTCTGTTTTAAGATTTTACCACATACTGTGGCAGAGCTCCTTCTCCGCCTCAGTGGGTTCCACGCTTCCTCTTAGCGGTGGGCTGGGGAATTCCTCTCTCCCTGGGGATTTCCCCATGCCCCTGGGTTTACTGTCTCCACCTTGTTGGAGCAGGGGTTCCTCCCAGCCTTCCTGACAGGGGAGTGGGAGGAGAACCACTTAGTCTTTGGTTGCTTCTCCAGGCGTAGTGGTGGCGGGCCAGACAGCCAGTTCAGTCTCTCCCCTCTGGTGGGGTCTCTTTCCCCAAACCTCTGGGGCCCAGAAGGGCTGTACGCCTGGTTGGGCAGGGTTTCCCCTGGTCTTCATCTCTACACCTGAGAGGTCTCCCTCCTGGCGTTTGTCGGTGTCTGCACAGACCAGCTCTCCAGTAGCATACCTGCTCCCCACATCTCCTATTGCGTGCACCTATCTGACTGGAGGGGAGGCTTTTAACAGGTTCTGGCAGGCCCTTGATTTGCCCCAGGTGTCCTAATTAACCTGCAGTAACTCCTGTTCAGTTACTGGGGAAAAGGGACCTGCTTATCCTGGGGCTAACATACCTGCCTTCGACCACTCTCCTACAGCCGTCTGGCTTGACCCCATCACAATGCTCAGTACAACTCCGCCCTGCCGTTATTAGATCATCTTTGCTAAGCCATGTTTATTAGTCCCTTGAGAGGTTGCTTAAAACAAGTTTCATTGTAAATGTCAACGTCCAGTTTTCCACTGCCATTCCGTTCCATTGCCTAGTCATTTATTAACATATCTTACTTTAGATTGTATATCTTAAGGAATTTCCATAAAAGATGTACTAGAAGCACCTACTATGGAGCTTTGATCCATGTCTAATGGCACCACGGCTGTGTGAAGAAGATTGCTCTGTATAATTACTATGCACCTATTATCCTGATAGTATGCACTCTCACAGTCTTCCTTCCAAATTGTATGACAGAATAGAATTTATTTTTCTACAGCGCCCTTGTCAGGTACAGAATAATCATAAAACTGGTATTGTGTACATTTATATAACCTCAAATATTTTATATTTTGTTGCCACAAACTGTAAGGATCCAATACATTAATACAGAGGGAAATGTCACAAGTTGGAAGGTGATGTTATGAACTATATCAGGATAATTCATTAGATAAAGTGATCTCACACTTAATATTCTAAATTGTGGCAACAAATTTAATGTACTATTCTATACCAATATCTTCAAGGTTAATTTTTCAATCGGAGTAAAAAGGGAGGAAAGTTGGGAGAAAATGAAAAATACTTTAAGAAAATTAATAATATAAGATGGATTTAACAAAATTGAAGCTTACACTGGGTGTCTGGGCTTTTTGGTAGCCAAGAGAAATGGAATATATCCAAACTGTACCTATAATAAGGCTATATTTTATGTTCAGCGTTCTAGTAATTACATACAAATTCCTCAAGCTTTGCTCTTCCAAGTTATATTGTTTCCAAACAACTTCAGTCAAAACCTAGTTTTATATCCCAGAATTCTTGAAAAATATTTTCCAACATAAAACCTAATCCAGGTGGTGATGTGAAAATCGGCCAATGACACTTCAGAATGTCTCACCCAATCTGTACCTTGGCACATTGCCTCTAAGCACTGCATTCAAGAGCCAGGTGCCGATAGGTATTTAAAGCCATAACTTTACCCTATAGTCACAGAGCTATTTTACTCTTTTTTTACAGTACATTTAGGACATTTTTCCTTATAGCAATCTGACCTTATGGTTTGTCCCGAGCTAAAGTTGCAGACTGAATTTATGTATTTAAGGAAAAAACCCTACTAATTCTCTCTTGTCTGCATGCAACTGTTTTCTCACTGTTGGGAAAGATCATTAAATGTCATCAGTTTCGAGGCTAATACCTATATATCTTTGAGCAGCTTTGTTACCCAGATATTCGGGCCCTGATTCAGCAAAGCAGTTCAGCACATGTTTAATTTTCAGAATATTCTGAAGTCGCATTGATATCACTGTACTCAACAAAATGCCCAAGGTTGTATTCTAGCACAAATGTGATCAGAAGCACTCTGCCTAATCTTTAGCGAGCCTAGCTGCACCTAGTATTACGTGGGGCTTGTACCAGGGAGCCCAAGCTTGTGGGAGCAGGAAAGGTTGCTTATAGGGGTTAAAAAAATGAACGTATTCACTTAGGGCTTAGTTATTATTAGCCCTAGCACAGACATGCAGGGAATGGGAGGGAGTAAGGATTTCACCTGCCCTTGCATAGGGTAAGGTGTACCCAGATCTCAGCTCCAGGTACCAGGGGAAGCACTGGGGTTCCATCCAAGGTGCTCTCTTCACTGATTGGGAAGGCATGAAGGGTGGAGGGAGGGAGGGGATTAGATGGAGCCACGAGTATAGGCTGCTTTCCACATGCCTACTTCAATTCTAATTTTGGGGTACAAAGTATTTCTTGCTTTTAAAAAAAATCTGCTCAAATGGAATGGTTTAAAATAGTCATATTTATTGTTATTAATTTGTATAACAGTAGCATGTAGTAGCCCCAGTCATGTATCCGAGCCCCACGGTGCTGGGCACTGTACAGAAAAAAAAACAAAGACCATCCCTGTTCAGAGAGGGCTAAGGCTCTGATTCAGCGAAGCTTTCAGGACTCCGCTTCAGTAAGTTTTACGCACATGCTTAAAGTGAAACCAAAAATCCTCACAAAAGCCAATTCTTAATTTTGATACTGAGTTAAAGAAAAATATGACCATTCTACACTACTGGAAAAATCAAGTGTGCATTTTAGCATGCCTTTGAGGAAACAAGCAGCACACAAAAATGTAAATAGCATATAGCCATATTTCTAATATTTGGATTAGCCAAAATTAAGGAAAACCCTTTAATGAAGTTTATTACAAAGAAACATCTTTCGTGAACAAGAGGGTCTGTCTGATGAGAGGAGACTGGAAGAGCATGGCTTGTTCAGCCTAGCAAAAAGAAGGCAGAGAGGAGATATGATAGCTTTCTCTAAATACTTTGGGGTTAAACATCACAGAGGGTGAAGAGCTATTGAAGCCAAAGGACAAATCTGACACAAGAAAAGTGGGTACAAAATAGCCATGAACAAATGCAGGCTGCAAATTAGAAGGTTTCTAACCATCAGAGGAGCTGGGGGCAAACAACTTAATGAGTTTTAAGAGAGCGCTGGACAAAAATATGAATGCAATGGTATGACACGGTTGCTTGTGTTGGTGGGGGGCAGGACTTGGCAGCCTTGGAGGTTCCTTCCAGTTTATGTTCCTAAAGGTCCATGCTTCAAGGTTTCAGCAGTCACGTGCAGTGGCCAGGAAGATATTTTCACCTTCCCCCCCGCAATGTATTCTGGGTTTGTTTGTTTTTTGTCTCCATCCTCCGAAGCATCAGGGATGGCCACAGATGGAGATGGGGCAGGGTGGGCCAGTGCTCTGAGGCGGTACAGAACATTCTCTCAGGTATTTGAGTGGCTGGTTCTTGCTCACATGCTCAAGGTCTAACTGATCGCCATATGTGGGACTGGGAAGGAATTTCCCGCTGTGACCATCGTTGGTTTTTGTCTTGCTTTGCAGCATGGAGTTCAAGTCACTTGCTGGGATTTTCTGGGTATATCTCACTTAATCAATTTCTTGTCATTTCAGGGCCCTCTGGCATTCGTGCGCCTTGGTCCCTTGTATCCTCTACCCCTGGCACATAATAGTTTAGTGTCCTTAGGCTGTAATATTTTGGTCTAATTTTGGTTGTTGGGTTTAATGTGTGGGTGCTGGGTGGTGTTAGTGGCCCGGGATATACGGGAGCTCAGACTAGGTGACCTGGTGGTCTCTTCTGGCTTTCAAATGTATTATGCTAACTTAATTAACACAGTACAGAGGTTTGAGAAAATAACATGTCCTGACACTCAGGGGTACTGGGACAATTTGTACAGTGGGGGTGCTGAGAGCCACTGAACCCACTGTAAACCCTGTATATGATGGAAACCACTTCAAGCCAAGGGGTTTGGCAGCACCCCGGTTCTACCACCTATGCTGACACCAGCGCTGGTTATCATGAATAAAGAGTCAGGAACTAAACATTTCACACAAATGTATTTCAAAACGAAATATTTGATCATTTCCTCTTTGGAGTCATCTGGCTGGACCTGAGTTTTTCTAAGGTTCTAAGTTTTTCTTGGAAAAGCCAGGAAGTTCCTTAAATCAATAAGAAACCCCCTACTTCAAATCTTCACTAGGGCCTCTAAGGTTCATTAATACCCCCAAAGCTTGTCCTCTGCTCTGCTAGAGAGAGAGAGACAGACTGTGGCAGGGGGGCTTCGGAATTTCCCTGCATTGCCCCTCAACAACCTACACACAGACACACACCTGCATTGTGCATTCAAATTGCGGTGATTCTGCCCCTTTGGGGGCCATCCAGGACCATATATAGGGGGTCAGTATTTGGCCCTCTCTCTCGGGGGTCAAATTTACCTCTTTCATCTGCAGTTGCAACACCTTTAACTTGAAAGAAGTTACAACCCCCTTACCTCAGAGGTGAATTTAGCCATCTATGTTCAGTTCTAGGACGCGTTTCCCCCTGCTGGCAAGTTAATACTATTTGACTAACTACCCAGAGATCTGCCTTGTTCCTCAGTGATAAAAGGCACAAGGAAGTCAGCCAAGCAGAGCCACACTGGCTTGCGGTGTACTGAAAAAGAACCAGGCTGTGTTTCTGAAATGGGAAAGGCTAAAATTAGAGGGGAAAGAAATGCTACTTTTAAGGTGCTCTACGGGAGAGGCTAACCATAGTGTCTTTGGGCGGTGGTATTTACTAGTCGTAAAAGCTGAGAGCGAAGAATCAGGAGATTTCAGGTTGTGCTCCCACCTCACACGGTTCTGCTACTGGGTGGCCTTGGGCCAAGTCATTTAACTCACTGGCCCTCAGCTTCCTCACGTGTAACGTGGGGATACTAACATTGGCCCTACCTCACAGGTGTCATATGAGAACGAATGAACGTTTCTAAAGAATATTTCAGGACACCTGGAGGAAAGGAACTGTATCGATGCAATGCTGGTTATTTTGAAAGCATTTGACAGCATAAGAGCCTCCGTCTCATTTTCATAAAGATCCCTTTCCGCTTCCAGAGTGGTGTACACAGACTTCAGTGTAAATGAGACGCAGGCCCCAGACCTTTAAAATTGCACTTGAGAAGTCCAACTGGAGTAAAGAAGATGATGCCCTTTAGAGACAAGCTTATTAATATTTTGAGGCTTACTCATCAGCCCAGCTGCTAAAAAACATGGGTTAGGTACTATTCCTCAGAGTGTAAGCATGAGAACCCTTTTACCATGATCCGCAGCAGCAAAACACGTATATCCTATAGGTTACTGTCGTATACTGACAACTGCTGGCACTTCCCAGAACCCACACTGTAAATGTGAAGCCATTATGTCTCCAGTGTTGCAGAGAGGGAACAACCCGACCAAGTAACTCACTTAAAGGGACGCTGTCATGTTCACAATTATAGGTCTGGTTTTCTATTGCCCTGCCCCTTGTGTTGTCATTATTCACCAGGGCAAAGTGAGTGCAAAGCACTACCTCCTGATCTGGTAGAGTTCACACCCACTTTGCACTGGAGGAAATCATGGCAGCGAGCACAGAGCCGTGGAAAATCAGGCCTCTTCTATTTTTAAACTAACAAATCCCCACGCGATATAATTTTAGAATTTTTTGAAAATCTAATGCACCCATTGACCTCGATGTTGGTCCTTTGCACTTTCTCAAGTTGCCCTGACTTCCCCCACTGTCTTTTTGGGGGAGAAGATTGCACTGGTGTCCTTCTACTGCCGTGACTTCCTCCAGCTGCTCCAATTGACCTTGACCTGCACTATTTACCAGCCTCACCCAAATGGCAAGAGCATCTGCAATGAAACACAAGCTGCCTAGAAAATGTATCGGAGCCTGACTGCCTAAGTAAGGCAACAGAGGTATGTACATACTCGGTTATGAGGCAACGAAATTGCTAGGCATTAATTAGAGGAGCCTAAGACTTGCCGCACTGGAGCAGACCTGAGTCTCAGACAGTGGCCACCACTGTCTGCTTCAGAGGAAGGGGCACGGAACTCTCAGGTGGACAATTATGGAACAACCTGCCCACAGGGGAGTTTTCTTCCTAATTACTTCAGTCAGAGGCTGGTGTATGCCCTGAAACAGGAGGGTTCGCATCACTTCTAAAATAAAAATCCTAGCTAATGTAACTGTGGATGTTCTCACTGGCCACTGACATGTCTATTCCTTCTATTCCTTTTATGAATCTACTGAGGTCTTGGGAACGGAGGCTTTCCAAATGCTGCTGATGCTCGGTTTTAATGCACAGCCCTAGAGAGACAAGGAGACATGGGGTCTAGTGCTGTCTTCACGTTTGGTCACAACCTTGGTGCAGGGCATTTCCTGGGGATTAATGAGCTGTCGGAGGGAGGGGGTGGCCCTTGGTTTTGCATCAGGCTATGCACAGTCTTAGCCTCTTTCCCCTTCCCTTGCCTCAAGGTCATATTGCTGTGATAAAGTGAAACTCCCAAAAGTCCCATGGCCATGCGGGATTATTTTTTTTGACCGATGCAGATTAATTTGGTATGTATGAGGAAGTTCTGAAGAACGAACACCCTGCACATTAGATTGCTTAAATTATCCCTCAGCTTTCAATTCATCTGGTATTATTCTTTGTTACTTGTTACTCTATACCTGTGTGTTTACTGAGATGTGGGATGGCCTCTAGTGGCTCAGCTGGAAAGAATCATAGAATCTCAGGGTTGGAAGGGACCTCAGGAGGTCATCTAGTCCAACCCCCTGCTCAAAGCAGGACCAAGCACCAATTTTTGCCCCAAATCCCTAAATGGCCCCTTGAGGATTGAACTCACAAGCCTGGGTTTAGCAGGCCAATGCTCAAACCACTGAGCTATCCCTCCCCAGAAACAGAAAATCCATCACCTCATTTCATTTAGCAGTTTATACACACAGTATAGGCTCCATATGGAGCTCACTGGAAGGCTATATAGACACTTACAGGGGTCAGGCAGAAGCAGATAATCTTGATGTAAGCAAGGCTGATGCACAGATTCTGGGCTAGATTTCCAGCTGACGCTGAGGAGCACAGAGTGAAATGCCTGAAGGGGCTGCCCAGGTGGTTTTAAGCCCCTTTTGTGCTCTGTTGATTCTGAACTAGCAGTGCACTGAGCCAGCCCCCAGCATAAGGGGGGGGTTCCTACCTGAAGGGGGTTCCAAAGAGGATGGAGCTCGGCTGTTCTCAGGGGCGGCAGATGACAGAACAAGGAGCAATGGTCTCAAGTTGCAGTGGGGGAGGTCTATGTTGGATATTAGGAAAAACTATTTCACTAGGAAGGTGGTGAAGCACTGGAATGGGTTACCTAGGGAGGTGGTGGACTCTCCATCCTTAGAGGTTTTTAAGACCCGGCTTGACGCCCTGGCTGGGATGATTTAGTTGAGGAACTAAAGTTGGTTGGTCCTGCTTTGAGCAGAGGATTGGACTAGATGACCTACTGAGGTCTCTTCCAACCCTAGTATTCTATTATTCTATAACTTACAGCAGCTTTAGGACTGCTGTACGTTACATTGATTGCCATTGGTCCGACGAGACTATGCCGCTGGGGATCACTGGGGCAAAAAGAAGTCCTAGCCATGCCTCATACATGGGCTGATTCTTCTGTGGCCTGTGCCTTAATGGTCACGTTGTACCACTGGATCAGGTCTCAGCATAGGGAAGAATCTGACCCCCTGTGCCAAATATTATTCTCTGTTAAGTATACTAGGAACATTTTCCATCCATAAAGATAAACACAAAAAGAAAAGGAGTACTTGTGGCACCTTAGAGACTAACAAATTTATTATTTGAGCCTAAGCTTTCGTGAGCTACAGCTCACTTCATCGGATGCATGTAGTGGAAAATACAGTGGGGAGATTTTATATACAGAGAGAACATGAAACAATGGGTGTTACCATACACACTGTAACAAGAGTGATCAGGTAAGATGAGCTATTACCAGCAGGAGAGCGGGGGGCAAACCTTTTGTAGTGATAATCAAGGTGGGCCATTTCCAGCAGATGACAAGAATGTGTGAGGAACAGTAGGGGGGGAAATAAACATGGGGAAATAGTTTTACTTTGTGTAATGACACATCCACTCCCAGTCTTTATTCAAGCCCAAATGAAATTTTCCAGATTAGCATATTTATTGAGATCTCTGTGTAAGAATCCATATGTGTTCTGAAATATTTAAACATCGGCTCTAAGTAGGATGATAGGGTTAATTTCATTTAATCAATGTCCAATGTACTTGATCAAAGGTATTTCTTTATTACCTAATGAGTTTGTGGTTCTCATTCTAGTCCCAGGAGACATTTTTGCACATCGCCAAACTACTGCACAATATTGCCTACTTTCCAGGACTGGCAGCCAATAGTTAGGCTACAGGACAAGTCTGTATGGGTATCTCAGTCCCACTTGAAATATGCTGGCCCAGGGGTGTGCGGAATCAACTCCATCCGAGGCAGAGGCATTGGAAATCTGTCGGAAATGTTGCTATGTTCAGTGGAATATTCCTGCAGATTCACCCCTGCGCTGCCAGTACAGAGACAGAGCGGAGGCAACTTGTGGTTCCCCTGTTCAGGGGCTGGTGCAACTCCAGGTCCAGGCCCAGAGCAGCCCTAAATTGCACCATGTTTCAGTGACCACTATGAGGTTTTGCAGGGCTGCCAAATCTGCACAAAGCCAAAATAAATGGATTTTCTTAGAGGCAACAATGTGGATTTTGGCCTTAAGCAGAAGACAGGGTGTGGAGCCACCTCTCTGCAGCTGCTTCTCCAAACCCAAATTCTCTCCACATCCCATATGCAAGTGGTTATGACCACTAGGTCTGTGTAATGATGGACCCAGTGGCTACTCTTCTGTCCCGTCGTTCCCCGAACCTGCCTACTGTTCCCCAAAGTGCAAGGTTATGTGGAATCAACACAGCCACTCAGCCCCTTCATTGCAGAACCACAATGGCTACATTGCACTGCGGGGCTTACCATGGTCCTTGTGCTCATGGATGAATTTCAGCCAGAACAAATAACCACCTTTATTTATTGCTGGGCCACAGGCTCTTTTATCGGTGCTGTCTCCGATTGTATTTGCATGCACAATAAATAGCAGGATGATAGTTATGGGATTTGGTCCTTGTAGGAAGTTTGGAACAGATGCATAAGCATAGCTGCATTTTTGTAATATAATAAAATCAAGCCTTTTGGCCCACAGGCTTCTTGCCCAGGTAAAGACAGGCTTATTACACTAGGCAGCACATTAAGGTGTGTCAGTCTCTAAGCTAACAGAGCAACATGCTTGTGTTACCTGAGTTAATTCCACAACATTTGGAACCTGCTCTCAGAGGGAGCAGAGTTACAAGGAGACTGAAGCAGCGGCTCATCAGGAGAAATAATCTCAGGCCACAAAGATGGATTGGAAACTTCACTCTGTGCAATATTTTCTGCGGGACATATTTATAATCTTGGCACTTTATTTCCACACGTGTGGAACAGGTAGGAAGTTCTGAGTCTTTATATTTTAATTATAGAACTTTGAAAGGACAAAGTAAGTGTGTACAATAAAGTTTGGAAGAGGCTTTTTTAACAGGCTGGGAATACGAAGTGCAATATGAAGTGAGGGAGTGTGCTGAGATTTTTCACATCGTCTCCGAATGTTTATTTTCCTATAAATGTGCATGCAACGTAGAGATACTAGATTAAGGTGCAAAACAGCAGAGGCATTTTTCTAGTGAACATTTATTATAGCAGGGAATTGGGAAGAGGGAGATAGAGAAAGAGAGAGAGCAAAAGAAGGAAAAAAAGAAAAGCTAAAGGGGCTATGGCCAGAACTTTGTAATGTCTCACTATCAAAGGATAACCACGTAATTCAGAGCAATAAATCAAAGCAGGAGTGGGTTGTGCATGCTCATCCATAAGAAATACAAATAATAAATGTGCTAAGCTGCTCCTATTGCATTTTCTCTTTGCACCAACTAAAAGGGCTGTCTGCATCGTTATGTTTATAGCTGCTCATCCTGTTAGTACAGGTGTTCAGTCTATTTATATAGAAATAGTCTGCTATATTGCTAATGTAGCCAGTGATTTTAGTTTATTTAGTCTATGCACAAGTTGGACTCATTTTAATTCCCACTAGTATGGGATGCATAAATATTTGTTTTTGTATATTGCCAGGGCTTTATGTTCAGAAAAAGATGTTTTTCCCCCTCTATGTTTTAATTCACATGGATTATTTCAGTCGTGCAAATAAAACACTGCATGTAGTATTTCATAGTGAAAGATTAGGTGGGTAAATCAGCAAATGGCCCTTTCTGCAAAATTCCTCCCGGTGAGTGTGGTGGTTTCTCTTCCTACATACACCCCAACTCGAAACCACCACACACCACTAGGCCTGACGGCCAGTCTGAGGTCAGGGCTAGGACAATAGTGTAAAGGGGATGAATAACGCCAGTCAGAACCCAGGGGCATTGGCAGAACTATGCCGAGGGTCCAGGACTGGAACAGCAAGGATTGCTAATGGGTTGAGATTGTGACCTTGTAAAGGTTCGGACTCACCCCTGCGGCACCTCCTGCTGGTAGTCGTCGGGAATTAGCTCGTCCAGCCACCAGAGTGCCCTCTGCAGGCTGGTGATCTGCCTTACCACCAGCCCCCATGTCCCTCCCAGGACCTGATGCCCCTTTCTCTGGGGTGCTGCCCCCCGGCAGTACCCCCACACTCTCAGGTTCTGGGTGTCCCCACCCTCTAACCCCACCTCGCCTCAGTCTGGGCTACTGCCAGTCCCCACTTAGCCCACTGTATCGGCGGCAGACTGCAGTGTATACGCCACTCATCACCGGTAAGGGCTTTTTGGACCTGCTGCCTCCGCCCCTCTGCAACCCTGCACCTATTCGGCCTGTAGTCAGGCCTGCAGCCTGAGGCTTTCCAGGCCAGAGCTCCCAGCTCCTCTGGCCCTTCCCCAGCCATGCTCCAATCTAGGTGTCCTGCTCGGTACCTTGCAGCCAGGCCCTTCTCCCTCTACAGGCAGAGGAAGACTGACTGGCCTCCTGGCTCACAGCCTCAATACGTCTGTTAGTCTATAAGGTGCCGCAGGACTCTTTACCGCTTTTACAGATCCAGACTAACACGGCTACCCCTCTGATACTTAGCCTCTTATAGGGCCAGCTGGGCCTTCATCAGCCTGGGCTTTTCCCCACAGCCCCAGTCCTCTCCCAGGGCTGGCCTCAGCCCTGTCAGGGCCGGAGCAGGTAACTACCCCTCTACAGACCTACTGTCAGAGCTAGACTGAGCTCAGGATCAGACACTAGGCCAGGTTTTAGAAGCACTGGTAGATTTGACTGTAGAACCTAGCCCTGTAATAATAAGGGTATCTGTCTATCACGAATGAGGTACATTGACGAAGCAGCGTGGAAGAGTCAGTAAAGGAATGGCAAGGAGTGCTGAGGGTCTGCATTCAGGTGTGTAGACAGCTGTGTGAGGACTCAGGGACGGCATACGAGCAAAGCTCTGCAGATCAGGTTCGCAGTGCTTGGGAGAGCTGTGTGGATGAGAAGCTTGCACATCGCCTGCTTCTACTGTACCTAGGCCTAATCAGTGCTGTTGAGCTCTCTCTTCCATAGAATTCACTGTGCCTTGTGGTGGGGACATGTGCTATTTGCTTAGCTCAGCTTTTCGTATAGCAATGTCTCAGTTTTGATAACAACATTCCTTGTCACTGGAAAATGGCTCAGGCTTGTGACATATGTAAATTCACCAGTGCGTGGGTGACAAGTAATATGTGATCTGTTCCTGCTATTTCCAGTTCATTGGAACCAAGAGGACGGACATGACTTCATTAATGACTTGGATAATGGAGCGGAGAGTATGCTTATCAATTTTGCAAATGAACTAAACTGGGAGTGGTTGCAAGGACTTTAGAGGACAGGATTAGAATTCAAAATGACTTTAACAAATTGGAGCATTGGTCTGAATTAAACAAGATGAAATTCAATAAAGATAAGTGCAAAGTACTTCACTTAAGGAAAAATCAAATCATCCACAACTACAAAAGGGGGAATAACAGGCTAGAAAAGGATCTGGAGTTTATAGTGGGTCTTAAATTGAATATAAGTCAACAATGTGATGCTGTTGCAGAAAAGGCTGATATAATTATGGGGTGTATTAACAGAATGATTGTATGTAAGACATGGGAGGTAACTGTCCCACTCTGCTTGGCACTAGCGAGGCCTCAGCTGGAGTACGGTGTCCAGTTCTGGGCACCGCACTGTAGGAAAGATGTGGACAAATTGGAGAGATTCCAGAGAGCAAGAAAAATTATAAATGGTTTAGAAAACCTGACCTCTGAGGAAAAATTGAAAAAACTGGGTATGTTTAGTCTTAAGAACAGAAGACTGGGGGGAGGGGGTCAGGGGGGGAGGGGAGGGGGAGGAAGACCTAATAACTGCCTTCAGATATGCTAAGGGGTGTTATAAAGAGGACTCTGATCAATTGTTGTCCTGCCTTCAGTGGACATGGAGAAGAAGTGATGAGCTTATTCTGCAGCAAGGGAGATTTAGGTTCAGAAAAACTTTTTAAGGATAGTTAAGCTCTGGACCAGGCTTCCAAGGGAGGTTGTGAAATCCCCATCACTGGAGGTTTTTAAGAATTGGACAAACACTTGTAAGGGATGGTCTAGGTTTACCTGGTCCTGCTTCAGTGTAGGGGGCTCAACTTGATAACCTCTCAAGGTCATTTCCAGCCTGACATTTATATGATTCTATGACGATATTGACACACAAATACAGGTGTTTCATTAGTGAACAATGTTATTAATCTTTCAGGTTTTCTCTCTAGATAATGACAAAAAGATCCATTTTGGTGTATGTTGGAGTAAGGTATTAATTGTAGTAAACATTAAGACTGAGATTTTCAAAGCTGCTTAGTGGGTTTGGATGTCTAATTTCCATTAATTTTCAGGGGAATTGGGTGTCCAAATCCCTTTGTTATAGTTGTACTCACAGGCCCCAAATGGGGTTGGGCATTGTACGAACATGATAGGAGACAATCCCTATGCTGGTAGTGCTTACAATCTAAAGGACACAAAGCAGACAAAGAACAGGGGAAGGGGATATAACATACAAACAAATGAATACGTTGAGGAACTGGCAAATGAATATGGTGAAGCTGTGTTAGTTACATATGGTGCTGGTGGTTTTAATAGAGACAGAGTGGGGCGAGTAAGGAATGAGGAAGGTTAGTAAGAGTAAGTTATATGTGTGAGAACAGAACACTTCAATTGTTGGCTTGGATAAAGAAGCGGGGTAAAATCTGCAAGAAGGCTGAGGGCCAGATTTTAGGTGACTAGGTGCTTTTGAAAATCCCATTAGGTTGGATATTAGGAAAAAGTTGTTCACTAGGAGGGTGGTGAAACACTGGAATGCGTTACCTAGGGAGGTGGTGGAATCTCCTTCCTTAGAAGTTTTTAAGGTCAGGCTTGACAAAGCCCTAGCTGGGATGATTTAATTGGGGATCGGTCCTGCTTTGAGCAGGGAGTTGGACTAGATGACCTCCTGAGGTCCCTTCCAACCCTGATATTCTATGAGTCTATGATTAGGCACTTATCTGCATCTTTTGACACTTAAATACCTTTAAAAATCTGCCCCTTAGTGAGATTTAGGCTTCTAAGTCACTTAGGACCCTTTGAAAATTTTCCTCAAGATTCATAAAAGTTCAAGAAGGATTTATCAGTGGTGTAATTGGAAGCATTAATAATAAAAATAAGTGAGCTGTAGCTCACGAAAGCTTATGCTCAAATAAATTGGTTAGTCTCTAAGGTGCCACTAGTACTCCTTTTCTTTTTGCGAATACAGACTAACACGGTTGCTACTCTGAAACTTGTCAGAAACCAATGTGTTCAGGGAGTCGATACCACTCATCTTTACGATTTAACTAGCACTTTATGTCTTCAAAATATTTTACAGACATTAGCTAATTAATCCTTATAACTCCCCCTGGCTAGAAGGTAAAGATTGCTAACTCTGTTTGAAAGATGGGGAAACAGAGACACAGGAAGGTGAAGGGACCTGCCCAAGGCCACCTGCTGAGTCAGCAGCAGAGCTGGGATTGGAACTTAAGAGCAGAGCTGGGCAAATAAAGGATTTTTCAGTTCTCTGGCAATTCAATTTAAAAAATAAAAATGTTTAATTTCAGGTCAAATCAAGACCAAACACTTTCAATTTTTTTTTCAGCAACTTGAAAAGTTAAAAAATTTCAAGTCAGATCGAAACAAAAAGTTTCGTTTTGATCCAACCTGAAATTTTTTGTTTCGATCTCGGGCATATTTTACACAATGCTATGGAGGGGAGGAGGGTGCACCTCCCTTGTGACCTTCACCCCGGTGATTAGAGGAGTCTCCTGAAATGTGGGAGACCTAGGTCTAGCTCTCCCTCTGCCCGAGGTGGAGAAGGATTCTACCTAGGGAGGTGGTAGAATCTCCTTCCTTAGAGGTTTTTAAGGTCAGGCTTGACAAAGCCCTGGCTGGGATGATTTAACTGGGAATTGGTCCTGCTTCGAGCAGGGGGTTGGACTAGATGACCTTCTGGGGTCCCTTCCAACCCTGATATTCTATGATTCTATGATTCTAAGGAATAGTGTCCTAGCCACTGGGCTACGGGATATTCTGGTATGGGTCTTTCTCAATGAATAATAAAAATACACATTGGAGCACTGACTTGAAATCGGGTCTCCCACATCCTAAGTGAATGCCCCAACCACCAAGTCATAGATCATCATCTTTCTCTTTCCCTGGTACAATGAGTTGTCATTGTCGTGATGAATGATTCCATCAGATCCTCAAAGTTTCATTTTTCTCTGATCAGTTTTACCTGAAGTTACTCCATTGACTTCGATGGCCTTTCTCCTGATCTACACAAATGAAAGTGAGAAGATAGGTCCTCCATCTTGAATAGTCTCACAACCCTAACCCCATACAGACCGGCGAACCTCTTTTGCTTAAAGGCGCAGTTCAGCAAGAACAGAATCTTACCCATAGGTGCCGACTCCATGAGTGCTCCGGGGCTGGAGCACCCACGGGAAAAAATTGGTGGGTGCTCTGCACCCACTGGCAGCAAAACTCCCCTCCCCACCCCACCCCACCACCCCACCTCACCTCCACCTCCTCCCCTGAGCATACTGCGTCCCCACTTCTCCTCCCAGCGCTCGCCGCCGCAAAACAGCTGTTTCACGGCATAACAAGCTCCGTGAGAGAGAGGGGAGGAGCGGGAACGCGGCGCGCTCAGGGGAAGAGGCGGGGAATAGTCAGCCTCTCTTCTAGGCACTTATTAAAATTAAGTTATTGTGAAAAAAGTTCAGCCTCCTTTGCAGAAAAAGCATGTAAATATGCAGGTTTATGCTGATTCCAAAGTATGAACACATTGTACTGTACAATGCAGTATTGTACATAGAGTCAGGTCTGTTATCGCATAGAAGAAGTTTGCGTAGTTCAGGGAACTGGTTGTAGTATTTGAATGTTTTGTTTGTTTCTTAAGGTGAAGCACACAAAACTGATTTGTCAATCTGCCCACAAGAAAATGTTAATTATACCTGAAGGATTTGCACTTAAAACTGAAAATAAAAATGCGCTGTAATAAACCTAAACGGAGATTTCAAAAATACGAAAAATTCCATTAAATCAAAGGACGTTATGAGTCTAAATCCCGGGGATAGCTTTGATAACCTCAGTGAGAAGGTCTGAGTCTCCGATTAGATCATTAGAAAATGATGACATCAAATTATGGCTGGCCTTGATGGGTGTACAGCAGAGAAGGAGAGACAGAGCAAAAAGTAGAAGATATAAGTGAAGTTAATATTTGCAGGGATTTCAAAGTTCTGATAACAGAAACAGTTTCAGGACTAGGTCTTGGAGTTCTGACCAGCTCAAAAAGAATTTTTATTGGTCCAACCTTAGGGTTTCTAGTTCTATCGAACAGGTAGACATAATATCTTTCTGATTTCCAGAGGTTAATATAAGGGTACAAAATAAAATTGATCAGCTGAAAAAATACAGAAAGTGTGCAGTGCTGCTGATCATGTTACTTATTATTCGCAATTATTTCAGTGACAGCAGAGTTCTCAGGGGAAATATTTCCAAACTATAATTCGTCCAAATACTATTATCCTACAGACTAAGATTTAGCCACACAGAGCAGAAAGAATAAATTCTGAACTGTGTTTCTACACAGGGGAAGCCACAACTGCATCTATTGTCACTACAGAAGACAGCTCCACAAAGATAAATGAGAGTACAACTGTTCCCACCTCTTTTGACCCGACCACAGATATTCTAGTCACGAGTACAGAAACAGGAGGCATGAGCACAATGGAGAAGTCAAGACCTAACACACGTGACACGACACCTAAGGTGGGCACCACTGCAAGAGATGAGAGCACCACCAGCCTCTTTTTCTCAGGTCCATCAGCTGAGAGTACTATGGAAAAGGCAACACCACCTTCTCAGACGACGAGCGTCACTGAGAGCTTCAACCAACCTGAGATCACAACATCTGATTCCCTAACAGGAAGAGACTCAGTCACAACCATCCCACTCTCCGGTAACCCTTCCAGTACGGCAAGTCCAAGGGACACCTTTACAACTGCAGAAGGCACCAGCGCTGTGCCACACACCAGTTCACCTCATGGGATTACAACTGGAGAAGACACTTCTAGAATAGCAGAGACCAGCACAGTTCCCTTCCAACCCACTACGTCACCTGAGTCCACAAAAGGGTCTGCAAGTAAATCTGCTTCGACAACACACATGTCTCAGACAACTTCCCAGACGGAGAGTACCTTAGCAGTGGGGAGCAGCATGCTGGAGAACTCAGGTGTGAGCTCAGCAGAGAGTACCATGAGATCGGATAGACCAACCACAGCAAGTTCCTCAATAGAAACGGAAATATCCACAGTTCTCCCAAAAATCAGTACTCCCCAGGAAATGGCTGATACACTGGGTAACACGAGTGCAAAAGAAGACACCACAACTGTCTCTCCTGAAATTCCATCAGGCAGGTCCACAGAGATGTCCGGAAGAACATCTGTTCCCAGCACTTTTGCTCCTCTCACCGCTACTACAAAGGGGATCACAGCCACCGTAGCCCAGAGTACTGTGGAAAAATCAAGCCCTACCACCTCTCCTCTAGCAGAGACTCGCACCTCTGAAGGCATGAGTGGAACAGCGGAGATGCCCACTGCTTCAAAAGCCACCTCCAGCCCTAGTGAGACGAGCACTATTCCTGCAGACACCACAGTAGCAAAGACAACCCCCAAATTCTTTCCTTCTGGTGCAACAACTGAATCCACAGAAATGGGCACAGAGGCAACTGCTGAGAAGACGAGCACCTCTCCTGCCACAAGTCCAGTCCAAGACACTTCAGCCATGGCCACCGGTTCAGCAGCTGGATCAAGGCCAACGTCTGGAGGGAGCACTCCATTCCCTGAGAGGGGCACTGTAGCTACAGAGACATCTCCTGCTGGGCCACACCCCAGCACTCCATCTCAGACGACAACAAGCACGGTGCGCAGCACCACTGGCAGAGGCACAAGCCCAAATACCTCCCTACCCAGAACTTCGGCAGAAACCACAGAGATGGCTGGAAGCTCCCCATCTGCTGAGACCATGACTGGCTCTATTACTGGCCGCGTCACTGAAGAAATATTGACAATTCCAAGCAGTACAACAGCTGGGTCACCCACCACTAAGCTGACCATGGGACCTACCTCGGCACCCGAAAGTGCTACCCCTCTTCATACGACAGCGAAGGTGGGCACCACTGCGGGAGCTGAGAGCACCACCGGCCCCTTTTTCTCAAATCCATCAGCTGAGAGCACTATGGAAAAGGCAACGCCACCTTCTCACACAACGACTCTCGCTGAGACCTCCAGCCCAGCTGAGATCACAACATCGGAGTCCCTAACAAGAAGAGACACAGTCACAACTGTCCCACTCTCCGGTAACCCTTCCGGTACGGCAAGTCCAAGGGACACCTTTAGAACTGCAGAAGGCACCAGCGCTGTGCCACACACCAGTTCACCTCGTGGGATGACAACTGGAGAAGGCACTACTAGAATAGTAGAGACCAGTACAGTTCCCTTCCAACCCCCTGCGTCATCTGAGTCCACAAAAGGGTCTGCAAGTAAATCTGTTTCGACAACACACATGTTTCAGACTACTTCCCAGACAGAGAGTATGTTAGGAGTGGGGAGCAGTACGCTAGAGAACTCAGGTGTAAGCGCAGCAGAGAGCACCTGGAGATCAGATATGCCAGCCGCAGCAAGTTCCTCGATAGAAACGGAAATATCCACAGTTCTCCCAAAAATCAGTACTCCCCAGGTAATGGCTGAGACACTGGGCAACACGAGAGCAAAAGAAGAAACCACAACTGTCTCTCCTGGAATTCCATCAGGCAGGTCCACAGAGATGTCGGGAAGAACATCTATTCCCACCACTTTTGCTCCTCTCCCCACTACTACACAGGGGATTGCAGCCACCGTAGCCCAGAGTACTGTGGAAACATCAAGCCCTACCACCTTTGCTCTAGCAGAGACTCGCACCTCTCAAGGCACGAGTGGAACAGCGGAGATGCCCACTGCTTCAAAAGCCACCGCTAGCCCTAGTGAGACGAGCACTATTCCTGCAAACACCACAGTAGCAAAGACAACCCCCAAATTCTTTCCTTCTGGTGCAACAACTGAATCCACAGAAATGGGCACAAGGGCAACTGCTGAGAAGACGAGCTCCTCTCTTGCCACAAGCCCAGTCCAAGACACTTCAGCCATGGCCAGCAGTTCAGCAGCTGGATCAAGGCCAACGTCTGGAGGGAGCACTCCTTTCCCTGAGACGGGCACTGTAGCTACAGAGACATCTCCTGCTGGGCCACACCCCAGCACTCCATCTCAGACGACAACAAGCACGGTGCGCAGCACCACTGGCAGAGACACAAGCCCAAGTACCTCCCTACCCAGAACTTCGGCGGAAACCACAGAGATGGCTGGAAGCTCCCCATCTGCTGAGACCATGACTGGCTCTGTAACTGGCCGCGTCACTGAAGAAATATCGACAATTCTAAGCAGTACAATAGCTGGGACACCCACCACGAAGCCGACCATGGGACCTACCTCGGCACCCGAAAGCGCTACCCCTCTTCATACGACAGCGAAGGTGGGCACCACTGCGGGAGCTGAGAGCACCACCGGCCTCTTTTTCTTAAATCCATCAGCTGAGAGCACGACGGAAAAGACAACGCCACCTTCTCAGACGAGGACTGTCGCTGAGACCTCCAGCGAACCTGACATCACAACATCTGATTCCCTAACAGGAAGAGACTCAGTCACAACCATCCCACTCTCCGGTAACCCTTCCGGTACTGCAAGTCCAGGGGACACCTTTACAACTGCAGAAGGCACCAGCGCTGTGCCACACACCAGTTCACCTCGTGGGATGACAACTGGAGAAGACACTTCTAGAATAGCAGAGACCAGCACAGTTCCCTTCCAACCCCCTACGTCATCTGAGTCCACAAAAGGGTCTGCAAGTAAACCTGTTTCGACAATACATATGTCTCAGACAACTTCCCCGACAGAGAGTACGTTAGCAGTGGGGAGCAGCACACTAGAGAACTCAGGTGTAAGCGCAGCAGAGAGCACCAGGAGGTCGGATACACCAACCACAGCAAATTCCTCGATAGAAAGGGAAATATCCACACTTCTCTCAAAAATCAGTACTCCCCAGGTAACGGCTGAAACGCTGGGCAGCATGAGTGCAAAAGAAGAAACCACAACTGTCTCTCCTGCAATTCCATCAGGCAGGTCCACAGAGATGTCTGGAAGAACATCTGTTCCCAGCACTTTTGCTCCTCTCCCCGCTAATACAGAGGGGAGCACCACTGGCCTCTTTTTCTCACGTCCATCAGCTGAGAGTACTATGGAAAAGGCAACGCCATCTTCTCAGACGAGGACTGTCGCTGAGACCTCCAGCGAACCTGAGATCACAACGTCAGAGTCCCTAACAAGTAGAGTCACAGTCACAACCGTCCCACTCTCCAGTAACCCTTCCAGTACAGCAAGTCCAAGGGACACATTTAAAACTGCAGAAGGCACCAGTGCTGTGCCACACATCAGTTCACCTCGTGGGAGGACAACTGGAGAAGACACTTCTAGAATAGCAGAGACCAGCACAGTTCCCTTCCAACCCCCTACGTCATCTGAGTCCACAAAAGGCTCTGCAAGTAAACC
Source organism: Eretmochelys imbricata (assembly GCF_965152235.1). Taxonomy (NCBI): domain Eukaryota; kingdom Metazoa; phylum Chordata; order Testudines; family Cheloniidae; genus Eretmochelys; species Eretmochelys imbricata. The sequence goes on from NC_135596.1 coordinate 7,524,315, forward strand.
TGTTTCGACAACACACATGTCTCAGACAACTTCCCAGATGGAGAGTATGTTAGCAGTGGGGAGCAGCACACTAGAGAACTCAGGCGTAAGCGCAGCAGAGAGCACCAGGAGATCGGATATACCAACCACAATAAGTTCCTCGATAGAAACGGAAATATCCACAGTTCTCCCAAAAATGAGTACTCCCCAGGTAACGGCTGAAATGCTGGGCACCACGAGAGCAAAAGAAGACACCACAACTGTCTCTCCTGCAATTCCATCAGGCAGGTCCACAGAGATGTCCGGAAGAACATCTGTTCCCACCACTTTTGCTCCTCTCACTGCTACTACAAAGGGGATCACAGCCACCGTAGGCCAGAGTACTGTGGAAAAATCAAGCCCTACCACCTCTCCTCTAACAGAGACTCGCACCTCTGAAGGCACGAGTGGAACAGCAGAGATGGCCACTGCTTCAAGAGCCATCTCTAGCCCTAGTGAGACGAGCACTATTCCTGCAGACACCACAGTAGCAAAGACAACCCCCAAATTCTTTCCTTCTGGTGCAACAACTGAATCCACAGGAACGGGCGCAAGGGCAACTGCGGAGAAGACGAGCTCCTCTATTGCCACAAGTCCAGTCCAAGACACTTCAGCCATGGCCAGCAGTTCAGCAGCTGGATCAAGGCCAACGTCTGGAGGGAGCACTCCATTCCCTGAGACGGGCACTGTAGCTACAGAGACATCTCCTGCTGGGCCACACCCCAGCACTGCATCTCAGACGACAACAAGCACGGTGCGCAGCACCACTGGCAGAGACACAAGCCCAAATACCTCCCTATCCAGAACTTCGGCAGAAACCACAGAGATGGCTGGAAGCTCCCCATTTGCTGAGACCATGACTGGCTCTATTACTGGCCGCGTCACTGAAGAGATATCGACAATTCCAAGCAGTCCAATAGCTGGGACACCCACCACGAAGCCGACCATGGGACCTACCTCGGCACCCGAAAGTGCTACCCCTCTTCATACGACAGCGAAGGTGGGCACCACTGCGGGAGCTGAGAGCACCACCGGCCTCTTTTTCTTAAATCCATCAGCTGAGAGCACGACGGAAAAGACAACGCCACCTTCTCAGACGAGGACTGTCACTGAGACCTCCAGCGAACCTGAGATCACAACATCTGATTCCCTAACAGGAAGAGACTCAGTCACAACCATCCCACTCTACGGTAACCCTTCCGGTACTGCAAGTCCAGGGGACACCTTTACAACTGCAGAAGGAACCAGCGCTGTGCCACACACCAGTTCACCTCGTGGGATGACAACTGGAGAAGACACTTCTAGAATAGCAGAGACCAGCACAGTTCCCTTCCAACCCCCTACGTCATCTGAGTCCACAAAAGGGTCTGCAAGTAAACCTGTTTCGACAATACATATGTCTCAGACAACTTCCCAGACGGAGAATACGTTAGCAGTGGGGAGCAGCACGCTAGAGAACTCAGGTGTAAGCGGAGCAGAGAGCACCAGGAGGTCGGATACACCAACCACAGCAAATTCCTCGATAGAAACGGAAATATCCACACTTCTCCCAACAATCAGTACTCCCCAGGTAATTGCTGAAATGCTGGGCAGCACGAGTGCAAAAGAAGAAACCACAACTGTCTCTCCTGCAATTCCATCAGGCAGGTCCACAGAGATGTCTGGAAGAACATCTGTTCCCAGCACTTTTGCTCCTTTCCCCGCTAATACAGAGGGGAGCACCACCGGCCTCTTTTTCTCACGTCCATCAGCTGAGAGTACTACGGAAAAGGCAAAGCCATCTTCTCAGACGAGGACTGTCGCTGAGACCTCCAGCCAAGCTGAGATCACAACGTCAGAGTCCCTAACAGGAAGAGACACAGTTAGAACTGTCCCACTCTCCGGTAACCCTTCCAGTACGGCAAGTCCAAGGGACACCTTTAGAACTGCAGAAGGCACCAGCGCTGTGCCACACATCAGTTCACCTCGTGAGATGACAACTGGAGAAGACACTACTAGAATAGCAGAGACCAGCACAGTACCCTTCGAAACCACTACGTCATCTGAGACCACAAAAGTGTCTGCAAGTAAATCTACTTCGACAACACACATGTCTCAGACAACTTCCCAGACGGAGAGTACGTTAGCAGTAGGGAGCAGAACGCAAGAGAACTCAGGTGTAAGCGCAGCAGAGAGCGCCTGGAGATCAGATACAGCAACCACAGCAAGTTCCTCGATAGAAACGGAAATATCCACAGTTCTCCCAACAATCAGTACTCCCCAGGTAATTGCTGAAATGCTGGGCAGCATGAGTGCAAAAGAAGAAACCACAACCGTCCCTCCTGCAATTCCATCAGGCAGGTCCACAGAGATGTCCAGAAAAACATCTGTTCCCACCACTTTTGCTCCTCTCCCCATTACTACAGAGGGGAGCACAGCCACCGTAGCCCAGAGTACTGTAGGAAAATCAAGCCCTACCACCTCTCCTCTAGCAGAGACTCGCATCTCTGAAGGCACGAGTGGAACAGCGGAGATGCCCACTGCTTCAAGAGCCACCTCTAGCCCTAGTGGGACGAGCACTATTCCTGCAGACACCACAGTAGCAAAGACAACCCCCAAATTCTTTCCTTCTGGTGCAACAACTGAATCCACAGAAACGGGCACAAGGGCAACTGCTGAGAAGACGAGCTCCTCTCTTGCCACAAGTCCAGTCCAAGACACTTCAGCCATGGCCAGCAGTTCAGCAGCTGGATCAAGGCCAACGTCTGGAGGGAGCACTCCTTTCCCTGAGACGGGCACTGTAGCTACAGAGACATCTCCTGCTGGGCCACACCCCAGCACTCCATCTCACATGACAAGCACGGTGCGCAGCACCACTGGCACAGGCACAAGCTCAAATACCTCCCTACCCAGAACTTCGGCAGAAACCACAGAGATGGCTGGAAGCTCCCCATCTGCTGAGGCCATGACTGGCTCTATTACTGGCCGCGTCACTGAAGAAATATCGACAATTCTAAGCAGTACAATAGCTGGGTCACCCACCACTAAACCGACCATGGGACCTACCTCGGCACCCGAAAGCGCTACCCCTCTTCGTAGGACAGCGAAGGTGGGCACCACTGCGGGAGCTGAGAGCACCACCGGCCTCTTTTTCTCAAGTCCATCAGCTGAGAGCACTATGGAAAAGGCAACGCCACCTTCTCACACAACGACTCTCGCTGAGACCCCCAGCCAAGCTGAGATCACAACATCGGAGTCCCTAACAAGAAGAGACACAGTCACAACTGTCCCACTCTCCGGTAACCCTTCCGGTACTGCAAGTCCAAGGGACACCTTTAGAACTGCAGAAGGCACCAGCGCTGTGCCACACATCAGTTCAACTCATGTGATGACAACTGGAGAAGACACTACTAGAATAGCAGAGACCAGTACAGTTCCCTTCCAACCCCCTGCATCATCTGAGTCCACAAAAGGGTCTGCAAGTAAATCTGTTTCGACAACACAAATGTTTTTGACTACTTCCCAGACAGAGAGTACGTTAGGAGTGGGGAGCAGTACGCTAGAGAACTCAGGTGTAAGCGCAGCAGAGAGCACCTGGAGATCAGATATACGAACCGCACCAAGTTCCTCGATAGAAACGGAAATATCCACAGTTCTCCCAAAAATCAGTACTCCCCAGGTAACGGCTGAGACCCTGGGCAACACGAGTGCAAAAGAAGAAACCACAACTGTCTCTCCTGGAATTCCATCAGGCAGGTCCACAGAGATGTCGGGAAGAACATCTGTTCCCAGCACTTTTGCTCCTCTCCCCACTACTACACAGGGGATTGCAGCCACCGTAGCCCAGAGTACTGTGGAAACATCAAGCCCTACCACCTCTCCTCTAGCAGAGACTCGCACCTCTGAAGGCACGAGTGGAACAGCAGAGATGGCCACTGCTTCAAGAGCCACCTCTAGCCCTAGTGGGACGAGCACTATTCCTGCAGACACCACAGTAGCAAAGACAACCCCCAAATTCTTTCCTTCTGGTGCAACAACTGAATCCACAGAAACGGGCACAAGTGCGACTGCTGAGAAGACGAGCTCCTCTCCTGCCACAAGCCCAGTCCAAGACACTTCAGCCATGGCCAGCAGTTCAGCAGCTGGATCAAGGCCAACGTCTGGAGGGAGCACTCCATTCCCTGAGACGGGCACTGTAGCTACAGAGACATCTCCTGCTGGGCCACACCCCAGCACTCCATCTCAGACGACAACAAGCACGGTGCGCAGCACCACTGGCAGAGACACAAGCCCAAATACCTCCCTACCTAGAACTTCGGCAGAAACCACAGAGATGGCTGGAAGCTCCCCATCTGCTGAGACCATGACTGGCTCTGTAACTGGCCGCGTCACTGAAGAAATATTGACAATTCCAAGCAGTACAATAGCTGGGTCACCCACCACTAAGCCGACCATGGGACCTACTTCGGCACCCGAAAGCGCTACCCCTCTTCATACGACAGCGAAGGTGGGCACCACTGCGGGAGCTGAGAGCATCACCGGCCTCTTTTTCTCAAGTCCATCAGCTGAAAGCACTATGGAAAAGGCAACGCCACCTTCTCACACAACGACTCTCGCTGAGACCTCCAGCCAAGCTAAGATCACAACATCGGAGTCCCTAACAAGAAGAGACACAGTCACAACCGTCCCACTCTCCGGTAACCCTTCCGGTACGGCAAGTCCAAGGGACACCTTTAGAACTGCAGAAGGCACCAGCGCTGTGCCACACATCAGTTCACCTCGTGGGAGGACAACTGGAGAAGACACTACTAGAATAGCAGAGACCAGTACAGTTCCCTTCCAACCCCCTGCATCATCTGAGGCCACAAAAGGGTCGAAACTGATTTACTTGCAGACAACACACATGTTTCAGACTACTTCCCAGACAGAGAGTACGTTAGGAGTGGGGAGCAGTACGCTAGAGAACTCAGGTGTAAGCGCAGCAGAGAGCACCAGGAGATCAGATATACCAGCCGCAGCAAGTTCCTCGATAGAAACGGAAATATCCACAGTTCTCCCAAAAATCAGTACTCCCCAGGTAATGGCTGAGACACTGGGCAACACGAGTGCAAAAGAAGAAACCACAACTGTCTCTCCTGGAATTCCATCAGGCAGGTCCACAGAGATGTCGGGAAGAACATCTATTCCCACCACTTTTGCTCCTCTCCCCATTCCTAGAGAGGGGAGCACAGACACCGTAGCCCAGAGTACTGTGGAAACATCAAGCCCTACCACCTTTGCTCTAGCAGAGACTCGCACCTCTGAAGGCACGAGTGGAACAGCGGAGATTCCCACTGCTTCAAGAGCCACCTCTAGCCCTAGTGGGACGAGCACTATTCCTGCAAACACCACAGTAGCAAAGACAACCCCCAAATTCTTTCCTTCTGGTGCAACAACTGAATACACAGGAACGGGCGCAAGGGCAACTGCTGAGAAGACGAGCTCCTCTCCTGCCACAAGTCCAGTCCAAGACACTTCAGCCATGGCCAGCAGTTCAGCAGCTGGATCAAGGCCAACGTCTGAGGGGAGCACTCCATTCCCTGAGACGGGCACTGTAGCTACAGAGACATCTCCTGCTGGGCCACACCCCAGCACTGCATCTCAGACGACAACAAGCACGGTGCGCAGCACCACTGGCAGAGACACAAGCCCAAATACCTCCCTACCTAGAACTTCGGTGGAAACCACAGAGATGGCTGGAAGCTCCCCATCTGCTGCGACCAAGACTGGCTCTGTAACTGGCCGCGTCACTGAAGATATATTGACAATTCCAAGCAGTACAACAGCTGGGACACCCACCACTAAGCCGACCATGGGACCTACCTCGGCACCTGAAAGTGCTACCCCTCTTCATACGACAGCGAAGGTGGGCACCACTGTGGGAGCTGAGAGCACCACCGGCCTCTTTTTCTCAAATCCATCAGCTGAGAGCACTACAGAAAAGGCAACCCCACCTTCTCAGACGAGGACTGTTGCTGAGACCTCCAGCCAAGCTGAGATCATAACATCGGAGTCTCTAACAAGAAGAGACAAAGTCACAACCGTCCCACTCTCCAGGAGCCCTTCCGGTACTGCAAGACCAAGGGACAGATTCAGAACTGCAGAAGGCACCAGCGCTGTGCCACACACCAGTTCACCTCGTGTGATGACAACTGGAGAAGACACTACTAGAATAGCAGAGACCAGCACAGTTTCCTTCCAACCCCGTACATCATCTGAGACCACAAAAGCATCTGCAAGTAAATCTACTTTGAGAACACACAGGTCTCAGAGAACTTCGCGGACGGAGAGTACGTTAGAAGTTGGGAGAAGCACGCTAGAGAACTCAGTTGTAAGTGCAGCTGAGAGCATCAGGAGATTGGATACACCAACCACAGCAAGTTCCTCGATAGAAACGGAAATATCCACAGTTCTCCCAAAAATGAGTACTCCCCAGGTAACGGCTGAAATGCTGGGCACCACAAGAGGAAAAGTAGAAACCACAACTGTCTCTCCTGGAATTCCATCAGGCAGGTCCACAGAGATGTCCAGAAGAACATCTGTTCCCACCACTTTTGCTCCTCTCTCCATTACTACAGAGGGGAGCACAGCCACCGTAGCCCAGAGTACGGTGGAAACATCAAGCCCTACTACCTCTCCTCTAGCAGAGACTAGCACCTCTGAAGGCACGAGTGGAACAGCGGAGATGCCCACTGCTTCAAGAGCCATCTCTAGCCCTAGTGAGATGAGCACTATTCCTGCAAACACTAGAGTAGCAAAGACAACCCCCAAATTCTTTCCTTCTGGTGCAACAACTGAATTCACAGGAACGGGCACAAAGGCAACTGCTGAGAAGACGAGCTCATCTCTTGCCACAAGTCCAGTCCAAGACACTTCAGCCATGGCCAGCAGTTCAGCAGCTGGATCAAGGCCAACGTCTGGAGGGAGCACTCCATTCCCTGAGACGGGCACTGTAGCTACAGAGACATCTCCTGCTGGGCCACACCCCAGCACTCCATCTCACATGACAACAAGCACGGTGCGCAACACCACTGGAAGAGGTACAAGCCCAAATACCTCCCTACCTAGAACTTCGGTGGAAACCACAGAGATGGCTGGAAGCTCCCCATCTGCTGAGGCCATGACTGGCTCTGTAACTGGCCTCGTCACTGAAGATATATTGACAATTCCAAGCAGTACAACAGCTGGGACACCCACCACTAAGCCGACCATGGGACCTACCTCGGCACCCAAAAGGGCTACCTCTCTTCATACGACAGCGAAGGTGGGCACCACTGTGGGAGCTGAGAGCAGCACCAGCCTCTTTTTCTCACGTCCATCAGCTGAGAACACTACAGAAAAGGCAACGCCACCTTCTCAGACGAGGACTGTTGCTGAGACCTCCAGCCAAGCTGAGATCACAACATCGGAGTCTCTAACAAGAAGAGACACAGTCACAACCGTCCCACTCTCCAGGAGCCCTTCCGGTACTGCAAGACCAAGGGACAGCTTCAGAACTGCGGAAGGCACCAGCGCTGTGCCACACACCAGTTCACCTCGTGTGATGACAACTGGAGAAGACACTTCTAGAATAGCAGAGACCAGCACAGTTCCCTTCCAACCCCCTACGTCATCTGAGACCACAAAAGCATCTGCAAGTAAATCTACTTCGAGAACACACAGGTCTCAGACAACTTCCCAGACGGAGAGTACGTTAGCAGTGGGGAGCAGCACGCTAGAGAACTCAGTTGTAAGTGCAGCTGAGAGCATCAGGAGATTGGATACACCAACCACAGGAAGTTCCTTGATAGAAACGGAAATATCCACAGTTCTCCCAAAAATCAGTAATCCCCAGGCAAAGGCTGAGACACTGAGCAACACGAGTGCAAAAGAAGAAACCAAAACTGTCTCTCTTGCAATTCCGTCAGGCAGGTCCACAGAGGTGTCCGGGAGAACATCTGTTCCCAGCACTTTTGCTCCTCTCCCCGCTACTACAGAGGGGAGCACCTCCGGCCTCTTTTTCTCACGTCCATCAGCTGAGAGCCCTACGGAAGAGGAAACGCCACCTTCTCAGACGAGGACTGTCGCTGAGACCTCCAGCCAAGCTGAGATCACAACGTCAGAGTCCCTAACAAGTAGAGTCACAGTCACAACCGTCCCACTCTCCAGTAACCCTTCCAGTACAGCAAGTCCAAGGGACACATTTAAAACTGCAGAAGGCACCAGCGCTGTGCCACACACCAGTTCACCTCGTGGGAGGACAACTGGAGAAGACACTTCTAGAATAGCAGAGACCAGCACAGTTCCCTTCCAACCCCCTACGTCATCTGAGTCCACAAAAGGGTCTGCAAGTAAACCTGTTTCGACAACACATATGTCTCAGACAACTTCGCAGACGGAGAGTACGTTAGAAGTTGGGAGCAGCATGCTAGAGAACTCAGGTGTAAGCGCAGCAGAGAGCACCAGGAGGTCGGATACACCAACCACAGCAAATTCCTCGATAGAAAGGGAAATATCCACAGTTCTCTCAAAAATCAGTACTCCCCAGGTGAGGGCTGAAACGCTGGGCAGCACGAGTGCAAAAGAAGAAACCACAACTGTCTCTCCTGCAATTCCATCAGGCAGGTCCACAGAGATGTCTGGAAGAACATCTGTTCCCAGCACTTTTGCTCCTCTCCCCGCTAATACAGAGGGGAGCACCACCGGCCTCTTTTTCTCACGTCCATCAGCTGAGAGTACTACGGAAAAGGCAACGCCACCTTCTCAGACGAGGACTGTCGCTGAGACCTCCAGCCAAGCTGAGATCACAACGTCAGAGTCCCTAACAAGAAGAGACACAGTCACAACCGTCCCACTCTCCAGTAGCCCTTCCAGTACGGCAAGTCCAAGTGACTGCTTCAGAACTGCAGAAGGCACCAGCGCTGTGCCACGCACCAGTTCACCTCGTGCAATGACAACTGGAGAAGAGACAACTAGAATAGCAGAGACCAGCACAGTTCCCTTCCAACCCCCTACGTCATCTGAGACCACAAAAGTGTCTGCAAGTAAATATGTTTCAACAACACACATGTCTCAGACTACTTCCCAGACAGAGAGTACGTTAGGAGTGGGGAGCAGTACGCTAGAGAACTCAGGTGTAAGCGCAGCAGAGAGCACCAGGAGATCAGATATACGAACTGCACCAAGTTCCTCGATAGAAACGGAAATATCCACAGTTCTCCCAAAAATCAGTACTCCCCAGGTAATGGCTGAGACACTGGGCAACACGAGTGCAAAAGAAGAAACCACAACTGTCTCTCCTGGAATTCCATCAGGCAGGTCCACAGAGATGTCGGGAAGAACATCTATTCCCACCACTTTTGCTCCTCTCCCCACTACTACACAGGGGATTGCAGCCATCGTAGCCCAGAGTACGGTGGAAACATCAAGCCCTACCACCTTTGCTCTAGCAGAGACTCGCACCTCTCAAGGCACGAGTGGAACAGCGGAGATGCCCACTGCTTCAAGAGCCACCTCTAGCCCTAGTGAGACGAGCACTATTCCTGCAGACACCACAGTAGCAAAGACAACCCCCAAATTCTTTCCTTCTGGTGCAACAACTGAATCCACAGAAACGGGCACAAAGGCAACTGCTGAGAAGACGAGCTCCTCTCTTGCCACAAGTCCAGTCCAAGACACTTCAGCCATGGCCAGCAGTTCAGCAGCTGGATCAAGGCCAACGTCTGGAGGGAGCACTCCTTTCCCTGAGACGGGCACTGTAGCTACAGAGACATCTCCTGCTGGGCCACACCCCAGCACTCCATCTCAGACGACAACAAGCACGGTGCGCAGCACCACTGGCAGAGACACAAGCCCAAATACCTCCCTACCCAGAACTTCGGCAGAAACCACAGAGATGGCTGGAAGCTCCCCATCTGCTGAGGCCATGACTGGCTCTGTAACTGGCCGCGTCACTGAAGAAATATCGACAATTCTAAGCAGTACTATAGCTGGGACACCCACCCTTAAGCCAACTTTGGTACCTACCTCGGCACCCGAAAGCGCTACCCCGCTTCATACTACAGCGAAGGTGGGCACCACTGCGGGAGCTGAGAGCATCACCGGCCCCTTTTTCTCACGTCCATCAGCTGAGAGCACTACGGAAAAGGCAACGCCATCTTCTCAGACGAGGACTGTCGCTGAGACCTCCAGCCAAGCTGAGATCACAACGTCAGAGTCCCTAAAAAGTAGAGACACAGTCACAACCGTCCCACGCTCCAGTAACCCTTCCGGTACGGCAAGTCCAAGGGACTGCTTCAGAACTGCAGAAGGCACCAGCGCTGTGCTACGCACCAGTTCACCTCGTGCGATGACAACTGGAGAAGACACTACTAGAATAGCAGAGACCAGTACAGTTCCCTTCCAACCCCCTACGTCATCTGAGTCCCTAAAAGTGTCTGCAAGTAAATATGTTTCAACAAAACACATGTCTCAGACAACTTCCCAGACGGAGAGTAAGTTAGCTGTGGGGAGCAGCACACTAGAGAACTCAGGTGTAAGCGCAGCTGAGAGCACCAGGAGACCGGATATACAAACCACAGCAAGTTCCTCGATAGAAACGGAAATATCCACAGTTCTCCCAAAAATCAGTACTCCCCAGGTAATGGCTGAAACTCTGGGCAGCACGAGTGCGAAAGAAGACACCACAACTGTCCCTCCTGCAATTCCATCAGGCAGGTCCACAGAGATGTCTGGAAGAACATCTGTTCCCAGCACTTTTGCTCCTCTCCCCGCTAATACAGAGGGGAGCACCACCGGCCTCTTTTTCTCACGTCCATCAGCTGAGAGTACTACGGAAAAGGCAACGCCATCTTCTCAGACGAGGACTGTCGCTGAGACCTCCAGCCAAGCTGAGATCACAACGTCAGAGTCCCTAAAAAGTAGAGACACAGTCACAACCGTCCCACGCTCCAGTAACCCTTCCAGTACGGCAAGTCGAAGGGACTGCTTCAGAACTGCAGAAGGCACCAGCGCTGTGCCACGCACCAGTTCACCTCGTGGGATGACAACTGGAGAAGACACTACTAGAATAGCAGAGACCAGCACAGTTCCCTTCCAACCCCCTACGTCATCTGAGACCACAAAAGTGTCTGCAAGTAAATATGTTTCAACAAAACACATGTCTCAGACAACTTCCCAGACGGAGAGTAAGTTAGCTGTGGGGAGCAGCACACTAGAGAACTCAGGTGTAAGCGCAGCTGAGAGCACCAGGAGACCGGATATACAAACCACAGCAAGTTCCTCGATAGAAACGGAAATATCCACAGTTCTCCCAAAAATCAGTACTCCCCAGGTAATGGCTGAAACTCTGGGCAGCACGAGTGCGAAAGAAGACACCACAACTGTCCCTCCTGCAATTCCATCAGGCAGGTCCACAGAGATGTCCGGAAGAACATCTGTTCCCACCACTTTTGCTCCTCTCACTGCTACTACAGAGGGGATTGCAGCCATCGTAGCCCAGAGTACGGTGGAAAAATCAAGCCCTACAACCTCTCCTCTAGTAGAGAGTCGCATCTCTGAAGGCACAAATGTAACAGCGGAGATGCCCACTGCTTCAAGAGCCACCTCTAGCCCTAGTGAGACGAGCACTATTCCTGCAGACACCACAGTAGCAAAGACAACCCCCAAATTCTTTCCTTCTGATGCAACAACTGAATCCACAGAAACGGGCACAAGGGCAACTGCTGAGAAGACGAGCTCCTCTCCTGCCACAAGCCCAGTCCAAGACACTTCAGCCATGGCCAGCAGTTCAGCAGCTGGATCAAGGCCAACGTCTGGAGGGAGCACTCCATTCCCTGAGACGGGCACTGTAGCTATAGAGACATCTCCTGCTGGGCCACACCCCAGCACTGCATCTCAGACGACAACAAGCACGGTGCGCAGCACCACTGGCAGAGGCACAAGCCCAAATACCTCCCTACCCAGAACTTCAGCAGAAACCACAGAGATGGCTGGAAGCTCCCCATCTGCTGAGGCCATGACTGGCTCTGTAACTGGCCCCGTCACTGAAGAAATATTGACAATTCCAAGCAGTACAATAGCTGGGTCACCCACCAGTAAGCCAACCATGGGACCTACCTCGGCACCCGAAAGCGCTACCCCTCTTCATATGACAGCGAAGGTGGGCACCACTGCGGGAGCAGAGAGCACCACCGGCCTCTTTTTCTCACGTCCATCAGCTGAGAGCACTATGGAAAAGGCAACGCCACCTTCTCACACAACGACTCTCGCTGAGACCTCCAGCCCAGCTGAGATCATAACATCGGAGTCCCTAACAAGAAGAGACACAGTCACAACCGTCCCACTCTCCGGTAACCCCTCCGGTACTGCAAGACCAAGGGACACCTTTAGAACTGCAGAAGGCACCAGCGCTGTGCCACACATCAGTTCACCTCGTGTGATGACAACTGGAGAAGACACTACTAGAATAGCAGAGACCAGCACTCTATCCTTCCAACCCCCTGCGTCATCTGAGTCCACAAAAGGGTCTGCAAGTAAATCTGTTTCAACAACACACATGTTTCAGACTACTTTCCAGACAGAGAGTACGTTAGGAGTGGGGAGCAGTACGCTAGAGAACTCAGGTGTAAGTGCAGCAGAGAGCACCTGGAGATCAGATATACCAACCGCAGCAAGTTCCTCGATAGAAACGGAAATATCCACAGTTCTCCCAAAAATCAGTACTCCCCAGGTAATGGCTGAGACACTGGGCAACACGAGTGCAAAAGAAGAAACCACAACTGTCTCTCCTGGAATTCCATCAGGCAGGTCCACAGAGATGTCCGGAAGAACATCTATTCCCACCACTTTTGCTCCTCTCCCCACTACCACACAGGGGATTGCAGCCACCGTAGCCCAGAGTACTGTGGAAACATCAAGCCCTACCACATTTGCTCTAGCAGAGACTCGCACCTCTGAAGGCACGAGTGGAACAGCGGAGATGCCCACTGCTTCAAGAGCCACCTCTAGCCCTAGTGAGACGAGCACTATTCCTGCAGACACCACAGTAGCAAAGACAACCCCCAAATTCTTTCCTTCTGGTGCAACAACTGAATCCACAGAAACGGGCACAAGGGCAACTGCTGAGAAGACGAGCTCCTCTCTTGCCACAAGCCCAGTCCAAGACACTTCAGCCATGGCCAGCAGTTCAGCAGCTGGATCAAGGCCAACGTCCGGAGGCAGCACTCCTTTCCCTGAGACGGGCACTGTAGCTACAGAGACATCTCCTGCTGGGCCACACCCCAGCACTCCATCTCAGACGACAACAAGCACGGTGCGCAGCACCACTGGCAGAGACACAAGCCCAAATACCTCCCTACCCAGAACTTCGGTGGAAACCACAGAGATGGCTGGAAGCTCCCCATCTGCTGAGGCCATGACTGCCTCTGTAACTGGCCTCGTCACTGAAGATATATTGACAATTCCAAGCAGTACAACAGCTGGGACACCCACCACTAAGCTGACCATGGGACCTACCTCGGCACCCGAAAGTGCAACCTCTCTTCATACGACAGCGAAGGTGGGCACCACTGTGGAAGCTGAGAGCAGCACCAGCCTCTTTTTCTCACGTCAATCAGCTGAGAACACTACAGAAAAGGCAACGCCACCTTCTCAGACGAGGACTGTTGCTGAGACCTCCAGCCAAGCTAAGATCACAACATTGGAGTCTCTAACAAGAAGAGACACAGTCACAACCGTCCCACTCTCCAGTAGCCCTTCCGGTACTGCAAGACCAAGGGACAGCTTCAGAACTGCAGAAGGCACCAGTGCTGTGCCACACACCAGTTCACCTCGTGTGATGACAACTGGAGAAGACACTTCTAGAATAGCAGAGACCAGCACAGTTCCCTTCCAACCCCCTACGTCATCTGAGACCACAAAAGCATCTGCAAGTAAATCTACTTCGAGAACACACAGGTCTCAGACAACTTCGCAGACGGAGAGTACGTTAGAAGTTGGGAGAAGCACGCTAGAGAACTCAGTTGTAAGTGCAGCTGAGAGCATCAGGAGATTGGATACACCCACCACAGCAAGTTCCTCGATAGAAACGGAAATATCCACAGTTCTCCCAAAAATCAGTAATCCCCAGGCAAAGGCTGAGACACTGAGCAACACGAGTGCAAAAGAAGAAACCAAAACTCTCTCTCCTGCAATTCCATCAGGCAGGTCCACAGAGATGTCGGGAAGAACATCTGTTCCCAGCACTTTTGCTCCTCTCCCCGCTAATACAGAGGGGAGCACCTCCGGCCTCTTTTTCTCACGTCCATCAGCTGAGAGCACTACGGAAAAGGAAACGCCACCTTCTCAGACGAGGACTGTCGCTGAGACCTCCAGCCAAGCTGAGATCACAACGTCAGAGTCCCTAACAAGTAGAGTCACAGTCACAACCGTCCCACTCTCCAGTAACCCTTCCAGTACAGCAAGTCCAAGGGACACATTTAAAACTGCAGAAGGCACCAGCGCTGTGCCACACACCAGTTCACCTCGTGGGAGGACAACTGGAGAAGACACTTCTAGAATAGCAGAGACCAGCACAGTTCCCTTCCAACCCCCTACATCATCTGAGTCCACAAAAGGGTATGCAAGTAAACCTGTTTCGACAACACATATGTCTCAGACAACTTCCCCGACGGAGAGTACGTTAGCAGTGGGGAGCAGCACGCTAGAGAACTCAGGTGTAAGCGCAGCAGAGAGCACCAGGAGGTCGGATACACCAACCACAGCAAATTCCTCGATAGAAAGGGAAATATCCACAGTTCTCTCAAAAATCAGTACTCCCCAGGTGAGGGCTGAAACGCTGGGCAGCACGAGTGCGAAAGAAGACACCACAACTGTCTCTCCTGCAATTCCATCAGGCAGGTCCACAGAGATGTCTGGAAGAACATCTGTTCCCAGCACTTTTGCTCCTCTCCCCGCTAATACAGAGGGGAGCACCACCGGCCTCTTTTTCTCACGTCCATCAGCTGAGAGTACTACGGAAAAGGCAACGCCATCTTCTCAGACGAGGACTGTCGCTGAGACCTCCAGCCAAGCTGAGATCACAACGTCAGAGTCCCTAAAAAGTAGAGACACAGTCACAACCGTCCCACGCTCCAGTAACCCTTCCAGTACGGCAAGTCCAAGTGACTGCTTCAGAACTGCAGAAGGCACCAGCGCTGTGCCACGCACCAGTTCACCTCGTGCGATGACAACTGGAGAAGACACTACTAGAATAGCAGAGACCAGCACAGTTCCCTTCCAACCCCCTACGTCATCTGAGTCCCTAAAAGTGTCTGCAAGTAAATATGTTTCAACAAAACACATGTCTCAGACAACTTCCCAGACGGAGAGTAAGTTAGCTGTGGGGAGCAGCACACTAGAGAACTCAGGTGTAAGCGCAGCTGAGAGCACCAGGAGACCGGATATACAAACCACAGCAAGTTCCTCGATAGAAACGGAAATATCCACAGTTCTCCCAAAAATCAGTACTCCCCAGGTAATGGCTGAAACTCTGGGCAGCACGAGTGCGAAAGAAGACACCACAACTGTCTCTCCTGCAATTCCATCAGGCAGGTCCACAGAGATGTCTGGAAGAACATCTGTTCCCAGCACTTTTGCTCCTCTCCCCGCTAATACAGAGGGGAGCACCACCGGCCTCTTTTTCTCACGTCCATCAGCTGAGAGCACTATGGAAAAGGCAACGCCACCTTCTCACACAACGACTCTCGCTGAGACCTCCAGCCCAGCTGAGATCATAACATCGGAGTCCCTAACAAGAAGAGACACAGTCACAACCGTCCCACTCTCCGGTAACCCCTCCGGTACTGCAAGACCAAGGGACACCTTTAGAACTGCAGAAGGCACCAGCGCTGTGCCACACATCAGTTCACCTCGTGTGATGACAACTGGAGAAGACACTACTAGAATAGCAGAGACCAGCACTCTATCCTTCCAACCCCCTGCGTCATCTGAGTCCACAAAAGGGTCTGCAAGTAAATCTGTTTCAACAACACACATGTTTCAGACTACTTTCCAGACAGAGAGTACGTTAGGAGTGGGGAGCAGTACGCTAGAGAACTCAGGTGTAAGTGCAGCAGAGAGCACCTGGAGATCAGATATACCAACCGCAGCAAGTTCCTCGATAGAAACGGAAATATCCACAGTTCTCCCAAAAATCAGTACTCCCCAGGTAATGGCTGAGACACTGGGCAACACGAGTGCAAAAGAAGAAACCACAACTGTCTCTCCTGGAATTCCATCAGGCAGGTCCACAGAGATGTCCGGAAGAACATCTATTCCCACCACTTTTGCTCCTCTCCCCACTACCACACAGGGGATTGCAGCCACCGTAGCCCAGAGTACTGTGGAAACATCAAGCCCTACCACATTTGCTCTAGCAGAGACTCGCACCTCTGAAGGCACGAGTGGAACAGCGGAGATGCCCACTGCTTCAAGAGCCACCTCTAGCCCTAGTGAGACGAGCACTATTCCTGCAGACACCACAGTAGCAAAGACAACCCCCAAATTCTTTCCTTCTGGTGCAACAACTGAATCCACAGAAACGGGCACAAGGGCAACTGCTGAGAAGACGAGCTCCTCTCTTGCCACAAGCCCAGTCCAAGACACTTCAGCCATGGCCAGCAGTTCAGCAGCTGGATCAAGGCCAACGTCCGGAGGCAGCACTCCTTTCCCTGAGACGGGCACTGTAGCTACAGAGACATCTCCTGCTGGGCCACACCCCAGCACTCCATCTCAGACGACAACAAGCACGGTGCGCAGCACCACTGGCAGAGACACAAGCCCAAATACCTCCCTACCCAGAACTTCGGTGGAAACCACAGAGATGGCTGGAAGCTCCCCATCTGCTGAGGCCATGACTGCCTCTGTAACTGGCCTCGTCACTGAAGATATATTGACAATTCCAAGCAGTACAACAGCTGGGACACCCACCACTAAGCTGACCATGGGACCTACCTCGGCACCCGAAAGTGCAACCTCTCTTCATACGACAGCGAAGGTGGGCACCACTGTGGAAGCTGAGAGCAGCACCAGCCTCTTTTTCTCACGTCAATCAGCTGAGAACACTACAGAAAAGGCAACGCCACCTTCTCAGACGAGGACTGTTGCTGAGACCTCCAGCCAAGCTAAGATCACAACATCGGAGTCTCTAACAAGAAGAGACACAGTCACAACCGTCCCACTCTCCAGTAGCCCTTCCGGTACTGCAAGACCAAGGGACAGCTTCAGAACTGCAGAAGGCACCAGTGCTGTGCCACACACCAGTTCACCTCGTGTGATGACAACTGGAGAAGACACTTCTAGAATAGCAGAGACCAGCACAGTTCCCTTCCAACCCCCTACGTCATCTGAGACCACAAAAGCATCTGCAAGTAAATCTACTTCGAGAACACACAGGTCTCAGACAACTTCGCAGACGGAGAGTACGTTAGAAGTTGGGAGAAGCACGCTAGAGAACTCAGTTGTAAGTGCAGCTGAGAGCATCAGGAGATTGGATACACCCACCACAGCAAGTTCCTCGATAGAAACGGAAATATCCACAGTTCTCCCAAAAATCAGTAATCCCCAGGCAAAGGCTGAGACACTGAGCAACACGAGTGCAAAAGAAGAAACCAAAACTCTCTCTCCTGCAATTCCATCAGGCAGGTCCACAGAGATGTCGGGAAGAACATCTGTTCCCAGCACTTTTGCTCCTCTCCCCGCTAATACAGAGGGGAGCACCTCCGGCCTCTTTTTCTCACGTCCATCAGCTGAGAGCACTACGGAAAAGGAAACGCCACCTTCTCAGACGAGGACTGTCGCTGAGACCTCCAGCCAAGCTGAGATCACAACGTCAGAGTCCCTAACAAGTAGAGTCACAGTCACAACCGTCCCACTCTCCAGTAACCCTTCCAGTACAGCAAGTCCAAGGGACACATTTAAAACTGCAGAAGGCACCAGCGCTGTGCCACACACCAGTTCACCTCGTGGGAGGACAACTGGAGAAGACACTTCTAGAATAGCAGAGACCAGCACAGTTCCCTTCCAACCCCCTACATCATCTGAGTCCACAAAAGGGTATGCAAGTAAACCTGTTTCGACAACACATATGTCTCAGACAACTTCCCCGACGGAGAGTACGTTAGCAGTGGGGAGCAGCACGCTAGAGAACTCAGGTGTAAGCGCAGCAGAGAGCACCAGGAGGTCGGATACACCAACCACAGCAAATTCCTCGATAGAAAGGGAAATATCCACAGTTCTCTCAAAAATCAGTACTCCCCAGGTGAGGGCTGAAACGCTGGGCAGCACGAGTGCGAAAGAAGACACCACAACTGTCTCTCCTGCAATTCCATCAGGCAGGTCCACAGAGATGTCTGGAAGAACATCTGTTCCCAGCACTTTTGCTCCTCTCCCCGCTAATACAGAGGGGAGCACCACCGGCCTCTTTTTCTCACGTCCATCAGCTGAGAGTACTACGGAAAAGGCAACGCCATCTTCTCAGACGAGGACTGTCGCTGAGACCTCCAGCCAAGCTGAGATCACAACGTCAGAGTCCCTAAAAAGTAGAGACACAGTCACAACCGTCCCACGCTCCAGTAACCCTTCCAGTACGGCAAGTCCAAGTGACTGCTTCAGAACTGCAGAAGGCACCAGCGCTGTGCCACGCACCAGTTCACCTCGTGCGATGACAACTGGAGAAGACACTACTAGAATAGCAGAGACCAGCACAGTTCCCTTCCAACCCCCTACGTCATCTGAGTCCCTAAAAGTGTCTGCAAGTAAATATGTTTCAACAAAACACATGTCTCAGACAACTTCCCAGACGGAGAGTAAGTTAGCTGTGGGGAGCAGCACACTAGAGAACTCAGGTGTAAGCGCAGCTGAGAGCACCAGGAGACCGGATATACAAACCACAGCAAGTTCCTCGATAGAAACGGAAATATCCACAGTTCTCCCAAAAATCAGTACTCCCCAGGTAATGGCTGAAACTCTGGGCAGCACGAGTGCGAAAGAAGACACCACAACTGTCTCTCCTGCAATTCCATCAGGCAGGTCCACAGAGATGTCTGGAAGAACATCTGTTCCCAGCACTTTTGCTCCTCTCCCCGCTAATACAGAGGGGAGCACCACCGGCCTCTTTTTCTCACGTCCATCAGCTGAGAGCACTATGGAAAAGGCAACGCCACCTTCTCACACAACGACTCTCGCTGAGACCTCCAGCCCAGCTGAGATCATAACATCGGAGTCCCTAACAAGAAGAGACACAGTCACAACCGTCCCACTCTCCGGTAACCCCTCCGGTACTGCAAGACCAAGGGACACCTTTAGAACTGCAGAAGGCACCAGCGCTGTGCCACACATCAGTTCACCTCGTGTGATGACAACTGGAGAAGACACTACTAGAATAGCAGAGACCAGCACTCTATCCTTCCAACCCCCTGCGTCATCTGAGTCCACAAAAGGGTCTGCAAGTAAATCTGTTTCAACAACACACATGTTTCAGACTACTTTCCAGACAGAGAGTACGTTAGGAGTGGGGAGCAGTACGCTAGAGAACTCAGGTGTAAGTGCAGCAGAGAGCACCTGGAGATCAGATATACCAACCGCAGCAAGTTCCTCGATAGAAACGGAAATATCCACAGTTCTCCCAAAAATCAGTACTCCCCAGGTAATGGCTGAGACACTGGGCAACACGAGTGCAAAAGAAGAAACCACAACTGTCTCTCCTGGAATTCCATCAGGCAGGTCCACAGAGATGTCCGGAAGAACATCTATTCCCACCACTTTTGCTCCTCTCCCCACTACCACACAGGGGATTGCAGCCACCGTAGCCCAGAGTACTGTGGAAACATCAAGCCCTACCACATTTGCTCTAGCAGAGACTCGCACCTCTGAAGGCACGAGTGGAACAGCGGAGATGCCCACTGCTTCAAGAGCCACCTCTAGCCCTAGTGAGACGAGCACTATTCCTGCAGACACCACAGTAGCAAAGACAACCCCCAAATTCTTTCCTTCTGGTGCAACAACTGAATCCACAGAAACGGGCACAAGGGCAACTGCTGAGAAGACGAGCTCCTCTCTTGCCACAAGCCCAGTCCAAGACACTTCAGCCATGGCCAGCAGTTCAGCAGCTGGATCAAGGCCAACGTCCGGAGGCAGCACTCCTTTCCCTGAGACGGGCACTGTAGCTACAGAGACATCTCCTGCTGGGCCACACCCCAGCACTCCATCTCAGACGACAACAAGCACGGTGCGCAGCACCACTGGCAGAGACACAAGCCCAAATACCTCCCTACCCAGAACTTCGGTGGAAACCACAGAGATGGCTGGAAGCTCCCCATCTGCTGAGGCCATGACTGCCTCTGTAACTGGCCTCGTCACTGAAGATATATTGACAATTCCAAGCAGTACAACAGCTGGGACACCCACCACTAAGCTGACCATGGGACCTACCTCGGCACCCGAAAGTGCAACCTCTCTTCATACGACAGCGAAGGTGGGCACCACTGTGGAAGCTGAGAGCAGCACCAGCCTCTTTTTCTCACGTCAATCAGCTGAGAACACTACAGAAAAGGCAACGCCACCTTCTCAGACGAGGACTGTTGCTGAGACCTCCAGCCAAGCTAAGATCACAACATCGGAGTCTCTAACAAGAAGAGACACAGTCACAACCGTCCCACTCTCCAGTAGCCCTTCCGGTACTGCAAGACCAAGGGACAGCTTCAGAACTGCAGAAGGCACCAGTGCTGTGCCACACACCAGTTCACCTCGTGTGATGACAACTGGAGAAGACACTTCTAGAATAGCAGAGACCAGCACAGTTCCCTTCCAACCCCCTACGTCATCTGAGACCACAAAAGCATCTGCAAGTAAATCTACTTCGAGAACACACAGGTCTCAGACAACTTCGCAGACGGAGAGTACGTTAGAAGTTGGGAGAAGCACGCTAGAGAACTCAGTTGTAAGTGCAGCTGAGAGCATCAGGAGATTGGATACACCCACCACAGCAAGTTCCTCGATAGAAACGGAAATATCCACAGTTCTCCCAAAAATCAGTAATCCCCAGGCAAAGGCTGAGACACTGAGCAACACGAGTGCAAAAGAAGAAACCAAAACTCTCTCTCCTGCAATTCCATCAGGCAGGTCCACAGAGATGTCGGGAAGAACATCTGTTCCCAGCACTTTTGCTCCTCTCCCCGCTAATACAGAGGGGAGCACCTCCGGCCTCTTTTTCTCACGTCCATCAGCTGAGAGCACTACGGAAAAGGAAACGCCACCTTCTCAGACGAGGACTGTCACTGAGACCTCCAGCCAAGCTGAGATCACAACGTCAGAGTCCCTAACAAGTAGAGTCACAGTCACAACCGTCCCACTCTCCAGTAACCCTTCCAGTACAGCAAGTCCAAGGGACACATTTAAAACTGCAGAAGGCACCAGCGCTGTGCCACACACCAGTTCACCTCGTGGGAGGACAACTGGAGAAGACACTTCTAGAATAGCAGAGACCAGCACAGTTCCCTTCCAACCCCCTACATCATCTGAGTCCACAAAAGGGTATGCAAGTAAACCTGTTTCGACAACACATATGTCTCAGACAACTTCCCCGACGGAGAGTACGTTAGCAGTGGGGAGCAGCACGCTAGAGAACTCAGGTGTAAGCGCAGCAGAGAGCACCAGGAGGTCGGATACACCAACCACAGCAAATTCCTCGATAGAAAGGGAAATATCCACAGTTCTCTCAAAAATCAGTACTCCCCAGGTGAGGGCTGAAACGCTGGGCAGCACGAGTGCGAAAGAAGACACCACAACTGTCTCTCCTGCAATTCCATCAGGCAGGTCCACAGAGATGTCTGGAAGAACATCTGTTCCCAGCACTTTTGCTCCTCTCCCCGCTAATACAGAGGGGAGCACCACCGGCCTCTTTTTCTCACGTCCATCAGCTGAGAGTACTACGGAAAAGGCAATGCCATCTTCTCAGACGAGGACTGTCGCTGAGACCTCCAGCCAAGCTGAGATCACAACGTCAGAGTCCCTAAAAAGTAGAGACACAGTCACAACCGTCCCACGCTCCAGTAACCCTTCCAGTACGGCAAGTCCAAGTGACTGCTTCAGAACTGCAGAAGGCACCAGCGCTGTGCCACGCACCAGTTCACCTCGTGCGATGACAACTGGAGAAGACACTACTAGAATAGCAGAGACCAGCACAGTTCCCTTCCAACCCCCTACGTCATCTGAGTCCCTAAAAGTGTCTGCAAGTAAATATGTTTCAACAAAACACATGTCTCAGACAACTTCCCAGACGGAGAGTAAGTTAGCTGTGGGGAGCAGCACACTAGAGAACTCAGGTGTAAGCGCAGCTGAGAGCACCAGGAGACCGGATATACAAACCACAGCAAGTTCCTCGATAGAAACGGAAATATCCACAGTTCTCCCAAAAATCAGTACTCCCCAGGTAATGGCTGAAACTCTGGGCAGCACGAATGCGAAAGAAGACACCACAACTGTCTCTCCTGCAATTCCATCAGGCAGGTCCACAGAGATGTCCGGAAGAACATCTGTTCCCACCACTTTTGCTCCTCTCACCGCTACTACAGAGGGGATTGCAGCCATCGTAGCCCAGAGTACGGTGGAAAAATCAAGCCCTACAACCTCTCCTCTAGCAGAGACTCGCACCTCTGAAGGCACGAGTGGAACAGCAGAGATGGCCACTGCTTCAAGAGCCACCTCTAGCCCTAGTGGGACGAGCACTATTCCTGCAGACACCACAGTAGCAAAGACAACCCCCAAATTCTTTCCTTCTGGTGCAACAACTGAATCCACAGAAACGGGCACAAGTGCGACTGCTGAGAAGATGAGCTCCTCTCCTGCCACAAGCCCAGTCCAAGACACTTCAGCCATGGCCAGCAGTTCAGCAGCTGGATCAAGGCCAACGTCCGGAGGGAGCACTCCATTCCCTGAGACGGGCACTGTAGCTACAGAGACATCTCCTGCTGGGCCACACCCCAGCACTCCATCTCAGACGACAACAAGCACGGTGCGCAGCACCACTGGCAGAGGCACAAGCCCAAATACCTCCCTACCCAGAACTTCGGCGGAAACCACAGAGATGGCTGGAAGCTCCCCATCTGCTGAGACCATGACTGGCTCTGTAACTGGCCGCGTCACTGAAGAAATATTGACAATTCCAAGCAGTACAACAGCTGGGACGCCCACCATTAAGCCAAATTTGGTACCTACCTCGGCACCCGAAAGTGCTACCCCTCTTCGTACGACAGCGAAGGTGGGCACCACTGCGGGAGCAGAGAGCACCACCGGCCTCTTTTTCTCACGTCCATCAGCTGAGAGCATGATGGAAAAGGCAACGCCACCTTCTCAGACGAGGACTGTCGCTGAGACCTCCAGCCAAGCTGAGATCACAACATTGGAGTCCCTAACAAGTAGAGACACAGTCACAACCGTCCCAATCTCCAGTAACCCTTCCGGTACGGCAAGTCCAAGGGACTGCTTCAGAACTGCAAAAAGCACCAGCGCTGTGCCACACACCAGTTCACCTCGTGGGATGACAACTGGAGAAGACACTTCTAGAATAGCAGAGACCAGCACAGTTCCCTTCCAACCCACTACGTCATCTGAGTCCACAAAAGGGTCTGCAAGTAAATCTGTTTCGACAACACACATGTCTCAGACAACTTCCCAGATGAAGAGTACGTTAGCAGTGGGGAGCAGTATGCTAGAGAACTCAGGTGTAAGCGCAGCAGAGAGCACCAGGAGATCGGATACACCAACCGCAGCAAGTTCCTCGATAGAAACGGAAATATCCACAGTTCTCCCAAAAATCAGTACTCTCCAGACAACGGCTGAGACACTGGGCATCACTTGTGCAAAAGAAGAAACCACAACTGTGTCTTCTGCAATTCCATCAGGCAAGTCCATTGAGATGCCTGGAAGAACATCTATTCCCAACACTTTTGCTCCTCTCCCCGCTACTGCAGAGGGGATCACAGCCACCGTAGCCCAGAGTACAGTGGAAACATCAAGCCCTACCACCTCTCCTCTAGCAGAGACTAGCACCTCTGAAGGCAGTAGTGTAACAGCAGAGATACCCACTGCTTCAAGAGCCACCTCTAGCCCTACTGAGACGAGCCGTATTCCTGCAAACACCACAGTAGCAAAGACAACCCCCAAATTCTTTCCTTCTGGTGCAACAACTGAATCCACAGAAACGGGCACAAGTGCGACTGCTGAGAAGACAAGCGCCTCTCTTGCCACAAGTCGAGTCCAAGACACTTCAGCCATGGCCAGCAGTTCAGCAGCTGGATCAAGGCCAACGTCTGAGGGGAGCACTCCATTCCCTGTGACGGGCACTGTAGCTACAGAGACATCTCCTGCTGGGCTACACCCCAGCACTCCATCTCACATGACAAGCACGGTGCGCAGCACCACTGGAAGAGGCACAAGCTCAAATACCTCCCTACCCAGAACTTCGGCGGAAACCACAGAGATGGCTGGAAGCTCCCCATCTGCTGAGACCATGACTGGCTCTGTAACTGGCCGCGTCACTGAAGAAACATCGACAATTCTACGCAGTACGGTAACAACAGAAGTGCCTTTTACTTCACCTGATGTCACTGTCAGCTCACAACGCTCTGCTAATGGAACGAAGACAGCTACTTCAGCATCAGAAACCTGTACGTTCTTCTGCCTGAGTAATTCCATTCTGATATCAAGTATTGTATCTCCAGCCCGAACTTCATATTATATGGCTAATTCTCAAGATAGTCTAAGAACTTTCTTTTTTACTCCTTTATCTCTAGGGACCATAGTTGCTGTTACAGATCGCGTTAGAGCAGAACTGGCAAATTCTCTGACAAGTGTTCCCCAAATTCCATCGAGGAGAACTGGCAGCATTACTTCGCCAGCCAAGAAAACTGGAAGCTCCTCTGTTACCAGTACTGTAGCTGAGATATCAACTACCATTGGCACCCATAATGCAGAAGAGTTGATTACATCTTCCTCTGTCACCAGTCCCCCAGGTAAGACAAGAAGTATGATTCACAGGAATCTCTGGATCATGCCTGTAGTTCGCATGGTGTGCACCAGTAAGAGATTTCTTCTACTGTGTTTGCTCTGCTGAACTGGACAATACTTTGGAGGGTGAAGTCAAAAGCATGTTCATTCCATGCTCATCTATGCAAGGGGTGGGGAGGCGGTTAGGCAGATCTGTGAAGGCTTTCCTCACTGCTCTATGGTCTGAAATGTAGGTTGTGGGTGCAGGGGATTGAGGAGATACCTCGCATCCAGTGTGCCAGGCTTCCTGGGCATGCCAGAGAACCACCTTTGCCCTAAAGTGATATTTTTATCAAATTAAAGGGGGAAGTCAATGTAGCTCTTTATATTCCTGAAGCACTGAACACTCCTTAGCTGAGTCCTCATGACCTACCATCGGAAGTAGCTAAGTATTATTATCCCCATTTTACAGATGTGTAAAGAGAGGATTTCAGTGATGTGGTCACGGACACACAGTAGCATAAATGGGATTAGCATTTAAAGTGCCTTTTGGTCCTTTAATAATGAAGCGTATATTAAATAATAATAAAATCACACACAGTCTCAGGGTCAACCCTGTAAAAGGATCAGTGCGGGCGGACCTTAATGCCTGGATGAGCCTCACTGAAGTAACCGGGAGATTGCACACGGCACTGCTGGGGATTATCTTAATCCAGGGGTGGCCAACCTGTGGGTCCGGAGCCACATGCAGCTCTTCAGAGGTTAATATGCGGCTCCTTGTCTAGGCACCGACTCCGGGGCTGGAGCTACAGGTGCCAACTCTCCAGTGTGCCGGGGGGTGCTCCCTGCTCAACCCCTGGCTCTGTCCCAGGCTCCGGCCCCCATTCCACCCCTTCCTCGAAGGCTCCTAACCCTTCCCCTGAGTCTGCCATGCCCTTGCTCCTCCTCCTTGCGCCTCCCCCCCAAGCCTCCCGCACACCACAAAACAGCTGATCATCGGTGGGCGGGAAGCGCAGGGTCAGGGGCTGATCGGCGGTGCTGCTGGCGGGTGGGAGACACTGGGGGCGGTGGGGGGAGCTGACGGGGGGCTGCTCATGTTACTGTGGCTCTTCGTCAATGTCCATTGGTAAATTCTGGCTCCTTCTCAGGCTCAGGTTGGCCACCCCTACCTTAATCACTCCCACTAAACTTTATGTCATCTGCATGGAAAATGTAGTTCCCCAATGAGGCCACCAGATGGGAGTATTTAGTCACTAATGGCCCACTGAAAGGGATGCCAAATAAAATGACAGCAAATCAAAGGGAGTCTTCACAGCAAGCAGCGAAAGGCAGCGTGAATTACTTTTCAGTTGGTTTGTAATATATGTTACTTGTCATTTCCTGCAAAGATTTTTTTTCCAAAGTGGCAAAACTGCATGAATTATTTGTGTTCCAGGACTTACATCCAAATTTGTTCCAAGTCAAAGTTACAGATATTGAACGATTTCTAAAGAGTTTTGTCCCTTATGGGGTGGGCCTTTGCTTAACGTTCATTTCTACGCATTAAAAATTGTGCACAAACTTACACAGAATCATAGAACCATAGGGTTAGAATAGTCATCTAGTCTAACACCCTGCCAATATGCAGGATTTGCTGTGTCTAAACCATCAAGGCAGGTGGCTATCCAGCCTCCATTGAAATCTCCAGTGAAGGAGTTTCCACAACCTCCTCAGGCAGTCTGTTCCATTGGCCGACTGTTCTTACAGTTAGGAAGCTTTTCCTGAGATTTAATCTAAATCTGCTCTGCTGTTGTTTGAACCCGTTGCCTCTTGTCCTGCCCTCTGTGGCAAGAGAGAACAATTTTTCTCCATCGTTTTTATGGCAGCCTTTCAAGTATTTGAAGACCGCTGTCATATCCCCTCTCAATCTTCTCTTTTCCAAACTAAACATACCCAGTTCCTTCAGCCTTTGCTCATATGGGTTGCATCCCATCCCTTTGATCATCTTTGTCACTTGCCTCTGGATCCTTTCTAGTTTCTCTACAACCTTTCTATACATGTGCCCATACATTGCAGGTGCAAACACTGGTGTACTCAATTATACAATACTAGTGCCTGCATGAATGCAAATGTTAACAGAGAAGAGACCAAGAACACGAGCCATTTTTGGATTGTCATTTCCTGTGTTGAGGGATTCCAGGTTCATTGCATGCAGCAGATGATGCACTTGAAGTTGGTGGAAATGGGTTTGTAATTAGGTAGCAATTCTTTGCGAGGAATTTGCTGGCTGATTCTTTTAGCTGCAGTTCCACCTCTTAGGACTGTGACTCTCCTGCTTGTCTTTTGGGATTTGGGTGTGCAGGAAATAGAAATGATAAACAGATTCTCCCAGAATGAAGGGTAGGGGGCTATATTTGGACTGGCCATAAATGTGAACAACAGAAGAAAACGTGGGGGTGGGAGGGGTTTGCATGTGCCATTTCATATCCTTTCAGGATTCACAAAGATATGTGAAAGGCTAATTGCTTTGTTTCTGAATGTGTTTTTCTGCTTGTTTTTTATATTATCTTACACCCCTCCTTTTGCTTAATGACTCTCTGGAGTAATGGAGAAATGGAGACAGGGAGTGACAGTGCAGCAAGTCGAAGTATGAGATATAGTTTTCCCAGTCCTCCTTTGTGAGCTATGAAGGACACATTAAGGATGAAAAGGGATGGTCCATATTTTGTGACTGAAATATTTTCACCCACAGAAAAATGGAGTTTCCTAGAAAGCAAAGCAAAGCAAAATAAAACAAAAACAACAAAATTCAGCAGGTGGGGGAGGGGGGATTTTGAAACTAATGAAACAAATGTTTTTATTTTGTTTCATGTCAAATTGAAATTTGGTTTTGTTTTCAGCAGCTAAAATTTGTTCAAAGTTTTGTATTTTTCCTTTCTCCTGCTTTTTATCTTTTTTATTTGCCGCTGCCTTTAATCACCTGAAAGAGATCCAGGTTACCCCACTTGCTTTTTTCTTCTTCTTTTTTGCTTTTCTCTGCTCTGTAACTTTTTCAAAACTTCCTCAACTGTGCAGAAGTTGGTGGGGAAGAAGTTGAGGTAAAAAAAACCCTGCACATTATACACTGCACTGGAATCAGTCTTTTTTAAAAAGGAGTGGTGAGAAAAGGAAATCTGAAATTTTGAAAAGATGAACATTTTTAAAAATAATTCACACAAAAATTAGAAAAAAAACAAAACAAAAAAAAAATCATTCCGCTGTGAACCCTGGGAAACAGACGCAACTTCAAAATTTCAAACACGTTTTGCTAATTGTGTTTCCATGTTTCTACACATTCTGAACCTATCCCCAGATACTCAAAGAAATCACATACATACACATAGGTGCTGGAACTAGGGATGCTAGGGGTGCACTTGCACCCCTTGGCTTGAAGTGATTTCCATTATATACAAGGTTTACAGTTTGGTTCAATGGCTTTCAGCACCCCCATTATACAGATTGTCCCAGCCCCCTTGCAAATACATCTTCCCACTTCCCAGAAGAGATCTAGAAGGCCATTTCCTCACACAGGAGATGTGAAGTTTTCTGGATCTCTAAGAAAGCTCCAAGGTTCTGCTCTTATTTAATTTGTACTTTAGAGGCTCCTTTTCACAGCCACTAGTCTTCTATTTAAGGAACACTAGCTGGGATACTCTTCAGATTCTGTTAACTTTTCTCCTTAATTAATATAGCTACAGGCAGTTGTATGTTATACACGCTACAGTATGTGCGTGTTATTTTGTGGCAGGCAGCATCTATTGGACAGGGGGCTGTCTGTCTTTTTCTTAATTTCCAAAACATAAGAATTCCCTTTACACATAACGGATGATACTTAGAAAAATGAAAATATCACGACAAAGAGGATTACTTGGCATGAAGGTGGTCTGACCTGGAAATTACAAATCTTTCAGACTAGAAAAGACCACGTTTCTTTCATTTCAGGCCACAGCTCATTTCAACTGAAAGATATTGGCTCTACATTTACTAGCTTAGTCAACACTGCTCATGCAAAATTTTTGTGACGTTTGAATGACCTTTACGGGGCTCACAAATGATCTGCACCCTATCGGCGTACCTGCAAAAAGATAAGGTGGCACATGCCACTCCACCCAGAGGTGAACATCAAGGAGGCCGACCTGCTTTCCACAATTGCTGCCACCTACAGTACTGGCTCAAAAGCCAGCAAGTAGCATGGGCAAATTGCTTAGCACTGTGGTCCCCACAGGGCAGAACATTTACAGACCTGATTAACTTTCAGCATGCAAGTTGTCTCATCGTCCACTTTATACCTGCTTTATTCTGGGGATCAAAGCTGTGCTAAATTGCACCAGTTGGTAATGGCTTTCAAGAGGCCATTCTAGATGCCAGGGATTGGCCAGAAGTACTGGCTTCCTAGGCCACATTCCCTTGTCCCAGCCATAGGTGCTGGAACTGTGGGTGCTGCCGCACCCCCTGGCTTGAAGTGGTTTCCATCATATACAGGGTTTACCGTTTGATTCAATGGCTCTCAGCAACCCCACTATACACACTGTTCCCCCACTCCTGGTCCCAGCTACATCCCCTACACCAGCGGTTGGAAGGGCTGAGGTATCAGAGCAGCTGTGCTCGCCTTATGTCACCAGAGGATTCTCCCCCTGCAGGGTTATACTTATGTAAGCCAGTTACCCCAACTTGCTTTATGCCGGCAGATTGGCATAAAGCCGCTGCAGGAGGGGCCAGGATCTGGCCCAGTGAATGTATCCCAATGAAATACACGCTCATGCTGCGTACTGTAGATGGTAGTAACTGGGGAAAGCAAGTCAGCTTCTAGATGTTCACTTCTGGGTGGAGTGGCACGTGTCACCTTGTCGTTTTTGCAGGGACGCTGATAGGTTGCAGATCATTTGCACAAGATGTCCTAGTTTACATTTCCCTGCAAGTTTTCTTTCTTCTTCCCCATGCATCTAGCCCTTTCTGAATGATTGTTCTGACCTTAGTGGCATTTGCTGAAAGGCCAAAGAGGCTCTTTACAGCTTCTCCCATGCCTTGCACATCCAGGCAGGAATCAGATGTTTGTCCTTGTAGGAACCTCTTTGATATTCTTTTTAGCTTTATTTGTTACCCAACCAATGAAAAGAAAATGTATGATTTTTCAAACATTTGGAACCATAAAATTTTGTATGAAAACTATGGAAATTGGCTTTTAAAGAAAAATAACATTGAAGTTAATGAGTAAATAGACCAACAATTTCCCCTAATTGCTTTAATAATAAAATTGAATTCACTTTGGCTTCGATGTTGCCCCTTTTGTGTTTGCTCTCTATTAATATTCTAGCCAACAAGTTTACAAGCAGGAAGGTCTGTAGAAAGAGCAGTTTTTATGTGAATATTCTCAAATATATGCATAAAGTGAATTTTGAACTTGTAAATGTATCTATTTGCTCCAGAACTACACTCAGCCAGGCATAGAATAGAAACAATACCATGAGACCTATGGGTCCAATCAAAACTAGCCAGCAGAGATCAAATTTAGGATCGTGGATTCTTGCCAGCAAATGACAAAATTATTGGCTGAAATGGTTTGGTGAGTAATCCTGAATAGCAGATAAATTCCAGATCTACTAACTGAGAAAGAATAGGGTTTAGCTATATAACATTGAAAAGTAAACTTCTTGTGTTTTTTTTTTTTTTTTTTTTTTTTTTTTAGAGATTCTGCCTGAGTACCCTATTCATTGTTTGCTTTTAGATAGTGCAGGAATTTTTCATGCTCACGCCTCTCCAGGCTTGGGGGGGGGGATCTTGTAGCAAATACCCATGCAGTTTCTTCTTTCTTTTTCATTATTTGTATTCTTACCTGAAGTATTTCATCTGTGGGCAGAAATTAGGTGTTTGGGCTATCAATGTGTCCGAGTAATTAGAGACTCTTCTCACCAATGCACCCTACTCCCACCCTCTGAGGGACATCACTCGTAACCATTCGCAAGCAGACCTTGTACTTCTAGGGCTGGGTTATATAAAAACATAATTGACAGTGCAAGGGGCGAACTCGTGTCCTGGACAATGAAACTCCTACACACGGAGCTGGGAGTGAAGTGGGTGTAGGGACCACTCCCTTACCTTTCCCAAATGCCTTAATAAAAGTCTTTAATCAGCCTCTTATGCATGGGTTCAGACAGTTTGTGAATTTCACTGGGCCTGTGTGTAGCTTTAGTTTCTTAGGGAAGTGTCAGAGAGAAGGGAATTAGGGCTATGAAAGTATATGTAGCGAGGGGAGGTCTGAAGAGGAAAAACTGAGGGCAAATAGGTGTCGGAGTAGCAGCCGTGTTAGTCTGTATTCGCAAAAAGAAAAGGAGGATTAGTGGCACTAGTCCTCCTTTTCTTTTTGAGGCCAAATAGTGTCTGAGCTGTAATTTATTCTTCTAGATCTGGAGGAGAAACCAGATTAACCATGGTAAAGTTATCAGTAGCCATGGAGATCATCTCAAACTCCTTAAATAGTTATGGCTGTGTCCAAACATAGCTTAGCTAACTTTCTTAATGCACTGATTTTAAGAGAGTCCTTCCTGTTTGTCTTCACTGCCTGGGGGATCTAGCGGTAGAAGCAGTTAAA
Organism: Eretmochelys imbricata; assembly: GCF_965152235.1. Classification (NCBI taxonomy): domain Eukaryota; kingdom Metazoa; phylum Chordata; order Testudines; family Cheloniidae; genus Eretmochelys; species Eretmochelys imbricata. The sequence goes on from NC_135596.1 coordinate 7,555,960, forward strand.
TTTGTTTTGTTTTGCCAGCTTCTCTATCAGTCTGGGTTTCTGTGTCCCCACAGAGCTCCTGACATCCTCGCAGACTTTGCTTGCTGCTTTTTACCGATCTGTGGGGTTAGTTATTTGAACATTTAATAACCTTGCTTATCTGGAGATATATGGTCACCGCATCATCTCACTCCTCCACCCACTGCCATCCATTCAGCTGTCTTCTTACAGTGGTACCTGGCGGCATGGGGTGTTTGAGTGTCATAGTATCTGATCTTAGTAGTAGTCCCCTTACTTCTACAAATTCTTTGAATCATTCCCTCATTCCTCTCTCTGCTACACATTCTCTTTTCCACTCATTCATCTCCCTCATCTCTAAACAGTCTCTTATTCACTCCTGTATTCCTCAGATTCCTAACTTTCCTGATTGCTCCATTCCTTCATCCCGCTTACTCCTGCACATCCCCTGTCTCCATCCTCTCCTTCCCCCCAGCCCACTGAAAAATAGCCCCAAAGCCAACAGATACCAGGAAAATCCCCTTCTCACAGTTACAGTGGTGAGACCGAGAGAGAGTCATATGGCCATTGGGCCTTTAGTTGGAATCAGGCAGTCACTGGATCCAGGACTCCCATGATGAATGGGGATGTTCAGGGATCGAAAGGCCAAACTGTGTTTTTGTAATTGTTTGTATTTATTTTTTCATTACTCAGAAGATTAACTTTTTTTAATTAGAGTGGCTTTGTGGCTCTGATCCAAGTAAGCACTTAAGCATATGCTTAACTTTAAGCACAGAAGAATTTTAAAAAAATCTACTGACTACTCCCAGGCTTAAAACTAAGCACGTGCTTCAGTGCTCAGTTGGACTGGAGCCTGTATTGCTTCCTATAATAGTTTTTCTCAAAGTTTTACACCAAATAGCATCACAGAATATTTTTCTATGTATGCATAAAAAGCTATATTATTTGAACCGAAACTTTCACAAAACCTGACACCCAAAAGTTTGCCTGTCTTAGCTAGAAGAGTTCACTGCACTTAAATATCTAGTAGATGAATGTATGATTGTACCCTCCTTAAAAATGTTGATTAGTCACTATTCTCGGTCATAATTTAATGTTTGAATACTGCACATTGACCTTTTCAAGGCACCAGTTTCTTATTTTCCTTACCTAGCGGGAAGGTATGTTATTCTCATTTTAAAACTCCCGTGCTGTGAGGTGCAGCTGGGTGTGTCATGTCATCAAACCCAAAGTGTGGGCATTATGCAAGATACTGTAGGTTAACAGTACTATATCTTGGTTGTCGGAGTCCTCCTCTTCGCTGGTTGTCAGGGTTATTCTCTTATCATAAAGAGTACAGCAACGGAGAAAGGGAATTTTGGACTAAATTAGTAAAACTATAATTCCATAAAAATAGAGATGGACTGGATATTACATTTTCCTCGGTATAAACTGCAGAATATATGTATAATCCTGGTACTATGCTGTGTTAAAGGTAAGTTTTATTCATTTACTGTTTTGACAGGAGACAAAATTTGTGGATATATATTTTAAAGGTTTAGATTTTTGAAAAAAATGAAATGACTGTCGTTACCAAAAACTACAGGCAAGGGACCAAATTTTGCTCTTACGTCAGTGTAAATCCAAAGGTAATTCCACTTACTTCCATGAAGTTACTCAGGATTTACCTCTGACTAAAAATAATTAGCCTTAGGTTTTTCATAAAGGGCATTGTATCTTGATTATCACAATGTCATTTTAGAGCACACAACTCAAATCAAGCTTTCATCAGCTACTTTGATAGGATAATAGAGAGGAATTTCTTCTCCAAACCTTTGTAAGGAAGTTATTTAAAGAGCAAACAAATTTTATAACAGGTTGAACTGAATTAATTGCATTTCATTTAGCAAATCCCATGACACACCTTTATACTGAACTGCTCATTAATCTAATCCTTCAATATCTTTATAGTGATGAAAGTTTTTTTAAAAATGGCATATAGGAAAAATCACGTTGGTGAGAAATATTACATTTGTTTGAAGATTTAATGAAAGGTATCTTCAATTACAAATCTTTCAATCTGGGTAAATTTTTTAAAAGCACCCAAGTGTCTTGGGATCCTAAAGATAAACTTATCAAATGCATCTAAGTGAATCAGGAGCCTAAATCACTTACATGCCTAAGTCACTTCGAAAATGTGACATAAATGGGACTTAGGCACCTAAGGACTTGATTTGTAAAGGCATTCAGGCATCAAAATGCAAATAGGTGCCTAGCTGCTTTTGAAAATCCCACTAGGTGCATAAATTCCTTTAAAAATCTGGCCATAAATTGCCTTTGAAAATAAGACTTAAGCTCCTAAATCACATAATTGATGTTGAAAATTTTACCCTAAGTCTCATTTTCAAAAGTGACTAAAGCACTAAATACTTAGTCATTTAGGCACTTTTGAAAATTACATCCCTTATTCCTTATGCTTAGTCTTTTGGAGATGGTACTACTATATTGATTAAGATCAATTAAGAGATACATTATGATTCAGCTTCTCATAAGAATAAGGTTTAAGCTAATACACTGCGGTCAGGCCGCTAATGCAGTCAGAATGGCTACAGTGAGAATGTGACATCTCTGATTTTGTTTGAGGGCAACAACCAGGGAATTTGTGACAGCCTTTTTAGCAGAAATATAAGTATGCTTTTAAGCTTGGTCTTTGGCTATATTTTAAAAAGTCTGTTTCCAGGCATACAGTTGGGATTTTCAAAGGAGTTTAATGGTGTTCGATGCTCCCATCCCATGGGAGTTGAGGATCTAACTCATCTGCGCTCCTTTGAAAATCGCAGCCAATATTCTCCGTTAGATGTGTGTTTAATACTCCAGGAGTAATCCTGTATTAACAGGAGTGTTGTATGTAAGACACCGGTGGTAATTGTCCTGCTCTACTCAGCACTGGTGAGGCCTCAGCTGGAGTATTGTGTCCAGGGAACACTTTAGGAAAGATGTGGATAAACTGGAGAGAGTTCAGAAGAGAGTAACAAAAATGCTCAAAGGTTTGGAGAACCGGACCTGTGAGGAAAGTTTAAAAACCCTGGGCATGTTTAATCTTGAGAAAAGACGACTGAGGGGGGAACCTGATAACAGTCTTCAAAATGCGAAGGGCTGTTATAAAGAGGACTCTGATTGATCGTTCTCCGTGTCCGCTGAAGGTAGGGTAAGAAGTAATGGACTTAGTCTGCAGCAAGGAAGATTTAGGTTAGATATTAGGAAAAGTTTTCTAACTATAAGGATAGTTAAGCTCTGGAACAGGCTTCCAAGGGAGGTTGTGGATTTCCCATTATTGAAGGCTTTTAAGACCAGGTTGGACAAACACCTGTCAGGGATGCTCTAGGTTTACTTGGTCCTGGCTCAGTCCTGGGCGTTGGACTTGATGACCTCTCAAGGTCTCTTCCAGCCCAACCATTCTATAGTTCTACAAAGCAGACCAAGGAGAATTTAGACCCAGTACGTTGTAGGTAATTATAAAAGTGTCTTTCCAACACTGAGTTTTATTTGCAGGTGTAAAACCCTACAGTATTTTTTGCTGTAGGAGATACTGCTCTCTGTTTTCTCGCTGGTGTAACTGAGATAAGAATCTGGCCTAGGTATCTAGTACAATACGCATCAAGGGTGTATGAAAGGCAATATATCCTGGGCATCAATTCAAGCTGCACTGCACTGACATGTGTATAGAATTGCATACCGTATTCACTGGGGAGTGTCTGATGAGGTTTTACCAGCAATAGACTAGATCCCACCCATGCACTGTAAGTAAACCTGCATTGGGGGCAGGGAAGTTGGTGAATTTTCCCTTGCAGAATGTCCTCTACATTCTTCCACCAGGAGCAGGGCTTGTCTAACCAGTCTACCACGCATGGAAGGAAGCAAAGGTCTAGCCCTCAAAGCCTGTGGATCCACAAAGGACAAAAGGCTATATCTCTATCGGAGACACTGGCCACAATTGCCCCTGAGACCTGTCTTAAATTGGTGCGAAGGGGGTGCAGAAATGTAACAGCCTCTCCCTGAATCATACTTCCAGATGACTCTACGTAGCACCAACAAAGGGAGGGGGAAAATACACATAACCATGCCCTCACTCTGACCCCCACCCACCCACCCACTCCTCACTTTGCTCACCTGCCTGAATCCCCCCAATGCCCTGGTGCAGATCTTCAGATCTGTGGAGATCTCACTGAAGGGCTCAGAAGGGCATGACCTGAGCCAATATTATGAAAATAAATGGCCAAAGGATGAACTACTTGTGTGCCACAAGCCTTGCACACTCAACAGGTATGTGGATTTCCACACGACCTATTGAATGCTAGGAAACGTCAGAGAAATGTTTGGCCAAATGCCCATGGAGCCACGCAGGTGCCTCTAACCTGGGCATGCGCTGAATATCCCCAGGCTGGTAAAGTGGGTAGGAATTAGGTGGACAATGCTGCATGCTACCAGTTGGGTTATTTGCACTTTCTAAGCAGTTACCATTGGTAAGCTTGAACGCTCCTCTGGGAAAGTGTCTCTCTTTTCCTGGAAAGGTCTCTTGATATTTCATGTTTTCAGCAACTGCCTTTTATTATCAGTTTTGCAATCCATCCTGTAGTAAGATTTCATATTACTGGCTAAGTTTCTGAAAAGGACACAGAGACTCCTGTAAACCTTGAAATAGCACGCTGCAAAGATGGTGTTGGTGTAGACCTTTCCTGGTAGTTTTTTGTTTTGATCTCTTCAGAGGTTTCATAGCTGGTCTATAAACATCAGCTCCAGGCTGAAACTTGGCAGAAAAGATCTCAGCCCACAACTAGATTTGCCCACAAACAGTAGAAAGACAGTTTTAATGTACATGAAAAATGGCATTATAATGTGCTAGGGTTATCCACTCCAAATTCCTGCTCAGGACTTTGGAACAACTGACCCCAGAAAATCCATCGCATAGCCCAGTATATGCTGGGACAAGGCGTTGAGAGTTTATTGAGTTCTGTGTGAATACTGCTGCATAGCAAACATAGTAAATCAAGCCCATAGTCCTGTATTTCAGTACTGAATCTCAGTATTTCATGATATCTTATGCATAAGTGCATCTGGTCCTTTCAAACAGCCTGCTACCACTGATTGCTTAAAGCCAGTAATAAGCAAATCAGGATGGTCCACTGGGCAGGAGGTTACTCGGAGACTTGGTTTCAATTCCTATCTCTGCCACAGTTTCCTTGTGTGACCTTGGGCAAGTCACTTAGTCTCCCTGTGGCTAAGTTTCCTATCTGTAAAATGGAGCTAATAGCACTGCCCTACTGCCCAGTGAGGGTAAATACATTAAAAATTGTGTGGCACGCAGATACTATGGTAGTAGAGAAGACCACAGATAGAGAATCAAGATGTGAAATGAATGCATCATGTTTGGCCTATTCATGTGGTATTTAGAAAAACATAGTAGATATGTTGAATTTGTTCCAGGTAAGGGCGGGAGTCAGCCCTTTAACACAGGGCACATAGATCTGGCTGGGTCAGAACAGAAGGTTAACTTCTCCCTCTAAAGCAGAAGTTGCTGCTCATACTCAAGAGATTTGCACTTGCTCGCCTAGTAACAGCATGTCCTTTTATTATGGTTACTGTGTTTGTTATTTTTAGTGTCCCAAAGCATGCCACACCCTTGTCAAAAAAATATGTAAAAAGGCAGAGCCTTGCCCTAGAGAAATTATAATCTAAAATGACAAGATACAGACAAAAGAGCAGGAGAAAGGGTGGCACACCCATCCTGGTTACAATGAACAGAGAATTAGAGGGTAGCTGTTTAGGTAATGGTGGGAAAAGGAGGGTTTGGAGGAGGGGCTGGAAGGATCAGAAAGGACAGTCCAGGCATGATGGGGAGTGGGAGAGAAGGCATGACAACTGGGCAGAGCGCAGGGTGCAGGTTACTGAGGGCTGGGTGAATAGAGGTGCATGGCAGGCAGGTGCAAAGCTGTGCATTCCGGCCTAATCCACCTTCCCGAAGACAAGTTACAATTTGATTGACAGCTGCATTCAAAGCAGATGTTATTTAAAACACGCAGGACTAGACTCTGTCCCAACTGGTGACGTCAGTAGAGGCGAAGGAGATAAGCGGTCGTCTTAAATTTGTACATACACCTTGTCACAAGCAGCAGGGCAGAATCTCCGTGCTTGGCTCAAGGAAGTGCTAGGGGAGGTGACCAGATAACATGCTGGCCAGTACCGAGAGACTGGCATCTCCGGCTCCCAAGATGGCTAACATGTATACCACCATCAGCTGCAAGCACTAACTTAGCCTTCCCTGCTTCCCCAGCACAATTGCTCCTTGTAAGCACAGCTTTCAGCCCACTGTAGTATTCATCAGCCAAAAATTCCATGGATTATTGTACCCTAGATATACCCTCTGTAAATCAGTCCTAAAAATACACCCCCGCTCCAGAAGCCGGGGAAGTCCAAATGAAGCCACAACTCCTCTGCGTCCCCTATGCACGGTTACCAGCCACTCAAAAGCCCAGTGACTGCTCCTCTGCATTCCAGACTCCATGCCAAACAGGTATGAAGACCCTGAATTGACAGCATTTCGGGGTGTAGAGGAGGGCCTCCCCTACATAACCCTTCTGTCTGCAGCTCCTGCCCCTACACAGCTCTGCATAAGGCCTAAGTGCCGTTCAGGGCCACTGCTCTGCGGCGACACTCAGCCTAACACAGTATCTCTACATTCGGCTTTAAGGCTTTCATTTAAACCAATGGATCTCCTTTTTGCACCTGCACAAACAGCAGATTCAGTTTTGAGGGTTCGAGTGGTATCTGTCATAAATTTCAGGCACAGCTGATAGTAGCAGAGTGTCTGTGAAGACCATCAAGAAGCTAGATACCTAACAGCTATCATCTGGAGGCACTGCATTGCAGGCACAAAACAGGAAGCCAGGTTTTAAAATCAGGCCCTAAAATGTCAAGTGTCATTTATATGTCAGAACAAATCACTTCTTGACTATGTCTAAATTTTGGATCCTGAGTTTTTACAGCAATAGCAGATATTATCAATGATTAGAGGAGAGCAGGAAACAGTTTTCCTGTCTCATGAGATTTTTTTCAAGATTTCAACATTTTCCCCCTCCTAAAATAGGACAAAGTGAAAATCTTGTGAATTTTCGTGAACAGATATCCCCCAAAAATTCAAATCGATCAGATTGGTCAACACAGTTTGTTTGGATAATTGCAAAATGTTTCATTTTGATTTTGACCTTTTTATTTTTGATTTTTTTTTAGTATACATTAACTAAAATTTCAAAACAAAAATTCATTTTGACTCAAAAAATTAAACTTTGCATTTTGGAAATGTCAAAATGGGAAGTTCTGATAATTTTGAAATATTTTTTTCCAAATTTTTTTCAAATTAGGAGATTTATTGAAACCAGTTCTTGCTCATGGACAGTTTAATCAGTTTTGACAAACTGACATTTTCTAGGGGGAAAGAAGTTATGGAAAACTTGTTTTCCTGTAGGAAATTAGATGGCTAGATAGCTCTCAAAAGTCCCAATTCAGCAAAACACTTACGCATGTGCTTAAATCCCATTGACGTCACTGGAATGTAGCCTGCTTAGAGTTAAGCATATACTTATGCTGAACTGGGGTCAAAGTGCTTTAGAGAGGTGGTAAATTATCATTTCTGTTTGAAAGATGGAAAGACAAAGCTGCAGGAAGGTTAAAGGGCCTGAAAGGAAGGATGGTCTCGGGGTTAGGGTGGTAGCCTAGAGCTTGTAAAAGCCAGATTCCCTACTCCACCACAGATTTCCTGTAGCAGCTGAAGTGTAGTATAAAGGCTTGATCTTGTAAGTGTACTAAGCATTCTGGCCCTGATCTGTCAAGTCAATTAAGCAGCTGCTTAACTTTAAGCGCATGAGCAGTCCAATTGACTTTAAATCCCTTGCCATAAAGGGTCCCCTTATTGTCTTGGACACCAAATTCACAACAAAATAATCTGCGGAGGATAACCCAATCCTTTTGCTGAGCACTTAGTCTTAATCTACTCTGAAATCTAAAATAGTCAACACCTAGTAGATGCCCTTTCCGACAATAACATTCCAATGGGGACTCAGCCCTTTTATCTGAATAGCTGTGGTGGCCCAGAAGGTTCATGATGACGCATGACACAGACCTTTGAAGAGAAACCTCTCTGTTTGCAGTTTAACTATGATCTTAATGCACAACAATAAAAATGGAGGTGAGCTGAGGCATTCACGTAGCAAGAGGAAGAAGTGGGACTCATGGTCACCCTTTGCAATTGTCACATTTGTCATATTCAAGTCTGATTATAAAACACTTCTGCATGGGGAGGGGAACAGAAAGGGGATGAAGTGAACAGGTATTTGTGGCTCCAGAAAATAACTTCTACTTGTCCATAAAACATAAGCACAATTGGTTAAACAGATCCTCACTCCAACTCAAAGTCTAGATGCCACTATTTGAAGGACTTAAGGGAGACTTTCCGTGATGCTTAAGCAATGTAATGACCTCTCAGATGAGAGTGTAGGGGTGGGCAATTTCACCCCATAAGCATAAACCTTGATCCATGCCAATCTTTGAGTGCTATGTAATACAAATATATAATAAATAATGATAGTGCAATTAATAATAAATAATAATACCTAGCCCTTATATAGTACTTTTCATCAGTTAATCTTAAATAACTGCTAGATTCCAAGCAACCAATAGGCTACCAAAAAACTTTGCATTAAATATCTCCACTTTATTAATGGCACATTCTGGAAAACATACAATTCCAATAAAAAGCACAAGTTTCATACGGTGACCAAGACCTTCTCGGTACCCACCTTTCTTAATTCACTGCTTGTAGATATAGTATCCCCCATATTCATCATTACAGTTCTGTCATGTATTGTTTGTTTTCTGGAAAATGCTATCGAACGAGAGCAAGTTGAAATGTTCAAAAAATTTTCAATTAAAAAATTTAAAACTGCCTGTTTTCTGATTGAAAAATGGACATAGAAAGATTTTTTATGAAATTCATTTTTTCTTGTAAAAATTGAATTATTTTTGAATAATAAATATTTGTTTTCCATCTCTTTCCACTTTTTCACCACTGAATAAAATAGAATGAAGGCTGTCTAGAGCTTATTTTTTCCCCACTTTTTAATTTTTCTATTTTTCCTTTTTCTTTTTTTACTGTGTCTCTCTTTCAATAGAGACTACAAGCATAATAACTCCTCTTCCCATTGTACTGCCAGAGTTCCCAGCTGCAGAGAGTCTGGCGACTACAGAGACCAATATTACTACATTAAAGACAACTTCCGTAGCAGAACCTACAGCAATTACTAGAACGACAGTTTCAGAGACAAACACAGTTCCTAGAAACACAGTTCTAGACACCTCAACTATACCTGACACATCCACATCTCCTACAGACACCACATCTAAAACAGAGATTACAACAATAAGTGTTAGCACTACAATTGAGAAGGCAACCATGCTTCCCCTGTTTACAACTTCGCTACCTGGGAGCACAGCTATAGCCACCTCAGCTATACAAGAGACCTCCACAGCTCTGGGAGACACCACTTCCCCAGTGCAGTCTTCAGCAAGATCTACTATCACTACAGTAGAAAAGACCACCACCGTTCCTCCTCCGACCAGCAGTATAACTGGGAGCACAGCCGTAGCCACATCTACTATACCAGCGACATCCACGTCTCCTGTAGAGACCACATCCTCAACAGAAACGACAGTAATAACTACCACGAGTAGAGTGGAGGAGACAACCACATTCTCCCTCCCTCCACCTTCACAACCTGAAAGCACAGCTGCAGCCATGTCAACTGCACCAGAGACCTCCACAGCTCCTGTAGAGACCACATCTCCAACAGAGCGGACAACAATAACCAGTACCACTGGAGCTGAAGAGACAACCACATTCTCCCTCCTTGCAACTTCACAACCTGAAAGCACAGCTGCAGCCAGCTCTACCACAGGAGAAACATCCACTTCTCCTCTCCGGACAACTTCTGCAGCTGAAACTACAGCAATAACTAGTACTCCTACCATAGAGGTGACAACCACTGTTCCTATCTCTACGTCCTCACTACCCGGGAGCACAGCTATAGCCACCTCAACTGCTCCAGAAACCACCACAGTGACGCGAAAGACCACTTCCCCAGCTGAGAGTACACCAATGATTAGTTCTTCTATAATAGAAGGGTCAACCACCCTTCCCCTTCTTAGCACTTCACAACCTGAAACCGCAGTTGCAGCCAGCTCTACCATAGGAATAACACCCACCTCTCCTTTCCAGACAGCTTCTGCAGCTGAAACTACAGCAATGACTAGCACCACAAGAAGTGAAGAGACAACCACGCTTCCCTTTCTTACAACTTCAGAACCTGGGAGCACAGCTATACCCACCTCGACTTTTCCAGAGACCTCCACAACTCCTGTAGAGACCACATCCCCAACAGAGAGGACAACAATAACCAGTACCACTGGAGCTGAAGAGACAACCACACTGTCCCACCGTGCAACTTCACAACCTGAAACCACAGCTGCAGCCAGCTATGGCACAGCAGAAACATCCACATCTCCTCTCCAGACACCTTCTGCAGCTGAAACTACAGCAATAACTAGTACTCCTACCATAGAGAAGATAACCACTGTTCCTATCCCTATGACCTCACTACCTGGGAGCACAGCTATGGCCACGTCAACTGCTCCAGAAACCACCATGGTTACACTAGTGACCACTTCCCCAGTGCAGTCTTCAGCAATGTCTCCTACCACTGCAGTAGAAAAGACAACCACCATTCCTTCTCCTACCAGCAGTATAACTGGGAGCACAGCCGTAGCCACATCTACTATACCAGCGACATCCACGTCTCCTGTAGAGACCACATCCTCAACAGAAACGACAGTAATAACTACCACGAGTAGAGTGGAGGAGACAACCACATTCTCAATTCCTCCAACGTCACAACCTGAAAGCACAGCTGCAGCCATGTCAACTGTTCCAGAATCCACCACAGTTCTGCAAGAGACCACTTCCCCTACTCAGAGTATACCAATAATTAGTTCTTCTATAATAGAAGGGACAACCACCCTTCCCCTTCTTAGCACTTCACTACCTGAAACCACAGCTGTAGCCACCTCTACCATACAAATAACCTCCATCTCTCCTCTAGAGACAATTTCTGCAGCTGAAACTACAGCAATGACTAGTACCACCAGAAGTGAAGAGACAACCGCGCTTCCCCTTCTTACAACTTCAGAACCTGGGAGCACAGCTATACCCACCTCGACTTTTCCAGAGACCTCCACAACTCCTGTAGAGACCACATCCCCAACAGAGAGGACAACAATAACCAGTACCACTGGAGCTGAAGAGACAACCACACTGTCCCTCCTTGCAACTTCAGAACCTGAAAGCACAGCTGCAGCCAGCTCTACCACAGCAGAAACATCCACTTCTCCTCTCCAGACAACTTCTGCAGCTGAAACTACAGCAATAACTAGTACTCCTACCATAGAGAAGATAACCACTGTTCCTATCCCTATGACCTCACTACCTGGGAGCACAGCTATGGCCACGTCAACTGCTCCAGAAACCACCACTGTGACGCTTAAGACCACTTCCCCAGCTGAGACTACACCAATGATTAGTACTACTAGAACAGAAGGGATAACCACCCTTCCTCTTTTTAGCACTTCACAACCTGAAACCACAGCTTCAGCTACCTCTATGATAGGAATAACCCCCACCTCTCCTCTAGAGACAACTTCTGCAGCTGAAACTACAACAGTGATTAGCACCACTAGAAGTGAAGAGACAACCGCGCTTCCCCTTCCTACAACTTTAGAAACTGGGAGCACAGCTATAGCCACGTCAACTGCTCCAGAAACCACCACAGATACATTAGAGACCACTTCCCCAGTACAGTCTACAGGAATATCTCCTACCGCTACAGTAGAAAAGACCACCACCGTTCCTCCTCCGACCAGCAGTTTAACTGGGAGCACAGCTGTAGCCACATCTACTATACCAGCGACATCCACGCCTCCTGTGGAGACCACATCCACAACAGAAACAACAATAATAACTACCACGAGTAGAGTGGAGGAGACAACCACATTCTCCCTCCCTCCACCTTCACAACCTGAAAGCACAGCTGCAGCCATGTCAACTGCACCAGAGACCTCTACAACTCCTGTAGAGACCACATCCCCAACAGAGCGGACAACAATAACCAGTACCACTGGAGCTGAAGAGACAACCACATTCTCCCTCCCTCCACCGTCACAACCTGAAAGCACAGCTGCAGCCACCTCAACTTCCATATTCGAGGTGACGACCACTATTCCTGTTTCTATGAGTGCACTACCCGGGAGCACAGTTATAGCCAGCTCACCTATTCCAGAGACCTCCACAAGTCCTGTAGAGACCACATCCCCAACAGAGAGGCCAACAATAACCAGTACCACTGGAGCTGAAGAGACAACCACGCTTCTCCTTCTTGCAACTTCACCCCTTCGGAGCACAGCTATACCCACCTCAACTTTTCCAGGGACCTCCACAGCTCCACTAGGGACCACTTCTCCGGCAGAGACTACAGCACTATCTCCAACCACTACAGTAGAAAAGGCAACCACAGTTCCTCCTCCGACCAGCACTAGAACTGGGAGCACATCTTTGGCCACCTCTACCATCGGACAGACATTCAGCTCTCTTTTAGAGACTGCTTCTCCAGTTCAAACTACAGCAATGACTAGTCGCACTACATTAGAAGAAACAACCTCAATTAGTCTTCCTACTGCTACACTACCTGAGAGCACAACAGGAGTTCCCTCTTCTTTTCCACAGACCTCTATTGCTCCTCTAGAGACCACTCCTCTAGCTGAGACTTCAGAATTACCTAGAACCACTACAGCGGAGGAGAAAACCACAGTTGCCCTTCCAAGTACTTTCCCAGTTGAAACTACGACTTCTCTGGCTATCACCACCCCAGCTCCTGTGGCCACTTCCATCACTGAGACCGCAACTGGAGTCACGTCTATTTTACCATTGACATCCATCGTCCGCCTTGAGACAGTTTTGCCCTCTGAGACCACAAGAATTCCCAGCACCTCTACAGAAGTTGACACAACTACATCTGTCCTACCTGTCACTTATCCCACTGCGACCACAAGTGCAGTTACCTCCTCTGTAGCAGAGACATCCACAGTTGTTGTTACGGTGACTTCTCCAGCGGAGACCACAGGGACAGTGACTCCCACCACAGCAGGTCCTAAAACATCCACATCTGCTCTGGAGACCAATTCCTCATCTGAGATCCCAGTAGCTTTGGGCACCACCACAGAACGGGGGACACTCCCAGCATCCCCTGTCACCACTGTTCTAGCCGAGACTACTAAAACATCACCCATTGCTACAGCAGCAGAGAGAAGCACAGCGGCTCCAATCACCACTATCCCTGCTGAGACCACAACAACTTTCACCTCCACTAGAGCAGAGGGAACAACCACATCTGCCCTTTTTACAACTTCTCCGGCTGAGATCACAACCTCTCTGGGCGTCCCTATCAGAGGAGAAACAATGGCAGCCGTCTCTGTGATGATCACAACATCGCTTTCACCTACCACAGCTGCATTGACAGGTAAGGGCATTATTTTCCTCTTGTTTATCCTTTCCGATTCAACGAAACAAATTGTTTCTGAGTGTTATTATCCTGTTAGAATGGAGGTATTTTGAAGACAGCAAAATCGAAGGTTCCATGCTACCTACAGTAGGCAGATATTATTTGAGATACATTTTTAGTGAAATTTAGAATTTTCATATGTATAGGAAACAAGAGAAATGTGAACATAAAAGAAAAAATAAATAGAACAGATGGGAGTATCTTATTTTAATGAAGGCATCTGCTCAGCTCAACCTGTCTTTCAGGTTGTTAGTTAACAGAAATAATGTGAGGGGGAGGGGATACAAACTGATATAAAAAAGGGATTGGAATGGGGCAAATGTCCCAGTTTTTCTTGGGACCTTTTTCTCATTTACAGTAATTGCTTGTAAGCTTGCAATGGAGTATGTGCTTAACATTAAGCATATGATTAAGTCTATCCCTTTTTAGCAAAGCACTGAAGCAAGTGAGTAGTCTTCCTGATGTCAATGGGACTACTCATGCTTAAAAAAATATGGTCTGCATGCACAAAAGGAGTTAGGCGTGGTGATGCTGAGCGTCACAGCACCTAACCTTTAGGCAGTTAGAAAGTCACTGAGATTCACAAAGCCTGAGTTAGATACCTAGGCTGTTATATAATGAATGAGGGGAGAGAGGTTCCGGAGTATGATATCCACCAGGCTATAGAGTTGTTCTCGCACGCTTTCTCTCTTTCTGCGGCCCAAATAACTCACAGAGAGATAGGAAGATCGAGAGCACGCAAGTGCAAGCGCACACATGAGAGTGAGTCACTAGCCAGGATGGGGAAGACCCAGGATGCAGTCCCTGGGCCCAGATAACTCTTTAATTATTTATCCAGAGCACAACAGTATGTCTCCCACATCCCAGGTGACAGACCTAACCACAGAGCTATAAAGTTATGAGGGAGGACCACCTACTCTCCCCAGCAAGAACCGTTTTGTGTGAATGCACCCGAGGGGCCCAGTCCAGGAGGCATGCTCAGGTTATTTTACTTTTGTATTTGGCATTGGTGCAACTGTTGCTGGAATATTGTGTCCAGTTCTGGTGCCCACAATTCAAGAAGGATGTTGATAAATCGGAGAGGGGTCAGAGAAAAGCCCAGAGAATGATTAAAAATTAGAAAACATGCCTTAGTATGATAGACTCAAAGTACAAAATCTATTCAGCTCAACAAAGAAAAGGTTGTGGTCAAGTCATCCCTCAATCTATAAGGACCTCCCTTGGGGACAAATATTTGACAAAGGGCTCTATAGCGAATGAAAGTATCACAAGATCCAGCAGCTGGAAGCTGAACCTAGACAAATTCAGACAGGAAAAAATGTGTACATTTTAAAAAATGAGAATAATTAGCCTTTGGAAAAATTTACCAAGAGTTGTGGTGGCTACAACGCCATTGCCAATTTTAAAATCAAGGGTAGATTTTTCTTTTAAGTTATTCTCTATTTGAAAAGGAATTATTCTGGAGGAGTTCTATGGCCTACAGGAGGTCAGACTAGATGATCACAGTGGTCCTCTCTGACCTTGCAATCTATGAAGCTATGAATGAGAGCGCAAATTACAGTTACAATCACTGCAAGAGTAGTGTATAGATTTGTTAGTGTAACTGAGAATGAGGTCCAGAGAGTAGGAAATGGAAAAAGTATTCTAGAGCAAACTATAGAATGACTCTCTTATATATGTTCAATGTGTAAGTTGTGAGAAATATAGATGGAAAAAATTCAGAACTGGAGAGAAAATGCTACAATCTTCAAAGGTAAAGCAAACTCTGTGTATGTTAACACTGATGATATATTATCCATATATATATTCCTTGGATACACACTCAATATGTGGTGTAAGAACATATATATATATATATAATAGTATACTCGAGATACATTTCTCTACACAGATCATGAAATAACTGAAGTAATCTACCAGAAGACCGTTAAACCATTGGAACAAAATAAAGATAATAATGTCACAACAACACAGACAACTCCTGTGGTTCAAACCACCACCACCACGACAAAAAGTACAACATTAGAGAGTACCACCAAAGCAGCATCTCCCGTGATCCCAAACAAACCTGGGACCACAGCAACGTATCTCACAACAGGAGCAGAATCCATCACCGCAGCCCCAGTGACCACTTCCACAGCTGAGACTAAAACTTCAGCTACCTCTCTGTTAGCAGAGACATCCGCTTCTGCTCATCCAACCTCCTCCCTAGCTGAGCCCACATCACTAATTAGCACTTCCACATCAGAGCCAACCACAATCACTCGGCCTCCTAGTTCAACGTCTGTTATGACCGTTGAAGCCACCTCTGCAACAGCAGAAATGCCCACATCTCCTCTAGAGACCAATTTCCCAGGTGAGACTACAGCGTTGCCTAGTAACAGGACGGTAGAGGGGATAACCATTGTTGCGCATCCTACCACTTCACTACCTCAGAGCACAGCTGCAGCCACCTCTACTATGGAAGAGACATCCACATCTCCTCCAGAGACCATGTCTCCAGCTGAGATGACAGCAATAACTAGTACCTCTACAACTGAAGAGACAACGAGCCTTCCCCTTTCTGCAAGTTCACAACCTGAAACCTCAGCTGCAGCCACCACATCTCTAGGAATAACATCCACCTCTCCTCTAGAGATGACTTCTTCAGCGGAAACTACAGCAATAACTAGTTCCACTAGAATTGAAGAGACAACCACACTTCCCTTTCTTACAACTTCACAACCTGGGAGCACAGCTGTAGCCACCTCAACTAAACCAGAGACCTCCCCATCTCCTGTAGAGACCAGATCTGCACCTCAAACTACAGCAATAACTAGTACCACTATGGTTGAAGAGACAACCACATTTCCCGTCCGTACAACTACACAACCTGAACGCACAGCTGCAGCCAGCTCTACCATAGAAGAAACATCCACCTCTCCTCTAGAGATGACTTCCCCTGCTGAAACTACAGCAATAACTAGTAGCACTAGAGCGGAAGAGACAACAACACTTCCTCTTCCTACAACTACACTTCTTAGGACCACAGCCGCAGCCACCTCTACAATTCTAACGACATCCACATCTATAGAGACCATGCCTTCAGCTGACGTGACAGCAATAACCACTACAAATGAAGAGACAATGAGACTTTCCATCCCTACAACTTCACAACCTGAAAGCACAACTGTAGCCACCTCTACCATAGGAATAACCGCCACCTCTCCTCTGGAGACGACTTCTGCAGCTGAAACTACAGCAATGACTAGTACTCCTACAATAGAGGGGACAACTACATTTACTCTTCCTACGATTACACTACCTGGGAGCACAGCTAGAGCCACCTCAACTATTCCAGAGACCTCCACAGCTCCTCTAGAGAACACTTCCGCAGCTGAGACGACAGCAATAATGATTGCTACGACAATCGAGGGGACAACCACGCTTCCCCTTTCTACCACTTCACAACCTGAAAACACACCTTTAGCCCCTTCTACGACAGAAGAAACATCCACCTCTCCTCTGGAGATGACATCTGTAGTTGAAATTACCGCAATAACTAGTACTGCTACAATGGAGGGGACAACCGCAGTTCCTCTACCTATGACTACACTACCTGGGAGCAGAGCAATAGACTTATCTACTACTCCACAGACTTCCACAGCTGGGCTAGAGACGACTTCCCCAGCAGAGACTAAAGCAATATCTACTACCACTACAGCAGAAAAGACAACTACAGTTCTTCCTCCTACCAGTACAATAACTGGGAGACCAGCGCTAGCCCCCATTACCCTACCAGAAACATCCACATTTCCTGTAGAGACCACATCTCCAACAAAGATGACAATAATAACAAGTATGAATACACTGGAAGAAACCACCACATTTTCCCTCCCTCCAACTTCACAACCTGAAAGCACAGCTGCAGCCACCTCAACTGGTCTAGAAATCACTACAGTTACACTAAAAACCACTTCACCAGCTGAGAGTACACCAATAATTAGTACTTCTACAATGGAAGAGACAACCACCCTTCCCCTTCTTAGCACTTCACAACGTGAAACCGCAACTGCAGCCACATCTACCATAGGAATAACCTCCACCTCTCCTCTAGAGGCGACTTCTACATCTGAAACTACAGCAATGACTAGTACCACTCGAAATGAAGAGACAACCCTTCTTCCCCTGCTTCCCCTTCTTACAACTTCAGAACCTGGGAGCACAGCTGTACCCACCTTGACTTTTCCAGAGACCTCCACAACTCCTGTAGAGACCACATCCCTAACGGAGAGGACAACAATAACCAGTACCACTGGAGCTGAAGAGACAACCACACTGTCCCACCGTGCAACTTCACAACCTGAAACCACAGCTGCAACCACCTCTACAGTAGGAGAAACATCCACCTCGCCTCTACAGATGCCTTCCAAAGCTGAAAATACAGAGATAAATAGTACGACCAGAACTGAAGAGACAACCATGCTTCCCCTTTTTACATCTTCACTAACTGAGAACACAGCTAGAGCTACCTCTCCTACTCCAGAGTCCTCCACAGCTCCACTAGGGACCACTTCTCCGGCAGAGACTACAGCACTATCTCCAGACACTACAGTAGAAAAGGCAATCACAGTTCCTCCTCCGACCAGCACTAGAACTGGGAGCACATCTTTGGCCACATCTACCATCGGACAGACATTCAGCTCTCTTTTAGAGACTGCTTCTCCAGTTCAAACTACAGCAATGACTAGTCACACTACATTAGAAGAAACAACCTCAATTAGTCTTCCTACTGCTACACTACTTGAGAGCACAGCAGGAGTTCCCTCTTCTTTTCCACAGACCTCTATTGCTCCTCTAGAGACCACTCCCCTAACTGAGACTTCAGAATTACCTAGAACCACTACAGCTGAGGAGAAAACCATAGTTGCCCTTTCAAGTACTTCCCCAGTTGAAGCTACGACTTCTCTGGCTATCACCACCCCAGCCCCTGTGGCCACTTCCGTCACTGAGACCACAACTGGAATCACTTCTATTTTACCATTGACATCCATCGTCCGCCTTGAGACAGTTTTGCCCTCTGAGACCACAAGAATTCCCAGCACCTCTACAGAAGTTGAGACAACCACAGCTGCCCTTCCTGTCACTTATCCCACCGCGACCACAAGTGCAGTCACCTCCTCTGTAGCAGAGACAGCCACAGTTGCTGTTACGGTGACTTCTCCAGCGGAGACCACAGGGACAGTGACTCCCACCACAGCAGGTTCTAAAACATCCACATCTGCTCTGGAGACCAGTTCCTCAGCTGAGATCCCAACAGCTTTGGGCACCACCACAGAATGGGGGACACTCCCAGCATCCCCTGTCACCGCTGTTCTAGCCGAGACTACTAAAACATCACCCATTGCTACAGCAGCAGAGAGAAGTGCAGCGGCTCCGATCACCACTGGCCCTGCTGAGACCACAACAACTTACACTACTATTCGAGAGCCCTCCACTGGTGCTCTGGAGACCTCTTCCCAAAATGAGACTACAGCAATAACTGGTACCACTGCAGTAGGCAAGACAACGACAATTAGTCTTTCCACTACGACACAGCCTCAGACTGGAGCAGCCGCTACCACCTCTTCTGTACCACAGACCACCAGTTCTCCGCTAGACACCACTTCCCCGGCTCAGAGGACAAAAATAACCAGCACCACTACATTAGAGGAGAGAACCACAGTTGTCCTCGCTACCACTTCACTATCTGAGAGCACAGCTGTATCTACAACTATTAATCCAGAGTCCTCCACGGCCCGTCTAGAGACGACTTCTCCGACTGAGACTACAGGAATAATTAGTACCATTGCTCTTCCGACCACTTCAACCCATAAGAGCACAGCTATAACCACTTCTACCAGAGCAGAAACATTCACATCTCCTTTACAGACCGGTCCCTCAGCAGAGACGACAGCAGTCACTACTGCCACTACAGTGGAGGAGACAACCACAGTTGCCTTTCCTACTACTTCCCCAGTTGAAACAACCACCACTCTGGCTATCACCACACCAGCCCCTTTGGACACATCCCTCACTGAGACTGCAACTGGAGTCACGTCTATTTTACCGTTGACATCCACGGTCCGTCTTGAGACAAGTTTTCCCTCTAAGACCACAAGAATTCCCAGCACCTCTACAGAAGTTGAGACAACCACAGCTGCCCTTCTTGTCACTTATCACACCGCGACCACAAGTGCAGTCACCTCCTCTGTAGCAGAGACAGCCACAGTTGCTGTTACGGTGACTTCTCCAGCGGAGACCACAGGGACTCTGACTCCCACCACAGCAGGTCCTAAAACATCCACATCTGCTCTGGAGACCAGTTCCTCAGCTGAGATCCCAGCAGTTTTGGGCACCACCACAGAACTGGGGACCCTCACAACATCCCCTGTCACCGCTGTTCTAGCTGAGACTACTAAAACCTCACCCACTGCTACAGCAGCGGAGAGAAGCACAGCGGCTCCGATCACCACTACCCCTGTTGAGACCACAACAACTTACACCTCCACTACAAGACAGGGAACAACCACACCTGCCCTTTTTACAACTTCCCCAGCTGAGACCACAACCGCTCTAGGCATACCGATCAGAGGAGAGACAACAGCAGCTGCGACAATCAGAACATTGCTTTCACCTACCACAGCTGCTTTGACAAGTAAGGGCATTGTTTTCATCTTCCGTATCCTTTGTAGTTGCAGAATTTGCTTCCCCATTTTAAGCAGAAGGGGTCTGGGTTGTCATAGTTTTGAAGTCACACATTAAAAGAAACCATTTTTCTTAGTGTTTATGGAATTACAATGGAGATGTTTTGAGGATAAAAAAAATACGAAGGTTTCATGCTACCTAGAGTAATTGGATATTATTTGGGATAGAGGTGGCAAAATGTAGAGTTTCCATGGGTATAGGAAACAAGGGAGATATGAACATAAAAGAAAGAATAAATAGAAGATATGGGAGTGTCTTATTATAGTAATGTTGCCTGCTTAACTGAAGTTAAATGATCTTCTTGAAAGTTACTAAAGAACATAAATATAGGAGGAAAGGGGATACAAACAAACAAAAAAGTTATTGAAACAGGAATTCTCTGAATTTTTCTTGGTAGTTATTACCTATTTACAAGACTATCCTGAAAGCCTGAAATGGAAGCATTAAGTACTAAGGCCCCAATTCAGTAAAATATTTAGGTCCTGGAGCACGTGCTTAACATTAAGCACAGGACTAAGTTAGTCTCTTTTCAGCAAAGCATTCAAGCAACTGTACAGTCTCACTGAAGTCAGTGGCACTGAAAAGTTCAAACTTAAAAAGTTAAAGCCTGAATTCACAAAGGGAGGTGTGGTGGTGTGACGCTCTTCTAGGCCGTTAGAAGATCAGTGTGATTCACGAAGCCTCAGTTAGACACCTCGGCTCCTACAGAATGAGTGTGCAGGGATAGGATGAGAGAGAGAGAATGCGTAAGAGTGATTCTATATCTTTTTCATTAGAGCACTGACCCGGGGATGTGGGAGATTCAGGACCCCTGCACAAATGATTCTTTTATTGTTTATCCACAGTACAACAGTCAGTCTTCCACGTCCCAAGTGAGGACCCAAACCACTGGGCTAAAAGTTATGAGGGAGGACCTCCTCTTCCAACTCCTCTCCCCCTGAAGCTGTTTTGGGTGAACTGACCTGAGTGGCCTGCTCTGGGAGGCATCCTCAGGATATTTTACCTCTGCAGTGAATCTTTCCTGCATTCGATATGTAAATTGTGATAAACATAGAAAAAATTCACAACTGGGGAAAAATGTTGGAGTGTTGAAGCTAAAACACTGTGTATATTCACAATGACCATATATTATTGATATGCATAGTCTGTGGATTTACACTCAATATGTGGTATAAGTCCCCGATGTAAAATAATATAATGGAGATACATTTCTTCACACAGATCGTGAAATAACTGAAATAATCTACCAGAGGACCATTAAGCCAATGGAACAAAATAAAGAAAATAATGTCACAACAACACAGACAACTCCTGTGGTTCAAACCACCACCACCACCACGAAGAGTACAGCATTAGAGAGTACCACCAAAGCAGCAGCTCCTGTGATCCCAAACAAACCTGGGACCACAGCAACGTATTTCACAACAGGAGCAGAATCCATCACCGCAGCCCCAGTGACCACTTCCACAGCTGAGACTAAACATGCAGCTACCTCTCCATTAACAGAAACATCCACTTCTGCTCGTCCAACCTCCTCCCTAGCTGAGCCCACATCACAAATTAGCACCTCCACCTCAGAGCCAACCACAATTGTTCTTCCTGCTAGTTCAGCATCTGCAAGTTCACTTCCTGAAAGCACAGCTGCAGCCCCCTCTACCGAAGGAGAAACATCCACCTCTCCTCCAGAGACAACTTCTGCAGCTGAAACTGCAGCAATGACTAGTACGACTACAAGAGAGGGGACAAGCGCAGTACCTCTTTCTACGAGTGCGCTACCTGGGAGCACAGCTAGAGCCACCTCTGGTGCTCTGGAGACCTCTTCCCCAAAGGAGACGACAGCAGTAATTGGTTCCACTGCAGTAGGCGAGACAACCACAATTACTCTTCCTACTACTTCACCCTATGAAAGCAAAGTTACAGCCACCTCGAGTATACCAGAGACCTCCACCTCTCCTGTAGAGACCACTTCTGCAGCTAAGACTACAGAAATACCTAGTACCAGCACAGCAGAAGAGACAACCACAGTTCCGTTTCCTACTGCTTCACTGCCTGGGATTACTGCTTCCACCACTTCTGTTCTTCAAAAGACCCCCACAGTCCTTCGAGAGACCACTTCCCTAGCTGAGACTACAGCAAAAGCGAATGCCACTGCACTAGAAGAGACGAGCACAGTTGCCTTTCCTACCACTTCTCTTCCTGGAAGCACAACAGTAGCCTCTTCTCTTATTCGCAAGATCTCCACAGCGGCTCAGGAGTCCACGTCCCTGGCTGAGACTACAGCGATAACTAGTACGACTACAGCAGAAGAGACAACCACGGTTGCGCCTCCCACCACTTCAACCCATAAGAGCACAGCTATAACCACTTCTACCAGAGCAGAAACATTCACATCTGCTTTACAGACCGGTCCCTCAGAGATGACAGCAGGAACCACTGCCACAGTTGCCTTTCCTACTACTTCCCCCGTTAAAACAACGACCACTCTGACTATCACCACACCGGCCCCTGCGGCCACATCCCTCACTGAGACCGCAACTGGAGTCACTTCCATTTTACCGTTGACATCCACCATCCGTCTTGAGACAAGTTTGCCCTCTGAGCCCACAAGATTTCCCAGCGTCTCTACAGAAGTTGAGATAACCACAGCTGCCCTTCCTGTCACTTATCCCACCGCGACCACAAGTGCAGTCACCTCCTCTGTAGCAGAGACAACCACAGTTGCTGTTACGGTGACTTCTCCAGCGGAGACCACAGGGACAGTGACTCCCACCACAGCAGGTCCTAAAACATCCACATCTGCTCTGGAGACCAGTTCCTCAGCTGAGATCCCAACAGCTTTGGGCACCACCACAGAACAGGGGACACTCACAGCATCCCCTGTCACCGCTGTTCTAGCCGAGACTACTAAAACATCACCCATTGCTACAGCAGCAGAGAGAAGCACAGCGGCTCCAGTCACCACTGGCCCTGCTGAGACCACAACAACTTACACCTCCACAACAAGGAAGGGAACAACCACACCTGCCCATTTTACAACTTCCCCAGCTGAGACCACAACTGCTTTGGGGGTCCCTATCAGGGGGGCGACAACAGCAGCTGTGACAGTCATAACGTCGCTTTCACCTACCACAGCTGCTTTGACAAGTAAGGGCACTGTTTTCATCTTCCGTATCCTTTGTAGTTGCAGAATTTGCTTCCCCGTGAATCCAGACCCATTTTAAGCAGGAGGGGTTTGGGTTGTCATAGTTTTGAAGTCACACATTAAAAGAAACCATTTTTCTTAGTGTTTATGGAATTACAATGGAGATACTTCGAGGATAAAAAAATACAAAGGTTTCATGCTACCTAGAGTAATTGTATATTATTTGGGATAGAGGTGGAAAATGCAGACTTTCCATGGGTATACGAGACAAGGGAGATATGAATATAAAAGAAAGAATAATAGAAGATATGGGAGTGTCTTATTATAGTAATGTTGCCTGCTTAACTGAAGTTAAATAATCTTCTTGAAAGTTATTAATGAACATAAATAAATATGGGAGGAAAGGGGATACAAACTGACAAATACAGTATTGAAACAGGAATTCTCTGAATTTTTCTTGGTAGTTATTTCCCATTTACAAGACTATCCTGAAAGCCTAAAATGGAAACAATAAGTACTAAGGCCCCTATTCAGTAAAATATTTAGGTCCTGGAGCACGTGCTTAACATTCAGCATAGGACTAATTTAATCTCTTTTCAGCAAAGTATTCAAGCAACTGAGCAGTCCCACTGAAGTCAGCGGCACTGAAAAGTTCAAACTTAAAAAGTTAAAGCCTGAATTCACAAAGGGAGTTGTGGTGGTGTGACGCTTTTCTAGGCCGTTAGAAGTTCAGTGTGATTTACGAAGCCTCAGTTAGACACCTAGGCTCCTACACAATGAGTGTGCAGGGATAGGAGGAGAGAGAGAGACTGCATAAGAGTGATTCTATACCTTTTTCATTAGAGCGCTCACCCAGGACGTGGGAGATTCAGGACCTAGATGCCCTGCACAAATGTTTCTTATATTATTTATCCACAGTGCAACAGTCAGTCTTCCACGCCCTAAGTGAGGGCCCGAACCACTGGGCTAAAAGTTATGAGGGAGGACCTCTTCTTCCTCTTCCTCTCTCCCAGAAGCTGTTTTGGGTGAACTGACCTGAGTGGCCTGCTCTGAGAGGCATGCTCAGGTTATTTTACCTCTGCAGTGAATCTCTCCTGCATTCTATATGTAAATTGTGATAAACATAGACAGAAAAAATTCAAACTGGGGAAAAAGGTTGGAATGTTTCAGCTAAAACACTGTGTATATTCGCAATGACCATATATTATTGATATGCATATTCTGAGGATTTGTACTCAATATGTGGTATAAGCGCCTATGTAAAATACCTTAATGGTTATACATTTCTCTACACAGATCGTGAAATAACTGAAATAATCTACCAGAGGACCATTAAGCCAATGGAACAAAATAAAGATAATAATGTCACAACAACACAGACAACTCCTGTGGTTAAAACCACCACCACCACCACGAAAAGTACAACATTAGAGAGTACCACCAAAGCAGCAGCTCCTGTGATCCCAAACAAACCTGGGACCACAGCAACATATCCCACAACAGGAGTAGAATCCATCACCGCAACCCCAGTGACCACTTCCACAGCTGAGACTAAACATGCAGCCACCTCTCTGTTAGCAGAAACATCCACTTCTGCTCATCCAACCTCCTCCCTAGCTGAGCCCACATCACTAATCAGCACTTCCACCTCAGAGCCAACCACAATTGCTCTTCCTGCTAGTTCAGCATCTGTTATGACCGTTGTAGCCACCTCTGCAACAGCAGAAATGTCCACATCTCCTCTAGAGACCAATTTCCGAGGTGAGACTACAGCATTACTCAGTAACAGGACAGTCGAGGGGACAACCATTGTTGCGCATCCTACCATTTCATTACCTCAGAGCACAGCTGCAGCCAGCTCTGCGAGGGAAGAGACGTCCACATCTCCTCCAGAGACCACTTCTCCAGCGGAGACAACAGCAGTAGCTACCAACTCAGTCAAGGACAGAACCACAATTGTCCTCCCAAGCAGTTCACTCTATGGGACCACAGCTGCAGTCACTTCTGCTCCACCAGTGACCTCTACGGGTCCTCTACAGACGACACCCCCAGCTGAGACTACAGCAATAATTAGTAGCATTACAGTAGAAAAGACAAGCACAATTCCTCTTCCTCTCATTACGACACCAGGGAGCACAGCTGGAGCCACCTCCAGTATACTAGAGACGTCCACATCCCCTGTAGAGTCCATGTCTCCAGCAATAACTAGCACCACTGCAACGGAAGAGACAAGGAGACTTCCCCTTTCTGCAAGTTCACTACCTGGAAGCACAGCTGCAGCCACCTCTACTGAAGGAGAAACATCCACCTCTCCTCCAGAGACAACTTCTGCAGCTGAAACTGCAGCAATGACTAGTACGACTACAAGAGAGGGGACAAGCGCAGTACCTCTTTCTACGAGCGCGCTACCTGGGAGCACAGCTATAGCCACCTCTGGTGCTCTGGAGACCTCTTCCCCAAAGGAGACGACAGCAGTAACTGGTTCCACTGCAGTAGGCGAGACAACCACAATTACTCTTCCTACTACTTCCCCCTATGAAAGCAAAGTTACAGCCACCTCCAGTATACCAGAGACCTCCACCTCTCCTGTAGAGACCACTTCTGCAGCTAAGACTACAGAAATACCTAGTACCAGCACAGCAGAAGAGACAACCACAGTTCCGTTTCCTACTGCTTCACTGCCTGGGATTACTGCTTCCACCACTTCTGTTCTTCAAAAGACCCCCACAGCCCTTCGAGAGACCACTTCCCTAGCTGAGACTGCAGCAAAAGCGAATGCCACTGCACTAGAAGAGACGAGCACAGTTGCCTTTCCTACCACTTCTCTTCCTGGAAGCACAACAGTAGCCTCTTCTCTTATTCGCGAGATCTCCACAGCGGCTCGGGAGTCCACGTCCCTGGCTGAGACTACAGCGATAACTAGTACGACTACAGCAGAAGAGACAACCACGGCTGCACTTCCCACCACTTCAACCCATAAGAGCACAGCTGTAACCACTTCTACCAGAGCAGAAACATTCACATCTCCTTTACAGACCGGTCCCTCAGAGATGACAGCAGGAACCACTGCCACAGTTGCCTTTCCTACTACTTCCCCCGTTGAAACAACGACCACTCTGAGTATCACCACACCGGCCCCTGCGGCCACATCCCTCACTGAGACCGCAACTGGAGTCACTTCCATTTTACCGTTGACATCCACGGTCCGTCTTGAGACAAGTTTGCCCTCTGAGCCCACAAGAATTCCCAGTGTCTCTACAGAAGTTGAGATAACCACAGCTGCCCTTCTTGTCACTTATCCCACCGCGACCACAAGTGCAGTCACCTCCTCTGTAGCAGAGACAGCCACAGTTGCTGTTATGGTGACTTCTCCAGCGGAGACCACAGGGACAGTGAGTCCCACCACAGCAGGTCCTAAAACATCCACATCTGCTCTGGAGACCAGTTCCTCAGCTGAGATCCCAACAGCTTTGGGCACCACCACAGAACGGGGGACACTCACAGCATCCCCTGTCACCGCTGTTCTAGCCAAGACTACTAAAACATCACCCATTGCTACAGCAGCAGAGAGAAGCACAGCGGCTCCAGTCACCACTGGCCCTGCTGAGACCACAACAACTTACACCTCCACTACAAGGAAGGGAACAACCACACCTGCCCATTTTACAACTTCCCCAGCTGAGACCTCAACTGCGTTGGGGGTCCCTATCAGAGGGGCGACAACAGCAGCTGTGACAGTCATGACGTCGCTTTCACCTACCACAGATGCTCTGACAAGTAAGGGCATTATTTTCATCTTGCGTATCCTTTGTAGTTGCAGAATTTGCTTCCCCGTGAATCCAGACCCATTTTAAGCAGGAGGGGTTTGGGTTGTCATAGTTTTGAAGTCACACATTAAAAGAAACCATTTTTCTTAGTGTTTATGGAATTACAATGGAGATACTTCGAGGATAAAAAAATACAAAGGTTTCATGCTACCTAGAGTAATTGTATATTATTTGGGATAGAGGTGGAAAATGCAGACTTTCCATGGGTATAGGAAACAAGGGAGATATGAATATAAAAGAAAGAATAATAGAAGATATGGGAGTGTCTTATTATAGTAATGTTGCCTGCTAAACTGAAGTTAAATAATCTTCTTGAAAGTTATTAATGAACATAAATAAATATGGGAGGAAAGGGGATACAAACTGACAAAAACAGTATTGAAACAGGAATTCTCTGAATTTTTCTTGGTAGTTATTTCCCATTTACAAGACTATCCTGAAAGCCTGAAATGGAAACAATAAGTACTAAGGCCCCTATTCAGTAAAATATTTAGGTCCTGGAGCACGTGCTTAACATTCAGCATAGGACTAATTTAATCTCTTTTCAGCAAAGTATTCAAGCAACTGAGCAGTCCCACTGAAGTCAGCGGCACTGAAAAGTTCAAACTTAAAAAGTTAAAGCCTGAATTCACAAAGGGAGGTGTGGTGGTGTGACGCTTTTCTAGGCCGTTAGAAGTTCAGTGTGATTTACGAAGCCTCAGTTAGACACCTAGGCTCCTACACAATGAGTGTGCAGGGATAGGAGGAGAGAGAGAGACTGCATAAGAGTGATTCTATACCTTTTTCATTAGAGCGCTCACCCAGGACGTGGGAGATTCAGGACCTAGATGCCCTGCACAAATGTTTCTTATATTATTTATCCACAGTGCAACAGTCAGTCTTCCACGCCCTAAGTGAGGGCCCGAACCACTGGGCTAAAAGTTATGAGGGAGGACCTCTTCTTCCTCTTCCTCTCTCCCAGAAGCTGTTTTGGGTGAACTGACCTGAGTGGCCTGCTCTGAGAGGCATGCTCAGGTTATTTTACCTCTGCAGTGAATCTCTCCTGCATTCTATATGTAAATTGTGATAAACATAGAAAAAATTCAAACTGGGGAAAAAGGTTGGAATGTTTCAGCTAAAACACTGTGTATATTCGCAATGACCATATATTATTGATATGCATATTCTGAGGATTTGCACTCAATATGTGGTATAAGCGCCTATGTAAAATACCTTAATGGTTATACATTTCTCTACACAGATCGTGAAATAACTGAAATAATCTACCAGAGGACCATTAAGCCAATGGAACAAAATAAAGATAATAATGTCACAACAACACAGACAACTCCTGTGGTTAAAACCACCACCACCACCACGAAAAGTACAACATTAGAGAGTACCACCAAAGCAGCAGCTCCTGTGATCCCAAACAAACCTGGGACCACAGCAACATATCCCACAACAGGAGTAGAATCCATCACCGCAACCCCAGTGACCACTTCCACAGCTGAGACTAAACATGCAGCCACCTCTCTGTTAGCAGAAACATCCACTTCTGCTCATCCAACCTCCTCCCTAGCTGAGCCCACATCACTAATCAGCACTTCCACCTCAGAGCCAACCACAATTGCTCTTCCTGCTAGTTCAGCATCTGTTATGACCGTTGTAGCCACCTCTGCAACAGCAGAAATGTCCACATCTCCTCTAGAGACCAATTTCCGAGGTGAGACTACAGCATTACTCAGTAACAGGACAGTCGAGGGGACAACCATTGTTGCGCATCCTACCATTTCATTACCTCAGAGCACAGCTGCAGCCAGCTCTGCGAGGGAAGAGACGTCCACATCTCCTCCAGAGACCACTTCTCCAGCGGAGACAACAGCAGTAGCTACCAACTCAGTCAAGGACAGAACCACAATTGTCCTCCCAAGCAGTTCACTCTATGGGACCACAGCTGCAGTCACTTCTGCTCCACCAGTGACCTCTACGGGTCCTCTACAGACGACACCCCCAGCTGAGACTACAGCAATAATTAGTAGCATTACAGTAGAAAAGACAAGCACAATTCCTCTTCCTCTCATTACGACACCAGGGAGCACAGCTGGAGCCACCTCCAGTATACTAGAGACGTCCACATCCCCTGTAGAGTCCATGTCTCCAGCAATAACTAGCACCACTGCAACGGAAGAGACAAGGAGACTTCCCCTTTCTGCAAGTTCACTACCTGAAAGCACAGCTGCAGCCACCTCTACTGAAGGAGAAACATCCACCTCTCCTCCAGAGACAACTTCTGCAGCTGAAACTGCAGCAATGACTAGTACGACTACAAGAGAGGGGACAAGCGCAGTACCTCTTTCTACGAGCGCGCTACCTGGGAGCACAGCTATAGCCACCTCTGGTGCTCTGGAGACCTCTTCCCCAAAGGAGACGACAGCAGTAACTGGTTCCACTGCAGTAGGCGAGACAACCACAATTACTCTTCCTACTACTTCCCCCTATGAAAGCAAAGTTACAGCCACCTCCAGTATACCAGAGACCTCCACCTCTCCTGTAGAGACCACTTCTGCAGCTAAGACTACAGAAATACCTAGTACCAGCACAGCAGAAGAGACAACCACAGTTCCGTTTCCTACTGCTTCACTGCCTGGGATTACTGCTTCCACCACTTCTGTTCTTCAAAAGACCCCCACAGCCCTTCGAGAGACCACTTCCCTAGCTGAGACTGCAGCAAAAGCGAATGCCACTGCACTAGAAGAGACGAGCACAGTTGCCTTTCCTACCACTTCTCTTCCTGGAAGCACAACAGTAGCCTCTTCTCTTATTCGCGAGATCTCCACAGCGGCTCGGGAGTCCACGTCCCTGGCTGAGACTACAGCGATAACTAGTACGACTACAGCAGAAGAGACAACCACGGTTGCGCCTCCCACCACTTCAACCCATAAGAGCACAGCTATAACCACTTCTACCAGAGCAGAAACATTCACATCTCCTTTACAGACCGGTCCCTCAGAGATGACAGCAGGAACCACTGCCACAGTTGCCTTTCCTACTACTTCCCCCGTTAAAACAACGACCACTCTGATTATCACCACACCGGGCCCTGCGGCCACATCCCTCACTGAGACCGCAACTGGAGTCACTTCCATTTTACCATTGACATCCACGGTCCGTCTTGAGACAAGTTTGCCCTCTGAGCCCACAAGAATTCCCAGTGTCTCTACAGAAGTTGAGATAACCACAGCTGCCCTTCTTGTCACTTATCCCACCGCGACCACAAGTGCAGTCACCTCCTCTGTAGCAGAGACAGCCACAGTTGCTGTTACGGTGACTTCTCCAGCGGAGACCACAGGGACAGTGAGTCCCACCACAGCAGGTCCTAAAACATCCACATCTGCTCTGGAGACCAGTTCCTCAGCTGAGATCCCAACAGCTTTGGGCACCACCACAGAACGGGGGACACTCACAGCATCCCCTGTCACCGCTGTTCTATCCGAGACTCCTAAAACATCACCCATTGCTACAGCAGCAGAGAGAAGCACAGCGGCTCCAGTCACCACTGGCCCTGCTGAGACCACAACAACTTACACCTCCACTACAAGGAAGGGAACAGCCACACCTGCCCATTTTACAACTTCCCCAGCTGAGACCTCAACTGCGTTGGGGGTCCCTATCAGAGGGGCGACAACAGCAGCTGTGACCGTCATAACGTCGCTTTCACCTACCACAGATGCTCTGACAAGTAAGGGCATTATTTTCATCTTGCGTATCCTTTGTAGTTGCAGAATTTGCTTCCCCGTGAATCCAGACCCATTTTAAGCAGGAAGGGTTTGGGTTGTCATAGTTTTGAAGTCACACATTAAAAGAAACCATTTTTCTTAGTGTTTATGGAATTACAATGGAGATACTTCGAGGATAAAAAAATACAAAGGTTTCATGCTACCTAGAGTAATTGTATATTATTTGGGATAGAGGTGGAAAATGCAGACTTTCCATGGGTATAGGAAACAAGGGAGATATGAATATAAAAGAAAGAATAATAGAAGATATGGGAGTGTCTTATTATAGTAATGTTGCCTGCTAAACTGAAGTTAAATAATCTTCTTGAAAGTTATTAATGAACATAAATAAATATGGGAGGAAAGGGGATACAAACTGACAAAAACAGTATTGAAACAGGAATTCTCTGAATTTTTCTTGGTAGTTATTTCCCATTTACAAGACTATCCTGAAAGCCTGAAATGGAAACAATAAGTACTAAGGCCCCTATTCCGTAAAATATTTAGGTCCTGGAGCACGTGCTTAACATTCAGCATAGGACTAATTTAATCTCTTTTCAGCAAAGTATTCAAGCAACTGAGCAGTCCCACTGAAGTCAGCGGCACTGAAAAGTTCAAACTTAAAAAGTTAAAGCCTGAATTCACAAAGGGAGGTGTGGTGGTGTGACGCTTTTCTAGGCCGTTAGAAGTTCAGTGTGATTTACGAAGCCTCAGTTAGACACCTAGGCTCCTACACAATGAGTGTGCAGGGATAGGAGGAGAGAGAGAGACTGCATAAGAGTGATTCTATACCTTTTTCATTAGAGCGCTCACCCAGGACGTGGGAGATTCAGGACCTAGATCCCCTGCACAAATGTTTCTTTTATTATTTATCCACAGTGCAACAGTCAGTCTTCCACGCCCTAAGTGAGGACCCGAACCACTGGGCTAAAAGTTATGAGGGAGGACCTCTTCTTCCTCTTCCTCTCTCCCAGAAGCTGTTTTGGGTGAACTGACCTGAGTGGCCTGCTCTGAGAGGCATGCTCAGGTTATTTTACCTCTGCAGTGAATCTCTCCTGCATTCTATATGTAAATTGTGATAAACATAGACAGAAAAAATTCAAACTGGGGAAAAAGGTTGGAATGTTTCAGCTAAAACACTGTGTATATTCACAATAACCATATATTATTGATATGCATATTCTGAGGATTTGCACTCAATATGTGGTATAAGCGCCTATGTAAAATACCTTAATGGTTATACATTTCTCCACACAGATTGTGAAATAACTGAAATAATCTACCAGAGGACCATTAAGCCAATGGAACAAAATAAAGATAATAATGTCACAACAACACAGACAACTCCTGTGGTTAAAACCACCACCACCACCACGAAAAGTACAACATTAGAGAGTACCACCAAAGCAGCAGCTCCTGTGATCCCAAACAAACCTGGGACCACAGCAACATATCCCACAACAGGAGTAGAATCCATCACCGCAACCCCAGTGACCACTTCCACAGCTGAGACTAAACATGCAGCCACCTCTCTGTTAGCAGAAACATCCACTTCTGCTCATCCAACCTCCTCCCTAGCTGAGCCCACATCACTAATCAGCACTTCCACCTCAGAGCCAACCACAATTGCTCTTCCTGCTAGTTCAGCATCTGTTATGACCGTTGTAGCCACCTCTGCAACAGCAGAAATGTCCACATCTCCTCTAGAGACCAATTTCCGAGGTGAGACTACAGCATTACTCAGTAACAGGACAGTCGAGGGGACAACCATTGTTGCGCATCCTACCATTTCATTACCTCAGAGCACAGCTGCAGCCAGCTCTGCGAGGGAAGAGACGTCCACATCTCCTCCAGAGACCACTTCTCCAGCGGAGACAACAGCAGTAGCTACCAACTCAGTCAAGGACAGAACCACAATTGTCCTCCCAAGCAGTTCACTCTATGGGACCACTGCTGCAGTCACTTCTGCTCCACCAGTGACCTCTACGGGTCCTCTACAGACGACACCCCCAGCTGAGACTACAGCAATAATTAGTAGCATTACAGTAGAAAAGACAAGCACAATTCCTCTTCCTCTCATTACGACACCAGGGAGCACAGCTGGAGCCACCTCCAGTATACTAGAGACGTCCACATCCCCTGTAGAGTCCATGTCTCCAGCAATAACTAGCACCACTGCAACGGAAGAGACAAGGAGACTTCCCCTTTCTGCAAGTTCACTACCTGGAAGCACAGCTGCAGCCACCTCTACTGAAGGAGAAACATCCACCTCTCCTCCAGAGACAACTTCTGCAGCTGAAACTGCAGCAATGACTAGTACGACTACAAGAGAGGGGACAAGCGCAGTACCTCTTTCTACGAGCGCGCTACCTGGGAGCACAGCTATAGCCACCTCTGGTGCTCTGGAGACCTCTTCCCCAAAGGAGACGACAGCAGTAACTGGTTCCACTGCAGTAGGCGAGACAACCACAATTACTCTTCCTACTACTTCCCCCTATGAAAGCAAAGTTACAGCCACCTCCAGTATACCAGAGACCTCCACCTCTCCTGTAGAGACCACTTCTGCAGCTAAGACTACAGAAATACCTAGTACCAGCACAGCAGAAGAGACAACCACAGTTCCGTTTCCTACTGCTTCACTGCCTAGGATTACTGCTTCCACCACTTCTGTTCTTCAAAAGACCCCCACAGCCCTTCGAGAGACCACTTCCCTAGCTGAGACTGCAGCAAAAGCGAATGCCACTGCACTAGAAGAGACGAGCACAGTTGCCTTTCCTACCACTTCTCTTCCTGGAAGCACAACAGTAGTCTCTTCTCTTATTCGCGAGATCTCCACAGCTGCTCGGGAGTCCACGTCCCTGGCTGAGACTACAGCGATAACTAGTACGACTACAGCAGAAGAGACAACCACGATTGCGCCTCCCACCACTTCAACCCATAAGAGCACAGCTATAACCACTTCTACCAGAGCAGAAACATTCACATCTCCTTTACAGACCGGTCCCTCAGAGATGACAGCAGGAACCACTGCCACAGTTGCCTTTCCTACTACTTCCCCCGTTAAAACAACGACCACTCTGACTATCACCACACCGGCCCCTGCGGCCACATCCCTCATTGAGACCGCAACTGGAGTCACTTCCATTTTACCGTTGACATCCACGGTTCGTCTTGAGACAAGTTTGCCCTCTGAGCCCACAAGATTTCCCAGCGTCTCTACAGAAGTTGAGATAACCACAGCTGCCCTTCTTGTCACTTATCCCACCGCGACCACAAGTGCAGTCACCTCCTCTTTACGAGAGACAGCCACAGTTCCTGTTACGGTGACTTCTCCAGCGGAGACCACAGGGACACTGACTCCCACCATAGCAGGTCCTAAAACATCCACATATGCTCTGGTGACCAGTTCCTCAGCTGAGATCCCAACAGCTTCGGGCACCACCACAGAACGGGGGACACTCACAGCATCCCCTGTCACCGCTGTTCTAGCCGAGACTACTAAAACATCACCCATTGCTACAGCAGCAGAGAGAAGCACAGCGGCTCCAGTCACCACTGGCCCTGCTGAGACCACAACAACTTACACCTCCACTACAAGACAGGGAACAACCACACCTGCCCTTTTTTCAACTTCCCTAGCTGAGACCACAACCGCTCTAGGCATACCGATCAGAGGAGAGAAAACAGCAGCTGTGACAATCACAACATCGCTTTCACCTACCACAGCTGCTTTGACAAGTAAGGGCATTGTTTTCATCTTGCCTATCCTTTGTAGTTGCAGAATTTGCTTCCCCGTGAATCCAGACCCATTTTAAGCATGAGGGGGTCTGGGTTGTCATCCTTTTGAAGTCACATATTAAAAGAAACCTTTTTTCTTAGTGTTTATGCAATTAGAATGGAAATATTTTGAGGATAAAAAAATACAAAGGTTTCATGCTACCTGGAGTAATTGGAGATTATTTGGGATAGAGGTGGCAACATGTAGACTTTCCATGGGTATAGGAAACAAGGGAGATATGAACATAAAAGAAAGATTAAAGAGAACATATGGGAGTTTCTTATTATAATAATGTTGCCTGCTTAACTGAAGTTAAATAATCTTCTTGAAAGTTATTAATGAACATAAATAAATATGGGAGGAAAGGGAATACAAACTAACAAAAAAGGTATTAAAACAGGAATTCTCTGAATTTTTCTTGGTAGTTATTTCCCATTTACAAGACTATCTTGAAAGCCTGAAATGGAAACATTAAGTACTATGGCCCAATTCAGTAAAATATTTAGTTCCTGGAGCACGTGCTTAACATTAAGCACAGGACTAAGTTAGTCTCTTTTCAGCAAAGCATTCAAGCAACTGAGCAGTCCCACTGAAGTCAGCGGCACTGAATAGTTCAAACTTAAAAAGTTAAAGCCTGAATGCACAAATGGAGGTGTGGTGCCGTGATGCTCTTCTAGGCAGTTAGAAGATCAGTGTGATTCACGAAGCCTCAGTTAGACACCTAGGCTCCTACACAATGAGTGTGCAGGGATAGGAGGAGAGAGAGAGAGAGAATGCGTAAGAGTGATTCTATATCTGTTTCATTAGAGCACTCACCCGGGACGTGGGAGATTCAGGACCCAGATCCCCTGCAGAAATGATTCTTTTATTGTTTATCCACAGTGCAACAGTCAGTCTTCCACATCCCAAGTAAGGACCCGAACCACTGGGCTGAAAGTTATGAGGGAGGACCTCCTCTTCCTCCTCCTCTCCCCGCGAAGCTGTTTTGGGTGAACTGACCTGAGTGGCCTGCTCTGGGAGGCAGGCTCAGGTTATTTTACCTCTTTATCGGGCATTGGTGGAAGTTCTGCTGGAATATTGTGTCCAGTTCTGGTGTGCACAATTCAAGAAGGATGTTGATAAATGGGAGAGGTTTCAGAGAAGAGCCCAGCAGAGAATGATTAAATCATTAGAATCATGCATTCGTGTGATGCACTCAAGGAGCTCATTCTATTTAGCTTAACAAAGAGCAGGTTAAGGGGTGACTTGATAACAATCTGTAAGGACCTGTCTTAGGAAGAAATATTTGATAATAGCTTCTTTAATATTGCAAACAAAAGTATTCCAAGACCGAATAGCTGGAAGTTGAAGCTAGACAAATTCAGCTGGGAAAAAAGTGTAAATTTTTAGAAGTGAGAATAATTAACCATTGGAACAATGTACCAAGGGTTGACGTGGATTCTCCATTACTGATAATTTTAAAATCAAGGTTGTTTAAGTTATGCTCTAATTCAAAAGGGGTTATTCTCGGGAAGTTCTATGGCTTACAGGAGGTCAGACTCGATGACCACAGTTGTTCCCTCCGGCGTTGGAATCTATGAATATGGGGTCTTGAAGAGAGTGCAAATTATAGTTACAACCACTGTGGAGCAGTATATGGGGCCTTTACTGTAATTAGGAAAGAGGCCCAGTGAATCCAAAAATGTATTCCAGAGGGAACTGCAGAGTGAGTCTCTTATGCATTCTATTTGTAAATTGTTAAAACATAGACAGAAAAAATTCAAACTGGGGAAAAATGTTGGAATGTTTCAGCTAAAACAGTGTGTACATTCACAATGACCATATATTATTGATATACATATTCTGAGGATTTGCATTCAATATGAGGTATAAGTGCCTATGTAAAATACCTTAATGGTTATACATTTCTCTACACAGATCGTGAAATAACTGAAATAATCTACCAGAGGACCATTAAGCCGGTGGAACAAAATAAAGATAATAATGTCACAACAACACAGACAACTCCTGTGGTTCAAACCACCACCACCACCACGAAAAGTACAGCATTAGAGAGTACCACCAAAGCAGCAGCTCCTGTGATCCCAAACAAACCTGGGACCACAGCAATGTATCCCACAACAGGAGCAGAATCCATCACCGCAGCCCCAGTGACCACTTCCCCAGCTGAGACTAAACATGCAGCTACCTCTCTGTTAGCAGAAACATCCACTTCTGCTCATCCAACCTCCTCCCTAGCTGAGCCCACATCACTAATCAGCACTTCCACCTCAGAGCCAACCACAATTGCTCTTCCTGCTAGTTCAACATCTGTTATGACCGTTGCAGCCACCTCTGCAACAGCAGAAACGTCCACATCTCCTCTAGAGACCACTTTCACAGGTGAGACTACAGTAGTAATTAGTACCTCTACAGTAGAGTGGGAAACTGAATGAGTTTCTCCAATGCTTACTTCAGGTATGAATGCCTAGAGAGACGGATAGGTAATGGTAACCCTCTGCTTTTTACTATAGATTTATATTTTACAGGGTTTTGCCATTATTCATATTAGAAGTAGTACTCGTGTCAGCCAGTTGTTTTGCCCAACTTAGAGGTGGCATCCTCAAAAGTACCACAACCCACTCTACGTACTGACTTCCCTTCAGATGACAACTCCCTTCTTCCCAGCCACCACTTCCCAGCCAACAAGCAAGACCTTTTCTTGGGCTAGCTTCTTTAGACAGGACCAAAAAATGCTTATTGGGAGGCTTTGGTCTTTGAAAGGTATCATTTCCAAAAGCACCTAAGGTATGTCCAGATTTTCAGTAGGACATAATCACTTAGATGCTTCTGAAAATGTAACTCTCCATGTTCAAATGTTGCTATTGTTTGTTGGGATGAGTTAGAATGCAGACTCCTTGGGGCTAAGTTCCACGCCTTGGCTGTGTGAGAGTGAAGGTCATACAGCCTTCCAGGAGTGTGCACGGAGGAGATCTCTGAGCCAGCTCTGCACAGCACAGCCTGGAGGGCACAGATGGGGAAGGCCAAGAAAGAGGCAATGAGATCCAGATTTACATAGATCTAGTGGTCCCTACATGCTGTGGAAATTAAGGCCAGTGGGAAAATGGGGAGGGGGGGAAATTGCCCCCCCTGCCAGATGGAAATTTTTCATTAGTGTTTTGTGCTCAAAAATCTTCAAAAATTCAAAACATCTCGACCAGTTCTAGTGCAAATGGTGTAAAGGGGCTGCAGGGTGAATGGCAACCTGTGCCCCCTCTGTGTGTGTCTTGGGGTCAATTTCACTTTCACAAGCCACCCACACAATGCCGCATTACTTAGGAAATATACAGGTGATGTGAGCTTCACGCTACCCTTAGTCATGGTGAACAGTATTTTACTCACTGACTAGTCTCATTTGACGTCAATGGAATATACTTAGAGTAAGGGATTATTCTGCCAGACCAAGCATGGCAGAATCTGGTCCTATGGATGTTAGGAACATAATGTCAGATGAAATTAAACACAGGCAATTGCTAAGTAATACATAGGCTTGGAAGGATGAGATTTTTATGTCAGTAAACGTCACTTCCACCGTACACACACAAACTGAAGAAACAATATTTCCATTGATAATAAAGGAAATATACAGATACGCAAAGTCAGACAAATGCTGACTTAGAACTTCTCAGAGTTTGATTTAAATAACTATTGTCTGACACCCCCCATTGACAACCCGCTAATAAAAAAATTAAAAGCTTAAAACTCAATTTTCAGAAATGTGAACATTTAAATCAGTAAAAACATTAAAAATGCTTAAAAATTAACATCTATATAATCTGTCAAAATTACAAAATAGTAAAATCAAATTCTGCCAACCCTAGTAATAGAAGGAACAGTTCTTTGATTAGATTTAATCTGCTAGGGAAACGCTATCAATGTCATCGTGGGCAGAGCACAGTGTACGAAGCTTCCGAACAGTATGAAAAAAGTGGTGCACTTTGTTATTTTGCAGAGCTCGAGAGAGTCTGATATTCCGATGCAACTGGCAGTCTAATGATAATGGATTTGTGGTTCCTTTAGGAAAATAAAAGATACTTTTTGATCCAACATAACTGCATCTATTTTATCAGCTACATATTATTACTGTCATCATGGGGGTGTTCATTGATTTTTCATTCTGTTCTTTCATTTCTTGCAGCTGTTTTGCCAACCTCAACCCCCGCTCCAGCAATTGAACATTTCACAGTGAACTTCACCATAACCAATCTCCGATATGATTCAGAACTGGGATCTTCTCATTCTACCAGGTTCAATGCTACTGAGAAAGTCTTGATCTCTTTGGTAAGTGTGACTGACTCACAGCCTTCCTGGGCAGTTTGGGATATCGGGTGCTATCGGCAGTACGACAGACTAATGACGTCCTCTCTTTGTCAGCTCAACCCAATATTTGAGAACAGCAGCATCGGCCCAGCTTATATAAGATGTGAAGTGACGGCTTACAGGTAAGGACCAGGGGCCGAGCTTATCATATTACCTACAATGTGAAGGCTGATTTTCAGTTATTTTGATCGGCATTGGACAGTCATCAGCAAATGATTTAAACATGGGATCAGATCTGACATTGGCTTTTCTGTTCTAGACCAGTGAGAGCTGGGAATGGCACCGGTGTAGATGCCATCTGCACCAACAGGCGCGACTCCACTGCTCCCCCCTTTGACAGAGTGGGTGTTTACCATGAAATCAGCAACAAGACAAACGGTATCACCATGCTGGGCCCCTACACCCTGGACAAGGACGGCCTCTGTGTCAATGGTAACCAGCTGATTTCTTAACAGCTTGTCCATTCCACGCAATTCTTTACACTAATGTAACAATAGAGACACGATATATTTGATGGACGTTAAAGATCAGGTTCCCCCGCCTCCCACCCCGGTCTGCTGCTGGTAATAGCTCACCTTAGGTGATCACTTTCCTTACAGTGTGTATGGTAACACCCATTATTTCATGTTCTCTGTGTATATAAATCTCCCCACTGTATTTTCCACTCAATGCATCCCATGAAGTGAGCTGTAGCTCAAATAAAAAATGAAAGCTTATGCTCAAATAAATTTCTTAGTCTCTGAGGTTCCACAAGTCCTCTTTTCGTATAGCAAGAGAGAGTCCCAACCCTGGAAGAGCCACAGACCATAGAAAGTCAGTGACTGTGTTATGCTCTACTGCTCTTTCCAGACCATCCTTGCTTCTACCTGTCACTTTCTTCCCTCCCCACCTCCCTAGTTGTCCTCTCATCATTTTCCCTTCTCATTCCAGGTTATAAGGAAGCACCAGCTCTGCCAAGTGAGTACAGTTCAGAATGATCCTTACTGAAAAAATTGGAGAGATACAAACTTTCAAAATTTAATAGAAGACAGGTGGTGAACTGAGCTTGTGTAGAACTGTGACTCTGCTCACAGTGGAATGGAATTGGCCCTCGAAGGAGAACTGTCCGCCGTTCCCCTGAGGCGGGAATAAAAACCCATTTGCGATTTGCATAAAGCTCCATCTGTGGAATTAGAGATGTGTTTCAGTATGTCTGTAGGGGTGAGTTCATTGATTTTTCATTCTGTTCTTTCATTTCTTGCAGCTGATTTGCCAACCTCAACCCCCGCTCCAGCAATTGAACATTTCACAGTGAACTTCACCATAACCAATCTCCGATATGATTCAGAACTGGGATCTCCTCATTCTACCAGGTTCAATGCTACTGAGAAAGTCTTGATCTCTTTGGTAAGTGTGACTGACTCACAGCCTTCCTGGGCAGTTTGGGATATCGGGTGCTATCGGCAGTACGACAGACTAATGACGTCCTCTCTTTGTCAGCTCAACCCAATATTTGAGAACAGCAGCATCGGCCCAGCTTATATAAGATGCGAAGTGACGGCTTACAGGTAAGCATCCAGGCACTGATATTTATTTATGACACTACAGTCTGAGCACGTATTTCCCCTCAATTGGTTTGGCATCATAATGAAGCGTAAATATTTCCCTCTGCATAATTAAGCCCTACGATACTTCTGTCACTGTGGATGGAAGAAGGGAACGTGTTAATGTCAGCAGAGATTTCCAGGGGACACTGAATGGTTAGAGCTTCATAAATGGCCTGTTTGCATTCTTGATTGA
The DNA here is from genome assembly GCF_965152235.1 of Eretmochelys imbricata. Lineage (NCBI taxonomy): Eukaryota > Metazoa > Chordata > Testudines > Cheloniidae > Eretmochelys > Eretmochelys imbricata. Next base: position 7,597,023 of record NC_135596.1, read on the forward strand.
TAGAACGTCATTAAGGGGATTATTTTACATTCCATCAGTGGGTTTACTTATGAATTACCATGTTATGGTAACAATGAGGTCCCAGAATGAAACATCTAATTTCAAAATTAGCAAACAATTTAAACATGTGATCAAATCTGGCATTGGCTTTTCTGTTCTAGACCGGTGAGAGCTGGGAATGGCACCGGTGTAGATGCCATCTGCACCCACAGGCGCGACTCCACTGCTCCCCCCTTTGACAGAGTGGGTGTTTACCATGAAATCAGCAACAAGACAAACGGTATCACCACGCTGGGCCCCTACACCCTGGACAAGGACAGCCTCTGTGTCAATGGTAACCAGCTGATTTCTTGACAGCTTGTCCATTCCACGTAATTCTTTGCACTGCTGTAACAATAGAGACACCATATATTTGATGGACGTTTAAGATCACATATAGCAAGAAAGAGTCCCAGCCCCGGAATAGCCACAGACCATAGAGAGTCAGTGACTGTGTTATGCCCTACTGCTCTTTCCGGACCATCCTTGCTTCTACCTGTCACTTTCTTCCCTCCCCACCTCTCCAGTTGCCCTCTCATCATTTTCCCTTCTCATTCCAGGCTATAACGAAGCACCAGCTCTGCCAAGTGAGTATAGTTCAGAATGATCCTTACTGAAAAAATTGGAAAGATACTAACTTTCAAAATTTAATGGAAGACAGGTGGTGAATAGTGCTTGTGTAGAACTGTGACTCTGCTCACAAAAAGAAAAGGAGGACTTGTGGCACCTTAGAGACTAACAAATTTATTTGAGCATAAGCTTTCGTGAGCTACAGCTCACATCATCGGATGCATTCAGTGGTAAATACAGTGGGGAGATTTATATACACAGAGAACATGAAATAATGGGTGTTACCATACACACTGTAAGGAAAGTGATCCCTTAAGATGAGCTATTACCAGCAGGAGAGCAGGGCGGGGAGTGGGGGGAACCTTTTGTAGCGATAATCAAGTTGGGCTATTTCCAGCAGTTGACAAGAACGTCTGAGGAACAGCGGGGGGCAGGGAGGGGAGGCTAAACATGGGGAAATTGTTTCATTTTGTGTAATGACCCATCCACTCCCAGTCTTTATTCAAGCCTAAGTTAATTGTATCCAGTTTGCAAATTAATTCCAATTCAGCAGTCTCTCGTTGGAGTCTGTTTTTGAAGTTTTTTTATTGAAGAATTGCCACTTTTAGGTCTGTAATCAAGTGACCAAAGAGATTGAAGTGTTCTCCGACTGGTTTTTGAATGTTATAATTCTTGACGTCTGATTTGTGTCAGTTTATTCTTTTACGTAGAGACTGTCCAGTTTGGCCAATGTACATGGCAGAGGGGCATTGCCGACACATGATGGCATATATCATATTGGTAGATGTGCAGGTGAACGAGCCTCTGATAGTGTGGCTGATGTGATTAGGCCCTATGATGGTGTCCCCTGAATACGTATGTGGACACAGTTGGCAACGGGCTTTGTTGCAAGGATAGGTTCCTGGGTTAGTGGTTCTGTTATGTGGTGTGTGGTTGCTGGTGAATATTTGCTTCAGGTTGGGGGGCTGTCTGTAAGCAACGACTGGCCTGTCTCCCAAGATCTGTGAGAGTGATGAGTCGTCCTTCAGGATAGGTTGTAGATCCTTGATGATGCATTGGACAGGTTTTAGTTGGTTGGGGTAATTGTATCCAGTTTGCAAATTAATTCCAATTCAGCAGTCTCTCGTTGGAGTCTGTTTTTGAAGTTTTTTTGTTGAAGAATTGCCACTTTTAGGTCTGTAATCAAGTGACCAAAGAGATTGAAGTGTTCTCCAACTGGTTTTTGAATGTTATAATTCTTGACGTCTGATTTGTGTCAGTTTATTCTTTTACGTAGAGACTGTCCAGTTTGGCCAATGTACATGGCAGAGGGGCCAATTTAGTTGGGGGCTGAAGGTGATGGCTAGTGGCGTTCTGTTATTTTCTTTGTTGGGCCTGTCCTGTAGTAGGTAAGTTCTGGGTACTCTTCTGGCTCTGTTAATCTGTTTCTTCACTTCCACAGGTGGGTATTGTAGTTGTAAGAATGCTTGATAGAGATCTTGTGTTTGTCTCTGCCTGAGGGGTTGGAGCAAATACAGTAGTATCGTAGAGCTTGGCTGTAGACGATGGATCGTGTGGTGTGGTCTGGGTGAAAGCTGGAGGCATGTAGGTAGGCATAGCGGTCAGTAGGTTTCCGGTATTGGGTGGTGTTTATGTGACCATCACTTATTAGCACTGTAATGTCCAGGAATGGAATGGAATTAGCCCTCGAAGGAGAACTGTCCGCCGTTCCCCTGAAGCAGGAATAAAAACCCATTTGCAATTTGCATAAAGCTCCATCTGTGGAATTAGAGATGTGTTTCAGTATGTCTGTAGGGGTGAGTTCATTGATATTTCATTGTGTTCTTTCTTTTTTTACAGCTGTTTTGCCAACCTCAACCCCCGCTCCAGCAATTGACCATTTCACAGTGAACTTCACCATAACCAACCTCCGATATGATTCAGAACTGGGAACTCCTCATTCTACCAGGTTCAAAGCTACTGAGAAAGTCTTGATCTCTTTGGTAAGTGTGACTGACTCACAGCCTTCCTGGGCAGTTTGGGATATCGGGTGCTATCGGCAGTACGACAGACTAATGACGTCCTCTCTTTGTCAGCTCAACCCAATATTTGAGAACAGCAGCATCGGCCCAGCTTATATAAGATGCGAAGTGATGGCTTACAGGTAAGGATCCAGGCACTGATATTTATTTATGACACTACAGTCTGAGCACATATTTCCCCTCAATTGGTTTGGCATCATAATGAAGTGTAAATATTTCCCTCTTGCATAATTAAGCCCTATGATACTTCTGTCACTGTGGATGGAAGAAGGGAACGTGTTAATGTCAGCAGAGATTTCTGGGGGACACTGAATGGTTAGAGCTTTATAAATGGCCTGTTTGCATTATTGATTGATAGAATGTCGTTAAGGGGAGTATTTTACATTCCATCAGTGGGTTTACTTATGAATTACCATGTTATGGTAACAATGAGGTCCCAGAATGAAACATCTAACTTCAAAATTAGCAAACAATTTAAACATGTGATCAAATCTGATATTGGCTTTTCTGTTCTAGACCGGTGAGAGCTGGGAATGGCACTGGTGTAGATGCCATCTGCACCAACAGGCGCGACTCCACTGCTCCCCCCTTTGACAGAGTGGGTGTTTACCATGAAATCAGCAACAAGACAAATGGTATCACCACGCTGGGCCCCTACACCCTGGACAAGGACAGCCTCTGTGTCAGTGGTAACCAGCTGATTTCTTAACAGCTTGTCCATTCCACGTAATTCTTTGCACTGCTGTAACAATAGAGACACCATATATTTGATCAAAACACCAATAAATGGACACACCAAGAAATTCCCAAGAGCTATGAAGCACCATTGGAATCTGAAGAGTATGAAATGTCTTCCTGATCTGACTTCAATTGGGTGCATCTTGAAGCTCACTGGTCAATCGTGTTTAAATTGGGTCATCATATAATAAAGAGAGATGGGGCTGAACTGGAACATTGTATCTGAGGGCCCTGCACTCTGGGGATATGTGAACCCTCTTACTGCACATTTATAGCAAGACAGTCACCAAATGAGCACTGTTCCGTAATGCATGTGCAGCGACTTGAGCGATGTAGGAGACTACGTCCCAGTGACAATTAATGGGATTTAGTCTTCTAAATCAATTAGGTATTTTTGAGCTTTTTATCCAAATAGTACACATAGCTTTTATCTCCGAGTTCCAGTTCTTTAAGATTATAGTAAAATACACCCGTTCTTAAACAACAGGGTTACTTATTTGATAGATACACATTTACAGCTCTTCTGTTGGTCCATTCCTGAGTTATCTGTTTTATGATCCTCTTTCATTTTTTATTCTCTCTGTCCATAGCTGTGCTTCTTAATGATAATCTCTGTTCCTTTCCAGAATACAATGAAGCACTTCTTGGACCGAGTAAGTGTTTTACCAAATTAATTCATACTAAAGCCTTCAAAGGAAAATTAGTGGAGAACGAATTCTTGAAAGCCCTGTAGAAGTGTAGAGTTCTGTTGGGATTGAGGGTGTCTTTGAGGGTGAAGAAGGCTTTGTATGTTGCTATGTTATTATCCTTTCTCTCCAATATCACAGCTCTGAGTCTAACTACCCCACAAAGTCCAACAGCTGTGCATTTCACACTGAACTTCACCTTAACCAACCTCCGCTACACCACAGCCATGGGGACACCGGGTTCCCTCAAATTCAATTCTACAGAGAAAACAATACTGTATTATGTAAGTCTGACAGACACACGCTGCCTGGCCTGTTTCATTTGTTGGCTCTTGTGCTCTCCCTCTTTGCACACCCCCTTCTCCCCCCACACTCGTGTCAGACTCAGGAAATGATCTTTTCTTTGACAGATTGAGCCTCTGCTCAGAAACAGCAGCATTGGCCCTGTCTACACTGGATGCAAAGCGATGGCATTTAGGTAAGAGCTCTGTTGTTGGGGTGGTTCCATTGTTTTGACAGACACTAACTGGGCCAAGGCCCCTGGCAGTTGTAAAGCAGCATAATTTTTTATAACTCACGTTTCCCCCAACTGAGATCTGCCCGTGTAACCTTATGACTTAATTCTTCCTCCCTTGTTTCCTGTCTATCAATGTTCATATTGCAATTTGGAAAGTCAGTCCAAGTCACCCCCTTTCATGATTTCATTTCATTATTGGGTCTGTGAATTAAAACCCCCTAACTGTGCAATACAGCTGCTGTGATTGTGAATGAAGATTGATTGTCACTGGGTTTCTCAATCGTCAGCTTTCGCAGTAACATAAATAAGGCCGGTGATTTTCTGTCCATGTCAGACGTGTTCTAAAGCCCATCTGTGACCCTCCAGGTCTGTGAATAACAGGGACACCAGGATCGATGCTGCCTGCAGCTACAAAAACAACCCCGCAGTCGCCACGTTTGACAGAGTGACGCTTTATCATGAGCTGAGTGGCATGACAAAGGGCATCACCAAGCTAGGACCCTACACCCTGGAGAGTAACAGCCTTTATGTGAACGGTAAACATCCAGAGAGAACATCCGAAGTTGCCTTAGGGGTCACCTGGAGACTTTAATTCATGCTTTCTCTTCGTCGGGGCTTGAGCTCTCTAGTAGCACATGATGAACTTCCCCTTCCGTCGACGATGATTTCCAGTTTATGGCAGTCCACAGGCTTTGGCACAAGGACTAAGCCAGTCCAGCGTGTTGGTGCTGTCACGGAGGTTCTTCATTTAGCTAATAGCTACGTTAAAAAGCTCACTGCTGTCTTCATCGAAATCAAACAAGGACCCACTCTGATTGCCATTGGTTAGGTGGATAAAACTGCTGTCAAAAACCACCCTTAACCCTTTTTTTCAAATTTATTTATTTAGGCTTCCGCCTTTCAGACATAGCTACTACTACAAAACCTCCTCCCACGGTGGCTCCAGAGAACGTGGGGTATCTGCTCAACTTCAAAATAATCAATGTAAACCTAACCAACACAGACCCGAAGTCTTTGGCCTACCAACTATTACAGAAAGACATTGCGGACAAGGTGAGATGCCACCTTTCAGAAGCCGTCTTGGCTATTCCATCTGATTTTCACACCAACTTCCATAAACAGTTTGATGAGTTTTAATTGTTGACCTTCAAAATGTGGACAAAGAATTCTCAAGCTTTCAAATTTCAACCAGCTCCGCTGCTGCCAGTCCCAATAGAGCCTGTGCATTGTGTAACATAATTCTTGAGAAGCGGCAGGATTTGTTACGTTAGAGGGGGGTCTCCATGCTTCAGAGCAATCACAAGACTTGATCACCTCTAAAAGAGACAAGGTGGAGGCCATCTATTAAACCCAGCCTGTAGGCACCTGTACCTTAATGACCAAATTTAGGAGTAGGCACAAACTGATCCCAACATCTGCAGGTGTAACTCACTGGTGAGTGTGTAACAGGTCCTCCTCCAGGCCTGACCCACAGAGTACATGAGTCTGTTACACCACTATCTAGAGAAAGAGCAATTGATGCTCTTAGCTCTGCAGGTTGCCCATTCAATGGCTGGAGTGTTAACTAAAATGGCAGCCAGTGATAATCTCTGTTGGTGATGGGATAAAATGAGAAGGGCTGCCACGCTCAAAGTCAGGTTGGCACCATGAGAACACTTACCACACGATGCAGATTTCAAATATAAAATCAGTCACATCTTCAACCATGGTCGGGTCTTTCTATTGCCCTAAAGCATCAGGCATGAGGTCACCCCTTACTACTGGAGATATCTAATGATGTGTTTCTTTCAGATTAACCAGCTGTACAAAAAGAGTGAACTTCAAGGCAAATTCCTGTTCTGCAGCGTCACAGGCTTGAGGTTTGTGCTACGATTCAGTTTGGTTTATTAAAGGGCGTGGATGCTCATGCCTTTCCCTGTGTACCCTGCTCCCTTGCTCTTTGCAAAATTCCTCTCTGCTCCAAGTGTGACGAGCAGTTTAGTTCATGCCCTGTCTGAATAACTCACAGGAGCCACTCCCTTACCCCTTTGTTCTCACGCACATGCCCAGGGTTTAAATATCAGGGATTAAACTCAGTAAAAGGCTTGAGGCCGTGCACCACGCTGTAGCTGGTCTCCCAAGGGGTCAGACTCTACTTCTGAGAGTGAGTCATGAACTCTGGCTGTTAAGGGACAGATGAGCTGGAGACGGACTGCCCTCCAAAGACATGCCTGGGCTCAGCTCTGCTGGCCCCTGGAAGCGCTGCTCATGCCAACAGAACTGTCACCAAACTACCTGTTTCCTTACTTGGCATTTCATGCAATTAGCATTCTTCACAAAACCGGGGTCGTAGGGAGACTCACGGGCTGGGTCACGAGACCCCCCCACTCTCACCTCCAGGGAACTGGTCTGAATCTGTCCCAGGTTGGTGGGGGACCAAAGTCATTTGTATTCCATGGAGGGTCGGTGGTCCATGGGGAATGAGATGGGTGGTTCTTACTCTAGTTCCCACTAGACAAGTGTCCACATCAAACCTTTCCCTCCCCCACCCCACCCGGTATCCTTGACTAGGATTTTCAAAGGGAGTTAAGCATCCGACTCCCATTGACTTTCATGGGGATTTGAGCACCTTTAGGGCCCCTTTGAAAATCCCAGCGCTTGTTGGCAATCTCAGCAGAGGACAAGGTTGGAATGGATCGTACCGATAAAACCCCTCCTTTCTTTTAGCCCCCACAGAGCTGGCCTCTACCGGTTTAGGAACACTGGTGTGAGACTTTGTAAGGGGAGCAGGTGGCTGGTCTGTGGCTAAAGAGCCATTTTGTGTCTCCAGGGCTGTACGCAGCACCATCTTACTGTAAAACCTCCATTAACATTTCAAATAGCAGCATGGCCCATAAAAAGGTGATTCTCTGAGGGCCGATTTGTTTAAGAGCCTTGACCTCTCTGCCCCCAGGATTGGCTCTGTAGTGGTCGACTGCCAGTGCTACTTCAAGTCAGCACCCAATCGCAGCGAGGAGACCGTTCTAAGCACATTTCAGGATGGAACGAAGAACGCAAGCGCACAATGGCTGGGGGACAGCTACCAGCTGCAGGGAGCCAGGGTGAATGGTATGTAAGCCGTACAGAAGAGCTGGCTGCCCAACTTTCATTCTGGTTAATCCAGATCTCCACGGCTGATGAGAAAGTCTCTGCCTTTCTTCTCTTCCACCAAGACGCCTCTACCTCCCTGCTCTGAGCCGGTGAATTCCCAGAGCGCATGTGCCCATTTCCTGGCCCATCATGTTTGGCTCCACCCAACATGTCGGGTCCCCAGTGACACGCTCAGCCTTTCATCATTAGACAAGGGGAGGGTTAATTGGAACCATTCATTGGGATTTCAGAAAGTTTGGATGTTTTGAATTAAAAAACTGATATGCAAAATCCCCAAGAAATGACAGGAAGACTGGGGCTTTCAAAGTGGATTAAGGGAGTTTGGCACCCAAATTCCACTGAAATTCAAATTCAGCTAATGCCTCAAGGCTCCTTCCTGTCTCCCCATCTTAAACCAGGACAGCTCTGGTCCAATGGGCCTTTGCCTGCTTCTCTTCACTGTATTTTTGACTGGTTTCTTTTCTTTCTTCTCAGTTTTGGGGACAGTTATTAAGCCAGTGACTCAGCCTCCCGTCAGTGCTGAGCAAGAGACTTTCAGGTTAAACTTCACCATCACTAACCTCTTCTACTCATCAGAACTGAAACAACCCAATTCAAATTATCATCGACTGAACAAGCGGAAGATTGAGAAAGCGGTAAAGTTCTAAGGGGTCTGCAACGGGGCCCGATCCTGGTCCCCCGGGAATTTTTCTCTTTGTTTCACTAGTATTCCTTTCTCTTGTTCAAACATAATTTGATACACTTCTGTTTGTGCCCACATGGCAATAATTATTTTTTCCTTTTCCACCCAGCTTGACAATATTTTCAGAAATAGCAGCATCCAGAAGTACTTCACTGGCTGTTCAGTTGAAAGCTTTAGGTATGTCTCTTCTCACGGGCTGTCACATGAGAATTGTTATTCTTTAACTTCCAATGAAATGTTTATTGAAAGTCTCACTCAGGAGCCTATGCTGGTTCCTGTAATTTGAGGGTACTGCGTTTGTCTGTCTGCCGTAGCCCTAACCTCAGTGAGATGCATGGAGGGTTTTCGCTGGAGGGAAAAGAAAATCACATTCACACTCGCTCATTTTTTTGCCTTGCCTCAAATGTTTCTACAAATGCAAAGAAAAGGGCTTTTATTTGTGCTGGGAAAGTCATTTTCATGCACAACTAATCTCTAGACAAAAGCAGATAATATAGATGTGGGTGAAATTAAGCAGCTTTGCAAAAGCATAATGAAAACTGACCAGCCCAGACTACAAAACCCACTAACCCACCCTTCTCCACAATCCCGGATGATAATAGGTGGGTGGGGGGGAGAAGGCATGAGTTTGATTTGTCCAGCAGAAAAGTGACTTGTCCAGCTCCTTCCTCTTTTTCTAAAAAGAGAGGTAACTTAAAGGTGAAAACCAGCCTGCGTGCTAATGAAGATTGCTCTGAGAGCTGAGCATGAACACCGCCTTGACCTGTTCATCACTCTTTCAATTGACTTTCATCCTTGTTTCACCCTCCTGGTCTATCTCACTCAGTACATTTCAGCATGCTCTGTTGTGTTCCTCCCCCTACATCAATGGCTTGTGGTTTGCATTTTCCAGGCCCATCTTCAGAACAATGTACACTGGTATTAATGCCGTCTGCAAATTTACGCTGGACAGCACCTCCAGGGCCTTTCAAAGAGAAGAAGTGTATGAGGAGTTTAAACGTCTCACCAACGGAGTTACTCAGCTCGGGAACAGCTACACTCTAGACAAGGATAGCTTGCTTGTTAATGGTGAGTGGCAGGGCAGAGCCCTGGAACCTTGAGCAAGTTTGGGATGATTTAATTGGGGATTGATCCTGCTTTGAGCAGGGGGTTGGACTAGATGACCTCCTGAGGTCCCTTCCAACCCTGATATTCTATGATTCTAAGTTGCTGCGGTTGAGGTTCTGCTGGAATTTTGGAACCTGCTTTCTTGCTGTTCTCCTTTTCTTCACAAGTTCCTCTTTTCTTTCCAGATTATTCTCCTCTCAATACAACGGCAGGAGAGCCGGGTAGATCGGGTAAGTGTTTTTGAGACGCAATCCGCATTAAAGGTACTGACCAGACGTTAAGTGTCAGAAAGTTAATACGGAACATGCACAGACATGGGTTTAGACTGACGTCTCCATGGCTTCGGGGACAAGAGTGTAGAGAACTGGCTCTCCCAGCAGGGAGCCAGCACTCAAGCAGGGACAGTTAGAGTCATGGGTGAGTAGCAGGTATAGATACCCTGGGGAGAGCACAACTCTGACAGTGGTTCCAGTCACCATTTGGGCCTGTCAAACTTGACCTCGCCAATACTGGCAACAAACAAATGCAAAAGAGCAACAAGCCTGGCCATGGTGAATCCATTACACATGTGGAACTCATGGGAAATCCTGGCATTATCCACCCAGCACTGCAGCTTGTCCACCGAACAGAGCAGTAACATCTGCTTCCCCTGCACACCAGGCTTCTCCTCAGACCTATAGAGAGTCAGAGTTTGAAGCCAGAAGGGACCAGCTAGTCTGACTGCCTGTACATCACAGGCCACCGGCCCCCCTTCCTCCCCCGCCAGCTACCCCCCACCATGCCCACCAGCCAGAATTAGATCCAAGCGTTACAGGCCTCAGGAGACTAACCTACTACATGCCACAGGCAGAGAACAGGAAGGATGGAGATGCACCGAGAGACCTGATCAATGGCTAAGAGGGGAGTTTGCTATCCAGGAACCATTCAGTCCTGGGCCTCCCTGCTGCAGCTGCCAATAGAGAGCCCAATTACTGCCTGCTGTAGCGGTGTTTTACTGACATGGACATTTTTGCACTAGAAACTCACAGGCCACTGCACATCCATCCCTTGATTACGGCACTTAAATAAAGAGAAGTAAACTTGAAAAGACATAGGGAGCATTTAACATCCAGCTTTTTCCCCTTCCCACATTTTCAAACCTCCCCTTTAAGTTGAGAAGTGCCCTTGAAATTTGGCCGTAGCAAGAATTCTGCCAAATCACCAGCCGGGCCTTGTGTGTAATCTTGTTTCAGACCAAAATGACTGTGAATTTAGAGATCTGTAATTCATCCTTTTGTCCTTCCAGAGCTCCCATTCTGGGCGATAATCCTCATCTGCCTCTCAGCGTTGCTTGGCTTGATTCTCCTCCTCCTCCTGTGCTTCTTGGTAAGTGGCCACTCTGCTCTCCTGCCTCCTCAGATTCACAGGTACCCTTGTGGCCCAGTGAGTGGAAAGAGGGGAATTAGGGAATCGGGCATCCTGTCTGATTTAGACACACTGAAAGTAAATCCTACCAATGAACTAGTAAGCTAGGAGCAAATAGGGAACACAAGTGGGCTGGCAACACACATGGAAAAACAATAAGCATTTTGGGCCAAATCCTCCCTGCTTTACTCGTGTGACTTCCATTGGGACTGCTCACATGAGTGAGGAGAGGAATGTGGCCCACTGAATATGTAATTAAGGAAGAAGGTTGAAGAGCATAAAGGAGGGATATGGAGAAAACCAGGAAAGTGGAGGTAAGGTCAACCCCAAAAAAGACCAGTGGTTTCTTTTTCTTGCTCTTCCCAAACACTCTCCCATCCCTAAATCTCAGCAGAATGGTGGGGACACAGAGCTACTGAGTGCAGAAGGTTCAATACCTTTATACAAATTACCAGCTTCGGGAATCACACTGAATACTTCCCATTCCAACTTCTTAGCAATAGGAAGAAAGCTGAAGTCCCCTTCCAGGGACAGACTCGAGCTGCATCTCTGCTACACAGGATGTGGATGGGTGGATCCTCTTCTAATCTCCCAGCAGGGACACTACTGGGGACCTGAGGGTAGGGGGGAAAGCTGCTCCTTTTTAGTGTCCTCTGTTCCCAGGGCTCTCACAACCCAAGTTCTGTATCCTGCTTTCCAGATAGGCCAACAAAGGTTGCAAAGAGAAAACTGGTTAATTGTACTCAGATGTTCAAGAAGGAAACAGCTGGCCATTCTGAACAAGGAACTTTGGAAAGGAGAGAGACTTAGGGCAGGTCCACGCTACGGGGCTAAATTGACCTAAGTTACGCAACTCCAGCTACGTGAATAATGTAGCTGGAGTCCACGTACCTTAGGTCGACACCGCGCTGGGTTGATGGGAGAAACTCTCCCATCGACTTACCTTATGCTTCTCGTTCCGGTGGAGTACCGGAGTTGACGAGAGAGTGATCGACGGTCAATTTAGCAGGTCTTCACTAGACCCGCTAAATCGATCCCCAGTGGATCAATCGCTGCGCGTTGATCCCCCAGTAAGTGGAGACAAGGTTCCGGTGGAGTACCGGAGTTGACGAGAGAGTGATCGACGGTCAATTTAGCAGGTCTTCACTAGACCCGCTAAATCGATCCCCAGTGGATCAATCGCTGCGCGTTGATCCCCCAGTAAGTGGAGACAAGCCCTTAGGGCCTGAAACTGGAGGCTCTGCCAGGGACTGGCTTTGTGGCCTTGGGTCAGTCATTCTACCTCTGCCTCTGAGTCACATCATCTGTAAAATGAGGATAATATTTACCAACCCGATAAAGCACTCTTAGGCCCTCAGAGGAAAGGTGATACAAAGGGTCACATTTCTCACATTAACGTTGCTTCCTTCCCACCAGATTGCCTTTTGCCTGAGAAGAAAGGGAGGCGGGTACGACGTCCAACAGAGCGCACATGGGGTCTATTTCCCACATCTGGACATGAGAAAAATGCACTGACGAACACACCGCTGAGACGAACTCCTTGCACTCTGAAGTGTCTCTTCTCACTGACTCATTCATCCACCAAGAGAGAAAAAATGTTTACAACTGCAGTAAAGAATGTTCTATTTTTCCCTTAGTAAATTATGATTAGCCTGGGACACATCTTTCCTTGTGGCCTTGAGACAGAAAATCTTTGCACTGATCCCAGGAATTATCTTGTACTGTGGAAAAACTGCCAGCAACGAAGATGTGTTGGGGACAGATATTTATTTTTTTATGCACGGTGAGATTTTGAGCAAATGTTACACATCCAAAAAAATAAAACAGAAAATGAAGTGAACACGAGATGTATGCAGTCTACAGTGTTCTGTAGTTTTTCTGAAGGGGGAGATTAAAATTATGCTCATTTATGGTGTTTAGGTTCTGACTATTGGAAATGAACAAAACCAAAAAAAAAGCACTTTAATTCTACTTTGTTTTTTTTTTTCTGCTTTATAATTAAAAAGAAATTATATGTGTATGTCTTTTAAACAAATGAGAAATTTTATATTTTAAATGATGCCAGGAGATTTTTTTTTTTTTTTTTTTTGGTTAAAGATGCATTGTTAAAGATACTTCTTTGTGAATTTGTGAGACTGTTGTCCCATGTCACTCAGGATAGATACTGCAACACAGACTGCAATTCAGAAATAAAGTATCAGAAATCATTCCCTGGGAATTTATTTTATTCAGCATCTAAAAAAATCCCTTTGTGAGGTTCTCTTTGCTTTTGGCTGGGTGCTGAAGAGGCAGAGTAGTCTGTGGGGTGGGATCAAAGAAAAGATGTCTAAGTCTGGCCCTAAAGAAGCCTTAAATTAAATCAGTTTGGTCCTTCCAGGGGAGATTGTTATTAACAAGAGAGCGACTAGCATTTTCCCAGGATCGCAAGCCCAAGTCAGCAGTAGCTGAATGCTGATACTATCTGAGAGCTGTTTTTTGGTCTATGTGACTTACGTTGTTCCCTTCAATAATCACCTTCAAATTAGCAGTATCGTTCCCTTTTGCTGGCAGTCTCAGTGGAGAAGCCAGGGCCTGACCGGATCATGGAGACTGGATTCCTCTCTCACCTCTCAGAGGTAATCTTGGCAGAACAAGATTGAGGCACACAGGCCAGGGCAAGATGAGGGGAAACCAGCCTGGCTGTCATTCACACTATCTCTGTTCTGTGGATAAACAGTCTCCACTCCAGGACTGTTGATCTGATACCTTTTCATCAGCCTGAAATTCACATATGAAAGTCTGCTTCCAAAAGCATTGTCCCTGCAGGTACACCTTTCATAGAATCTGCTACAAAATAAACCCGGGGGCAGCAAACGACAGGCAAAATCATTATAGGCCACGAAAAAGGAACTGGGCTGAGAACACTTGCAAACAATGGAAGCAGAGGCTGTTAGCACTTCACCGAATACAACCCTGCTTTCATGAGGAGGAGCATGTCTCACTTTCCCTCTGTGGGGCCACTCACTTCAGACACCCTCCCCCCCACCCCCCAAAGGCTTCGATTCAGCAAAGTACTTGGGCACATGTGCTGAAATCCCAGAGGGAAGAGGCTGTGTGTTTCGCTGAATAGGTCTGGGGTTATTCCCATGTTTAGAACAAGTCCGTTACAATTAAACCAATTCTCCCCAACCTTCCAGAAGCGCCTCTGTCATTCGGCTGCTGCTCTTCTCCTTCTCCATAGTCAGAGCGCCCCGAGAGCCAAAGGCCATGGCTCTCTTGAGTGCCTTGGATGATCCATCCTAGGTACTTATATGGCCCCATCACTGTCGTATCTGAGCTTCTCGCAATTTTTAATACAGTAGGATCCCGTTTATCTGACCCTCCATCAGCTGACCCAGATCAGAGGTGATCTCTCCTGCAACTGCAAGAGAGCGTTGCAGCCTTGCACTTTCCCATCCTCTGGATTATCCAATCTGGCCCCGGTCCCAATTAAGTCGGATAAAGGGGGTTCGGCTGTGAGCCAGGGAAGTGCGATTATCCCCATTTTACAGGAAGGGGATTGCGACACAGAACTCCAACCAGATTTGTAAAGGCCCAAGGTCACACAGGAAGTTTGTGGCAGAGGAGAGTCTCCCACCTCCTAGGCTAGTGCCCTAGCCCCGGGGCTGTTGCTCCTTTGACTAGCACACACCTCATACAGTACACTTTAATCAACAGGGAGCTGGCCACTGTATTTGTACAATTGGATTAAACAGGCCGACTCGTGGTCGCCTCTTTACTTGTAACTTTGAGGTCCTGATTCTCCATTGCCCTGTACCGAGTGCAGCCATTCACAGCAGCCCAACGTGAGTGTGAGCCGCTGCCATTCCCTGCTGGGAGCATTTTACACCCAAAATTTTCTCCGGTGCCACTGGCTGATCAAAGTCTAGGGAAACAGAAAATCAGCCGAGTCTTTCAGAACTAACTTCAAGCAAATAAAGATCCAATAAAAAATATTACCTCACCTACCCTGTCACTCTCATATCCTGGGATCAACTCGGCTACAACAACACTGCAAACATCAAACATACAGCCAGCTTGCAGGTCATCAAACAACCCCTTCTGCACAGCAGACATTAAAATGGCAAGTAGACTATTAAATTGGATTTTTCCTTCTATGGAAAGCCACCTTTAATAATAAAACAGGGCTGTCTGAGAAATTGAAAATAGCACCCCAGGTCTGGTTACATTCAATGTGAGCAAACAAGACAGGCCCAACCAGTAATATTTTATACACACATGCACACACGGCTTCAGAAGGGCTAATCTCCCAAAGCTGTGGAAAACTATGAATGAAATTGATTGGGATGAAAAATTTTGCTGGAAAAATGTGATTGAAAAAAGGGGGAAATAAGATAGCAATCGGTATACATTAGAAGTTATGGAGTGTATAAAATTGATAAGGGAAGCTAAAGGTATCAGGGAATAATCCATAGCTGACAAGGTTAAGGACAAAAAGGAGGAGTTTAAGTATATTAGGAACAAAAGAAGTTCTAGTTTAGGCCCATTGCTAGATGCAAATGGTAAAACTTAATAATGATGCAGAAAAGGCAGAAGTGTTCAATAAATATTTCTGTTCTGTATACTGTATTTGGAAAGAAGAAGGATGATATTCTTGTATTGCATGAGGATGATGTACTACATTCCAGTCCGTTAGTAACTAAGGAGGATGTTAAACATCATGTACTAAGGACAAATGTTTTTAGATCAGCAGGCCTGTAAAACTTGCATTCAAGATTTCTAAAAGAGCTGGATGAGGAGATCTCTAGCCCACTAGTGTTAATTTTCAATAACTCTTGGAATACTGAGAAAATTCCAGAAGACTTGTAGAGTGCTGATACTGTGCCAATACTGAAAAAAAGGACAAGCGGGATGATCTCGGTAATTATAGGCCAGTTAGCCTAACATCAATCCTGAGCAAAACAATGGAAAAGCTAATAGGAAAAGCTAATAATAATCAATAAAGAACTAAAGGATAGAAATATAATTAAGGTCAGACAATGTGGTTTTATGGAAAGTAGGACCTGTCAAACAAATCTGATTTCATTCTTTGATGAGATTACAAGTTTGGCTGAGAAAGTTAACTGTGTAAATACAGTATACTCAGACTTTCGTAAGGCATTTGACATTCTGATTAAAAAAATAGCACTACACAATATCACTAAAGCACACGGTAGGGTTAAGAGTTAGCTAAGTGATAGATCTCAAAAGTAGTTGTCAATAGTGACTGGATTACAGCGTACAAGTACCTTCAGGCGGAGTGAATACCAGGTACTCAATGGCTCGTTAGTGGAGAAAGGCAGAACAAGAACCAACGCTTGGAAGCTGAAGCCAGACAAATTCAAATTTGCAATGTAGACACAAATTTTTAAACTTTGAGGGTGATTAACCGCTGGAACAAACTACTAAGGGCAGTGGTGGATTCACCATTCCTTGAGGTCTTCAGATCCAGACCAGATGCCTTTTTGGAAGAGATGATTTAGCCAAACTCAAGTTATTGGGCTCAGTACAGGAGTAACTGGAAGAAATGTAATGACCTGTGATATACAAGAGATCAGACAAGAGGTTCTAAAGGTCTCTTCTGGCCTCAACCTCCAGGAATACAAGCAGTGCCATGTCAAGATGGTTTGGCCTGTTAGGGAGCTTCTGTAGCCTGCTTTGGTTAGGGGAGTAGCTTGTTTTTCATGTTACTTTGTGAGGTTTTGTTTGAAGAATAAACTGTATCTCGAAGGAAGGGCCTGGACAGACTCTGGGCAAGGTGCTTAGTCCTTCCGGGGCTAGGGAAACAGGTCAGTAGCCTTACAAGCGCCTAGGTTAAACAACAAACAAATATGTGCAAGCTCATATTGCAGAATCCAGTGTGACAAATAACATCCAATTTGCAAGCCTTGGAGCTATGGGCTGCTAGGTCTGCTGCAAGGGATAGAGACTCCAAGAGGCAGAGCTTTGATCTCGCTTCTAAATGTGGAGGTGAAAATATTGGGCCAGATCCTCTGGTAACTTAGGACAGTTTTGCATCCTGCTGTGGACACAAAGGTGAGCTAAAGCCAGCTCATCTGAGCACAGGAGGGTCTCCCCTATGTACATGGACCCTTGGGTAGCACACAGCTGCTGGGACAGTGCATGTGGCCAGGGGAAAGGACGACAGAGCAGTGGGCATGCCTAAGGCCAGGGCTAGAGTCATAGGGCTGTCAACACTCCAGGATTGACCGGGAGTCTCCAGGAATTAAAGATTAATCTTTAATGAAAGATTAGGTCATGTGATGAAACCTCCAGGAATACGTCCAACCAAAAGTGGCAACCCTTCTAATGTGTCCCTACGCCCTGGTAATCCCTGGCTGCTATAGGGAGTAAATGCAAATCAGAAGCCACGTGATGGCAGATTTTTCTATTCTTGGGGTTGAAACACCTGGCCTGTGCTTTTCTATAATGTCTCACAGCCCCATCCCATCCCTTCGCACCTGCCTGTGCCGATCTTATGGGAGCTGGCTGAGCCTGGGGCCACCCACACGCCTTTCAGGCTTGGCAACGCACAGAAAACAGCCACCACAGTGCTTCATATTCTAGGGAAGGTTTGTCACCTAAGAGCTATTTCCTTAGAGGGGACGTATGTACGGGCTGGGATTGCCTTTTTGTTCTGTGTTTGTACAGCGCCAAGGACAATGGGGTGCTGGGCCACAACCGGGGCCCCAGGGTGCTCTCACATGATGAATAATATGTAATAGGAAAGGGTAGAAATTACAACATGTTCTCAATGATCCTCCCGGGGAGCTACAAAGCTAACAGCTGACTGGCTTGGGGAGGTTTTTACTTTTGCTAAGGGCCAAGCAGCGCCTCTCACACCTGTTGGTTAGGTAGCAAGTACAGAATCATAGACATAGAGGGCTGGAAGGGACCTCAAGAGGTCCTCTAGTCCAGCCCCAAGTGCTGAGACAGGATTAAAAATGACTCCTTATAAAACAAGCCTCAGGCTCACTTTCCCAGTCCCTCAGCTTGCCCTGCACAGAGAGAGGGGGAGTGAAAGATATTTAGTTAATGATAAACAGGCACATCAGGATCAGATCAGGAGAGAGGTAAATAGTGGTGTCCCCCATGGGTCTGTACTGGGATCAGTCCTATTCAGCATCTTCATAAATGATCTGGAAAAAAGGGGTAAACAGTGAGGGTGCAAAACTCATAGATGTTACAAAACTACTCAAGATAGTTAAGACCCAGGCAGACTGCGAAGAGCTACAAAGAGATCTCACAAAACTGGATGACTGGGAAACAAAATGGCAGGTGAAATTCAATATTGATAAATGCAAAGTAATGCAAATTGGAAAACATCATCCCAACTATACATATACAATGATGGGGTCTAAATTAGCTGTTACCACTCAAGAAAGAGATCTTGGAGTCTGTGGATCGTTCTCTGAAAACATCCACTCGATGTGCAGCGGCAGTTAAAAAAACTAACCGAATGTTGGGAATCATTAAGAAAGGGACGGATAATAAGACAGAAAATATCATGTTGCCTCTATATAAATCCATGGTGCGCTCACATCTTGAATACTGTGTGCAGACGTGGCTGGCCCATCTCAAAAAAGATATATTGGAATTGGAAAAGGTTCAGAAAGGGCCAACAAAAATGATGAGGGGGATGGAACAGCTTCCATATGAGGAGAGATGAATAAAACTGCAACTTTTTGTCTTGGAAAAGAGACGACTAAGGGGGGATATGATGGAGGACTGTAAAATCAGGACTAATGTAGAGAAAGTAAAGAAGGCAGTGTTACTTACTCCTCATAACCAGGGGTCACCAAATGAAATTAATAGGCAGCAGGTTTAAAACAAACAAAAGGAAGTATTTCTTCACACAACGCACAGTCAATCTGTGGAACTCTTTCCCAGAGGATTTTGTGAAGGCCAAGAGTATAATAGAGTTAAAAAAAACAACTAGATAAATGCATGGATAGGTCCATTAATGGCTATTAGCCTGGGTGGGCAGGGACGGTGTCCCTAGCCTCTGTTTGCCAGAAGCTGGGAATGGGCGACAGGGCATGGATCACTTCATGATTACCTGTTCTGTTCATTCCCTCTGAAGCAGTGGTTCTCAATCAAGAGTACATGTACCCCTGGGGGTACACAGAGGTCTTCCTGGGGATACATCAACTCACCTAGATATTTGCCTAGTTTTACAACAGGCTACATCAAAAACACTAGCAAAGTCAGAACAAACTAAAATTCCATATAGACAAAATGAGAAAGTCAGCAATTTTTCAATAACAGCATGCTGTGACGCTTCTGTATTTTTATGTCTGATTTTGTAAGCAAGTAGTTTTTAAGTGAGGTGAAACCTGGGGCTACACAAGACAAATCAGACTCCTGAAAGGGGTACATCAGTCTGGAAAGGTTGAGA
Source organism: Eretmochelys imbricata (assembly GCF_965152235.1). NCBI lineage: Eukaryota > Metazoa > Chordata > Testudines > Cheloniidae > Eretmochelys > Eretmochelys imbricata. The sequence goes on from NC_135596.1 coordinate 7,616,332, forward strand.
GCCACTGCTCTGAAGCACCTGGCATTGGCGTCTGTCAGAAGACAGGACACTGGGCTAGATGGACCTTTGGTCTGACCCAGTATGGCCGTTCTTACGTTATCACGGTGGTGGACTTTATCCACCTTCACTTGAGTCAATGCTTGGTTACTAGCTGCCATCTGGAGAGATCACAGGGAGGCCAGAAGAGCTCTCTGAGTAGCTTAGGAACATCAGCGGGAGGCATCAGCAGGAGGCACCTATCCAACAAGAGCTGGAGCAAGACCCCCAGCTTATTGCAAAGAGACCTCTGAATGGCCATCAAATGGTAACTGCTCTCAGTCACTACTGGCTTAGGCCAGATTCCAACCAGCTAAGTAAGCAGGCATGGCTCTTTTGTCACATATTTACTGATAAGCAAAGGCTTGTCCTCTGCCATTGACCTTTTCACTAACACCCTCAGAAAGCTACCTGGGTGGGGTGCGGACTGACGGTGTCGTTCCTCCCAAAGCAGCTATGCTTCGGCTGTGGCATTTTGGTGCCATGGAGCTCTGAGCTGAGCCACCATCCAGGGTAAGATCTCCCCACACACCCTCCCTTCATCTGTGTACCTGGGGCCTGGCAGCATTGAAGCGTAAGGCGCAATCCAAGATGGTGACACAGAGAGGGACGTAGAGTTGCTCTTTACCTCAGAAAGGTCCCAGCTTTCAGTGAAGAATCGACACCACAAAGGGTTTAAACACATGGTAACTGGGAATGATAGTGAACTTGAATTTCAGAGGGATGCAAACCTCAGAGTGAATGACCGAGCCTAGCAATTCGGAGCAGGGAAGAGCGCAAACCACTGTTGGTTAACCCCTTCCACCATCCCTGTGGCAGAAGGTCTAACTCTTCAGGGCAAGGACTGTCCGCTAGTACATTAGTACAGCACCTGGCACTACGGGGCCCCGCTTTTAGTTGGCTCTGAGGCAATACCGTAATAACCAGGATTTATAATAGTAATTTCAAAGTGAGTCTCTCGTGCCATGGGCCAGCGAAGGGGATTGTGTAAGACCTGCTTAGACACTCCTCAGTGACACAGCAGGCTGAAACAGCTCCATCTTTCAAGGCTAGTTAAAGACATCTTCATTCATGGATCAATCACATGACAGGTATTGGTGATTCAGAAAGCTGTGGATTCAGAAGAGGGCTTCTGTCTGAATCACTTCTGGCCAGTGCCCCAGCAGGGCGTTAGGGGCACTATGCTTCTGAAGGGGCCATGCTTCAGAGGGCATCTAAAAGTCAAATCCTGCACGTTTCTGGGCATGAAGATCCCTTGAGCCTTCCCTGAAGAAGGAGCTTTCCCCTCATTGTCCTGGTCAAAATTCCAGTTGGGGTCACCACCTCTTGCCTCTCTAAATTCTCCCGTGCAGTTTGAATTGTTCACAGCACTCTTCACTTCCGAGTGTCGCGGCGTGCCATATCTCTACTGCTGTGCTCCATTTCCAGGGTGAGCCTGGGATCCTTCGGGCTGAAACACATTGGGTAAAGATCAAATATCCGAGCTTGATTCTGCCACTATACTCTATGAGAAGCGCCTTATTCAAGCAGTCCTACTCAAGTTAGTGGGGCTTTTTGCAGGGTAAGGTACTAGGCAAAAAACATAGTAAAAATCAAATCATTATTATTATTTTATACAGTTTAGCCAATGTTGAGCCACAATTCCTTAAGACTTGAAGGGTTTTTCCTTAACTCACACCTTTTAGGCCAAGGGGTTGCAACACAATCTCTCTCTCTCACAGCCGGGCACACGCACAAAGCCATGAGTTGAACACAGAGTTCATCCATGCAGCAAGCCTGAAAACCCGTTACAAAGTCATTCGCGCCTGGCAGTTTCCCTGTGCTCCATCCAGGGCTTAAATGAAACAAGGCTTCCAGGCAAGGAATAGATAAGCCTTCTGAAACACTGAAGGATCTTCTGATCCATTGGGCCCTCCACACACACAGCTCGGCGAGATGGTCAGAAAGATGGAAAAACTCTTTGCTTTCACCTGAGTCAAACCTTGCAACAATTTTCATTCCAAATCATAATAGATTTATGTACAGCCCTCCTGCATCTGATCTTTGACCCCCCAGATACCAAAGACACCCTCCGGTGGTCAGCATCTAATGGTAATTGACAGATCCAGATCCATGCAGCAGTAGATACCTAGGGACCTCCTGTCTGGGCCTGTCACTCATTTGCATTGTGGTCTGTGAACCAGATATTCCAGAGAGCTCAGAACTGAATTTTCAGGTGCTCAGCATGCACTGTTGGGTCCAGAGTTTCCAAAGATTTTCCATCTGGGCATGTTAGGTCCAGGATGGGTGCTGAGCCCATGTGAAGATCTGCCCCTTCGTGTCACGTTGGGAGCAGAGCGCTTGGGTGGGAGCCTGACTGGGATGTGAATCTGTCCCTGAATGGGATGTATAAAGTTTCCTGTGAAAAGTTTCCCGAGCTCTTCCTGGATGCACTTTCCAAATTTGAAGCGTAATCATTACTAGAAATGAAACATGCTTTTCCCCCTCCCGATGACGGCTTCACAGAAGGGTGGGGTTTTATCACAGCCGATGCAGCTGGGAGGAAAATGAATTCAAGCCAGGGCTCTGTGCAGGGGTGCCGGAACGGGATGGGCGTGAGGGGGGGTCTGGGGGCCATGGGCCTCCCCACTTTTAAAAGAGGGAGGGCTATGCCCTTCCACTTTTTATTGGTCCTAAGGTTGAGAGATGGGGGGAGGGGATGGGGTCTCAGGGAGCAAGGGGCAGCATGGGGGCGCCTCAGGGAAAAGGGGCAGTGTGGGGGCAAGGCCTCAGGGGGGAAGGGGCGGGGCGGGGCCATGGTTCAGGTGCCGGTGGCCCCACACTGTTGGGAAAAGGAAGCTTCCCCCGCCCCTGGCTCTGTGTAATGGTGTGATACGATCACTAAATGAACACTCCACTCCACTGGGAACGGAAGCCTTAGCACCAATGCAACCGTGATATAATGAGCTTGAATCTTTCCGTCAGAGCTAAAATTTTCCCCTGGCAGATCAAACCTCCCTAAGCGCCTTGGAGCCAAACTAGCGGACAGCAGCCGCTTGGCTCCCATTCAGCTCCTGGGGCTGGTTTCTAAATGGAGATTTGAACATCACAGGCAGAGGATTATAAACCCGCTTGCTTGATCCGTAACAGACAAACAAGGTTTTCAACACCCAACACTGGGTCAGCTACCAAAGCGTACCGTGTTTTTACAGCTGCTTGCGAAAGAGGCTGGCAGTGGTGCGTGCAGACCTTTCGGGAGTCGTGGGAGGAGAGGGTCCAGTGATTTCAATAGAATTGCCAGGACTCCCACGCTCAGCAATCGAGGCCCTACCCTAATTCCCATGGGGCAGAGCAGCGCAGGTCACGTTACACGCACCAGAGCCTTAGGACGTGCCCAGCACTTTGAGAACAACTCACCGGCAATATCACCCCGTGTTACAGGCTCAAAGCACCAAAGAGGGCCCCGGCTGGGGGACTGGATTGGACTGGGACGCAGGAGACCTCAACTCTATTCCCGACTGTGACCTTAAATGAGTCCTTTGTTTCCACTCCCACCCTTTGTCTCTCAGTCCTTTCAGACTGGAAGCTCTTTGGGGCAGGGACTAATGCCAAGGGCCCCAATCTTGGGCTATTTATATACCAGACTACAGATAATCAAGACATCTATGAACACCAGTGAGCAGTACTGTCGTGGAGAGCACATGGTACTGGAAAGGCTCCTGGGTGGTCATTTCTGGGCTAATGCACAGTGTCTGTGGGCCAGCATGTCTGGCCGAGGGGGCAGGGAGGTCTGATGCGCAGGGGTGGGAAAGTTTCTATTTCTCTGTCTGTTCTAACATTTTTGACTTTTTCAGTTGACATCAGCAGCAAAGGGCACGGGGTGAAAATAGAATCCAGGTCTCTGAGCAGCCGTTTGAGTCACACCACCCCTGGGGCGAGAGCTGTATCCAAAGGCAGGTGTGTCACATACCAAGACAGAGCCCCGGCCACATGCTCTCTAGTTCCTAGGTTTCGTTGTCACACTCTATTCGCCGAAACACCAGCAGTCCCATCCCCCTCCCTCCCACTCGGTCCTTTCTCCCTTTCCGACCACCGCTTTGTGTTTCATCAGCTTGGCATCGAGTTTGGACCCATTCCCTTGCCCGGGCACCCACTCTGAACTCTACCTCACTTCAGTGGGGCTTCTCCTCTCTCTCCACTACGCCACTTCAATTAAAAGTTGATGGGATGGGACAGTGTTTCATTTGTGCCAGGGCTGCCAGAGCTGAGCCCCGGCACCTCTAGGCCTGGCAGTTCCTAGTCCTGGCACCTCTGGGATTGGTGCATCAGTTATGAATGTAGAAGAATGGCTTGACCCCTGGCACCTCTTTCATTACAAATTAAGCACTGGGATCGGGATACACAGCTGGCGAGAGATGCCTGAAGACTCAGAGCCTCACTTTATCCACAGAACAGACAAGCTTTTCCATGTCCCCTCCAGCCAAAGTGGCTCTGGAGGGACCCAGGCCTCGGGCCCATTCTTCCTGGATTGCCCTCCCCTTGCCTTCTGCTAAGGCTTCCAGCAAAAGGGGTCTGGTAGGGCCAGGTGCAGTGGTGACAAGGATGCCTACAAGGCATGCCACTCAAACCATCATAGAATCATAGGACCGGAAGGGATCTCGAGAGGACATCTAGTCCAGTCCCCTGCAGTTTCCTGCAGCTCCTCAGAAGACAACTTACTCCCAGCCTGGGGCACATTCCGGCCAGCCACCTTGAGCGGACGTTCTCCAGGCCCTGAGCTGTGAAGAGTGACATTCTGTGCCACTGAGCGGGATGGGGGACGAACCAGCCAGCCAACACACAACGCCGGATGGCCTTAGGGCTGGCAAGTCCTCAGGGAACAGTGGCTGCCCCTGGAGCGGTGGGAGGGTGGGAAGGGGAAATAGAAGCTGCAGCATGTCACTGAGGACAACAGAGCAGAGTCCCCCTTCCGGAGGTATTCGCTGCGCAACTGAACGAGGGAGGTAGCTCGGGGGAACAGCACCCAGTCGGAGCAGGAGCCCACGGGGGCTGAGCTCCAGCAGGGTGCTTAGAAGGGGCAGAGGGTGGTGCTAGGACAGCGCTCAAGGAGATCAGCTCTTGCATTCCCCTCCCCAGCGTCACCAGGATAAGAACACAATCTGCGACGCAGTCAAGGGGCAGAGAAGGATCATGGCCGTGGAGTCACAAAGAAGGCAAAAGCAACACATTCCCCTGCTCCAGCCTGACCGGTTTGGCAGGATGCTCCGAGCCTGGCCTCTGCGACTGGCTCCGGGGCTCTGTGTGTGACATCAGGGCCCCAGGGCAGTTGCTGTGGTAAAGGCAGAGATGTTAGCAGAGGGCATTTCTGGGGCAGCACCGGGGGCACAGTGGTACCCTGGCCTTGCCTTCTTTTTCCTGGGCGTGCCTCTTGCACGGACGGTTGGACATGAGGGTAACTTAGCAGCCTTCACCGTGGCTCTGTGCCACGTTGGCCAGCTCTGAGTCTGCCTTCAATGTACCGCAGCCTTCACAGGTCAGAAAGCTGGGCCCTCAGCGTAGGAGAGGTTTTGCAATGGGGTGCTTGCTTTTCCCCACCCTTGCCTCCCACATCACCCCCTCAGAGCCCTCTGGGCAGTCACTGCTGTTACAGCAGCCTGGTATTGAAAGAGCCCGGGACGTTCAGACCCTCAGAGCGGGGAATGCAGTGGAGGGATTTTTCATTAGATCCAGGTGTAATCATACCTCATGGCCCTGCAGCCTGGGGTTGAAGGGAGGCTGTGGACTAATTAACTGGATTAAAGGGCCAGCTTCTCTGCTGTTGGAAACAATTAACACCCATTAACCCTCCCACCCCACCCCAGCGAGTTACACTAGGATCTGGCCCAGTGAGTCCAGGGGCAAGAGGCTGTTTTATTCAGCCATACATTCCAACCATGCCATTCTAGCTGGCGTTTTCACCCGAAGCGCCCTATAGGTCCCGGCTCGCTCCATGTCGGGCCCACGGCAGCACCTAAAGGCGCTGGGACTGGGTGACCGGTGGGGACAGACAACACAGGGGAGAGCCAGGTTTATACTCACAGCTGTTTCAATGGATGGATTCGCCCCCTAACCCTAGCTCCGCACTTAGGGTGACCAGATAGAAAGTGTGAAAATCAGAACAGGGGGTGGGGGACATCTGGTCACCCTATCCGCACTGCACATCAAACCCTGGACTCAGGATGGGCCATTTACAAAGCACAAACCCATGGCTTTATTGAAGCCACTAACTTAATGCTGGCTATTCCTACGTGCCAGGAGATGGTGCTCGGTTAGCTAACTCCATACCCACAGACATCGCTTTCCTATCGCTCTCCTGTCACACTCAGCGTCCGAATCCTGGAGCCAGCTCCCACTACTGTGCTGTGAGCCCCTCCCGCTGGGCTAGGGAGGGATCAAGACTGGAACATGCTGGGATTCAGGATTCCAGGGCGGGGCAGGCCCCTCCACTATGGCTGGCTAAACCAGGTTCTGGAGACTGGTTTCCAAACTCCTTTGCAACAGGGCCAGGCTACAGAGTCAGGAAAGTGCTTTGGCATCCTCCAGAGGAGTTGTGCTTTGCCAGGAAAACCCTTCGCCCGGGGAAAAGTAACCCAAGGAACACACCCACTATAAAGCAGGGGCCTGAGGCACCAGGAGAACGTCGTGTCCCTGACACTGCACCGGAGAATTCTCTTGCCCCACCACTTTATAATTCTGCCTGGGAGGCTCTTGTAGCTAAGGCTTGAGCCTGGCAAGCGGAAGCTTTGGGTCCAGTTCCTAGCTTTCCGACTGACTCCCTGCAGAGCTTATGGCAGGGAGGAAGGCCAGGGAGGGTTTATTTTTAATGCAGTGAAGCTCCTAGGGTCATGCAACCAAGCCACGAACCCCTGAGTCCTGGCTCCCAGTTCTCTCCTCCCACCACTACGCTCTTCTGCCAGACAGAGCTCAACGCCACTTTACGTCACCGCCCGCACCGAGCTTAGAGAGCACTGGGATCTCGAAGGGGCAGAGAGACTCACACTAGCAGGGCTAGAGCGAGCAGGTTCAGAATTGCATCGCCGCTCAGGCTCCCAGGCCTTGGGTGAGTTTAAGTGCCCAGGCGGCAACATCCACGTTACCACAGTTAGCGCTCCTCGCGCGAGCCTCTTCGCCCGGACCAGGGAGCTCGCGGCCAGCTGCAGCGCGGAGACACCCCCCCATGCGATACAGAAGCACCCCGGGCTGACAGGCCGAGTCACGCGTGAAGCTTCTGTCTTGCCGCCAAGCCTCCCGGCCTTTGCTGGGAGACTTTTGCATCCAACCCACCCACAGCGATTCTGTGCTTTAAATCGTTGCTAAGGCAGGGACAAGATTCTAAGTAAGAGAGAGAAAGGGGCCCATCCCCCCGCACGGAGAAGGGAGCTGAGAAAGCGTGTGCGGCTGGATGGTTCTCTCAGGTTTCTTCTTGCCCAGAGCGAGGAGTTAGCTTTGCAGCAAACAGACACCCACCAGCCCTCCAGCTGACAGTACAATTCTGTGTGTGGCAAGCTTGCACCCCTTCCAAGCTTCTCCTTCCTGAGCCAGTGGGGAGCAACATGCTCATCACAGCTCACGACTCTCTGGGCCTCCTCTGTACCACATCACCACCTGCTGCGCAGAGTCGTCGGGCTCCTTGGCCAACGTTTGCCCGTGACGGTCTTGGCACGAGCCAGCCACGGGCCCAAGCTGCTCAAGAGAGACCCTGGCCTGGCACAACAGGGTGGAGGGTGAGACAGGAATGGGAAAGCGAAGGGCACGGCGGGTCAGGGCTGACGGTTGACCTCGCCCTTTGAGACCAGGTGGTCGAGCAGCGTGAGAAGCCGCCTGGTTTGTGCTGCGTCGCTCTCCCAGTATTGCCAGCCGCAAGGGATCAAAAGGCACGAGTCGGATCCCCCAGAAAGCCAAGAGACGCATTTTTTAAAACGACCATGTTGTGTTTGCTGCTCTGGCTTTCCACTGTTGAACTTCCCCCGCCCGTCCTCAGCGGGTGTCTGAGCCATGCTTCATGGTGCCTGCTGTCCCAGATGTACTGGGGAGCGGATTTCAGTTTCCCCTCCCACCCTGCACGAGTTCTCACCCCCGCCTCTGTCCCTCCCCCGCTGCCCCCAACCTCCAAGTCAATCCTGTTCCCCCGCCCAGCACTCATATCTACCTGCCCTTCCCCCCCATCAATTCAGCCCCCACCCAGCTTTGTATCTGCCCAACCCAGCCCCATGAGTTCAGCTACCCCAACCTCTACCCTCCTCCTGGGTTCTGTCTCCTGAATCCTCACCCCCCATTAAGGGAACAGGACACTGGCAGCCCCTGAGTGTGCTGTTTGGTCACTGATGTTTCCCCCCCTGCAAGTTGTGGAGGAGCAGAATCAATAAGGGAACTTCAGTGTGCATCTGAGCGAGGGGTGCACCAACCCACCCATTCAGGCCCTGTGACAAGCCCCTAGAGACCACGGTGATGGGAGCAGACAACTTCCAGATGAGACGGAGAGCTCTCCGGTTAGATCCACCGCAGTGCACAGGCCAAGCTCTGTGGAGGGCCCAGAATCGAAGCAATGCCGGGGAGGTGGGTCTGAATAAAAGTGACTAGGCCGAGTGGACAGGGCCATGAGTGGGGTGCTGAAGGTCAGCGTCGAGGTGCATAGGTACACTTTTCTGGAGGGGAGCAGGGACCTAGCTGCTGGCTGTGCGTGCTCCATGCAGCTGCACAGATCCCTCAGTCTGTCAGCTAAGCCCCCGACTTTGCCCCGCAGGGACTCCCCTACTGCTAATGATTGGATGTGGAAGGTGCTAGAAAAGCCTCCGACAATATAGGTCACACTACGCATTAGAACATTCTGTAGCCCAGCAGAAGTTGGCCGGGGCAGGAATTTCTAGAATTGGGCTGGTTCTGCAGAGGACACTCACGTCCCCTCCTTGAGCCTGCGTCTCCGCCCGCTGACAGGTGTTTGGCAGAGGGTGGAGGGCCTCCTGCCCGCTCCGTGCTCATGGACACCACAACGTCATCGCCCTGCCCCTCCCCACAAATACCCTCCCTGTGAATCACTCTCTGTCTGCCACATTTCAGCTGATGGGCACGGCCGCCTGCGTACCTCGCTGAGCTCCCTGCTCTGGGCGGGCGTCCGACCTGGCTGTCAGTCCAGCCCTTCAGCTTTTCTGGGGCAAGCCATGTGAGAAGACTGAGGCTGGCTACTGGGTGGGAAGCATTTCTGAGCTGTGTCTCCAGAGACTGAGCGGCATGATGACAGGTTTCAGAGTAGCAGCCGTGTTAGTCTGTATCCGCAAAAAGAAAAGGAGGACTTGTGGCACCTTAGAGACTAACCAATTTATTTGAGCATAAGCTTTCGTGAGCTACAGCTCGCTTCATGGGATTAATTTGTTCGTCTCTAAGGTGCCACAAGTCCTCCTTTTCTTTTTGAGCTGCGTGAGTTCATAGATGTGCCGGTGTCTCCTGCCATCTCCTGGCCGCTGCTGGGCAGTGCAGCGCCTGACGGAAGCGGGCAGCAAGCAAGGCACACTGCATTCAAATTAGAGCACCAAGCTAAGGAGGGCTGGCTGCCGTGACCAGATTTCTCTTTAGAGATTCCCCCCTGCAGCATAGATTGCAATCGACGTCCTCAAGCAGCCCTGTGTAGAACTACACTGTATATTCACCGTGACCACGGGTCAGTGTGGATCAACCTCCGTGCCGGATTCACAGAGGAGGTGGGCACCAGCCCAGCAGAACCAGTCGAGGTCTAAAGGCTACGTCTACACTGCACTCAGAGGTGTAACTGCAGTGCCTGTCGTCATACCCAAGCTAGCTCAATCAAAGCCGCAGTCCCACCTCTGACTGGACTGTGGTTAGACCTTAGTTCCCGGACATCAGACCGGAGCACTCCCTATTAGGAGGCGGTTGGTTGATCAAAATAATTGTGTGTATCTTGTCTGACCTCTTTCTGGTCAAAGGCCAGAGACTTCCACCCGGTGATTCCTGCACCCTGGCCTCTGGATCAGACACACAGAAGGACAACAGTCTCAGGGAGGGAAGGAGCATTAGATGTTTTGCCACTCAGGGCACCGCACCACCCCCACCCCCACGCCAACAATCCAAGAAAAAAGACAGGGAGACGTGGCACCCCCAACCCGTCCAGATTCTGATTTGGCACCACCGGAAGTTTGCACTGAGGGCAACTGCCCCAGGAGCAGCCCTGCACAGAGCTTAGCAGCCACCAATGCCTCACCTGGCACAGGACTCAGAATCCGAGCCGCAAAGAGTTAGACAAGCACATAATGCCCGTCCCTGGCTTCCGCTACAGAGCCCTACGTCTCCTTGGTGAAGGGATCCCTGCTTCTTATTTTCTGCATCTCCCCTTCCCTCGGGCACTGTTTGCAGCACTGTTAGGTAGAACTATTCCCCTAGCCCTGTGGGCCAGGGAGAGAATGAGGGGTCTGATTTGTGAAAACAATTGCCTTGTCTTGGAAGGTAGCTTTTTGGCAACACTCCGTGCTCGACACACCCTTCTTACCAACCATCTTAAAACAAGCTAATCCAACTTCCTCCTAGAGTGCCAGGTGCATTCCCCCCTCAGCCGATGCCCTGCCTCCAGTGCCATCGGCTGACAGAGGCTGATGCATGGGGCTCTTTAAGCACTTAGCTTAAAGAACACCAGATGTGCTCTCAGGGCCCAGAGGAAGGATGGCCTTGTGGGCTGGGATTGAGGAGATCCAGTCAGAGCCTGGCTCTGCCAGGTCATTGACTTCAGGCAGAACGTTTCAAGATTATTTTGTGACAGGCTCTTGGCTGGTTCGGGTGTGAAGTACTGCGTCCAGTTTTGATCCCCCCACTACAGAAGGGACGTGGACAAACTGGAGGGAGTCCAGCGGAGGGCAACGAAAATGATCAGGGGGCTGGGGCACATGACTTACGAGGAGAGGCTGAGGGAACTGGGATTGTTTAGTCTGCAGAAGAGAAGAGTGAAGGGGGGATTTGATAGCAGCCTTCAATTACCTGACAGGGGGTGCGACGGGTTCGATTACAGAAACCCCCTTGGGACTGTCACCTGATGTGCTGAGATTACCTCTGTCCTCATTTTTTCTGCCAGTTTGGGCCTCCAGAACCCTGCCTTGCGGAGCCAGACACGTCAGCCCGCTGCAAACACAGACCCAGGGTCTGAACCACACGCCCCAAAGCTGCAGACTTAACTGAAAACAGCTAAAGAAGTGCTCCTGTCTCCAGCATCCAGACACCCAGCTCCCAAGGGGATCCAAACCCCAAATAAATCCGTTTTACTCTGTATAGAGCTTACACAGGGTAAACTTATAAGTTGTCTGCCCTCTATAACACTGACAGAGAGATATGCACAGCTGTTTGCTCCCCTGGGTATTAGTCACTAACTCTGGGTTCAATAATAAGCAAAAGTGATTTTATTAAATATAACAAGTAGGATTTAAGTGGTTCCAAGTAATAACAGACAGAACAAAGTAAGTTACCAAGCAAAATAAAACAAAACATGCAAGTCTAAGCCTAATACAGTAGGAAACTGAATACAGGTAAATTGCACCCTCAGAGATGTTCCAATAAGCTTCTTTCAGAGACTGGACTCCTTCTTAGTCTGGGCCCAATCCTTTCCCCGGTACAGTTTTTGTTAGCTCTAGCTCAGATGGTAACTAGGGGATTTCTCATGACTGGAATCTCCTTTTTTCTGTTCCACCCCCTTATATAGCTTTGGCACAAGGCAGGAATCTTTTTACTTTTTGGGTCCCCATCCCCGCCTTCTAAATGGAAAAGCTCCAGGTTTAAGATGGATTCCAGTACCAGGTGGCATGGTCACATGTCCTGTGAGACCCCCAAGCCTTCATTCTTCCTGGCCTGACTCACAGGAAGGCTTGCAAGTAAACAGAGCCATTTACAACCAATTGTCCTAGTTGATGGGAGCCATCAAGATTCCAAACCACCATTAATGGCCCACACTGCATAATTACAATAGGACCTTATTTCAGAGTAACAGCCGTGTTAGTATGTCTTTGCAAAAAGAAAAGGAGTACTTGTGGCACCTTAGAGACTAACCAATTTATTTGAGCATGAGCTTTCGTGAGCTACAGCTCACTTCATCGGACCTTAGAGTTATATTTTTCGTTTCAGATACAAGAATGACACATTTATAAAAATAGGATGACCACACTCAACAGATTATAAGATTTGTAATGACACCTTACAAGAGACCTTTTGCATGAAGCATATTCCATTATATTCACACTCATTAGCATATTTTCATAAAATCATATGGAGTGCAACGTCACAGGGGGTTCCAAAGGGGATGGAGCTCTGCTGTTCTCAGTGGTGGCAGATGACAGAACAAGGAGCAATGGTCTCAAGTTGCAGTGGGGGAGGGCTAGGTTGGATATTAGGAAAAAACTATTTCACTAGGAGGGTGGTGAAGCACTGGAATGGGTTCCCTAGGGAGGTGGTGGAATCTCCATCCTTAGCGGTTTTTAAGGCCTGACTTGACAAAGCTCTGGCTGGGATGATTTCGTTGGGGTTGGTCCTGCTTTGAGCCGGGGGTTGGACTAGATGACCTCCTGAGGTCCCTTCCAACCCTGATCTTCTATGATTCTACGACAACGTCAAATGGTGAAAGCTCAGTGTGTTCTGAGTTATGCGTATGCAAAAAAGTTTTAAGCTGGAGGAAACAAGGAGTTAAAAACTCATCTGGTGGCATCAGTCACTACTACTCCAACAGGCTCAGCAGGGTACAGGGTGGACGGGCAGGTAATGAAATAGGATGGCAGTGCTGAGTTACAGGGACTGCATTCCACACTCTGTATCTGGAGAAAACTCCTGTCTGGAGGGACAGAGTTCCAAAGGGACTGGCTGGCATCTGGGCTGGGATTAAGCAATAAACCATTGGTGCCTGCCTGGTGTTTCGAGCCACAGAACAAAACATATAAGGGCTGATGATTCTCTGTGCTCACAATGGGCACAGAGGGCCCCTGTTTCTGGGCCTGGCAGGAGTCTGCCCAACTTCCCGTGTAAATTAAAGCAGCTTTAGGGCAGTTCTATTTCAGAGTATACAGCCCTCTCGCTTGAGCGTTTTTATTCTCACAACACCTCTGTGCAGTACAGAAACGCTTATTATCCCCATTTTACAGAGGGGGGACTAAAGCACTGAGAGACTAGGTGACTCACCCAAGGTCAGACAGGGAGTCGGTGGCAGAGCAAGGACTTGGGAGCCAAGTTTACCAAACCCTTAGCAAATGCCTTAACCACTGGACCATCCTTTCTCTTTGCTTCCTACTTGAACTCACACGCTGCTTCCCACAGGCTTTGGTAAGCAAAGAAATACTGTAATGTGGGACTTTCCAGCCATGCCTCTGGATTTCAAACAGTGATTCCCTCTATGGCCAGGAAGCCAGCGTTCAGAGTGTTTTTAGTGACGTATCCTTCCGCTGAGAAAAATAGTGACTCACCAGCCGGTGTGCCCCCCCAATGGCTGGGTCTGGCGTAGTTGGCTCTCCTCCTCTGGTGCACCTGGCGGACGGCTGCTATGTCCCAGGCCGGGGTCTGCTTCTTCTCATAGCTCCGCGCAGGCCCACCCCTTCAACAGTGTCAAAACTCTCCCTGCAAACAACTATCTAATAGCCTAAGGCCATGACTTCAGTCCCCACTCGTCCTGCCTCTTCCCCCAGGGCTGCCTGCAGTCCTCGCTCCCCTCAGCCTCCTGGATTACATCCTGCCTCAGCCCTTTCCAAGCTCTACTGAGTCCTTTGCAGCTCCTTGCACTGAGGGACGCCTCCCAGGGCTGTGTCCCCAGAGAGGCAGCTTGTCCTCTCCCGTCTCTGACCCCTCTCCCCCATGCTCCCTTCTCAGGAAAGGAGCCCAAGGCCTATGGTTCCCTGCCCCCCAGCTAGCACTCATTCTGAACTGGGCCTGGCCCACCCTCCAGGTGCAACTAGCTTCACTAATTGCTCCCTGGCTCCAGTTAACCCTTTCACTGCCTGTGTGGCACAGCCCTTCCCAAGTTCCTAACAGGAAATAATCTGGCAGAAAGGTTTTTGAGCACCATTTTTTTCCAGGGGCCTGGACTCTTCTGATCCCCTTCTTCCTCCTCCTGCCTGCTCTGTGGTCCAGCTGTGGCGAACACTTTCAGCTCACGTCTTGCATTGCAACACCTGAATGCAGGGGGTTGGAACATGACTGCCCTTGGTTTCTAATCAAGATGAATGAAACGCCAGGGCTACTGAGTGTGGGGGAAGAGACCACATTGGCTTAAAATCCAGCAATCCTTTCCCAGGCATCCAGAAGCCTCACCCAGGAGTGCCGCTCCCCCAGCACTGGCTAGAGACCACTTCCCCTAGCCATTCCCTCTGTTTGTCTCTACCATGCCACTCCGACCTGCAGCCCAGCTAGTGGGGCAAGGAGAACCCGGCACAGTCATTGATAGAGTTCAGGGTGCTAATTAAGCCTCATGCTTCAGGGCTTAAACTGACAGCCTGAGGGATCAGGAAGGCCCCCCCTCCAACCTCTGTTTACAGAACTGCACAGCTGGTCAGGTGTATTATGGGATTATTTTTTCTTCTTCTGAATCATTGGCTATTGGCCACCGCCAGAGCCAGGATAACAGGGCATGTAGTGTACAGGTCTGAGCATTTTACTGTTTCCCCACTCCTTAGAACGGCCTTGCTCCATTCCAGAGCCTCAGACCCGGTCAAAGGGATCAGCCATTCCTCAGCGGGCATCATGGAAATGTCAATCTGAGATAAGAACCTATTGCAACACTTGCCCTTTCCAGGGTATTCGGTCAGAGCCCCGCCCTGGTTTACTGCTTGTCGGTGCTGACATTTCTGTGTCTGTCACTATAATCTCTGCTATTCAGAGCGTGCCAGACCGCAGAACAAATGGGAGAAGTAAATAAAGGTAATGGAGACAATGAACGCTGCAGACAAAAGGGTAGCAGGTGGCAGGCTGGGCCACGGGGTGCTGGCTTGCAAACCAGGACACCTGGGTTCTGCTCCTGATGCTATCACTCCTCAGTTCCGTGACCTCGGGCAAAGCTCTGTGCCTCTGTTTTCCCTCCCACCTACTATCTGTGTTGACTATGTAAATTGTAAACTCTTTGGGGCAGGATGTGTCTCCCGCTTTGTGACTGCACTGCACCTAGTACCACAATAATGGTACGTAGCCCTTACGTCCGTAAGTCGGAAAGCATTTTACAAAGGAAACCAGCGTCCATTTTGCAGGCGGGAAAACTGAGGCACCGAGCCTCAGTGACTTGCCCACTAGGCCCCACTGCCTTCCCAGATGGGACCCGCATCTCCGGGGGAGCTCAGTACCAATAATCTTTAGCGAGTGTTCAAAGAGTTACATATTGTAGGAGCTGGCTCAGGCAACCCAGAGCAATTAGAGATGGCAAAGCCCTCGTGTGCCACCCCTCCCCCAGCTGGCTTGCAAAAACTCAAGCCTCGCCCGTTTCACCGAATCCTGTGGCCAATTGGCTACATCCGTTTGAGAAATTAACCACCGTGTCCCAGTTGATTTGCCGTGGTGCTCCTGTGCACACGAGCGTTGACGTCGCTGTAACTGCCGTCGCTCAGGCGGGTGGTGTTTTCATACGTTGTGCCGACAAAGGCTGCAGTGTCGACAACAGCCTAACTCACGTAGCCCTGGTGTGACAGGATCCTAGTTTCGGTTACGCTG
Organism: Eretmochelys imbricata; assembly: GCF_965152235.1. Taxonomy (NCBI): domain Eukaryota; kingdom Metazoa; phylum Chordata; order Testudines; family Cheloniidae; genus Eretmochelys; species Eretmochelys imbricata. Next base: position 7,632,052 of record NC_135596.1, read on the forward strand.
TAGCCTCGAGTTGCACAGGCCGCAACACACCCGACCCATCTCAGCACACGACCACATGGTTCTCAGGACACGGGACGGATGCCGAGGGCAGCTTTGCTGGAGCTGTAGCTTTCTGACCCCTCCTCCCCTGCCGGCCACCGAGCTTGAGTCCTGAGTAATTCCGCACCTTCCTGATTGCAAACGCTTTCGTGACATCATCGCGACACTCCTTCACCATGGCAACAGATCCCAACAGCTGCTAGCCCACAATTGTGCTGACAAAGAAATGCAGTGGACAAAACAGGGGACCCTGCGTTGGGCATGCACTAACATGTGCTCCAGATTCATGGGAGCCTGTGAAATAATAATGCCTACCTCTTACGTTGCACTTTCCATCAGTAGATCTCACCTGGCTTTCCAAAGGAGGTCAGCAGCATTATCCCCATTTTACAGAATGGGGAAACCGAGGCTATGCAGAGAAGTGACTTGCCCAAGGTGATCCCAGGCTTGTAATCACACTCTCTCTACAGTCCAGGGTTGACTTCAGACAGGACTGATGTCAAAAGAGCACAGGGAAACCCTCTGTGATATGCCTTTGGGAAGGCAAATACAAAGCATGCCACCCTTAACTGAGACAAGGCCTCCAGGGTGCAATGACACATGTAGGGAGGAGCATGGAGTTGGGTCCAGGGACCCATGGGGCAGAGTGGCTGCAGCCCACGTGTTTGCCTTGCAGCCCAAGAGCAGCTCACTCTTCTGCGGAGACGAGCCAGGGATTTTGTTGCATTAGAGCAGGGCTTCTCAAACTTCATTACACCACAACCCCCTTCTGACAACAAAAATTACTCACGATCCCCAGTATGGGGGGGCCGAAGCCCAAGCCCCGCCGGGAAGCCCGAGACCTTCAGCCCCAGCAGGATGCCTGTAACCTGAGCCCCGCCACCCAGGCCAGGACTGGGGGTGTAAAGGAAGCTTGCAAAGCCGCTGCCCGGGATGTGCTTTGCTGTGGTTTAACAGAAAACCGTCCTCAAAGGCAGCATGGTCCAGCAGACAGTGCCTTGGCCTGGGCTCTGTTTCTTGCCCTGCCACTGAGCTGCTGTGTGACCTTGGGTGAGTCGCGTCCTCTCTTTTCCCCTCCTACCTCTGTGTGTCTCGCCTTGCCGAATTAAATCGTAAGCTCATCAGAGCAGCGATTCTCTCTTTCACCCCGTTTTTTGTACAGCACCTAGCACATGGCTTCTGGGGGCTGCTGTCATAATACTAAATAACCCTGTCTCCAGAGCTGTCGCTCTTTACGAGCCCTCGATACACTTACAATATTTAAAAGAAATCATCAAAAAGGCCAGTGGTGCTGGTCGCTTGACACCCGTCACTTTCTGCTATGGCGGCTACTGTTTGCGATGCAGTAGTGACACCTGGTGGTCAGGGTGATCAGCAACGCACGTCTAGGGTGTCCACAGTCTGCTGGGCTCCAAACCAGCTTCCTCGGCAAGACGCTCTTTCTCAGGAGGTTCCTCCCCCACGTCCCCCATGGCAGATGTCTCTCCCGAGCTCTGTGCAGTGTCACTTGTGTCCAGTTATAAGGGGTGGGTGGAGAAGCCAGGTTCTGTTCTCTTTTTAAAGGTTGGATAGAAGCATCCGTTGTTTTAGGGACTGATTTTTAAAGGCCCCTAAGTGCTTTTGAATATCCCACTAGGTGTCTATCTACATCTTTAGACACCTAAACACCTTTAAGAGCTGACATTGGTGCCTCTGCCCAGGTCTCCCTCCAGCTGGCAGTCCCAGGGATGGGGCTAGCCGGCTACTTTCTCACGACTAGAGGAGTTCTCAGTTGGCTCAAGTGGCAGAGACCTGGCCTGGGCTTGTCAGCAGAGTTAAAGGGAGTTAGATGCCCAGGTTTCATGGGAGTTGGGCCCATATTCCCCTGCACCCCTTTGATAATACCAGCTTTGGTGCTAACGATCCTTGGTTCAATTTTGCCCATGACCATGACCATGGCCACCCTTTGTTACAACAGTCTTAATGATGAATCATGTTTTTCCATTTGCTCCTTTAAAATAACGCTACCAACATTCAACTGATATCGGTATAAAGCTCTTTGAAAGGATCATGAAGCAGACACTTTATACTGGGTTCCTTTGGCGCAAAGACTGGTTAATTCAACTTCTAGCTTTATCCTACAGCTATTAGTGAAAAAATGGAAAAGGCACAATGGTTAGGTCCAGTACAAATAGGGTCAGAAAGAGACAGTGAAAAACGAACAGCCAAGAAAGTCTTGTTCCAGATCAGATGGGCAGGGATGGAAGAAAGGCAGAGATTGAAGGCAAACAGGATCCAGAAGGGAATGGAATGCTAACACAGTCAGCCAAACCACCAGGTTGGGGAAATGCATCATCCATTGTGATCAGCGTATCCTGTTGAAACAGCTTCACTGAGGAAGCTGGAATGATGTCATAGTTCTCGCTATGACAACAGTGATCAAACCTGTCCTGGACCTAAGCTAACTCCCCTAAAAGCCACCCCCCATTTTACCTCCAGGGAGGCCGTTCCTGCCTCCGCTAGAATGTCTTCAGACAGTCCAAGGACAGTTAGCTCAAGACTATCCAGTCCAGACCCCATGCCTCCAAGAACGATGAATGAGGGAAGGGTGACTTCAAGGTCAATGAATCCACAATCAGGCAGTCTACGGACAAAGAGCCCCTCTCTAAGATCCGGAGCCCATTCTCCAGATCAGTACCTCAAGGCTAAAGGAACAGCAGAAGAAAGCAGGTTCACTAGAGAGAGGTCTAGCTCCCCTGCGAAAGACCGCCCTGCTGTGAAGAAGACAGGAGCCGTTGTGATAGAAACGGGTACTGGGAGCTGTAAAGCAGGATTTGCTGGGCAGCAGAAACCCAAATCCATTGTTGGTACTTTGGTCGGCCATCTTTCAGAGAGGTCAATAAAGTTGGGAAGGACTGGACCAGACACTTTTATTGGAGAGAGAGCCCGAGTGCAACCCAATGTGGAGATCATTGAGCCTGTGAGGAATGGCATCATCATTGATTGGGAGGCAGCAGAAGTCCTCTGGAGACACATGCTCTATCATGACCTTAAGGTTCCTCCAGAAGAGCATGCTCTACTGATGTCAGATCCACCCCTCAGCCCTACCACCAACAGAGAGAAGATGGTGGAAGTGGTGTTTGAATCTCTGAACTCTCCTGGCATGTACATTGCCTATCACTCTGTCTTGTCAGTATATGCCCATGGGAAAATCAGTGGCTTGGTGGTAGATGCGGGTTATGCAGTGACCCACAGTGTGCCAGTCCTTGAAGGTTACAACTTGCCACATGCCACTGAGAGAATGGATATTGCTGGATCTGACTTGACTTCCTTTCTGCTACAGCTTCTCAAGGACACTGGGCATGCGTTTAATGAGAGGATGATGCATATTGTGGAAGACATCAAGCATAAGTTCTGCTACGTCGCTGCTGACTTTGAAAGTGAGTGCAATCTTCCCAAGGAGGAATACATGGTAGATTTCCAGCTGCCGGATGGCCAGATCATCAGCCTAGGGAAAGAGCGATTCCAGTGCCCAGAGAGATTATTCAACCCCCCAAACTTGCCCGGTGTTTCCCTTGTAGGCATCCACGGCATGGCCCAGAGAAGCTTAAAGAAAGTCCCTAAAGAAGCCAGGAGAGACATGTACCAAAATGTACTTCTCTGTGGAGGTTCCTCTCTCTTTGAGGGGCTGGAGAAGAGGTTTTCCAGCGAGCTCCTTCAGAAAGTGCCAGCTAACACCAAGCTGAGAGTTTCCTCCATCCCGCTGAGGAACTATGCTTCTTGGACAGGAGGCTCCATCCTGGCTTCCTTGAAGAACTTCCAGTCGTGTTGGATTCGAAAGGAGCAGTACAAAGAGCATGGGCCGTACATTGTCCATCGGAAGTGCTACTGAGTTAAACTGCAGGCACAGGAGCCATCAGGAGAAGTGAGTTTGCACCAAACTTGTAATTTGCTCTTGGTTCCTGTTTGGGTAGTGGACAGTCATACAATTAATAAATGTCTTTGCCTTAGATGGTGCCATCCATTCAAGGATCTCAGGACACTCCAGGCTGGAATTTTCAGAGGAGCCTTAACAAGTTCGGGAGCCCAAATCCCATTGAATTCCAGTAGCAAATATGGGCTCAATGGCAGGGCAAGCATCCCCTTGAAACACAGCATCCCACCACACCCTAGGCCTTAGCCCTGCTCTGGGAAGAGCTCCCCTTTACAGAGGAGAAGGGTGCTCCATCTCCCTGGTTCTGTCCACCCTTGGCCTCTCCGCTAAGGCTGCCAACAAGGAGGGGCAGTTCATCCCAATGGAGATGGGAGTGTGTGTGATATATGGGTGCTTGTCCTGCCCAGGTGGAGACCCAGCGCCTTGTTTCAGATGGGGCCGCTGAATGGATGTCAGGTCAGAATGACGTTCAGGTGCTGAGACTGAATTGGAACTGGTTCCCTCTGAAGGGGAAAGGCCTCATAGTCCATTCCCAGACCCCCAGAACCAGCCAGTCCCCTGCCTGGGGCTACACTGGACCCAGCACCTCTGAAAGCAGAAAGTGTCTCACTTCCCCTTCCCTATGCACGGAGCCAGCACCCCTCTGACCAGATGCTAGATAAGAATTAAAACCTTCTACAAACCTTCTACAAGGGAAAGGCCCCATATCCCAGCCCCTGAGCCAGCCAGTCCCCCAGGCAAACTGTCAGCCACTTGCTGTCCCTGAAGTCAATGCTGTCTCATTCATGCCTTTTAGTATCCAAGCCATGCTGCCATCTCCTAGCAAACACCGCCCCTAATGTACAGGGTGCATTATTTCCCCCCTCTGTCTCTGGCTATCCCCGCTACTCCCCCTCCCCCGGCACATCCTGGTGGGACATGCAGGCTGCTGTATGATACCTATGTCCCCCTGCCCTTCCTGTCCCAACCCCCGTGTGGTCTCTGGAGTTACACGAAGGGATAACCATGACCATCTCTGCTCCCCCAGCCTCTCTCTGGCCCCACAGGCTTTGCCAACTGTGATAGCTTCTCTCACCTATTGGAATGCAGCTGCAACTAGGGTGGGACAGGCTGGCGGTTTAACAGCAGTGCGACACAACAGTTTGGGACAGGAAGTGAACAGTTGTTGACACAGCAGCAGGGGAGGGATTAAATAACAATGCTGAGCTCTTACATGGCTCTTTCCATCTGTATAAAGGCACCATTACCCCCATCGTGCATAAACAGGGGTTACAGACAGGGGAAAGGACTTCTGCTTGGTCATCCAGCCGCAGACCCAGGAATGCAACCCAGCATCCGGAGCCCGAGGGTCAGCAGTGAGCTCCCAGATTGGGCAGGGAGCGGGTCCGCTCCACCCCCGAGCCCCACTGCACTGAGCTCACTCCCCTTCCCCAGCCTCTGCCACAGGCTCCCAGGGCATTAAAGGGGCTCCCCCAGCTGAGATCATACACCTGGGAAGCCAGGAGCCCTGTAGCCTCCTCGCTGCCTCACTGGCAAGGAATTACCACCGGCTTCCCTCCTACGGAGAGGGAGGCAAAGGGCGGATGGCACCGGGGGTTATTTCTACAGACACAGGCGAACCTGGCCACCACCCAAGCACTAGCCTACAGCTGAGCTATGGACCCGCCCAGACATAGGGAATCCCCGCCCACTCCCAAGTGGCCTGGAGGCGGGGCTTACTGGCAGCATGCAAGAGAGAAAACGTGGCAAAGGATCCCAGCGGGAACAAGGGGCCTGGTTTTGTCTCTCCTGCCAGCCAGTTCTGGGGCCCAGAGAGCCCGGGGACCTTCCCCTTCCTGCCCCTCCCCAGGGGAAGGCCCCAGCTCCCCCTCCACTCCCTTCTCGGGGCTTGTTCATCCATGACACTCCCATTGCCATATGCAGGATCCATCCAGCGAGCACCTGTGGGGATGGGCCCTGTCCATTGCCCTTGGGAACGGAGCCAGGGGGTTTCTAACCTTCTGCTACCCATGGAGATTGTGTCTCTAAGCCCCACGGATCATAGAATCATAGACTATCAGGGTTGGAAGGGACCTCAGGAGGTCATCTAGTCCAACCCCCTGCTCAAAGCAGGACCAGTCCTCAATTTTTGCCCCAAATCCCTAAATGGCCCCCTCAAGGATTGAACTCACAACCCTGGGTTTAGCAGACCAATGCTCAAACCACTGAGCTATCCCTCCTCCCAGCCTGAGGGGAATGCAGAGCTGGGGGGGAACCCCCCCTCCAGGAGCAATGGAAGGAGCCGGGATTGGGGGCCACATGGACCCCTGGATTGCGGAGCAGGGGAAGTTTTGTCTGCTCCCCGATTTGTCATTTCCAGCTCAGAAAAGAGGGTGAAAAACCACGGTTGCCACCTCCCCCTGCTGGATCTGAGTGGGAGAGTCCTCACCTCAGCAGGGGCAGCTGGAGGAATCGGGGGGGCCAGGAACAGGGAAAGGGGGGGAAAGAGCCAGCCAGATTCCTCCCCCGACAACTCCTGCAGAGTTGGAGTCAGGGGCTCTGTCTCTCTCAAATCTACCCCTGCGGGACCCTCCGGTACCTCATGAGGGGGTTTGCAGCTATGAGGGATAAGAAGCCCCTGGCCCTCCCTCCTAGGCCACCCCTTGCACTCCTATCCCCTCCTGCACCCCTTCCCTTCAATCCTGGGGCCAATGGTTCCCTTTTCCTTCTCAGTCTTTGCCTCGTGTCCCCCCAACTGCACCCTTCTTCTTCTGACCCCAGTTCCTTCTCAGTCCCAGTAGGCTGGCAGGAAAAGCCTGGTTTGGGGTCCTGGGCTCAGGAGGTCCAGTGTGTCGGTGTGGGGAGGGAGGGTTGCACACACTCGGTGCATCTTCTGGAGAGGGCAGCGTGACAGTCATGTAAACAGGTTTCACCTTGGCATTTCTGGACAGCTGGCTGCTTGCTTTTGCAGGCTTCATGCTCTTTTAATATAATCTGTGTGTGTAATGCACAGCATGTCTATCGGCACCCACAGATACCCCCTTACAGAACCTACCCCTCTATACACACCCCTCCTACAGACACATGCCACACACATGGACAGGCATGCACAGACACACACATAGACACACTCAGTTCTCACTGCAAACAGGGGGGAAGCAAAAGGAAAATGTTTCAAAACGTCCCAAACTCGACAGCGAACATTGGCCGAAGGCACCCCCCTGGCTATTCACGCCCAAGTTGCTGAGCCCGCGTGACCCCTCGCTGCTGTGACTTTTGAGGGACAGTTTTTCCACCCCCCTCTGTGACCTCCCCTGCACCCTATCTCAGCTTGCTTTGGCTGTGGTTATATTTGGGTTGGAGGAGGTTCGTGACGCCCAGCTGAGTGGGGAGGTGCAGTGAGCCTCAAGGATCCTGCGGGAAGCTTCTGACGAGCAAAGTGCCCTGGCTGCCCATGGGATCCAGCCTCTCGGGCTCTCAGATTGAGTCAAAATAACACCTTTTCATTTCCCCCGAAACTTTCCAGAGGAAACAAGTTCTTATTTCTCTAGAAATCTAATCCCCAAGTGACAGGCGCGAGAGAGCAGGCGGGTTTGTAGCTCTTGTGAAAGGACAACACCCACGTCACCAAGCTCATCTTGGAACAAATGCAGCTGCCTCCCCCCCGCCATCTGTTCTCACTAAGGCATGCAGAGTTGGCTACAGTGGATCAGTGGCTTTGCAACCCCAGGGTCTGTCTCCACGGCTGAGCGAGCTACCCTCACCTCCTCGCTCCTCTTGAGTCAGCCGAGCTCGAGGGAGAGCGGCCGTGCTGTGAAATAAACCTCGGGCTGCTGGGTCCTGCACTCACTCGTACGTGGCACTCAGACTTGGGGGGCGGGGGGCGCATCCCATGAACCCCTTGGAATGCAATAAGCCGGGCAGCTCTACCAATTTCTTCCCTGTGAATTGTGGGAGATCTTGTCTGTCCTTTCCAGGCACCGGGGGCCGGGGGAGAGGGGAGGTGTGGTGGTAAGGGTGAGGACTAGCCTCAAGCCTGTGTCCACACTGCAGCGTGGTTATGTGAGCAGCTGCTGAGGTGTGCTCGCTGGAGTTTCAGCCTGTATCCCATCTTGGGCCAGCCAGGGTGAGTTAAAGGCACGACCAAACTGGAGTTAAGAGGTTCCAAAAAGGCAAATCTGCACTTGCAGCTTCTGCTGTGAATGAAGCAAGGGCTCGGCACCCCCACGCACCCCACATGCTGAGCCCTTCTCAAAATCTGATCCCATGTGAATGGCAGACCCTGGCTGCTCTTAAAGCGACACACACCTGAACAACAGAGGCAAAACACCAGGGATGGCAAAAGTGCACCCAAAAGACCAAGTGGCCTAAATGTGGCCGCCCCCTCCCTGGGCCCAAAGGGCAGGACAAAACCGATTGGCTGCAGGCTTTTATGGCTGGCAAGCTCCCAAACCAAGTGACTGCTACCGAAATATCAAGCAACTTGGCTCCCCCTAGTGGTCATTTTCTGTATGTAATTTTGTTCTATTAAATCATGTGGCCCCCACCAAGGATGTGGAGTTTACATGCTTGGGGATGGGTGGGGGCCTCCCTGACTCCCCAAGGATAAAGAAAAGTTGAAATGGGGGGAGGTGTCACCATGTGGAGTCACCCTAAATCCCCAAATCCTTTGGCCAGTGGTGTTTTCCCTTCCCTGTTGAGCAGCCGGAGCCCCACACAAGCTGAGATTTCCAACTTGCAGGAGGCAGGTGGGACTGGGCCCCACAGCTGGGAGGATGGAATTAGTCACAGGTGGGTCACAGCACCACATCGTGGTGCATGATATGCCCGGAAGAAATCAGAGTCCACCATGGACAAAGCAACGCTGGGGTGTGGTCCCACCCCAGGGGCTGCCCCAGAAGCTACAGATGGTGCTTCAGGGCAGCACTGGGGCAAGCAGAAACATGCCTTCTGTGTCCCAGGGGATACTAGCAGGGACAGCAATGGTTCCTGGGGCGGGAAGAATGCTCCCAGCATCCAGCCCAGCTCACAAGCTGATCCTAAAGGCTTTAACAGTAAAAGTGACAAGTCCTGCAGGGGAGACAATGTGGTCGAGCGGACAGGGCCTTGGCCTGACATGAAAAGGGCCAGCGTGCTGGGCCTGGCTCTGGCACGTGCCTGTTGGGTGATTATGGGCAAGTATCGGTGCCTCAGTTTCCCCACCTGTGAAATAAAGGTTCTGATATAACCTCCCCTGTAACATCTTTTCAGCTGTGTGGATGAAAAGAGGAAGGCATCCTCCTCAAGGAGGCTGTCAGATATTCCTTAGAGGCAGTCTCTGATCTCGGCTCGTTGTCCTACCTTGGGGCCTTTGGCAGCAGGTTGGGAAGCTTAGTTACTCCCCCGTGCCTGCAGGACAATGTTCTTCAGTGCTGTGTTTCCCTAGGGGCTTCCCACTGGGCAGGAGAGGTGGGTGCACATGGCTCTGTTTAAACAGCAGCCCTTCCTTGGCCACACCACTGGAAGAGAAGCGAATGGTGCAGGTCAGGATATTTTCCCTCTCCAATATCTAAGGCTCCCCGTGAGGCCATCATGGCGGAGAGGCACCAACAGAAAAGGGGAAGCTAATGCCCTCTGCTGTCTCCCTGACTCACACAATCCCCCCAGTGGTCGCCCATTGAGTCAGTGTGAATGGCGTATCTGCCCTGTGCGTGGGTGTCTGTTTTCTAGTTGGCTGGCCTATCCCCTGTACAAAAGAGGGAGCCAGTTTTACTCCCTTCTTCACGAGTTAGGATTGGCTGTGGAGTGTCTTGGGCCAGTAAAAAAAAAAAAAGCAAGAGATTTTTCAAACTGGCCACCTGAACGCTTCATTATCAGCTGTGGTCTTGGAAGTGGTTATTCACTCCTGCAGTTTTGCTTTCGTGAACACGCTCACCAGCAAAAACTCCTTAACCCAAACGTTCATGGAAAAGACTTAGTAAAGCTACTTTTGTGCTCCTGGCAGTAAGCCCTGGAAGGGCCTAGGCATTGAATGTTTATTCCTGGAGGAGCAAGATTAGGTCATTGCTGGAGGGGTCTGACGTAGTGTTTTAAATCATTCTCTGAAACCTGTACAGTTGAGCTTGTTGTAACTAAAGCCCCTGGCTCTACAGGGCAGAAATGAAAAAAAAAAAAAGTCCAGATATTTTTAAATCTCTTAAATACTCTGGTTGAGATTTGCTAAGCTGCCTAAGAGATACGGACACTTGTTTCCCATTAGAAAGGAATGGGAATTTGGTCTCCAAATGCCATAAATGATTTTGAAAATCCTCCCCCACTACAAATAATAATACTAATCCCTATCGCTTAAATAGCACTTTTCATCAGTAGATCTCAAAGCACTTTACAAAGGAGGTCAAGATGATCATTTTGCAGATGGGGAAACTGAGGCATGGAGCGATGACGCCCCAGAAATAGAACCCAGTTCTCCCAGTCTGGTGAGCTACCATTCCCTTGGCAATAGAGGTAAAACCTACAGAATGCATGACATTCATCGGGGTTGATCTGCAGAACACACTCAGTGTGAGACAAGCCTACAATCATGCCGATACAAGGTTTTTAGCACACAGCCTCACATGGTGTGTGTGTGTGTGTGTGTGTGGAGGGGGAGGGGGATCTGTCAGTAAGTGCTCTGAAGAAAAATGTCTCCCACTGTATGTCTCTCAAAGAAATGAGAAGGACGTAGGAGAGAGAATAGAGAGAGTTTGAGGTTAGTCAAAGTCCTGTGGTAACCTAATGGAAAGTATTTCTCTACTGTAATCTTGTTTTGATGCCATCAGCAGGCATCTTCTGCTGCCTAGGACAGAGGCGACAAACGTGGGATGTGTGAACGGATGATGCTACACTGGAAAGATGACGCCTACTTGAGGTCTCGCAATGATGCTTGTTGGCCTTCGTATTTGACAGGGGGTGGGCCAGGAAAGTGGAAAATATTAAGGAGAATTAATCTTTAAAAAAAAACCCAACTGTACCATTAAACCCATCAGCAAATGTTATTCAAAAGCAAAGATTTTTGCTCTCTCTGCGGCCTCTATAGCCCGAGGGCAAAACATTCATTTTCAGACACAACCATTTTGCTCCATTCCCTTCTCCTTCCATCGTGTCTTCCCCAACCTGGCATGCTGTATAACAAGCTTTCGCGAGTGCAATTCCCAAAATCAGCACTCAGCTCCGATTAGCTAGATTGTGAGCTCTCTGGGGCGGGGACTGTCTGTCCGGACATGGCTGCAGAGCGCTTAACAATAGGGGCCAGTGCACTGGAATGGGAACCCGGAAAGCAGGATTCCATTCTTGGCTCTGACACTGAGCAGGGGAAAAATCCTTTCCCCCCTCTCTTTCCCCTATCACTGTTTGCCTGTCTGCGCTATTTAGGGCAGGGACTGTCTCTTAACCTAGCATGAGGTGGCCCTGTTCTTGGTTGGGCTTTCCAGGTTCTACTGTAATGGACATAAGAGTTGATGTTACCTGAGGGCAATGGGCTTAAACTGAAAAATGTGTCCCTGGATTTTGAACACCCCAAAGTCCAGGGCAGTCACGGCAGGGCTGAATTTAGCACCAAGGCCACTGAAGGCAGAGCCAGGGCTAGAACACACAGTTCCTGATTCACAGGCCTATCTCCTTCCCCTGACAGAGGAGGAAAAAGACCATGGCTGGATGAGCAGAGCGCAGAGGGTATTTGCAGCCCCGCTCCATGGCTATTATAGGCCAGGCCTGCCCATTAACCCTGCAGACACTGTGGGGATTGGCTTACTGGGTGGGGAACCTCTCCGCCTCCAGGCTGGCGCTGGGACCCCAGGGCCTCTCCTGCTTCTAGACAGTCCCATTCCACTGGAACCACACTACCAGGGCTTCTGCTGGCAGCCTGGGGCAATTCTATCATACGAGTGCTTTGATCTCTGCACAGCCAGTAAGGGGATGTGTGTTGCCCAGACTCTGCCCCTCCGCCGATCAGCAGGCCTTTTGGGGTGGGGTGTGGCAACTGCCACACCATGGGGCATAATCCATGCACGGAGGGGGCCTTTGGCATCCAGATCAGACGGCTCTGGTCAGGCCCGTTGCCACTAACACCATCCCACAATGGCCTTTTGCACCACCCCTTGTTCGGCACTTTTGTTTGCCGGGCAGAGCTGCCGCCCTGCTTGGAAAGTTCTCGCCGGGCCGGTGCCTGAGCTGGGACTCAGCTGACTAGGCCCGCCCTGCCTCCTAAACACACAGAGTGACGTGCGAAGCAGAGGTGTCTCTGGGGCTGCCAGGATGCTGCGTGACCTCTTCTGGGGGCAAGAGAGTCTCCCAGCTACACAGATCACTTCCTGTGCTGCCCTGCCACAGGCAGGCTAAAAATAACTGGAGCCGAGCTCTGCAACGTGGGAACGCTCAGCAAGATCGGTTGCCGCACAGGATGGGGAAACTGCAGCTCTGTATTTTCCAGAGAACTAAATGCAGTAACCGAAGCCTCCCCGTTGACCAGGCTCTTCAGAGCTGCCCTGCAAAGCCAGGGAGGCTGCAAAGAGCTACGGCAGGTGGGAGAAAGATTGCTCAGCCCTGAGGCATATTTCAATGCCACAAAGTCACTCTGCTCCTCCCTCGCCCCGAGCCCGAAGTCCCCCCCTACGTTACATTGAGTGGCCTTGACTCTCCATTGCCCTGCACCGCGGGGTCGTCATTTACACCAGTGCAAAGTGGTGAAAGGGATCATCTTAGACTGGCAGCTCTGAAAACACCCTCCCTTCAGCCACAGAGCAGGGACCTGCATGACCCTACGGCTGCCCAGGACGGGGAGGTCATTTCAGCTTCCATGACCCACATGATCCTGGCATCTCTTAGTCATGAGAAGGCCCAGTTCCTCCCCACAGCAGCTTGGACATCAGCCCCCGGGAAAAAAGGCTGGCCCCACCAATTCCCTTCCCGGGGGCTGCTGAGTAGTTGCTCATCTAGCTGTAGTGAGGAGGAGACTGTACTATAGGGGGGGTACACAGAGGTCTTCCTGGGGTCCATCAATTCACCTAGATATTTGCCTTGTTTTAAACCAGCGACATAAAAAGCACTAGTCAAGTCAGTACAAACTAGAATTTCATACAGACACTGTGACTTGTTTATACTGCTCTATTTTGAATCACTGGGTTGGAAGGGACCTCAGGAGGTCATCTAGTCCAGCCCCCTGCTCAAAGCAGGACTGTGACAGGGTTGGGCCAGATGGCTATGGGACAGTAATAGAAGGCAGATATATTAGCCCCAGGCTAAGTAGGTCCCTCTTCCCTGGGTAAGGTAACAGGCAAGGTTCCGGAACAATCAGGAACCTTCTGGAGACAATTAAGACAGGCTGATTAGAACACCTGCAGCCAATCAAGAAGCTGCTAAAATCAATTAAGGCAGGCTAATCAGGGCACCTGAGTTTTTAAAAAGGAGCTCACTTAGGACGGAAGAATCCAATGCACCGCTACAGACTAGGGACTGAATGGCTAGGCAGCAGTTCTGCAGAGAAGGACCTAGGGGTGACAGTGGACAAGAAGCTGGATATGAGTCAACAGTGTGCCCTTGTTGCCAAGAAGGCCAATGGCATTTTGGGGTGTATAAGTAGGGGCATTGCCAGCAGATCGAGGGACGTGATCATTCCCCTCTATTTGACATTGGTGAGGCCTCATCTGGAGTACTGTGTCCAGTTTTGGGCCCCACACTACAAGAAGGCTGTGGAAAAATTGGAAAGAGTCCAGTGGAGGGCAACAAAAATGATTAGGGGACTGGAACACATGACTTATGAGGAGACGCTGAGGGAACTGGGATTGTTTAGTCTGCAGAAGAGAAGAATGAGGGGGGATTTGATAGCTGCTTTCAACTACCTGAAAGGGGGTTCCAAAGAGGATGGATCTAGACTGTTCTCAGTGGTAGCTGATGACAGAACAAGGAGTAATGGTCTCAAGTTGCAGTGGGGGAGATTTAGGTTGGATATTAGGAAAAACTTTTTCACTAGGAGGACGGTGAAACACTGGAATGCGTTACCTAGGGAGGTGGTAGAATCCCCTTCCTTAGAAGTTTTTAAGGTCAGGCTTGACAAAGCCCTGGCTGGGATGATTTAGTTGGGGATTGGTCCTGCTCTGGGCAGGGGGTTGGATTAGATGACCTCCAGAGGTCCCTTCCAACTCTGATATTCTATGATTCTATGACTTCAGTTTGTGGTGTGCGTGTGAGGAGCTGGGAGCAAGAGGCACTAGGAGCTGAGAGTGAGAACGCGGACTGTTGGAGGACTGAGGTGTACAAGCATTATCAGACACCAGGAGGAAGGTCCTATGGTGAGGATAAAGAAGGGGTTGGGAGGAGGCCATGGGGAAGTAGCCCAGGGAGTTGTAGCTGTCGCACAGCTGTTCCAGGAGGCACTCGACAGCTGCATTCCACAGGGCCCTGGGCTGGAACCCGGAGTAGAGGGTGGGCCCGGGTTCCCCCCAAATCCTCCCAACTCCTGGTCAGACACAGGAGGAGTCGACCTGGACTGTGGGTTCAGAAAAATGGCCAAGCTGAGGGCTGCTGTGAAGCTCCAAGGTGAGCAAATCCGCCAATAAGTGCAAGACCCACCAAGGTAGAGCAGGAACTTTGTCACAAGGACCAATGCCCCAGATCCCTAAATGGCCCCCTCAAGGATTGAACTTACAAGTTTAAGAGCTGGGTTTAGCAGGCCAATGCTCAAACCACTGAACTATCCCCCTGTACACTGAAATGTCAGTACAACATTTCTTTTCAGGCTGATTTATTTTATAACTATATGGTAAAAATGAGAGTCAGCCATTTTCTCAGGAATAGCGTGCTGTGACACTTATGTGTTTTTATGTCTGATGGTGTAAGCAAGTCATTTTTAAATGAGGTGAAATTTGGGGGTACACAAGCCAAATCAGTTTCCTGAAAGGGGTACAGAAGTCTGGAAAGGTTGAGAGCCCCTGGTCTAGAGAACTCAGGGTCCTGGGTGCTGAAGACCTGTGGAAGGGGAGTAGTTGCATACGAAATTAGGAGGAAAAAGTGGGTAAAGACTTGGGCCCTTTGTCAGTAGGAGCCATGGGTGTAACAATTTCTCTGCTCTAGTTCAAACAGGAATTAATTGAGGGGGGAAGTCCCCTGGTCTGTGTTATACAGGAGGTGAGACTAGATGATCAGTGTGATCCTCTGGCCTTCTGCACTATAAAGAGGTGAGAATCACTTTGGGTCACTCCCACCCTGCAGGGCCCTGAAGCCTGGACTCCAGCCCCAGCCTGGAAGTTTACACAGCTCCTGACCGCCCTGTGCCTGAGTCCATAGGCGCCGACTCCGTGGGTGCTCTGGGGCTGGAGCACCCATGGGGAAAAATCAGTGGGTGCCCTGCACCCACCGGCAGGCAAGCTCCCTGCCCTGCCCCAGCTCGCCTCCGCCTCCTCCCCTGAGCGCACCATCCCCGCTTCTCCTCCCAGCGCTTGCTGCCGCGAAACAGCTGTTATGCGGTGTAACAAGCTGTGCGAGGGACGGGGGAGGAGCAGGAACATGGCACGCTCAGGGGAGGAGGCGGGGAAGAGGCAGAGCTGGGGCCGGGATTTGGGGAAGGAGTCCAATAGGGGCAGGGAGGGGGTGGAGTTGGGGTGGGGACTTTGGGGAAGGGATTGGAATGGGGACGGGGCAGGGGTGGGAGGGGGCAGTGCAGGGGTGGAGTCGGGACGGGGCTGGGGGGCGCGAGCACCCACCAGCGCCAGGAGAAGTTGGCACCTATGCTTGAGTCAACTGGTGCGGGCCAGCTGCGGATTGTTCTTTGCTGTGTAGACGTACCCGCCTGGGCCCTTGCTCCTCCCCCACAGTGCACAGCGGGCCACGGGGAGGGGGCAGGCAGCCATGGGAGCTGTTCACCCTATTTAGCGCTGGACTCAGGAAGCTCTATGGAGAGATTAAAGCTGGTTGAAAGAAGGGTTATGTATATTTCACAGCGCCCCACTGTCTCTGAGGCCTTTACGCTCGCCCCACTGTAGTAAGGTTGAACACTCACCTCCGCGGCACCTCCTGCTGGTCATCCAGGGATTAGCCCAATTCCAGCACTTGGAGCGCCTCCTGCTGGCCAGTGTCTCTCCTGCCTCAGGCCCCCGTGTCCCTCCCAGACCCCAGTGCCCCTTACCTTGGGGTGGTGCCCCACAGCAGTGCCCCCACACTCTGGGTCTCCCTTCCCAGGGGAACCCCCTCCCCCTGTGCCCACCTTGCCTCAGTGGCTACTGCCAGTCATCATCTAGCCCCCCATTCTCTGGGGCACACTGCAGTCTGTAATGGCCACTCATCACGGGCAAGGTGGTTGGACCAGCTGCCTCTGCCTATCCCCAGGGCTGCCCCTCCACAGCCCCAGTACCTGCTTAGGCCTTCCCCAGCACTGCTCTGCTTCAGGTACCCTGTGCACCAAGGCAGCCAGGTCCTTCCCCCTCCCAGGCTGGAGTCAGTCTGACCCAGCTCCTCCCTGAGCCCTTATATCAGGGCCAGCTGTGGCCTGAGTGGGTGTGGCCTGTGGCCGCCTCCCCAGTGAGCCTCCCTTTTCCCCTAGGAGCAGGCTAACTGCCCCGCTACACCCACCTCGAGGAGGCAGTGCAGTGCTATTATCCCCCCTTGTACAGACAGGAACTGAGGCACAAAATGACTTGCCCCAGTTCACACAGGAAGTCTTTGGCAGAGCCGGCAACTGAGCCCAGGTCTCCCAAGCTAGCCCTCCAACCATCCGACCGGACTCTCAGAGCATCGGTCAAGGAATCCCTGGCTTGGAGCCTAGCTTCCCATGCAGCCCTAGGCCCTGCAGCCTGTGCCTCGAAGCGCTGTGGCGGGGGGGAAATGTGTCTCTTCCATCTATGCTCATGGGGGAATCCTACTATTTAAACCACAAGAAGAATCTGCATTAGCTGCAGCTGTGTCCTCTCAAGGCTTTGGCCATTAGACAGGGCCATGCTTTGGCACCTCTGGCATTGTAGCCACTAGAGGGCAGTGGTGCAATGACATACGGGACACTCCCCCGGGCAAGGAAGGTGCATTGCCCAGGAGATAACTTTCTCTTAAACTGTGTTTAACGTAAGTGCGTAGAGGGGGTGCACCCAGCAGCCTGCAGCTGACCTTATAATGCAACCTGAAGTCAAAGAGAAGAAAGGCCAGCACTTTAATAAGTAGAAAGAAACACTGGCACCTTTAAGATGTGGAAGTCGGTTGTATAACTTCTGTTTCACAGCTCCACCAACGCTTCCTGACAGGAAGGCTGGTGGGTACCAATGGGGCTGATGCATCAGTGCAAAAACCTTACAGCCTTGTGCTAAAACTGAGATTGTGGAACAGCTTTATAAGGACTGATTCGCTAGTGCCAACCCTGTACAATCTCGGAGCACATCAGGGCACCCAGAATCATGAGATTGTTTTAATTTCATGCTTTTTTAGGTCCAACATGTTAGGTTCTTTTGATCTGCTGTTGGTTTCTGAGCCTTTAGGGAGTTCGGATTGAGGTGCGTGGATAGAACTTAGTGTGGGGATTAGCCAATTCTATTCACCCTTCATTGTCATGGATCACTAAATTCTCCCCAAACCAGTAAAATAAATTAAATATTTTTTTAAATGAAATCACACACATCACACACCTCACCTAAGTGTGTCGGGAGATTCTGCCACATTTCAAAATCTGCAGTGCTGCAGTCTTAAAGCAAATAGGATTTTTCCTGCGGTTATGTTGTGTGTGTAGTTAATCGTCTTGTAACAAATATGTGGCCACCTGGGACTTCATGGCTGACTGTATATTGCACATTGTGGTTATTCAGAATGTCACAGGAACAGTGGGGATGAAATTCAGATCTTCACGCTCCCATAGCACCAGCTTCTGCTGCTTGAGGCGAAAGCAAATCATAGTTCGCTAGGAGATGGGGCTGGTCAATATTTTAAACTTTATTTTCATGGAAAAGTTCAGAAAAAATGAAATTTCACGTTGTTTTTTAATGTTTGATGCCTTTTTTCCAATCAAAATGAAAAATATTTTGAAAATTTTTTGTTTCTTTTTTGAGGGCTCCCACCCCCCCTCACATTTAAACTTTCTCCCCATGGTGGATAAAGAGTAATGAATGAAATCAGAGGAAGTTGGGGGGTGGGGGGAAGACGCTTAATAAAACCAAACAAATTGAAAGTGAAACAAACATTTTCATTTCGGTCCAAACCGTATCATTGAAAAAAATTAACATCAAAATGCTCATCCTGTCAAAAAGTCAGTTTTGTTTTGTTTTTTAAAAAAAGTTTTCAACGCAAGATGTTTAACCCGCTGGACGACTTGCTGTCTTCTAGAGCAGGGGCTCTCAAACTGGGGGTCGGGACCCTTCAGGGGGGTGTGAGGTTATTACTTGGGGGGTCATGAGCTGTCAGCCTCCATCCCAAACCCCGCTTTGTCTCCAGCATTTATAATGGTGTTAAATATATTAAAAAGTGTTTTTAATATATAAGGGCGGGGGTCGCACTCAGAGGCTTGCTGTGTGAAAGGGTCACCAGTACAAAAGTCTGAGGACCCTGTTCTGGAGCTCATTACTCGTGACTGCACAGTTCTGATTTGTTCCCGCAGAGGGCAGTGGTGCATATGCCGGCACCCACAGTCCATTACAGTCATGACTCAGTTTGCAATGCACGAGCGAGTGACTGATTCTTTGTCTGTGAAAGCTAGCCGCAATCTTTCCCTTTCTCAAGAAGAAAAGCGACCCCTATTCCCGTGAAGAGGTCGCATGAAGATAAGAGCACGTTGCTTCTTACTCAGCTCTGCCCCAGAACAACCATAGATACTTCAAAAGCTCTAGCTGTATTTTCACAGTGGGATATTATTACATTGGTGGTGTTAACAGGGCTCCATTTCTCCCCTCGCTCCTTAAACTGCCATCCCAGGGAAGCAGTTACCATCATTCCCAGACAATTGAGCTTCTGAAAAATGTTCCCCTCTCTCCAGGCTGAGACTCGCCCTGCCCTTTCTTTTAAAGCCCTGCCTCCTAAGGAGCATTCGGTGTGTTCGGTGCTGTCTATACACCTAAGACTTGTCTACACACAAACTTGCACCAGTTTAATTAAACCGGTTTAGTGAAACCAGAGCAAGCCCCTGTGTGGATGCCTTCATTTCGGTTTAAGAGTGGCTGCTTTCTGCGTAGACGTGGCCTTGGTCAGCTACAGCCCCTGCCACAAAGAGCTTACAAAACAAGCCAGACAAAAAAATGAGGGAAAGTAGCCAAATTGGCCAAGGTAACTGCACAGACTGGGGACAGAGCTGAGTATAAAACCCAGGTGTCCTGCATCCAAGGCTGCTGTTCTAGTCACTGGGGTACAATGCCTCCCAACCTACATGCTGCTTAGGCACACAGGCTAGGTGGACTGTTGAAGCAGAAGGGGTTGAGACTTATACAGCTTATCATCCTTCAAAATCTGTTCACTCAGTGCGATGGAAGAGGATCTTCACCATGAAACCACAACTCGTTCCCTTTGGTGCCTTCATGGGCAAGCGGGAATTAATTCGTATTAGCAAACCTATCCTTTCTTAGCCAAGCCTGTGATACCGCATCCCCCAAAATCTCCCTCTCAAAATACATTCCTGGTTGGCTCGGCCTGGTTTACACTTAAAATGTAGATCGACAAAGGTGTGTCACTCAGGGGCAAATTCTCACCCCTTGGCGCCAGAGCTACGCCAACCGAACTCTGGCACAGAAGCGGCTAGGTCAGTGGAAGAAAGTGTCCGTCGACCCATCTACTGCTGCTCAGGGAGGTGGATTACCTCGAGGGATGGACAAAAGTCTTTCCATCGCCGTTGGAAGCTTCTACTCACCAGCGGCATTGTAATAGGGTTCCACTCATTGCAAGGGTGCCTCCTCCTGGCAGCTCTGGGGATTAGCTCTTTCCTTCTGCTGCTCATTGCGTGCCCTGCCGCCTCCTTCTCTCAATCTCGGCAGCTCAGGGTTCTCTCTCTTCACGACTCAGCTCTCAGGCCAGGTCACTATAATCCCCGTGCAAACTGTCTCAGACAGTCTTCTTCTTCACTGGCCAAATGGTGCCCTTTCCCAGTGGCTGGTGGGGGAACCTGGGCCTGCCCTCTCCCCCGGGTTCCAGCTCAGGGACCCTCTAATCAGCAGCCAAGGTCTGCACCATCTTAAACCTTGCTGCATCGCCCTGAGCTTTTTCCTCCACCCTCTCCCTGGGGTTTTACTTCTTCCCTCTCTAATGTCCAAAGAGTGGCTACAGGGCTACAGGGTCCCTCACTGCAGCCCCCTTCTGTTCCCAGCTGCCTGGCTTTATCCTAGCCCTGCCTGGTCCTTCTCAGCTGGGCTCCATCGTCATTCAGGGTTACTTAAGCCCCCTAATTTCCCTTAGCTGTGGCCTCTCCAGTTAACTGGCCCCTTCTCAGCCTCATTAACCCTTTCTTGGCTCCAGAGCCATAGCTGTGCTGCGGTGCGCCTGTCGTGTAGACCAGCACTTGGAAACGGGCCCTGCCACATGGACTGGAAGCTGTCTGTGAGAACCTGTAAAGACAGGCAATGCCCACCTGCCTTGCAGTCAATTTCAGGAAAAATGTCTAGTGGGGAAACGCAATTATTAAGTAACATCTTCTGTAACATTTCAGTGATCTAGAAGGAAGAAGTACACAGCACCTGAATGGCATTCCTCGATAACGTGAAACAGCGAGAATGGCAAAAACCAGTAAGGGATCTTGACTGGTTAGAAGCATGAGGAGAAACTAACAAAGTGAGATTCAGCGTGGAAAACGGCAGCTAATACATCCAGGGGGAAGCACAGCTAGTTGGGAAACAGCAGTTCTGACGAGGATTTCGGAGGGAGGAAGCTAGCAAATTAGACATGTTTGCAAAGTGATATTTTTGGTAGACGCCAAACAGCGATCGGGGCTTTGTTGTGTTAGGTGCTGTATAAAATCCAGATGACAGACCCTGCCCCACAAAATCTTGCCATCTAAATAGAAAGTGAGAGACAACCAGTGGACCTAACACACACATCTTCAGGGTCGCAGAGAGATAGATGAGATCAATGTAATACATAGTGGTCTCCGATTAAGATTCTGGGTACATTTTAAAGTGTTTATGGCCTATATTTTCACAAGTGATCGGTGGGTTTGTGTGTCTGATTGGTGGCCAACCTGAGCGGCCTAAAACGGGATTGATTTTCAAAAAATGCTGACACTTAGGTTCTATGCCTGGCTTTGCCACTGACTTATGGCTAGCCTTCAGCATGTCATCTGAGGAGAAAATCTACTAGATAGAGCAAGATATTGGGAATCTGGACTCCTGGGTTCTTTCCTGGCTATGAAATGGAGTGTGATAGTGTAGAGAACTAGGAGTTAGGACTCCTGGGTTCTGCTCACATCTGTTCCTTGTGCAGGAGGTCAGAGGAGATCATCATAATGGTCCCTTGTGGTGTTAAAGTCTAAAAGACTAGCATGAAGAAAGCTGTGGACAAACTGGGCCTCAGGGCTGGCGTTTTTGGCAGGTTGGGAGGGATGGGGGTGATGAAATAAGAGGCCAGATTGGAGATGTAGATCGAGGCCGGGTTACAAAGACCTGTGAAAGCCACAGAGGCAGTTGAGGATGCAGAGCAAGGGATGATATTCAGAGCGACAGGGTGATATGGTGGGCAACAGATCCCACACTTGACTGGTTCACGTACCAACTTCTTAAAAACCCTGTTGTGAAATGAATGGCTGGAACATCAAGCTAATGTACCCCCCCGTGATACCAGCTCCACAGTTTGGGAAGCCTGGGGCTGGACTGATGGGTGAAGGAGGCCACACATTAGTGCATTGGGGAATGATTTGGGAGGGGTGTTATGGGTGTCAAGGTAGCAGCTGAGATGGACAGTAATGAGGTCCTGGACAAGAGAGGTCATGAGGTCGTGTTGGAATAGAGAGGAGGGGCCAGGTCTTCGAAATGCTGGGGAGAAAGAAATGGCAAGACCGAGCCGCAGCACGGCTTGTGATAGCCTGGAGAAGGCTGCAGGCCCAGCTGAGGGCAATTACACAGTTTCTGGTGGGGGATCGTGGCAATCACTGGGCTAAGAAGGCAATTGGGGAGAATATAAGGGGAGGACACAGGACGGAAGGGGCAGCTTAGGAGGAAGCTCAGGGTGTGAACCTAGGCGAGGAGTGAGGGCTGCCAGGAAGCCTACCTTTGCTGGAAGCCTGTACAGCACAGGGTTACTATGTAAGAGGGACATAAGTACACACCTTGGGGTAAGATAAGCAGCCCGCTGTGTGTTTGTGATTGTGAAACCATCTTAGTTGGCCAGGCAATGAGGTTCTCTGGGTAGTGACGGAGGTGCCCCATGGCTCAGCTGTGTGAGGTACAGGAGAGGGGAGGCGCCAAAGCGGACCCCAGCTGGGGTAACAGGGAGGGTGATGGCTTTGTCCTCAGGAACAAAGACCTGGGAGAGTGGGGAAGGTTTCAGAAGGAAAATGAGCAGTTCAGCTTTGGCCATACTGATGCTGCCAGCAAGGCAGGGCTGGGCAAGCCGGGATGAAGTGAGGAATGTGTCAGGACAGGAGCGAAGAGGTAGGTTGGTGACTCGCCAGCACAGAGAGGAGAGCTGAAGCTTTAGCAAGCAGACAAGGTGCAGAGGGAGAAGGTTACCTAGGGAGGTGGTAGAATCTCCTTCCTTAGAGGTTTCTAAGGTCAGGTTTGACAAAGCCTTGGCTGGGATGATTTAGTTGGGGATTGGTCCTGCTTTGAGCAGGGGGTTGGACTAGATGACCTCCTGAGGTCCCTTCCAACCCCGATATTCTCTGATTCTAAGAGGGGGGCCAAGAACAGAGGCTTGTGGGAGAATCCCAGATAATGGACAGGGATGGGAGGAGGAGCCACCAAAGCAGATGCTTAAGGAAGAGATAGGGAGGTAGGAGGAGGACCAGGAAAGCCAAGGAAGGCCAGGATGCCAAGGAGGTCAGGGTGATCGGTGGCATCAACAGCAGCAGAGGGGTTACTGGGGCTCACTCTCCATTCCGTTTTTTAAAGTTCCCCTCCATTGCCACCACTCGTGCAGTTTTGCCCATGGGGG
This sequence comes from Eretmochelys imbricata, assembly GCF_965152235.1. NCBI lineage: Eukaryota > Metazoa > Chordata > Testudines > Cheloniidae > Eretmochelys > Eretmochelys imbricata. The sequence continues at coordinate 7,655,033 of NC_135596.1, forward strand.
CAAAGGACAGAGCTCAGGCAGCTCCCAGGGTTTTAACCATCGTGCCATCTAGACTCGGGATTAGGTGACACAGCAGTTGAGATGCCCAGCAGCGTCCTGAGCCTGCGTACTTCTGCCCACCCCCCACCCTTCCCCCCGGCTACCAGTGGTGGCGAGAATGGGGAATTTTAAGGACAAAGAGACAGGGTCGAGCGGCCACCTCTGGAGCCTGCACAAGTCTGGAACTTGGCCCTTGGTTCCGGCACCTCGTGGCCAGAACGTTAAGGACAAACCAGCGCGAGCTCAGAGAAGCGCCACAAAGCTGATGAGGGTGACGGAGAGGACGATGTTTGCTGAGCCAAGCACACCCATCCTGGCAAAGCAGCAAATCTGTGAAGAATATCGGACCAAAATTCAATTCCTGTTGGAGTCCACGTCTTTCCATTGAGTTGTTAGTTCCATTCCGACAGTAGCTGGATCAGGCTCATGAGCACCAAGGAGGAAGAGGAATTATTGAGGGCCACACAGGAGGATATAGCGAGGAGTGATAGGATGGAACAAATGAAAATGGAGACAGCGGTTGGATTCCCTTTAAAACCAGACTGGTCAAGCACTAGGAAACATTGTTAGGAACCAGGCAGAGTTTGCTGGATGGCCCAAGAGGCCCTTCCCATCACTGGTTCCTAGGAGAGGATGATCCTTGCCATCTATGGGACTAACCTCCAGCAGCACTAATAACCACTTCCTCTCTTCCCCTGTCGCCACGCTGAGCTGGGTTATACATGTGAAAACCAAATATAGGTGTTAAACTCAAGGGGAGTCTCTTCAAAGGACATGCAGGAGGCCTACAACTTGTTCAGCTTTGGGGTTGGGGATGGGAGGTTGTTTCTTGGTCCATCCTAACTGGTGCAAGAGGAAATCAGCACAGTGATGTGTGAAAGTTGAAAAGTTGATGGGCCCCCCTCCCATTGCCATCAGTGAAGCCTCTTGCCTCGCACTCAGCAAAGCTCCCTCTCTGAGTGCTTGTGTAGCGATGTGGTTAACGTGTGTTTGTTTCCTCTCTTGGGGGGACGTGATAAGTGACTTGGACACACACAACCGCAGCGCCTCTCACGCCACACATCACCAGGCGAGCTTTCCATTTGCAAGCAACAAACCCCAGATCAGGCTGCTCCTCTGTGGCCTGAGTGGCTCTTTCTTTTCTTCTGGCAGCCAGAAGATAGCGTCATGGGCTTTGCCAAGATAATACAAACAGCTTCTCTGCGGTCTCCCCTCTGTAACTGCCTGAAGGGACCCATCCTGCTCACTGAGAAACCCTTCCCCAAGGAGCTCCTTGATCTGTTGGGGTTCTGTTGGTTCCCCAGCCCTCATCCCCTGAGCATTTTAAATAGCAGCATCCAGCCAAAAAATTCCATCCTGCTCAGCACATACAGCCTGGCCAGTATCAACTCAGCCCCAACAATGGAGCCGCAAGTGCACCTCCATCATGTCCTGCTCCACCACCAAAGGATCTCAAAGCCCCTTAATTACTGTGAATTGATTAAGCTTCATGATTGCCCTGCGGAGGGAGGGAAGGGGTAATATACCCCATGTTGTATATAGGATACCTGATGGGCACAGAGAGATGAAGTGACTCGCCCAAGGCCACACAGGAGTCCTGGCTCGCAGGCTGGAGCACAGTCTACTTGGCCATGTTGCCATCCACTGTCTTATCAAACCCCTGGTCCAAATCTGCTGCTCTCCAAATGCCAAAGAGAAAAGCTCAGCTTGACAGATGCCTGGAAGGCTACCAAATCTGGGAGTGGGTGGGCCAAAAAGGGAGGTGTGTTTTAAAGGACCCATCACCGCAAATGCTGTGCCAGCCACCCCCTCACACCCAAGCCAAGTACGCACTAGGACTATTACCTTTGTTGACTGTCATGTATTAAGGTCCTGATCCCAATCACATCAAAGTCAACAAGAGTCTCTGAATTGCAAAGAGATCTACTGCTTTCCGTGGGAATTGGCTGGGCCCCTAACAGAGGGTCTCTGTCACTTGGAAGATCACCTGTTGCTGTGGGTTATTCTTCACTCGGAATCACTGGGCCAGATTCATCCACCTCTGGTGTAAATTGGCTTATCCCTATTCACTTCAGTGGAGCTCTCCCAGTTTACACCAGACGGGGATCTGGCCAAAACGTCTTACTAGCAGTTCACTATGATCTGTTGGAGTTTTATACTGCTATCTGTCACCATCATATCTGAGCACACGATGCCACCAACAGAACCCCGTGTCTTTGCAGACAGTAGGAATAAAGAGGAGGAGCAGACGAATCTTTCAGTAATTAATTTCATGTGACATCACCACCTCCCCCCCCCAACCACCACCACCACACAAACCTTCCCAAAACTATATGGTGCAATTATAAAAAAAGCACACCCTCCATTCCTCTCCTACCAAACACAACTCAATCATGGCCACGATTTTCAGAAGCAACTGGTAATTTTGCATCTGAAGAAGTGGGGTTTTTACCCACGAAAGCTTATACCCAAATAAATCTGTTAGTCTTTAAGGTGCCACCAGACTCCTCGTTGTTTTTGGTAATTTTGGGTGTCCAACTTGAGACACTGGATTTTCCAAGGCCAGGGGAGCAGCATTTGTGTGTACAACAGGACTCTTGTACGTTCACGTTGAGAGCATTTGCATACACAGGCCAAGCTTTTCAAAATGGACTTATGGTTTTGGATGCCTCGTGTGTTGGGGGCCCGGCTTGAGACAACTTCCAAGGGGACCTGATTTTCAAACAGTGCTGAGAACCTGCCTTCTGAAAACCAGGCTCCTTGAAGGTGTCTCAAGTTCTGCACCCAAAAATAGAGGCACTTAAATTCCCAGTCACTTTTAAACACCCTGCCCTGGCACCTGGCCTAGAAGGAAGCCTCAAGCATACCATGGCATCTGGAGAGCCAGGGAAAGTTCTAAGGTGACAGGCCCATTGGTGGAGAAGACCCTGCCTTTGATCTTCTCCTTGTGATATCATGGGAGGACCAGCAACTCATACCAGTTGCAGAGGTGGGATGTGGCAAAGCAGATAGTCCACCAGGCAGCCAAGTCTAAGAGTGCTGGGAGTGTGACGTACTCTAAATGCTTCACTTACTCGTTGGGATGTCCCCATCAGCACAAACACTTGTGCTGCATTACAGCTGCCATGAAGTCACAGGCTGGGAATTTCAAAGGAGCCTAAGGGAGTTAAATGCCAACTCCCATTGGAAGCTGGGATCCTAATTCCCTTAGATTCCTTTCAAAATCCCAGCCCCACTCCATTTCTTTCTCTGTGTCTTAGGTACTTATATGGCCCAAATCACCACAGTATCTGTGTATGCCATATTTAATGTGTTCCCCAAGAGACAGTGTGTTCTTCCAAGATCTCAAGGCAATTTTATTTCACCTCCTTGTCTGGAGTTAATATTACTACATGGTATACAAAGCACAGATGTTTTCCCTCACTTAAAATATCACAGAATTCCTGACAATAATAGGCAAAAGTGGAGGAGCAGGATTACCTAGTGGCTGAGCCACAGGACTGGGAATCAGGTCTCCTGGGTTCCATTCTCAGCTCTGCCACTGACTCCTTTTGTGACCTTGGGCACATCACTTCACCTCTCCATGCCTCAGTATCACCATCTGTGATATGGGGTTAATCATATTGATGGCCCATCTGGCCAGGAGACAAATTCAGTATAGTCTGTAAAACGCTTCGCGATCCTTGGAGAGAATGTGCTAAGAAAATACATTATATTATACAAATACAAAATATTATATTACATTAGATGAGACCCTAGCTAACATTAGCATAGCCCAGCATGGGTTAATTTGAGCTTTGGGCCAAGTTTCTCAGGGAAGAGGTGCCATAAAATTTTGGCCCAAGATTCAAGGAGTGGTTCAAGCTGATTTATCAAAACATTTATGATAAATAAGTAACATTATCTGATGTACAAGGACAAGGGAAATGAAAAGAAGGAAGAACTTGAACCTAAGTTCAAGTTGCCTGCATTGGACCAAGGTTCACTGGGTCATTTTAGAGTGGAAAGATGATCGGATGGTTACAGCATCAGCTGGCAATTTGGGAGACCTGAGTGCAATTTCCTTGTTTGCTACAGGCTTCCTGTGTGATCTTGGTCAAGTCACTTAGCCTCTCTGTGCCTCTGTTCCCCTTCTGTACAGTGGGGATAATTACCTGGTCCTGGCTCACAGGGGTGTTGGGAGGATAAATACATTAAAGACAGTGAGGTGCTCAGATACTGAGATGATGGGGGCCACAGATAGAGAGAGAAAGTTTTGGTGCAGGGATTTAATTTATGTTTTCATCAAATCTTTGGGGATTCACATTAAGTTTTGCATGCGGGTTTTGGTTAATTCTTAACCAGCTCACCCAGCCCTAATAGAAAGCAAATGCCAATAGGGCTTCATATTCAAATTCAAAGATAAACTTATTTTATTCTACAACTGCTGCTGCCTGAATACGCTTGTTTGTTTGAGGTTGAGGAGCTGTCAAACCTCCCCTCTTCCTCCTTATGTTGTAGCCCACTTAAAAAAAATGTATCAGGTATGAGTAAAGCTACATGCGAGAAATGAAAGATTGTGGTCTTCAGAAAACCTGATATCATAAAACCAACCTGATGATTAACAGTTTAGTACATTCACACTTCTGTACTGTGTTTAGCATCCGATCTGTACAGGCTAATATAAGTTTTTCTTTCTTTCTTTCTTTCTTTCTTTCTTTCTTTCTTTCTTTCTTTCTTTCTTTCTTTCTTCACCAAATGGCATGAGTCTGAGAGATGGCGGTGTCTGAAAAAAAGAGGATGCGAGCTGGGAGGAAGTAACATAACTAAGACCCCAGTAAAACTCTTAAATTAAATGCTCAGTTTGAAGCACGTGCTGAAATGTGTTGCTGTATCGCAAAGCTCATAACCTGGGATTTTCAGACAACTTGAGAGTTAGACACCAGCTACCACTGAATTTTGAATTGGCCCCGTGGAAACCCCAGATATATACTCATGCTGAGGTATCACTGAGGTCAAGCTAAGCACACATCCAAATGCCAGTGACTTTGATAGGAATTTCATGGCCATTTCGCAGGGCAGACTTTCTGTATTTACCTGCTGACCCCCATCAGCATCACATGATGAACGGACCTCATAAACATTCATGCATCTTTCCTCCCTACACCGCTGCAGGATTGCCTACAAAAAGACCCACTGGCAGCCTACTACCATGGCAAATGTTGTCTCTAGACAGGGGTCTGTGTTTTACTACCGTGTCATCTAATTTTGCTCTGTTGGGGCCAGGCAGCTCAGCGGTAGACGCACCGCAAAAGGTCTGAACTTCAGCTTCCACCACTGTCCTGCTAGTAGAAGTGTACTGGCACAGAAGAATGGATGCACCTTTTCCAAGTGGAGTTTTAGTGAAGTAAATCTTTTGAAATGCCCACCCCCCTTCACAGAGACAATGCCTAAACAATCCACAGGAAGATGATGGCTGAGGTCTAAAGAGAAACCAGACCAGATTGCAACAGAGACGTTCAGAATTTACACAGCATGGAGAGCTATAGGATTTAGATGCGTTGGCAGAGGTGTGGCGGCCCAGGACTGGAACAGCAAGGGGTGCTGCAGGACGCGGATGAGGTGCATCCATAGAGTTGATGATGGGTGGGGGGACACACGAGGACTGGGATAGCAAGGGGTGCTGCAAATCAGGAATCTTGTGCCAGGGAAGCTTGCGCAGACAAGTATTTGGATATAAGCAAAGTGACCAACTCCTCATTTCACCTCTATAAAATTAGGGTAGATCCAAAGGTATCTGTGTGAGATGTAGTCCTCAAGTGGGGCAGATAAGAAGGTTCATGTTAGAAGGGACTTCAGGAGGTCATCTAGTCCAACCCCCTGCTTGAAGCAAGATCAATCCCAATTTTTGGCCCAGATCCCTAGATGGCCTCTTCAAGGATTGAACTCACAACCCTGGGTTTAGCAGGCCAACGCTCAAACCACCAAGCTATCCCTCCCCACAAGGTGAGCATGAGATAAGGAGCAAACACTCCATGCTGACTATGGCAGATCAGTCTAGCCTCACATTATTTCTGTATATGGAACAAGACCTGTTCTGATCTCCAGCTGTGACTCGTACATTACATGGTAAAATAGCATTACTGTAAATTCGGAGAAATGATGTCACCCAAGCAGACATTCTTCCCCCCAGTCTCTCCTCCTCATGTGACCTTCTTGACATTGAACCCAGTCAGCTCTGTGCTCAGCCAATGACCTCTTCAGCAGTGTGGGTTCACTGTCTTAGCCACATAGCAGGAGAAGCTACGCCCCCAGCTCTCCGCTTTGAGGAGCAGATTCTGAACTCAGTTACATAAGTATCAATCTGGAGTTCATGGTATTCACTTCGGTGGAGTCACTCCAGATCACCCTGGTGTAACTGAGATCAGAATAAAAACCAGAACGTATCATGGAATATTTTAGCCTCCATAAATATAACCACCCTCCCCTATGGAAATAAACCTGACTAGGGATTAAACGAATGGGGTCTTATAGGGGTCTGAGGAAGCAGAGGACCTGATGGTCCCCTACCTAAGACCTTGTGTCATTATTTATAGTGATGCAAAGTGAATGTGACATGCTGCCCCATCAGAATGGCTGCTTTGCACAGGTGTCAATGTCAACCCTATGTTCCCCCGAGCCAAAGACTTTGAGAGGGACGAGATAAGGATTCTGCACTAGCCTATAGAATTACAGCTGGGGGAGACCAAGCCGGAAGGTGCTGAGCACCTCCAAATCCCACTAATATCTGCCCCTTGCAGGACTGGGCATGTGCTGTGGGAGGGTGCTCACAGCACACCCAGCGAGAGGTTTTTAAAAATTAAGCTGGCTGGTTTAAAAATGTCTCCCTCTTCAGTTCTTTCAGCATAGTGGGCAGTGCACCAGGCTGGGACTCAGGACGTGTGGGTTCTGTTCCTAGATCTGCCACTGGCCTGCTGTGTGACCCTGCACAAATCACTTCCCGCCTCAGTTTGTCCTCACACCCTCTGACTGTCTTGTCTACGTAGGCTGTGAGCGCTGCAGGGCAGGGGACTGGGCATCAATGTAGGTTTGTACAGCACACAGCACAGTGGGGTCCAGAAGTGGGTCTGGACTTCTACTTGCTACCGTAATATGACTATTAATAATATAGAATGGGGATCATTTGTTATTAAATTCCATTGGGCTGATCTATCAGACTACCTGCCAGTGATTTAGGGGGCTGGGTCACTTTCTCCGACTCACCAGATTCCTCTCCCCACAGCAGGCAAGAAGGGGTTAATGAGCATCTGTGGGCTCAATCAGCCTCATCCGCTACCCCTGGAGTCATGCCTGGAGAGAGGAGCTAAAAGGACTGAAGCTGGCTTGGGTTGGGTGGCGGCTGATCTCTGTCACCCTGGGAGAGAAGTGGGCTGGAGCCAGGGAGCAGGGCAAGGCAAGGCAAGGCAAGGCAAGGCAAGACCAGGCAGGCAGGCAGGCAGGCAGGCAGGCAGGCAGGCAGAACCTCCCTGAAGGACAGTAGGCAGGCCTGTAACAGGCAGCCGAAGGCAGGCAAGCTGCAGGAATCGAGTCCACCCAGGATTCTCCGGGCTGGTGGAGGGGCGTGCAGGGAGCAGGATGACTTGTTCTGGGTCAGGAAATGCCCTGTCTGGGGAGTGGAGAAAACACCCCTGCAGTGGAACTGGCTGAATGGCAGAAAGCACTAACACACTCTGCAGTTAGGGTGACCCATCCGGGTTTTCCTGGGCGTGATCTCTTTTTCGGTAGACCGCCCTCCATCCGGGCGGATTTTTCAAATCAGAGGAAAAATCTGGGATTTTGGGGATGATTTAGTTGGTGTCGGTCCTGCTTTGAGCAGGGGTTGGACTAGATGACCTCCTGAGGTCTCTTCCAACCCTACTCTTCTCTGATTCTATGATTGCTCCCTCCCCTGCATCTGCAGCTGCTGGATCCTGCCCACCCTGGCTCAGCCCGCCAGGTAAGCGGAGCCACCAAGTGGATCTTGGCCTGAGTGCCTGTCCCGCTGTGGGGCTTCAGAGCCTGGCCAAGACGGGGAGAGGCCCATAGGGAGGTGCTGACTGAGGGTTGGTGCTGCATCCCAGGCCTATGCCAGCTGCCCTGCCACCATGACAGGGAGCGTGACACTGCTCCCCACCTTGAGTGTGACCCCCCCCAAATAACCCCTCCAGCATCCCCCAAATATCCCCTCCCATCCCAATACACACACCCCTCCAGCATACCCAAATATCCCCTCCCAGTACACACACACCACTCCAGCACCCCCCAAATACCCCCTACAGCACCCACAGATATCCCCTACCAGTACACACACCCCTCCAGCATTCCCCAAATACCCCCTCCCAGTATACATACACCACTCCAACAGCCCCCAAATACCCCCTACAGCACCCCACAAATATCCCCAACCAGTACACACACCCCTCCAGCATCCCCCAAATACCCTCTTCCATCCCAGTACACACACCCCACCAGCACCCCCAACTGTACACACACACACCCCCAGCAGTGTCCTCTCTTTGGGAACCTGAAATCTGGTTACCCTATCTGCAGTGATCCTAGAGAAGAGGCTCAGAAATAGAGAGGAGCTTATCATGCACTGTGATCCTGGGAAGAGACTGTGGGCCAGGTCTAGGGCACTTCAAGGCAGGACATGGCCCAGGGAGGCAGTGTGGGGTCTGTGTACACAGGCCTTGGCTACTTGTTAAAGGGTCCCTAGACTGGAACTCAGAGGAGAGGGGTGGTCTGGGTTCCCCTACTGGCCCACTGAGGAAGATGGGACAGAAACCCCAATACCAGGCCTAGTGAGTTCATAGCTGAGCTGACTACCCAGTGTCACTATTATTGGGGGACTATTGTTTGCTGGACTTTTGGTTCATTGTGGAAGGGGTGGGATGAATGGGAACTGGCCCGAGGGCCGAGTCATAAGAAGAAGTCATAAGTCACCGGGCCTAAATGGCCTGTCACAGCCAGCTGGTCCTTTAAGGGGAGTCGGGCACAGTCTTGCCTATGAATGACACAGCAGTTATCCCCAAGCTGATCTTGATCCGGTGACTTAAGTCCAACTAGTGAGCTCAGCTGTGAGAGGGTGTGATGGGGGGGTGTCCACTCCACACTTGCCCTGAAGGGAGTAATGGAGGCCAGATGAGCTAATTAACTTATTAGGCTGAAGGCTGAGAGGAGAGCTCTAACTGGGGGAAGCTCACCTGTGTGGGAACAGGAGGGGCTTCTATAAAGGCAAGGACCTGATAGCAGAAGGGGGCTGCAGGGAAGTAGGCTGCAGTCACTCCCTGAATGATGAGAGGTGTGTTTTGGGGCTATAGAGGGTAGTCCACAGTCCTGGGGAGGAGGGGAGTTTGGGCTGGCACACCCAGAAAGGTAGGAAAGGCTCAGGGGGAAAACAGCAAGGGATACACTAGGGCAGACCTCAGATACTGATGGGAGGGCACCTGAGTTGGAACCCGGAAGAGAAGATGGGCCAGGGTTCCCCTGCCGGCCACGGGGGAACTGTCACCAACTGGGCAGTGCGTGGGAAGATTGCCTGAGCCCATCAGTCACGAGAGGCTACGGTACCCCGGAAGGGGGAAACACGGATAACGACCTGGCCTGAAGGCCACGTCAGGAAGAGGGAGCATGCTGTGTTGCAGAGGCTGAGAGAGAGAGGCTGCCAACAGAGACTGCAGCAGAAGGGGGGCCCCGGACCTGGAAGGAGCTAATCCCCAGAGCTGCCAGGAGGGAGGCGAACACAGCTGGGGAGGCGTCCCCAGAGAGAAGCGCTAGGGAGCTCCCTCTCTGGAAAGGGCCTGGCAAAGGCCAGCTGAAGAGGGCCTACAAGGAGCAGGGAAACCCTTGGGAGAAGCTGCTGCAGTCCCTGGGAAAGGGAGGCCATAGGGAACCTACTTGGGAGAAGGGCCTGTAGGGGAAAAGCCCTGGGAGGCTGCGCTCAGCATAAGGAGCACAAAAGGACTCCGCGGGGCCCAGGAGTAGGGGTGAAGAGCAGGGAACTTCAGCGCAGCCCATGAAGGGGCAGTTGTTCATATACATTTTTAGTTGCCCTTGAGTTACCCCGGAAGGGGACTGCACTAGGCAGTCCCCTGCCTGCTGGGCCACTGCAGACTTAGGTAGAGACCAGCCATCTCGGGGCCAAAGAAGTGGTTGACTGGGTGCTAGAGACACGCCCCTGCACAGCCACACTCTGACCCACAGCCGTGAGCGAAACCATTTGGCGGAGGCGGCCGAGGCGAAGATGGGACCCTTTGGCAGCGAGTCCCACTCTGCCACCAAGTTTCTGGGCTGTTATTATTTCACCTGGGCCACTGAGACTCAGCTACGCCATCCCTCTAGTTTTGGTCCTGAATAGTGATTTCCCTTGTGCAGGGTGCTCTTTTAGGCTCCGATCCTGCGGCGCTCCCTATGGGCAGATCCCTGCTCCTGCGCTGGGTTACTCCCAGGACAAACCCCAAGCAAAACTAGTGTGTGTGTTCCAACGCAGCCCCGCAACAGGAACGAGAGAGGGGCTGTGTGTGTCAAACCTCATGGGCACATCCAGAGGCTCAGGACACCTCCCAGACATTTGTCTGGTTTCCATTTAAGGCCACACTGGTGGGTCCACAACCAGAGGGTGACGCATATTCGGGAGCAATTGATTTCTCATACTTGTAATGCTGATTATCTTTTTTTTCTATGGTTTGGGTTTTCTCCTGGGGCGAAATAGCAATCAAAATAGTTTTTAAAAATGACATTGACCTTTTCAAGATATTGATATGTATATAAAGCTGTTAAACACCATGGTGTGGACTTATTACAACTACAGGGTACATTTCCAGCAGTCACTGCTAACCTTTTCTAACCCCCACTCATGATTGTTTTGTTCCCCACCATGAGTCAAATGTCGTAAATAACTCAGACAAATAGATGGAACATCCGCAGTCATCCCATGGTCTAACACATCTGATGAAGTGGGTTTTAGCCCATGGAAGCTTATGCCCAAATAAATTTGTTAGTCTCTAAGGTGCCACAAGGACTCCTCGTTGTTTTTGCTGATACAGACTAACCCGGCTGCCTCTCTGAAACTTAAGGGTGTGGAAAATCTTGCAGCATTATGTTGGTGGTGGGACTTTAAAGCACTCAGTGTTTTGCGAACAGAATTGAGGGCTTTTTAGAGTCCCACCCGAAAAGGACACAAGTCACATTTGTTGGCACTAGATTATGATTTTGCGGAATGGTCCATTATGAGGCCAGAGAGAGAAAAAAATAGGAAAATATCCTCCCAAACTGGCTGCACTTTTGAGTGGAGGGGGAAATCTCTTCTTCCCCTGTTCCCACTCCCGAATTTGAGTTTGAAACTTGGTTCTGAATACGAATGAATTCTCATTGGCAGTTTACTGAGCAATGTGCCCAAAAATACATCCATAAATAAGCGCTCAGAATGAAAGATTTTTGGTTTGGGGGTTTTTTTATGTTTGGATGTGAAAATAGCCATTTCACTTCAACTCAAGAGACATGTTGCTGGAACGCAAAAATCTATTTACAGGATTTATATGGCCTCCATTGCCATAGTATCTGTGCATCTGACAAATCTTTGTATTTATCCTCACCTCACAGGGGTAGGGACATATCTTTATCCCTACGTGACTGGGCGGGAAAGGGGGATGATCTGTTGTATAAATTTAGGTGGAATAAATGTTGGGGTTGGTCCTGCTTTGAGCAGGGGGTTGGACTAGATGAGCTCCTGAGGTCTCATCAAACTCTAATCTTCTATGATTCTAATGGGCCCAGAGAGTCAAAAGTGTTAACATAACCCTGTCACTGTACAACATTCAACTGTCAAAAAAGGGTGCGAGGTTTGGAATACAGAGCCTTGGTCTGCTTTGCCCATGGCAAACGTGCCATTAACAAACATTTTAACCTTTGATTAAAGACACAGAAAAAGAAGGAAAAAACACAGGATTGTCAGTCTTATCAGCCACATTGAGATCTGGCAAACTTATAACCGCATCAGACTGTTTAGAGCATTGCTTCTAGCTGTCTTTCCGGTTACAGGCTTATGGCAGTGTTGCAAAATATACAGTCTTGGCCCATTAAATCAGATTTATACTAAACAAAAGGCAGAGGGTGACGAAAGAGAAGAAATAAAGTAAGGAAGGAAAAGGAGACACGAGGGAGGGTGTGACAGCAGGTGACAAAGTCTCACTTACCAGGTGGGGGTTGGGATTTAACCGAAGCTGGTGGAGGCAGTGATGTCATTTGGGTGCTTCTTTTTGGCTCTTAGGACAGTTTTGCAGATAAAGCCCTCAGTCTTGTTGGCTCTGCTGAAATCCCACACTGGATCTGACCAGAGACCCCAATACTGGGCTTAACCCCAAACTGGCCCAATCCCTACACCAGACCTCAGGCCCCTTCAGTGAATCCAGTGCTACATTGATTCACCGAACTCCCCTAATGATGGGGAGGGCACAGAGCATGAAGAGCAGTGGGAATAAGTAGTTGAATTACTGTGTTTCCTAAAGACAGGTTTCAGAGTAGCAGCCGTGTTAGTCTGTATCCGCAAAAAGAAAAGGAGTACTTGTGGCACCTTAGAGACTAACAAATTTATTTGAGCATAAGCTTTCGTGAGCTACAGCTGACTTCATTGGATGCATCCACTGAATGCCTCCGATGAAGTGAGCTGTAGCTCACGAAAGCTTATGCTCAAATAAATTTGTTATTCTCTAAGGTGCCACAAGTACTCCTTTTCTTTTTGTGTTTCCTAAAGTTTCTGTGTAACCTTCTGGATTTCTCACCCAGAGTGAGGATCTAAGTGGTCGATGTTCAACTGTGGCAACCAAATAAAGGAGTCCAGTGACCAAATCCCTACAAAACAAACAAGAACATAGTCCATTGACATGTCAGTGAATTTGTGTTACTAAATCAGTATTTTCAGTGTAATCTCGGTGGCAGGAACCGGGGTTCAAAAATTGCAGAGCAAGGCTGGAGGGAAGGGTGAATTCTGTTCTCATCTACACTGGTGTGAATCCAGTGTAGCTCCTTTCACTTCACTGCAGTTACTCTGGATTGACAGTGGTGTAAAAGACAGCAGTTTCTGTACAGGGATTTACAGTGCACTATTGCCAGAGGGCAACCATTAAGAAGTAGAGTGTTGGTTGTAAGCTTATTCTTATTATTAAACAACGGTGTACCAAGGCCAGCAGTGCAGTTCTTGTCAATGGCACGCTAGGAGAGTGGTTTTGCACCTCTGTTGGAGCCCGGCAAGGCTGCCTTCTTTTGCCCACACTGTTTAACATCTACTTGGAGCTCATAATGACTGATGCCCTAGAAGATCACATATGCACAGTCAGCATTGGGGGGCGAACAATCTCAAATCTTTGGTTTGCTGATGACATTGATGGCCTGGCAGGCAGCAAAGATAAAGTTGCCAAACTTGTGAAATGATTGGATGAAACCTACGCAAAATATGGCATGGATATCAGCGCAGAGAAAACCAAGCTGATGACAGACAAATGTGATGGGATCAGCTCACATATCACTGTCTGTGGACAAGAGCTGGAGACAGTGAAACAGTTCAAGTGTTTGGGGGCAATCATCACTGATGAAGGATCCAAGGCAGAAATTCAGGCAAGAACTGCACAAACAACAGCAGCAATGGCAAAGCTAAAGCCAATTTGGAGGAACAAGAACATCTCCCTGGAATCCAAACTGAAACTGCTGCACGCATTGGTCATCTCCATTTTTCTGTATGCGTGCGAGACGTGGATCCTGTCAAGGTTCCTTCCCCACTCTGAACTCTAGAGTACAGATGTGGGGACCTGCATGTAAACCTCCTAAGCTTACTTTTACCAGCTTAGGTTAAAACTTCCTCAAGGTACAAACTATTTTGCCTTTTGCCCTTGGACTTTATCGCTGCCACCACCAAATGTCTAACAGGTATATAACTGGGAAAGAGCCTGTTTGGAAACATCTCTCCCCCCCCCCAATCCTCCCAAACCTTACACCCCCTTTCCTGGGGAAGGTTTGATAAAAATCCTCACCAATTTGCATAGGTGAACACAGACCCAAACCCTTGGATCTTAAGAACAATGAAAAAGCATTCAGATTCTTAAAAGAAGAATTTTAATAGAAGAAAAAGTAAAAAGAATCACCTCTGTAAAATCAGGATGGTAAATACCTTACAGGGTAATCAGATTCAAAATATAGAGAATCCCTCTAGGCAAAACCTTAAGTTACAAAAAGACACAAAAACAGGAATCTACATCCCATTCAGTACAACTTATTTTCTCAGCCATTTAAAGAAATCAGAATCTAAAGCATATCTAACTAGATTACTTAGTTGTAAGACTCCATTCCTGTTCTGTCCCCAGCAAAAGCATCACACAGACAGAGAGAGAGGCTTTATTTCTCCCTCCCCCCAGCCTTTGAAAGTATCTTGTCTCCTCATCGGTCATTTTGGTCAGGTGCCAGGGAGGTTATCCTAGCTTCTTAACCCTTTACAGGTGAAAGGGTTTTTCCTCTGGCCAGGAGGGATTTTAAAGGTGTTTACCCTTCCCTTTATATTTATGACAGACCCTTATGGGAGAACTTGAACGGAAAATACAGGTAGTAGAGATGAGATGCTTCCGTAAAATCCTGGGCATCTCCTACTTCAACCATGTCACTAATGAAGACATCTGCAACATCATCACTGAATGCGCTGGGTCATAGGAAGACCTCCTGATGACCACGAAGAAGGGCAAGCTGAAGTGGTATGGCCATGTAACAAGATCATCTGGCCTATCCAAGATCATCCTCCAAGGGACAGTACAGGGGAAGAGAAGAAGAGGTAGACAGAAGAAGAGGTGGATTGACAACATAAAAGAGTGGACAGGAATGGACTTCACGGAGACTCAAGCACTGACACATGATCGTCAGGGGTGGAGACAATTGGTTGATTGCTCATCAGTGATGGTGCCCCAAACGACCAATGCGGTTATGGGAGTGATGATGATGATGATGATTGCCAGAGGCCTACCTCTGAAAAAGATGAATGATTTCCTCTGAAGCAGAAATGCAGCTGGTCTTCATACACCACCACCCTACTTTGGGTAGGAGCTGGTGCAATCGCTGTGACTTGGATTCCAGAGCCTATGAATTACAGGGATGAAAGACCAAATCTAGGGTTGCCAATTTTGTAATATTTAAAAACTGGACACTCCAGCAGGCGTGCCAGAACTGCCCCTGCCCTGCCTCTTCCCCCAAGGCACTGCCCCCATTTGCTCCTTTTCCCCTGTCCCCCCTTCTCTCACTGCTTTTCCCCTCTCTTTTCCCTGCTCCCCCCCATTTCCTTCTGCTGGGTCAGGAGGGACTGTCCTGCGGAGCCAGAGCTGGGAGTTGCAGCCACCCAACGCAGGTAGGAGGAGGCCCTGGCTGAGTAGGGTCTGGTGTGGGTGATGACCCGGCACCTCCCCTGCCTGCAGTAACTGGACTTTGGGTGTCTGGTCAGTAGATGTGACAGGACACTGTCAGGTCCCCTTTTTGACCAGACACTGGACTTTCTGGTCAAAAACCAGACATCTGGCCACCCTAGTCAAATCCCAGTTCATTAGCAACAAAAATGCTTCTGAGGTACAACCAATGCTTCTGAACTGGGCATTCTTAGTAGCAGAGCTAGTCACAAATTGTCTGATAAAATAGTTTTCTGATGGAAAATGCTGATTCAACCAGGTCATGGGAACATCGCTATTGTGTTGCAAATGTCAACAAACTATTGAAATGTTTCATTTCAATATTATCGTTTTTACTTTTGTATGTAATAGTCAAAATGATAAATGGAAATGAAACAATTTGGTAGGGTTGAAATGAATTCTCAGAGTAATTTGTTTTTCAAATCTATCCTGATTTGCGACTAAACAAAATTTTGGAGAATTTCCATGCCATGTTTTCAGCCAGTTCTTCTTAGTTTATCCTCTTTATTGTAGTATCTGCAGCAGGGCCTGGGCTAGATTCCCTTGTCTCTTCTCTTTCCCTTCTGTTATATCCCAGGGAGGGTTCCCAGCCTGCCCTGCTTTTAAAGGAACAGCATCCTTTGATAGGCCCACACAGTTGTGAAACATGGTTCTGGCCCAACTGGGATGAGAATCAAGCTCAGAATAACTGCCTGAGTGAGACATGTTTTAACTCTGATAGTCACCTGGGCTCAAACATGGTTCCTTAGCATAATTAGGACATCTGTTTCCCAGTTCTCATACAAAGAAGAAAACATGTCACAATGAAGTGGGCTACAACCCTGTTTCATAACTGTAGTTAAATCTCTGCCTACACTTATAAAACGTCCCTTTAGGTATCAGGCAGAACTGTGGGTAAATGGACAGGATACTTTGAGGGCCTTTCACTGTGAACAGGTCAAAGCAGGGGCACCAGAAGAGGTGGGGGCCAGGGGGCCGTGGCCCCACCACTTTTTACCAGCCATAAGGGCAGGATCAAACCTGAGACCTCTGGAGCTTAGGGCATGAGCTTCTACTACATGAGTTAAAAGCCATATGCCTGTTAGCTAAAGCTGTAGAACAGACACATTAATCTCTCTACGTGGTCTTGGTGCCACTAGATGGGACAGAACCAGGAGGTGTGTGGGTTACACTTTGAAATTCTGTCTTGAAAACAAATTGAAATCAGAGCATTTTGATCAATTATAATGTGATATAAAATAAGAGCATAAATCAGAATGAAACTTTTTCCTTATGTTGAAATGGAACATTTTGATCAACCCCAAATGATTTTTTTAAATTTTGTTTTGTGGGAAATTTTGAAATGGAATTTCCTTTCAGTGGGAATTTACCACAAGTTTCAGCCAGCTCTAATGCTATATCTTAATCCTCTTTAGATATGCACTAATCCCCCTGACTGTTCTAGCACACAGCTGTAAGGAGATCCTCAGCCAAAAATCTTGACATGATCCTAGGGAGAGTTTTCCCATCCATACTGGGGGAGGGATAGCTTAGTGGTTGGAGCATTGGCCTGCTAAACCCAGGGTTGTGAGTTTAATCCTTGAGGGGGCCATTTAGGGATCTGGGGCAAAAATTGGAGATTGGTCCTGCTTTGAGCAGGGGGTTGGACTAGATGACCTCCTGAGGTCCCTTCCAACCCTGATGTTCTATGGCTGGCTCCTAATCATGTTCCCCGTGCTGGTGCACTGTCTACACTGGCTCCACACCCGTGAGCGAGAAAGTTGCAGCGCTGTAAAGTGGCGGTGTAGACAAGCCCTAAGTTCCTAAGTAGAATGGAGCTGTGCATCAGGCATGTCAGACTGTAATGGGATCCACCACTCTGGGGCTGGATGGATGAAGGAGGTTGCATGGATGCAGCTAGCTGGAAGTGGAGAATCCTCTCTCTTGGCACCCAGGACCAGGAGGGCTCAGTTGTTTAGAAGCCGAGCCTTTGTTCAAGTGTGTGAGAATGCCAAAGAAGATATTAACAACACCACCCACGCATGAAAGATGCTGTCCAAGATAACAGGCAGCTGCCAGCTAACAGAGGCTCATCATCCAGTAAGAAGCTGAAGGTTGGGAGGCCGTTTACAGGAAGCTAAGAAAAGAGATAAAAGTGTGGGTCAACAATACAACAAACTCCTGTGCGGTTTGGATACTGGGGATGGAGTCACCTCGGCCTCCGTTTCCTCCGTGCTCTGGGCTCAAGTTTGCTTTCTGTATCCGGAAGCAAGAATGGTTTGGAGCTGGGGGCTGCAGGGAGGGGTAAGCACAGGAGCTGGCCCCCACAAGGAACCTCCACCCTGGCTGTCGTCCTGCAGCCATTTCAGAAGCGTGAAGTGGAGACATGAGTGAGACTTCAGGAGCACTCTGCGTGACTAGTCACTCAAGGCGTGGCCCAGCCCACCTCCTAGGAGAACAATACAGGCTGGCGTGTATCTAATGTGTATTTACACCCTTGCCACGCACACACGCACAAATGGCTAGTTCAGGAAATATTCGCTCCTGTGCGCCTGCCTGTTATCTGTTCTATCTGCATCCCTTGGCCTGAACGGCTGCGTTAATGTTACTTGTATTACGGTGATGTCTCGAAGCGCCAACCCATTTCAGGGCCCCATTCCACCAGGCTTTCTACGATCACACAATGCGACCGCCCCTGCCCCGAAGAACTTGCCATCTAAGGCTTCGTCCACCCTACGAGCGAGGGGGGCAGTTCCCTGTGTGTGTACATGGACTCGTGCTAGCCCTCAGCAAGCGAGCAAACGTATCAATAGCCGTGCAGGGCGGGGCAGTGCAGCAGGGCTCAGCCATGCTGGGTACGGACTGTGACATCACTTGAACTTCACGCATTCATTTAGTGAGTAAACGTTTCCAGTGACTGTATCAAAAGACGGTTTCGTAACATTGTCATAAGTTCGTTCCCATGGTCGTTATCCCAGGGGGAGAAAGGCGAGGTGTGTTTCCTCCCCCTATCCCCCTCAGGCCTAATTACATCTCAGAAGACCCCCCACCCTCCCGCCACCCAAACACAAAGAGTGAGGCGGTGTCTATGGGGACACCAGCGTAATTGTACCAGTACAGCCTCAGGGCGTCTTGTACAGGCGCGCGATGTCCCGTCAGCCTGAACAACCCCACCTCCGCGAGCGGCAGAAGCTACGGTGGCGGGTGACGCCCTCTGACGTAGAGCTGGGCACACAAACGCTTACGTCAGTGTAATTTATCTCACCACCGTGAGCAGCCTTTCCCACTGCAGCCGCCCCAGGCCCGGACCTCCTGCCATCACCGCTGCCCCAGCTGGATTGTCTGGGGAATCATCTGCTTCGTCTCCTGCATGCCCTGTTGGAGAAAAAGGGACCCTTCCTAGCCCCTGGTTTGGAGCGGCCGCTCCAATTTCTTCTGATCAGCAGCTGCCAGACCTCACTGTGCACACAGCTCTTCCAGTGTCGCCAGCTCTCATGGTTTTGTCATGAGTCTGGTGGTAATTATTGTTTTCTTCAAAGCCCCAGCTCCTGGAGTCAAGTGGAGATGTGATGATTTCAGCCTTTGTTCTTAAAACAAAAGTAAGTTTCCAGCCCTCGTGGCTGAGGAGAAAGCTTCCAAATGACCCAAAGGCTCAAAAAGCAAAAGGCAAATAAACATTATTTTACATAATCTCATGATTTTAAAGCCAGTCTCATGGGTTTTGGGTGAGCCTGACAATGATTGTTGCCGACCCTAAATATTCAATCTTGCTCTTGTAACCGCTTCTTGGTGAGCTCCATATATGTTTCTTGGCTCATCCTGCCTTTTCTGCTGCTCTGTTCACCGCACACTTTCTCTTGTTCTATTTCCCTTACCTGAACTAAACAAACAGAAAATAACAAACTGGGAACAGACAAAGAAAAGGTTCCAATCTTCTCATTTGTCATTCTCTTACAGTCCAGCGTACCAGTGCCTGGAGTCTGATCCTTAACTAACCAACAAACTGGTTGTAAAACTCTGACACCTCCCTGTTAGTCATCCAAACAATCTGCTCTGGGCGAGGCCAGCCCTCACTTTGCCTTGCAGGTTGACATAGGTGCACCCCAGTCCCTGAGCCCCTTCAAAGCATGCCCCTGTAATGTCCAGTCCCTTATGCCCCAAATCCTCCCCAGTAATACCAGATTTGCTGTCCCCCACAAAAGACCAATGTACACACCCGCTTGAATGATCTAACTCAAGATCAGCACTTTGCTTAATACTACAACACTGAGACATAGCTATGGTGAAAACAATCAAAAGATTATTATCAAAGATCAAGATTTAAGCGATAGTGAGTGAGGAAACAGAAGGGTAAAAGAACATCATAACACTATTCCTAGAGACTAAATTTAACAGGCTAAATAAGCTTAGTGTACCCCAAATGTCCTTTGCAATGTTTTCAACCAAGCCCTGCTTGAGCTCCTGTGTTCACAACTGTGTTTTTCATTGCCCATTATTTCCTAGGTGCAGGATAAAGGGGTGTATTTTTGCCTTACTCTTGTATTCCCCAGGTTCATTGTCTGTCCCTGGACACAGGACAACCCCCTGTGGTTCAGTCTTAAGTGTCTTGTTCCCTGCTGACTTGGTATATGAATGGGGCTTCCACTGTGTTGGCTTACAATGCTTAATTTACATGTGGCCCGAGAGCCGGGTGACTACACATCCTTTGTCTGGCACAAACCCGTTTGTCATCCCTGCCTTGATACAGACTTTACATAAAAGAAAATAACAGAACGCCACTAGCCATCACCTTCAGCCCCCAACTAAAACCTCTCCAACACATCATCAAAGATCTACAACCTATCCTGAAGGATGACCCATCGCTCTCACAGATCTTGGGAGACAGGCCAGTCCTTGCTTACAGACAGCCCCCCAACCTGAAGCAAATACTCACCAGCAACCACACACCACACAACAAAACCACTAATCCAGGAACCTATCCTTGCAACAAAGCCCGTGGCCAACTGTGTCCACACATCTATTCAGGGGACACCATCATAGGGCTTAATCACATCAGCCACACTATCAGAGGCTCGTTCACCTGCACATCTACCAATGTGATATATGCCATCATGTGCCAGCAAAGCCCCTCTGCCATGTACATTGGCCAAACTGGATAGTCTCTACGTAAAAGAATAAATGGACACAAACCAGACGTCAAGAATTATAACATTCAAAAACCAGTCGGAGAACACTTCAATCTCTCTGGTCACTCGATTACAGACCTAAAAGTGGCAATTCTTCAACAAAAAAACTTCAAAAACAGACTCCAACAAGAGACTGCTGAATTGGAATTAATTTGCAAACTGGATACAATTAACTGAGGCTTGAATAAAGACTGGGAGTGGATGGGTCATTACACAAAGTAAAACGATTTCCCCATGTTTATCCCCCCCCCCAACCCCCACTGATCCTCACACGTTCTTGTCAACTGCTGGAAATGGCTCACCTTGATTATCACTACAAAAGGTTTCACACACACACCCCCGCCCCCCGCTTTCCAGCTGGTAATAGCTCACCTTACCTGATCACTCTTGTTACAGTCTGTATGGTAATACCCATAGTTTCATGTTCTCTGTGTATATAAATCTCCCCACTGTATTTTCCACTATATGCATCCGATGAAGTGAGCTGTAGCTCACAAAAGCTTATGCTCAAATAAATTTGTTAGTCTCTAAGGTGCCACAAGTACTCCGTTTCTTTTTGCAGACTTTACATAGTATCTGTACATTCATTTCACAATGGTGTTAATGATCAGTGTGATCCTGGCTTCCCCTGAAGATCTTACATGACCCATTGGTGAGACAGAATGTACGTACCAGGATATTATTTTAACCCTTTAGCAAGGGGGATAGTACCAAGCGGTTCTTAGGGTCACACACCTCCACGGGTCTCAGGCAGGTTTGTAGCTGGCACAGCTCAGCCATGCCTCCACGGCCACTATTTGTGCTACAGTGGCTACACCGCTGTTTATACTTGTCAATGAGAGCTAGTGTGAGGATGTGTACATGAGCAGGGGAATCACAGCCCTACCTCACAGTGTAGACCTAGCCTAAATAGACAAGACAGATCAAGGGTGAGAGGGAAAACAGAGAAGGGAAGTGTCCTGGCCCGAGCCACTCAGTAGATCCAGGATAGAACCAGGAATGGGAGCCAGATCTTCCAGCTCCCAGACTCTAAGACAAAAATGCTAACAACTTATTTTTTAAAAAAAATCTTATGCAATTAGCCTGTCTGAAGCATCGGGGGTGGGGGGGAGGGTGAAAATTAAATCCTTAGTTTCAGGGGAGCCATTTTCAACAGCTTCTTCCTCCTAAACAACTGATCTGCTTTAATTCTAACTTTCCTTAAAATTCCCTTTTTACCTGAAGAGTGAACATGGTAAATCTGGTGCTGATACATGGGCTAATATTTTCAAATGTGACTAGTGATTTTTGCATTGGCCTTTGCTGCTGAGGATGTGAGCGGAGATTCCCACACTTGATCCATTCGTTTTAGGCGACAAAACTGAGGAACTGTCCCAGGCTGGAGGACCTCAGTAGAGGAGGTTTTGGAACAAGTTGATAAATTAAACAGTAATAAGTCACCAGGACCAGGTGGTGTTCATCCAAGAGTTCTGAAGGAACTCAGCTATGAAATGACAAGACTGTGATATGTAACCTATCGTTTAAATCAGCCTCTGGGCCAGATGACTCGAGGATGGCCAATACAATATAGATTTTTTTTTTAAAAAAAAAGGCTCCAGAGGTGATCCTGGTAATTACAGGCCAGTAGGCCTAACTTCAGTACCAGGCTAATTTGAAACTATAGTAAAGAACAGAATTATAGGACACATGGATATGAACACAATATGTTGGGGAAGAGTCAACACGGCTTTTGAAAAGGGAAATCATGTCTCACCAATCTATTAGGATTCTTTGAGGGGGGTCAACAAGCATGTGGATGAGGGTGATCCATTTGATATAGTGTACTTAGACTTTCAGAAAGCCTTTGACAAGGTCCCACACCAAAGACTTTAAGCAAGGCAAGCAAGCAGTCATGGGATAAGAGGGAAATTCTTTTCATGGATCAGTTACTGGTTAAAAGACAGGAAACAAAGGGTAGGTATAAATGGTCAGTTTTTACAATGAAGACAAGAGATAAATAGTGAGGTGCCAGAAGGATCTGTACTGGGACCAGTGCTGTTCAACATTTCATAAATGATCTAGAAAAGGGGGTGACCAGTGAGGTGGCAACATTTGCAGACAATACAGAATTATTCAAGATAGTTAAGACCAAAACTGACTATGAAGAGTTACAAAGCGATCTCACAAAACTATGTAACTGGGCGACAAAGTGGCAGATGAAATTCAATATTAATAAGTGCAAAGCAGTGCACATTGGAAAACATAATCCCAACTATACATACAAAGTGATGGGGTCTAAATTAGCTGTTACCACTTAAGAAAGAGATCTTGGAGTTGTCATGGATAGTTCTCCGAATACATCTGCTCAATGTGCAGCTGCCATCAAGAAAGCTAACAGAATGTTAGGAACCATTAGGTCAGTGATAGATAATATGACAGAAAATATCATAATGCCACTACATCCATACCTTGAATACGGTGTGCGGTTCTGGTCGCCCCATCTCAGAAAAGATATATTAGATTTGGAAAAGGTACAAAGAAGGGCAACAGAAACGATGAGGGGTATGGAATAGCTTCCATATGAGGAGAGGTTAAAAGGAGTGGCATTGTGCAGCTTAGAAAAGAGACCACTAAGGGTGGAAATTATAGAGGTCTACAAAAGCATGAATGAAATAGTGAATAGGGAAGCATTATTTACTCTTTCCCTTAATATAATAACCAGGGGCTCCCCAATGAAATTAATAGGCAAGTGTTTTAGAACTAACATAAGGAAGTACTTCTTCTCACAACTCACAGTCAAACTGTGGAACTCGTTGCCAGATGCTGTTGTGAAGGCCAAAAGTATGACTGGATTTCAAAAAGATTTAGATAAGTTCCTGGAGTATGTGACCATCAATGGCTACTAGCCAAAATGGTCAGGGATGCAACCCCATGCTCTGGGTGTCCCAACTGCCAGAAGCTGGGACTGGACAACAGGGGATGGATCATTTAAGATTGCCCTGTTCTGTTCACTCTCTATGAAGCACCTGGCACCGGCCACTGTCGGAAGACAGGATACGGCTGGACCGTTGGTCTGATCCAATATGGCCGTTCTTATGTTCGTATGCTGTGGAAGGGGGGCAGTGAAGAGTCCCATTGCTCGGTGTGGGAGTTGCAGGAATTGCAATCCCTTCCAGAGCTCCACAATGACAGTGCACACTGCACAACTCACGGGGACAGTGCAGCATGCTCCCCTCCTTGCAGTGGGCTAGATGCAAGGTGGATGGGGAGCAGTATCATGGCTTTGCCTCCTTCCCACCCTCTCCTTCTTCCCTGTAGGGCCCTAGAAGGAAGCTTCCCCCAAGCACAGGGACTCTAACTGCTGCATTCACTGGATATAGAAGCGGGGGCAGAAGGTGAGAATGCTCCTTATGCCATCGCCTGCCCACACTTCGGAAGGGCCAGGTGCTATATTACCCCAAAGAGACAGAAGGGCAGAGCTGGAGCCAGAAAAATGGCTCAGAGAAGGGTGTGAGCTAAAGCTGAGTGTGGGGAGGGGCCTGCCTTATCTGTCACCTCCTCGCCCTCTCCTGTTTGCTTTTCCTGCTGCAGAGCCACCCTTCCGCCCTGTCTGCCCAGCTTACACCCCCGTTAGCTTCACCTCTGAGTTTGCCCCCCCCCGCCCCCCAGCTCATGCGACAGCAGGAGAACAACAAACAGGAAGCATTACTCATTTCTTAATCATCTGCAAATATCAGCCCATGGGTCCCTGCGTGGAGTCCCGGGCTTGGGTTACCCAGACTGGGTTAAGAACCGAACCACCCAGGGCCCTCACTCTGAGACACCCTAGGTGGTGGGAGATGCAGAGAAGTGGGAACCAATCGTCAGTCCTGGTGGGTGGAGGAGCAAGGGACAGGACAAGCAGGGGCGAGGGAGGGGTGTGGAATTTCCTACAGCAATTGTTTCTGAGAGTGTTGTCATTGCCATAAGTTGTCTCTACCTGCTTGGTGGGGGACGGGGCGGGGGATTTGCAGGAAATAGACATGCTTGTGGTTTCATTTAATCTTTAAGCATCACTGTGGCAAATTTCACACCTGAAGAGCAATTGCAGTGTCTTGGTTGCCTCTTCAGAATTCCAGTGAGTACAGTCCGCTCATCACCGCCGCGCCGAGCGATAGGGGACCGTGGCCAGGCGGCTCACTGGGCAGCCCCCCTGGGTTTTTCCACCGGGATGACCGCAAGGCTGGCGTGTCAACACCGTGCTGCTCCATCAGGTGGCATAGTGGTGGACGGGTAGCAGCGAGAGCTGGACTGGCTGCCCACAGGAGGCGGACCTTGCTAACAGCCTCGACCGGATGAGCTGTGCTGATGTGCCTCACTCTGATCACCTCTATGGCATTGCTGTTATAGTTTGAATTGTAGCAGCAATAAGAGACCTCGGTCAGGATCCGGCGCCCCATTTTGCTAGGTGCTCTACGTCCAAACATAACCATGCAATGAAAAGATGGTCTCTCCGTCCAAGCGCGTACAGCAGGGGTGGGCAAACTACGGCCCCAGGGGCCGCATCCGGCCCTTCAGATGTTTCAATCTGGCCCTCAAGCTCCCGGAAGCAGCAGCATGTCCCCCTTCTGGCTCCTATGTGTAGGGGCAGCCAGGAGTTTCCGCACGCTGCACCTGTCCCAAACGTGGCCCCCGCAGTTCCCATTGGCCAGAAACCACGGCCAATGGGAGCTGCAGGGGCAGCGCCTGCGGACAGGGCAGTGCGCAGAGCTGTCTGGCCACGCCTCCGCATAGGAACCAGAGGGGGGACAGGCCGCTGCTTCCGGGAGCTACTTGAGGTAAGCATTGCCCAGAGCCTGCATCTCTGATCCCCTCCCGTGCCCCAACCCCTTGCCCAAGCCCTGATCCCCCTCCCCCCTCCAAACCTCTTGGTCCCAGCCCGGAGCACCCTCCTGCACCCCCAACCCCTAATCCCCAACCCCACCCCAGAGCCCGCACCCCCCAGCCAGAACCTGCACCCCTTCCCGCACCCCAACCCCTTGCCCCAGCCTGGAGTCCCCTCCTGCACCCTGAACTCCTCATTTCTGGCCCCACCCCAGAG
Organism: Eretmochelys imbricata; assembly: GCF_965152235.1. Classification (NCBI taxonomy): domain Eukaryota; kingdom Metazoa; phylum Chordata; order Testudines; family Cheloniidae; genus Eretmochelys; species Eretmochelys imbricata. Next base: position 7,680,748 of record NC_135596.1, read on the forward strand.
CCCGCACCCCCAGCCGGAGCCCTCACCCCCTCCCACACCCCAATCCACCAATTTCATGAGCATTCATGGTCTGCCACACAATTTCCATACCCAGATGTGGCCCTCAGGCCAAAATGTTTGCCCACCCCTGGCTTACAGTCTAAGGAACTCAGGGTGCATGTCCTCTCTGATTTGTTCCCGCCATGCCCTTTCTTATAGCCAGGGCAGGTGCTGTACATGCCCTTTGTGATCAAGTCTTATCTCAATGGGACACCTGACCACTAGGAAACGGACAGAGAGATCTCCAAGGGTTGGGAGGGGCTGGAGCGCAGTGGCTAATGCAAGCCACTGGGAGTCAGGACTCCTAGGTCCTGTTCACGGCTCTGTCACTGACACACCATGTGACCTTGGGCAAGTCAATTAACCTCATTTTCTCCCTTCAGTAAAATGGAAAGAACATCTCACAAATGGCAGCTGGGGGCCGAACCTCCATAGACAATTCCCATTGGCTTTCAGTGGGCGCCCAGTTGCTCCTCCGTGCCTGTGAGTTGGATTGTGTCATTTACAACCCAGCCCTGCACAGCCACCAGGGGAACACTACGGGGGCTCTGAGTGGCAGAACTCCCTGGGGCATGGGGTGGAGCCTAAACTGTGACACCCTTAATGCAGGCAATCAATTGCATCTCAGAGGGGTGTATCTGAGTCACACACCCTGCCAGAGCTTCTTGATAGTAAAACTGCTAATGTACAATCTAAGCCTTGAAAAAAATTGCGTTCTAGGGGTTAGCCTAGAAGAAGAGCTATTACTACTGACTATTAATAGCATAGGAGAGTCACAAAGGGCCTGATTCTCATCTCACTTACATAGGTATGACTCACTGACTTCAGTGGAAATTTACTCTGCTGTGAAGAATAAGCCCCCTTACAGGGGAATCTCCTGTCTGTGCACTGGGGTTCTTCTGAAGATAGGAATGGGTCATCAACTTTTCTCTGAACCACAGAAACTTTGAGCACTGGAGGGAGCAAGGGAGAGAGGTTTGCCATCTGAGATCCCAGATCTGGACAGGGATTTTGCAAATGGGTTCTCTTTACAATGGGACAAAGCAAAATCCTAGATACAAAGGTCCCCTAACCTTGGGAGTGTCTGACACCCAGATCTGAATTTTGCATGACCTATAGAACGAAAGGCAGTCATGGGCGGTGGCAAACATGCACCGGGCAATCCTCAAAAGCAAGTGCAATTACATCAGCTGTGTCACGAGACAAACTGAAAGAGCTGGTAGGTAACATCCCGTAGGAAGAAAACCTAAGGGATAAAGGAGTTCAGGTGAGCTGTCAGTTTCTCAAGGAGACAATATTGAAGGCACAACTGCAAATTATCCAGATGCAAAGGAAAGATGATAATCAAGGTGGGCCATTTCCAGCATAAATCCACCTTGATTATCATGCACATTGTAAGGAGAGTGGTCAGTTTGGATGAGCTATTGCCAGCAGGAGAGTAAGTTTGTGTATGGGGGGGTGAGAAAACCTGGATTTGAGCTGGAAATGGCCCACCTTGATTATCATGCACATTGTAGGGAGAGTGGTCACTTTGGATGAGCTATTACCAGCAGGAGAGTGAGTTTGTGTGTGTATGGGGGTGGGGGGGTGAGAGAACCTGGATTTATGCTGGAAATGGCCCACATTGATTATCATGCACACTGTAAGGAGAGTGGTCAGTTTGGATGAGCTATTGCCAGCAGGAGAGTAAGTTTGTGGGGGGGGGGGTGAGAAAACCTGGATTTGAGCTGGAAATGGCCCACCTTGATTATCATGCACATTGTAGGGAGAATGGTCACTTTGGATGAGCTATTACCAGCAGGAGAGTGAGTTTGTGTGTGTGGTTTTTGGAGGGGGGTGGGGGGGTGAGAAAACCTGGATTTGTGCTGGAAATGGCCCACCTTGATGATCACTTTAGATAAGCTATTACTAGCAGGAGAGTGGGGTGGGAGGAGGTATTGTTTTATGGTCTCTGTGTATATAATGTCTTCTGCAGTTTCCACAGTAAGCATCCGATGAAGTGAGCTGTAGCTCACAAAAGCTCATGCTCAGATAAATTGGTTAGTCTCTAAGGTGCCACAAGTACTCCTTTTCTTTTTGCGAATACAGACTAACACGGCTGTTACTCTAAAATCAACACAATTACTATTAACAACAAAGGGGGAGGAACGCAAGCCAAAACAGGGAAAGAAGAGTTTTAAGAATATTTATATAAGTTAGATGTATTGAAGTTGCCAGGGCCTGATGAAATTAATCCCAGGGTATTTAAGGAACTTGCAGAAGCAAACTGCTAACAATTATCTTTGAGAACTCCTGGAGGACTCAGGAGGTCCCAGAGGACTGGAGAAGGGCAAATATAACACCTATATTTAAAAAGAGGACCCAGGAAATTATAGACCAATCAGCCTAACTTTGATCTCTGGAAGGAAACTGGAACAAATTATTAAACAATCGATTTGTAAGCACCTAGAGGATAATAGGGTTAGAAGGAATAACCAGCATAGATTTATCAAGAACAAATCATGCCAAACCAACCTGATCTCCTTGACAGGTTTAGTGGCCTAGTGGATAAGGGTGAAAGCAGTAGATGTGGTATATTTTGATTTCAGTCAGGCTTTTCACACAGTCCCACATGATATTCTCAGAAGCAAACTAGGAAAATGTGGTCTGGGTGAAATTATTATAAGGTGCGTGTACAACGGGTTGAAAGACCACACTCAAAGAGTAGTTATCGATGGTTTGCTGTCAAACTGGGAGGGTGTCTGAAGTGGGCCACACAGCAGTCAGTCCTGGGTCTGGTGATATTCAATATTTTCATTAATGGCTTTGATAATGCAGTGGAGAGTATGCTCATAACATGTGCAAGCTGGGAGGGGTTTCATGCACTTTGGAAGAGAGGATTAGGATACAAAATTACCTTTATAAATTAGAGAATTGGTCTGAAATCAACAAGATGAAATTCAATAAAGATAAGGGCAAAGTTTTACACTTGGGAAGGAACAATCAAATGCACATCTGCAAAGTGGAGAATAATAGAAACGGAAGAGATGTTAGTACTGCAGAAAAGGATCTGAGAGTTATAGTAGCTCACAGGGTTCATATGAGTCAACAGTGTGATGCCGTTGTGAAAAAGGCACACTGGGGTGTATGAACAGGAGTGTTGTATGGCAGACACGGGCAGTAATTGTACTGCTCTCCTCAGCACTGGTGGGGCACTGTCTGTATGGGGGCACAGGCTGGCAGTTAGGGAGGTGGAGGGGGAAGGTTCTGGAGGAGCGGAGCGCTGTCTGTATGGGGGCACAGGCTGGCAGTTAGGGAGGTGGAGGGGGAAGGTTTGGGAGGAGCGGGGCGCTGTCTGTATGGGGGCACAGGCTGGCAGTTAGGGAGGTGGAGGGGGAAGGTTCTGGAGGAGCGGGGTGCTGTCTGTATGGGGGCACAGGCTGGCAGTTAGGGAGGTGGCGGGGGAAGGTTTGGGAGGAGCGGGGCGCTGTCTGTATGGGGGCACAGGCTGGCAGTTAGGGAGGTGGCGGGGGAAGGTTCTGGAGGTGCGGGGTGCTGTCTGTATAGGGGCACAGGCTGGCAGTTAGGGAGGTGGCGGGGGAAGGTTTGGGAGGTGCGGGGCGCTGTCTGTATGGGGGCACAGGCTGGCAGTTAGGGAGGTGGAGGGGGAAGGTTTGGGAGGAGCGGGGCGCTGTCTGTATGGGGGCACAGGCTGGCAGTTAGGAAGGTGGCGGGGGAAGGTTCTGGAGGAGCGGGGCGCTGTCTGTATGAGGGCACAGGCTGGCAGTTAGGGAGGTGGCAGGGGAAGGTTTGGGAGGAGCAGGGCGCTGTCTGTTTGGGGGCACAGGCTGGCAGTTAGGGAGGTGGCGGGGGAAGGTTCTGGAGGAGCAGGGCGCTGTCTGTATGAGGGCACAGGCTGGCAGTTAGGGAGGTGGCAGGGGAAGGTTTGGGAGGAGCAGGGCGCTGTCTGTTTGGGGGCACAGGCTGGCAGTTAGGGAGGTGGAGGGGGAAGGTTCTGGAGGAGCGGGGCGCTGTCTGTATGGGGGCACAGGCTGGCAGTTAGGGAGGTGGCGGGGGAAGGTTTGGGAGGAGCGGGGCGCTGTCTGTATGGGGGCACAGGCTGGCAGTTAGGGAGGTGGCGGGGGAAGGTTTGGGAGGAGCGGGGCGCTGTCTGTATGGGGGCACAGGCTGGCAGTTAGGGAGGTGGGGAGTGGTTCTGGAGGAGCGGGGCGCTGTCTGTATGGGGGCACAGGCTGGCAGTTAGGGAGGTGGAGGGGGAAGGTTCTGGAGGAGCGGGGCGCTGTCTGTATGGGGGCACAGGCTGGCAGTTAGGAAGGTGGAGGGGGAAGGTTTGGGAGGAGCGGGGCGCTGTCTGTATGGGGGCACAGGCTGGCAGTTAGGGAGGTGGCGGGGGAAGGTTTGGGAGGAGCGGGGCGCTGTCTGTATGGGGGCACAGGCTGGCAGTTACGAAGGTGGAGGGGGAAGGTTTGGGAGGAGCGGGGCGCTGTCTGTATGGGGGCACAGGCTGGCAGTTAGGGAGGTGGAGGGGGAAGGTTCTGGAGGAGCGGGGCGCTGTCTGTATGGGGGCACAGGCTGGCAGTTAGGAAGGTGGCGGGGGAAGGTTCGGGAGGAGCGGGGCGCTGTCTGTTTGGGGGCACAGGCTGGCAGTTAGGGAGGTGGCAGGGGAAGGTTTGGGAGGAGCGGGGCGCTGTCTGTATGGGGGCACAGGCTGGCAGTTAGGGAGGTGGCGGGGGAAGGTTTGGGAGGAGTGGGGCGCTGTCTGTATGAGGGCACAGGCTGGCAGTTAGGGAGGTGGCAGGGGAAGGTTTGGGAGGAGCAGGGCGCTGTCTGTATGGGGGCACAGGCTGGCAGTTAGGGAGGTGGAGGGGGAAGGTTTGGGAGGAGCGGGGCGCTGTCTGTATGGGGGCACAGGCTGGCAGTTAGGGAGGTGGCGGGGGAAGGTTTGGGAGGAGGGGGGTGCTGTCTGTATGGGGGCACAGGCTGGCAGTTAGGGAGGTGGAGGGGGAAGGTTCTGGAGGAGCGGGGCGCTGTCTGTATGAGGGCACAGGCTGGCAGTTAGGGAGGTGGCGGGGGAAGGTTTGGGAGGAGCGGGGCGCTGTCTGTATGGGGGCACAGGCTGGCAGTTAGGGAGGTGGCGGGGGAAGGTTCTGGAGGAGCGGGGCGCTGTCTGTATGGGGGCACAGGCTGGCAGTTAGGGAGGTGGAGGGGGAAGGTTCTGGAGGAGCGGGGCGCTGTCTGTATGGGGGCACAGGCTGGCAGTTAGGGAGGTGGCGGGGGAAGGTTCTGGAGGAGCGGGGCGCTGTCTGTATGGGGGCACAGGCAGGCAGTTAGGGAGGTGGGGAGTGGTTCTGGAGGAGCGGGGCGCTGTCTGTATGGGGGCACAGGCTGGCAGTTAGGGAGGTGGCGGGGGAAGGTTTGGGAGGAGCGGGGCGCTGTCTGTATGGGGGCACAGGCTGGCAGTTAGGAAGGTGGCGGGGGAAGGTTTGGGAGGAGCGGGGCGCTGTCTGTATGGGGGCACAGGCTGGCAGTTAGGGAGGTGGAGGGGGAAGGTTCTGGAGGAGCGGGGCGCTGTCTGTATGGGGGCACAGGCTGGCAGTTAGGGAGGTGGCGGGGGAAGGTTCGGGAGGAGCGGGGCGCTGTCTGTATGGGGGCACAGGCTGGCAGTTAGGGAGGTGGCGGGGGAAGGTTCTGGAGGAGCGGGGCGCTGTCTGTATGGGGGCACAGGCTGGCAGTTAGGGAGGTGGAGGGGGAAGGTTCTGGAGGAGCGGGGTGCTGTCTGTATGGGGGCACAGGCTGGCAGTTAGGGAGGTGGCGGGGGAAGGTTCTGGAGGAGCGGGGCGCTGTCTGTTTGGGGGCACAGGCTGGCAGTTAGGGAGGTGGCGGGGGAAGGTTTGGGAGGAGCGGGGTGCTGTCTGTATGGGGGCACAGGCTGGCAGTTAGGGAGGTGGCGGGGGAAGGTTTGGGAGGAGCGGGGCGCTGTCTGTATGGGGGCACAGGCTGGCAGTTAGGGAGGTGGCGGGGGAAGGTTTGGGAGGAGCGGGGCGCTGTCTGTATGGGGGCACAGGCTGGCAGTTAGGGAGGTGGCGGGGGAAGGTTTGGGAGGAGCGGGGCGCTGTCTGTATGGGGGCACAGGCTGGCAGTTAGGGAGGTGGAGGGGGAAGGTTTGGGAGGAGCGGGGCGCTGTCTGTATGGGGGCACAGGCTGGCAGTTAGGGAGGTGGCGGGGGAAGGTTTGGGAGTAGCGGGGCGCTGTCTGTATGAGGGCACAGGCTGGCAGTTAGGGAGGTGGAGGGGGAAGGTTCTGGAGGAGCGGGGCGCTGTCTGTATGGGGGCACAGGCTGGCAGTTAGGGAGGTGGCGGGGGAAGGTTTGGGAGTAGCGGGGCGCTGTCTGTATGAGGGCACAGGCTGGCAGTTAGGGAGGTGGCGTCCAATTCTGGGCACCACTGGTCAGGCCTCAGCTGGAGTACCGCATCCAATTCTGGGCATCGTACTTTAGGAACAATCTGGACAAACTGGAGAGTCCAGAAGCGAGCAAGAAAAATGCTAAATGGTTTAGAAAACCCGACCTCTGAGGAAAGGTTCAAAAAACTAGACATGTTTAGTCTTGAGAAAAGAAGATTGAGGGGTGACCTGACAACAGTCTTCAGTGTTAAGGGCTGTTATAGAGAGGATGTTGATCAATTGTTCTCCATGGCCACTGAAGGCAGGACAAGAAGCACTGGGCTTAATCTGCAGCAAGGAGATTTAGGTTAGATGTTAGGAAAAACTTTTTAAGTCTCAGGGTAGTTAAGCTCTCTGGACCAGGCTTCCAAGGGTGTTTGTGGAATCCTCATCACTGGAGGCTTTTAAGAGCAGGTTGGACAAACACCTGTCAGGTATGGTCTAAGTTTACTTGATCCTGGCTCAGTGCATAGGGTTCTACTTGATGCCCTCTCAAGGTCACTTTCAGTCCTATATTTCTCTGGTTACCCACCACACAACCACACCTCAATAGGTATATTTATTATTCCAGCCATCCCTGATTTGAAAAGTTTGGATTAGTTACAACTCCCGACAGACAATCAAATACACTTAACACCTTTCTGGCAAGAATGAAGATTTAATTAGGCACATCATCTGGACCCAGCTCTACAATACGGAGTGCAGATCTTCATAAATACAGTGGTTCTCTTCACATTAAGGGCATTCTTTCCCAAACGAGCTTAAGGAGGAGATGGGGACTATTATTTCTGTAGTCAGGTGGCTTTCTTTGTCCTTTTACATTGTCTTGTCATTTATGTATGCAGCACCCACAGAGCTCTAGGTGCATTCCAGACAAATAACCCAGATACAGTCCGTGACCTGAAAAGCCTGAGACTTAAATGAAAACATCAATGTGACAAATAAAGAACAAAAATAGAAGGGAAGCAGGTGGGGTAATGCTCAAAAGTTAGATACAGATGTTGCAGCAAGATACAGCCAAGAAGCATCTTTGGCTAACACTTTGCATCAGCCCTGTGCGTATTTGCTACTATCACAACATATTCTGCAGGGCTCTGTTAATTGAGTAGTAAGGTAAAACACATTGTGTGTTGCTGGCACCCTACTAATGGGGGAGGTGGAGAAGGGGTATGAGGCTAAACCAAGGAAACAAATCCTGGGTGCACGCTCCCAGTTGTTAGTGGGTGTTTGAAATCTAACTCTTGAGCCAGATCCACATTTTGTGAATGGCCTCCTTCTGTCTTTAAAACAGTCAGAATCAGAACCCCGGGTCAGATATCCCCTGAACTTCCAAATCTGGATCTGGAAATAGAACCATAATTCGTGGCTTGAGCTCATGTCTGACTTTAAGTTTGGAGACAGACATTATGCAGCTCCTTAACTGAGGTGCTCAGAGCATGGAATAGATAGATCTTGAACAAACTCATAGAAGAGCAACAATGATTTAAGGGTGTTAGGGAAGGATGAAAGTTGAACATAACTAAGTGTGTGTGACTTATCTAAGGAATGGCCAAGGAAAGACCCTGATAACTATGTACAATATTTGAAGCATGTACTTACTACAGAGGGAGAGGAATTCTTAGAGCTCAGCCATAGGGTCTAGGCAGGTACTACAAGATGAAATTAAGCTGAGGAAAATTTAGGGTGGGAAATCAGCACACATTTCCTAATGGCAACATCTGTTAGACGGCAGAATAGTCTCCCAAGGAAGGGAGGGGAACCCCATCGCCTGGAACATTAAAGTCTGTACACTACACTCAAGAATAAATTGGAGTGGACAATTCTGCATTAGCAGGGATGGACTTGAAGACCTAACGAGTCTTTTCCACCTCTAGCTTCTTTACAGATCATTGTGCAGTGGCACCAAGCATCTCCAGGTGCAATTGCCATGTCTGTTTATAGTACCATGTAATTCCCCTGCCACTACCTAGAGATCAAACTCTGAATTAAGGCCCATCTCCACCAAGAAGATTCTTCCAGGAGTGCTATGATTGACCAGCGTAGGGATGCCACTGTGCCCCTGGGTCTAGTGTCCTGTAGTTACCTCTCCATTTCAACGCAGTTCTTCCTCTGCTGTGTTTGTGAACCTGTGCTACTGGGAGCCTCTGCTTTGGGGTTCAGTGAACACAGCACAAAGTCACATACTGTAGGAACATCTGGATGGCCCTTCCACTTGGTACCCTGCTTCCAACAGTGACCAGAACCAAGTGCTTTGCAGAAACCCAGCCACACCCATAGGCACCTAATTGTGCTATACCATTGTGGGGAGCATTCTCCCAGAGATGGTGATGACCTGCGTATGCCCTTGAAACATGACGATAGAGAACATGTTAGAGTTATCTTGGCCGTGTTCGATTCCAAGGGCTCAGTTGCAGCTACTAGCCGCTTCCTGATGCTGGGGGGCCTATTCCCGCAGGAGCACCAGGAGGTTTAGAAATTAGGCTTAGTTCATGAACAGAAAAGGGCTACAGTCATCAGATAACTTATTCCCAGTGAATAATTTGAGCAGCTCTGTACCTGAGACAGAAGGGATGCCACGAGGCCACTAGCTTTGGACACTGCTAGCGCAAATCACAAACTTCTGCCATGAAACACTTTCCCCAGCTGTTGCTCAGAAACAAGTCTTTCCTTTCTCTGTGTTCAGTTAATGTAAGAGTAACTCACTGGCCAGTGTGTCCCACTGGCTGCCTGATCCACAGAGAATGTGGATCTATTCCAGCTCTCCCCTAGCGATCCTGGCTCCTTAGTTTAAGCTGTAGAAACTCAGGGTTTCAGCTCTGGAGATTCTCAATTCAGTCCCTGCTGTTGGCCAACAGAGCAGCTACTACATAAACACTGTACACCCCTCTCTGGCAACCCTCTAAAGGAGCAGGAACAGCTTGTTCTGCATGGCCTCTTCTTGTTCAGAGAGCCTGCTCCCTCCAAGAAGTTGTTTTGTTCCATATTTGCAGGGCCTTTGCACTGCCACGTTCTGTCCAGGAACAGACCCAAAGGGCCAAAGCCACTAATACTATTATTCTTCGCTCTTCCAGAGTGCCCCAAAATGTGCCAGGTGCAGAATCTTGAGGTGAGCTACCCCGGGTGAGCTACATTTCCCATGATGCACCACGGTCTCCCTTCTTGGAGAAGGGCGGCCCTACCTCACAGGAGTCTATGGTCAGGGTGCATCCTGGGAGATGTAGTCTGGCTGGGGAGCCCAGCTCACCGAGGAGAATAGGGGCATGAGGAAACCAAACTATCACTCTCATGAGATGTATTGGAGCATAAGCTTTTGTGGGTGAATACCCACTTCATCAGATGCATGTATCATGCATCTGACAAAGTGGATATTCACCCATGAAAGCTTATGCTCCAATACGTCTGTCAGTCTATAAGGTGCCACCGGACTCTTTGCTGCTTTTACAGATCCAGACTAACACGGCTACCCCCCTGACACTTGACTCTCATGAGGAACTGCAACATTGTTTCCAAATTGAAATATTTCAGTTTTTGTGCATATGGTTTTTTCAATGGAAAACTGAAATTTTCTACAGGAAAATTTTCATTAAAAAAAATCATGTAGCTGAAAACCCCATTTTCTACCGCAAAAGAAAAATTTCAGCCAGCCCTAGTTGTTCCATAACAGTGCCCCAGCAGCCATCTTCTGTTGCCACCATTATTGCTGACACATGGGGGGGCCAAATCCCTGAGGTAGCTTTGATGATTCCAGTCCAGATTTTTAATTTTCATTTAAAGCTGCCCCCCCCCCCAAAAAAGGAGGGGGTGGAATCTAACCCTGTTATATATTTCTCATTTTATTGACGTTTTTGGTGAAATTTTTAATTCACATTTTCATGTAGCCCTTTCCAGGATCTGCAGTGGCTGGGTTATTCAGGCTCTCACTAGCCATCATATAGGTTGTTGGTTTGAGCCTCACTTGCTCTCCTGCTCGAATGTCACCTCCAGCTTGGTCAGATGTGGTGCAGGCCATATCACTCCCTGGTGTATCGCTGGCCACGAAACCTGATGTGCCTTTGCTCAGGGGGGATTTTGGCTTCAGTACCATTTTCAGAATAAGATACGTTCAAATGAGAAATGTTTTTGGTCCACTTAGTCACATGGTGGGTTATTTTTTTTAAAATTATTGCACAATTTTAAAAAAGTCTTTTTTCAAAAATTTCTTATTTATAAAAGGGAGTTAAATGATGAACAAAACACAGATATTTTGTGATGTAATTGAGAATTCTAAATTAAAAAAAAAATTTTTTGCCCCCTCCCAAAAAAATGATGTAAAGAAAAATGAAATGTTTTCTACTAGGCCATGCTGGTTAAGAGAAATGGACCTATTCCATCTGAAGAGATTTGATGATTCCTGGGAAATACAGTGGGCTAGATTCTGCTCTTGTTTTACCCCTGTGTAAATCCACTGGGAAGCCAGCTCTCTGATGTGATTCCACATTTACTTACAGAGTAACTAAGCTCAGAAACTGGGTAACTGCTCTGCAAATTACAGCAGAAGCATGTTCTAATGTGGCTAGATTGGGGAGCTCTGGAATCATGAGCACTGAAGGTATTCAAGGTAAGACAGAGTCTGAGCCATTAAGGAATGGCTTAAAGGATAATTGAATCCGTTCAATACAAACCACCCAATTGGTTTCTTCTCACCCAACTGGTTTGTGATCCCAGTTGCCATCCTCACACACACAAATAGCCCCACTAGTTAGAGGACTGCAAGGATAATGGGACTATAGATGAAACGTGATTGAATAGCATGCATCTTAGATAGTCCGCTACCTCTCTCTGACGCCCACATGTGTCCTGAGCCTGCACCAGGCATGTTGAGGTCGGCATCGTTGATGCTGTCTCTGTTCATTTGTTGTTTCAAACAGGAAACATGAATAAAGCTTTAATAGCCCCATCCTGCGGGGAAGAACGTGGCCATGAAGCAAGAGGAGTGAAAACGGCGGCTACCCCGAGCGACTGTCAAAGGGGCATAGTACTGCCAGAGGATCAAGCGTTGCTCACCATGCCCGTAACCTCGGCCTTCCCCAGCCTCAGTCCTCCTCTCCCCCGCCTACCCCAGACCCTGCCTTTTGGCTCCAGGCAGGAGCAAAGCAACAAGGTGAAACCCTATGCCCCCTGTCATACACAGAGCGATTCTGTGGGTCTCACTGGCACATGGCACGTGGAGTTTTGGGGGAAGTACTACCACGCCAGACACATACCAGCCCCCGTCAGGCCCTGCTCGCACCCAGATCTCACATGCTCAACACAAAACAAACTACTTTCCCTCCTCAGTGCATAAGATAATTATCCCCCACTCGCTCCCTCCTTCCCAGCCCATAGTGGAGGGGGGTCTCCTCTGCAATCTCAACGGGAGTCAGAGCCGCTCTCCTCCCAGCTGCTGAGGGCTTTAGTCTTAATTCTGAGTTTGTGAGGCAGGGCAGAATAGCTCCGGCCCCTAGAAGGGTCCTCTGCAGGGCACAGCTGGCTGCCACGGGGAAGAGGGGATATTTTGGGCACTTGCTGCTCATCATCTTCATCTAAGGTGCTTTTGACACCTGGCTGCCCTGCCTCAGCCATGCTGGGAGAAGTGGCCAAGAAACGGGCATTGTCCAGCAAAGGGAACCGGCAAGTGTATTTCTCCAGGAAGTGGTAATTGAGGTAAGGGGGGCAGAGGGTGGATCTGAAGGCTGATTCGAGCCTCTTTGGCTGGTGAGGGTTCAGATCATACTGGGTTCCCAGTGGGGTCTGCTTTGGGTCAGAGCTCTGGAGATTTATGGGTGGGGAGAGGCCTTTGTAAGCAAACTCAGTGGGCTCCACCATGTGGGGCACAACGCTGTTTGTCCTGAAGCAGCCGTCCCGGGTCAGGGGCTCCACCTCGAGGAAAGGGGCGGCTGCTTTGTGCCCTCTGACATAAATCCCCAGGAAATCCTGGATGGAGCTGACCTGGTGGGCGTAGACATCCGGGCTGATGAGACCGAAGTGCAGCTTCAAGGCCAGCAGCTCGGCCCTGAGGAGGGCGTTCTCTTCACTGAGAGCCGACAACTGGCTCTCCATGGCAAAGTCATTGAGTCGTCTCTTTTCCCGGGAGCGTTTGGCCGCCTCGTTGTTCTTGCGTCTCTTCTCCCAGTACATAGTGTCCTTCTTCTCGTCGGGCATGAACTCCCGCTTGCGCCGCGAGGGCCCGCTCGTCTTGCTGCGTAGCAGCTTATTCTTGCCCTGATGAAGCCCCAACCCACTGAGGGTGCTCAGCGGTGCCATGAAGCTTTCCATGGCGTCAGACACTGCCACTGTATGCTGCTGCTGGGAACCTTGGAAGGTGGAATTCAAGTATCCATTATAAAACTGTGACCACCTAATTATTATTCATGTTCATTCATGCATGCAATTATTCATTTTTTTGGGGTAGTGCTGTAGGGCCTAGGAACCGCAACCATTCATCTAGGCCCCACTGTGCAAGGTGCGGTACAAACATAGAACCAAAAGATGGTCTTTGCTCACAATTACATCTATTCTCCTAGCCACTTTTGGAGCCAGATTTTCAAATGGTTGTCTGCACAACATGGGTCGCACAATCCCCACTTGTGCCTGCCAAATGGGTGAATGTCTGTGTGCTTGAGCAAGGGGCGGGAATGCAGGCCAAATGGACACTAAAAAGTCAGGTCGAGCCGACTACATCACTCAGGGGTGTGAAAAATCCACACCCCTCAGGGACATAGTTAAGCTGATCTAACCCCCAGTGTAGACAGCGGTAGGTCAACGGAAGAATTCTTCTTTCGACCTAGCTACTGCCTCTTGGGGAGTTGGATTAACTACAGTGGCAGGAGGACCCATTCCGTTGCTGCAGCGAGCGTCTACACTGAAACACAACAGCCATGCAGCTGCAACAGGCAACAAGTGGTTGTGTACATTTTGCTGGTGCAACTTTAACAATGAAAGGACAGCTCTGCTAGTGCTTATCCTCCTCCAATTTCAAAGCGCTTGACGAAGGAGATAAGTAGCATCATGCACATTTTACATCTAGGGGAGACACAGGGAAGAGAAGAGATGTGTCAAAAGTCATGTAGCAGGTTAATGGGAGAGGCAGGACTTGCACCTCAATCACCTGATTTGCAGTTTGGTGTCACAGAATCATAGAATATCAGGGTTGGAAGGGACCTCAGGAGGTCATCTAGTCCAACCCCCTGCTCAAAGCAGGACCAACACCAACTAATCCTATCCCCTGGAGAAAGTCTCCTACTTTAGGAGCCAATTTTGAAAATTTGGTTCTGAGAGCTTCAGGCATCTACAACTGTATAAACTCATTAATTATTTTACTTACTAATCAATTCTTATTTGTTAAATTATAAAGGGATTCTTAATGTGCTTTATCACACTCAACATCATAGCTTAAATTGGCAGGTCAGCATCTGCACGGCATGTGTTTTATAACTGTGTTTTATAGCTCCATCTGTTAGTAATAACTAATAATAATAATCCTTTAAGTAGCATGCTTTATTGGACTCTTATTAATCAGAGCTGAATCTTGGAAATTTTATAACATTTGGATGCTTCTTCCCTTCCCCTTTGTGCAATTGTAAAGTGCTTATGTAAGTCATGGGACACAGCTCCATAAGGATTCCTGGGTGGAGCTGGGGGGAAATTTTTTTCATTGAAATTTTCAGGGGGAAACTTTGATTTTTCATTGGAAAAATACGTTTTCAGCTGAAAACTGCCAAAAACTTTGGACCAACAGCCCCCAAAAGTCAGTGTCCAGTGGAAAATTGTCAGGTTTGGGGCTTCCTGTTTTCAAATGAGAGACTGAAATTTTGGGAGGAAAGCAGACACTGTCTGCAGAAAACGTTTGTTTGACACCGTGGTTTCCCTTCCAAAAGGAAAAGTTTCAATCGGAAATTTTCAATCAGTTCTAGCTCCCTGCATGTGGCCATCAAGGGGGTGGCCACAGTAGGGGCAACATGTAGTTATTATTTATTATTAGGGTGACCAGATGTCCCATTTTTAAAGGGACAGTCCCGTTTTTGGGGACTTTTTCTTATATAGGCACCTATTACCCCCCACCGCCTGTCCTGTTTTTTCACCATTGCTATCTGGTCACCCTATTTATTTATTATTCTTTAAAAAGAGTCCTAAAATGTCCTACGTGCTTCTCAAAATACATCAAAAATCCCTGGTCCCAGAAACAATACCTCACTCAGGGTGTTCTCTGGGAGTGGTGTGGAGGGGCTTGGCTACAGTTGTTCCTGCTCATGGACTACAGGTGGGCAGTGGTGGAGTTCTGCACTGGTAAAGGTGGTAAAACCTGTCATAAACTCTCTGGCCGTACATACAGCATCACAGTGGATCGTGTTGGCAACTGAAAAAGCAAAGCAAAAGAAGCTATTTCACCCTGAATATGTTTGGGGAACCTCTGGATCAAAACTACTTTTGATCTCAAAGCATCAAAGGAAGACTTGAGCTGAGGACACTTGTGGTTTCTGACAGCATCACAAGGCAGAAACGCTCTGTTTCAGGGCTTAATCACTTACCAGGAATTGTGGGGCGTTGTATATGACGGGATTCCTTTTGTTAAATGAGTCAAAGATCACCACATGGCTTTTTCACTGTGCAGCCCCATCCCCTGCATGGGTGAGAGGAGCTTGCTTTCTCACCATCGTTTTCAGTCCAGTTGCCTGGCATAAAGGGCCCCTGTGAAAAGAATTTGGATGGTCATAACAAAATCCAGTTGTCCAGTGGAGCTCAGGAGTTCAGAGTGAGTCTGATCCCCAGCCAGGCCAAGGGAGCCAGGCCAGAAAGAATAACAAACAACCCCTCCTGTCCCCTGAAACATGAACTGACCCTGAAACATGTATATTCCAGCAGGTTTGCTTAACCCTTTCAATCCTGAATTGGTTTGCTCTGAGGTGGGAGCTTGCCTGAGATCCCACCTCGCCACTATTTGGAATACGGCAGCTGGCATGGGGAGAAGCAAGACAGAGTTCGAGATGGGAGCTGAATGTGGATCAGCGGGGCGTGGGAATTGGACTAGAGAGAGGGAATCCTGTAGCAGTAGCCTAGAGGTGGGGCTAGGTCTGGTATAGCCAGAAGAGGCAGTCATTGGAAGTTCTAATCTGAGGCAAGATCTGGCCCTTGATAGTTAAGGAAGAAGTCTCTGCTGGGCCAGAAATATGAGAGTTTCCATCTTGTACCCACAGAACTTAAACTCCACCTGTTATTTATATCTCCAGCCAGCAACGCTTCAGATCTACCCAGGTGTTATTTGTCTCTGGTGACATCTTCTTAGCAGCACTGACCCCCATCACCCACAGATCCCTATGTATCGCGCAATCAGCGTCCACAAAGGCAAGTGGAAACAGCTTAATATCAGCAAGAACAATAGATTAGTTGTGGTCACGCATTTTATGCAACCAGCATTTCCCAGGGTGCACTGGCTCTCCAGCTCGAAGTCTGGCATGGTTCCTGACCAGATTCTGCCCTCAGCTCAGAACACATCTCCTTCTAGTCCAGCGTACCATCTCTGGGAGAGGGCAGGGCAGAAGCTTCTGAGAAAGGTGACACCCCCATCTCTCGTCCTCTCATTTGCACTCATGCCGTTATTTTTGTTAATACTCCACCCTCCAGAAACTGCTCCTTTCTGAAATGATAGGTTTCAGAGTAACAGCCGTGTTAGTCTGTATTCGCAAAAAGAAAAGGAGTACTTGTGGCACCTTAGAGACTAATGCTCAAATAAATTGGTTAGTCTCTAAGGTGCCACAAGTACTCCTTTTCTTTTTTCTGAAACGAGGCATTTTCTTTGTGCTGCTCATGTCCGGAGTCCGTGTAGGCAGAAGGAAATCACCATTTGTCCCTAATAGCTTCCTCTTCCTAGTGTTACGATATACAGAATCTATGCCAGGTTTCAGAGTAGCGGCCGTGTTAGTCTGTATTCGCAAAAAAAAAAAGGAGGACTTGTGGCACCTTAGAGACTAACAAATTTATTTGAGCATAAGCTTTCGTGAGCTACAGCTCACTTCATCGGATGCTGTAGCTCACGAAAGCTTATGCTCAAATAAATTTGTTAGAATCTGTGCAAAAGTTACACCCTTACAGTGTCTATAATGCAACTAGCTAATCGTGTTTCTGTGCATGGAGGAGGAAAATCCTGAACTCTGAGGAGCTCTGACTCCAGATCCAATTTTTACAGTTGGTCCCTAGAATCTATAATGGACCAATCCAAAAATACGGGTGTGAATATCCAGGACCTTGTTTGGGGGAAAGGGGGAGGGGCTGATTTACATTTACACTCAGACCCCTTTATACCACTCTATAAATGGGCGTAAATTGTGTTTGAACTCATTTCTATGCAGCCACTTTACACTGCATGAGAGATTCTCATTTACCACTAAGATCCCTTTAAATGTCTCCTGCAATGTAAACTGGCCTTAGAGTTCAGACCCATCTTCCCTTTTCCCCCTTAACTCTTTCCTCAGGCGGTATCTGGATTTCTTTTTAGTGTGCAAGGTGTTTGGTTGTTTGTTTTCTGAAGTGAAAATCTACTTTTGATTATGTATAAGCTAAGCTCAGGGTAATTTGAGGGGTGTGTGTGTATGTGTGTGTTTGTGCACGTAGTTGTGTTATTTCACTGCCCCATACAGACACAGATACGCACACACACATACACACCGCCCCCCTCAGAAGTTAAAAGTGATACAAAATACTTGATTTTTAAATACACTTCCAAATAAATTAGAGGACAAAGTGAAGTGCCATCCATGGGCCATATTGTGATTTCAGGAGTGGATGATAGGCCCCGTTCCAATCTCACTGACACGAGTGTCAATCCGGAGAAAGCCCGCTGAAATAACTGGAGTTACTCTAGTTTTACACTTGTGAAACCGAGAGCAGAATCTGGCCCACTTGGGAGGCAGAAGATTTTAAATCAGCACACAATTTGACCCACTGATGTTACTGGCATTACTCCTGCTGGTGTAACTGAGATCAGAATTCACCCAATTGTTACTCCAGAATTACAGTAGTGCCAAGTGAGATTAGAATCTGGCCCAGTGAAGTTACTCTGGATTTCCACTGGTTCAATGAGATCATTATCTGCCCACAGTGAGCACAGTATATGTTCACAACAGAAAACCTCTGCAGAAGTTCAATTAACCGATGCACACACAGACCCCGTGTTATGAGCAGGTTATTAGTCAATACAGTTTCATTCTACCCTGCAATGTATTAACTTTCTTAGTAACAGAAAACGCAATCTGTGGTTTGGTAATATTTCAGATCACGTGCTAAAACCTTCGACCTATTTAAGGCAAAAGGTTACCAAGTTCTAATTACTCAGATTCCTGCGCATGTTATGTTTGTATTAATGCAGCGGTTACCAGACGCTATTGAGGAACACGCTTTTTTAAAATTAATTGTTGGTGAGAGCAGACAGTGGTTTATATTCAGGGGGCTTCAGGAGAACTTCTTCTTTGGTTTCTATTTCCACAAGCTTCCCTGTCGGTGAACATCACTTTGAGGTTCCAATGAACCCAAAACTCAAAGCAAAATTAACTCAGAAACCATCTATAGCCATATAAATAAGAAGAAAACAAAGAAAGAAGAAGTGGGACCGCTAAACACTGGGGATGGAGTGGAGGTTAAGGATAATCTAGGCATGGCCCAATATCTAAACAAATACTTTGCCTCAGTCTTTAATAAGACTAAAGAGGATCTTAGGGATAATGGTAGCATGACAAATGGGAATGAGGATATGGAGGTAGATATTACCATATCTGAGGTAGAAGCGAAACTCGAACAGCTTAATGGGACTAAATCGGGGGGCCCAGATAATCTTCATCCAAGAACATTAAAGGAAGTGGCACATGAAATTGCAAGCCCATTAGCAAAAATTTTTAACGAATCTGTAAACTCAGGGGTTGTAACGTATAACTGGAGAATTGCTAACTTAGTTCCTATTTTTAAGAAAGGAAAAAAAAGTGATCCGGGTAACTACAGGCCTGTTAGTTTGACATCTGTAGTATGCAAGGTCTTAGAAAAAATTTTTGAAGGAGAAAGTAGTTAAGGATGTTGAGGTCAATTGTAAATGGGACAAAATACAACATGGTTTTACAAAAGGTAGATTGTGCCAAACCAACCTGATCTCCTTCTTTGAGAAAGTAACAGATTTTTTAGACAAAGGAAACGCAGTGGATCTAATTTACCTATATTTCAGTAAAGCGTTTGATACAGTGCCACATGGGGAATTATTAGTTAAATTGGAAAAGATGGGGATCAATATGAAAATTGAAAGGTGGATAAGGAATTGGTTAAAAGGGAGACTACAGTGGGTCCTACTGAAAGGTGAACTGTCAGGCTGGAGGGAGGTTACCAGTGGAGTTCCTCAGGGATCGGTTTTGGGACCAATTTTATTTAATCTTTTTATTACTGACCTCAGCACAAAAAGTGGGAGTGGGCTAATAAAGTTTGCGGATGATACAAAGCTGGGAGGTATTGCCAATTCAGAGAAGGACCGGGATATCATACAGGAGGATCTGGATGACCTTGTAAACTGGAGTAATAGTAATAGGATGAAATTTAATAGTGAGAAGTGTTAGGTCATGCATTTAGGGGTTAATAACAAGAATTTTAGTTATAAGCTGGGGACGCATCAATTAGAAGTAACGGAGGAGGAGAAGGACCTTGGAGTATTGGTTGACCATAGGATGACTATGAGCCGCCAATGTGATATGGCCGTGAAAAAAGCTAATATGGTCTTGGGATGCATCAAGCGAGGTATTTCCAGTAGAGATAAGGAGGTGTTAGTACCATTATACAAGGCACTGGTGAGACCTCACCTGGAATACTGAGTGCAGCTCTGGTCTCCCATGTTTAAGAAGGATGAATTCAAACTGGAGCAGGTACAGAGAAGGGCTACTAAGATGATCCGAGGAATGGAAAACCTGTCTTATGAAAGGAGACTCAAGGAGCTTGGCTTGTTTAGCCTAACCAAAAGAAGATTGAGGGGAGATATGATTGCTCTCTATAAATATATCAGAGGGATAAATACCGGAGAGGAAGAGGAATTATTTAAGCTCAGTACCAATGTGCACACAAGAAAAAAAGGCTATAAACTGGCCATTGGGAAGTTTAGACTTGAAATTAGATGAAGGTTTCTAACCATCCGAGGAGTGAAGTTCTGGAATAGCCTTCCAAGGGAAGCAGTGCGGGCAAAAGACCTATCTGGCTTCCAGATTAAACTCGATAAGTTTATGGAGGAGAAGGTATGATGGGATAACATGATTTTGGCAATTAATTGATCTTTAACTATTCATGGTAAATAGGCCCAATGGCCTGTGATGGGATGTTAGATGGGGTGGGATCTGAGTTACTACAGAGAATTCTTTCCTGTGTATCTGGCTGGCGAATCTTGCCCACATGCTCAGAGTATTTGGGGTTGGGAAGGAATTTTCCTCCAGGGCAGATTGGAAGAGGCCCTGGGGGTTTTTTGCCTTCCTCTGTAGCATGGAGCACGGGACACTTACTGGAGGATTCTCTGCACCTTGAACTCTTTAAACTATGATTTGAGGACTTCAGTACCTCAGACATAGGTGAGAGGTTTATTGCAGGAGTGGATGGGTGAGATTCTGTGGCCTGCATTGTGCAGGAGGTCAGACTAGATGATCATAATCGTCCCTTCTGATCTTAATATCTATGAGTAACCCAGCAAAGCCATGGATTTACTACAGTTCTGTTTAAGAGCACAAAACAATTGCTGGTACATGACATGGCACAGCTGCAAATCTATCAATAGGGCCAGATTTGCCAAAGTGCTCAAGCACTCACAATCAGGGCCAGATTCTCAAAAGAATCCAGCTCCCATTTGGGTTCCAAGCCTCTGGGCTAATCTGGCCCTGAGCGCCACAATGAGAACTGCAGGGAGCTGAGTGATTTTGAAACTATGGCACCAGCTGTAAATGCTGAGAAACTTGAAAAACTGGCCCTTTGAACAGATGCTGACTCGGAAGCATATTTTGACCTTTCTGGGGTATTAAAAATGATGGATTATAGATATATCTCCTCGCCTCCTTTCCCTTTATCCTAACCCTCTTTGTTGTCTTTCTGTATTATGACGAATCTGGTATTTCGGTATATTTGTTGCATTGGGAAAAATTAATTTTTAATAATGATGGATGCAAATCCAGTCATTAGTTTCTAGGACTTGAGACATGCAGGTTGTTCACAAGGGATATGACAGACTAAATGATAGAAAGTTAGCCTGGATAGGAGTATTTACAAACATTTAAAATAGACGGGAATTACATACACATCTCTCTGCATAATGTGGAAATGTATAGCTCTTCAGCTATAAATGTATTAGATCACGTAGTCATCAAGGGATGATTTTATAGTGTTTTCTCCAGACCTTTCACTCTGCCCAATTTTAGATAACTCCAGTATTGGGGATTCCCATCCTGTCTCCTGGGACTCTGTACAACAGTTACAGCTGGTTGGAAAATATGGAGGTTTTCCCCTCTTAATTTTGGGGGGGGGGGGGGGGGAAATGGTTTGGTTGCTGAAATTTTTCACAAAAAATTGTCGACTTTTTGGCAAAATACTGAAAACTGAAATATTTCACCCCCAAACTGAAATATTTTGGCCAAAATCTTTTTGAGGTTTGAGGGTTCATTTTTTCAACCTTTTCTACAGAAAGCAGACATTTTTGCAAAAAAAAACAAACAAAAAAAAAATCCCAATTTTCTGTCCAAAAAAACAAAACAAACCGGTTTCAAAGGAAAATTTTGACCAGCTCTCAGCATTCCGCCTTGGTTTCCATACCTTTCAGATCCTTGCGGCTGTCATGGCCCCCAATGATTGTCAATGATTCAATCCATAGGTACCATATTTAGGACCTATTTCTGATCCAATTTAGGCTGGTGTAAATCAAACATAAAGTCAATGGAGATACTTTATAAGCAAGATCAGAACCCATGTGTAATCTGCACTGCATTTTCTTTTTGTGAAGAAGTGACCTTTAATATTTTAAAAATAAGATTTACAATATACTGAATATGATATTGGTATAATGATTGACTCAAATAAGTTTTTCTTTTTCAAGTAATATGGGCAGATCTTTGCTCCCAGGTTCATCAAAGTAAATCCAGAGTAACTCCACTGACTATAGAATTTGGACTAATAATGCAATAATTAATTATAAGAATACTTTGAATAACAGATATGAGAAATATGTAACAAATATACAGTTATAATCATTTCATTCTTGAGGTGGAGGCTTTTCTGAATCCATATGATTGCTTTTGTTTCCTACAGGTTGTTTCTTTTGTCTGACAGACTGAAATCTTTAACATCGAAGTGAAAGTAATGTATAAATTATGGCCAAATATTTTGTAATTTGGTGCCTAAATCTAGTCACCTACATCCACCTTTAGGCACCTAAATTAAAATAGTCTAATTTCCACAGGTGCTGAGCACCCGCACATCCCTTTAATGTCCATGGATGTAGTGGGTATTCAGCATTTCTGAAACACTTTTACTTACATGCCTAAATATGGATTTAAATTCCTAACTTTTGACTCCCACGTTTGAAAATTTCCCCCTATATTTTGTACATATCCACACCCAGGTGTTCTCTGTACATGTACAGTGTACATCAAAATAATTTCAGAAGTAACAACTATCTTGTGACCAGTGGTGCACAAATGTTTCCTGCCATGCCCGCCTTCCCATTACCTGTCATCTGTAACTTTTTTTTGTGCAAGTTGGTAGAAGGCATGAATAATTTATTTTCATTACTAAATTTATCATTTAAAAAGGTTATTAGGAGGTAGCAAACACGAAGTATTACAAACTGCAAACATCTCATTTCAAAAGAAAAATAAATTAACCACTCACATTAACTATTCCTTCTTGAGTTCCTTCTTCTTCTTCCTATGCCCTGAAGTGGGACTGGGATCCCACGGGTCCCACAGGACCTGCTGCCATAATAGCAGGAACGGGATAAAAATTCAACAAACAATGCGAGAGCGGATGGGAGTGGGTATTGTGTGGCGGGACAGAAGTGGGATTAAAAATCTTCCCGTGCTGCAAACAAATGAACGCCCCAGTCGGCAGCCACCCAGCTCTGAAGACAGTGCCACCACCCAAAACAGAGCAGGAGTAAGGCTGGCAAAGAGGCACTGGTAAGTCTGCTGTGAAACGCGATATCTGTATGTTTGTTTTTTAAAAGGGCCAAAGGTTCTTTGCACACACACCCCCGCGAAGAACCTCTTGTGCCCCCCGCCCCAGTTTGCTTTAGAGAATAAATGTCACTGAGAGATGCAAACTAACTAATCAGAATGAATCTGCAGAGTAATTTACAGAAGTATCTGGGTCAATCCGTTCATTTAACGGGACCGAATGGCTCGGCAGCAGTTCTGCGGAAAAGGACCTAGGGGTGACAGTGGACGAGAAGCTGGATATGAGTCAGCAGTGTGCCCTTGTTGCCAAGAAGGCCAATGGCATTTTGGGATGTGTAAGTAGGGGCATAGCGAGCAGATCGAGGGACATGATCGTTCCCCTCTATTTGACATTGGTGAGGCCTCATCTGGAGTAGTGTGTCCAGTTTTGGGCCCCACACTACAAGAAGGATGTGGATAAATTGGAGAGAGTCCAGCGAAGGGCAACAAAAATGATTAGGGGTCTAGAACACATGACTTATGAGGAGAGGCTGAGGGAGCTGGGATTGTTTAGCCTGCAGAAGAGAAGAATGTGGGGGGATTTGATAGCTGCTTTCAACTACCTGAAAGGGGGTTCCAAAGAGGATGGCTCTAGACTGTTCTCAATGGTAGCAGATGACAGAACGAGGAGTAATGGTCTCAAGTTGCAGTGGGGGAGGTTTAGATTGGATATTAGGAAAAACTTTTTCACTAAGAGGGTGGTGAAACACTGGAATGCGTTACCTAGGGAGGTGGTAGAATCTCCTTCCTTAGAGGTTTTTAAGGTCAGGCTTGACAAAGCCCTGGCTGGGATGATTTAACTGGGAATTGGTCCTGCTTTGAGCAGGGGGTTGGACTAGATGACCTTCAGGGGTCCCTTCCAACCCTGATATTCTATGATTCTATGATTTCATCATCCCAGATTTTCACCACTCAGGGGCCATTCCTTGGGTGTGCAAAATTCCACCCTGAAGTCAATGGAAGGTTTGATAGTGCAAGGAATGCTGGAACAGCCTGCAAAGGCGAAAAGTGCCAGCAACAAACCCCACATGTTCTGCTGACCTAAATGGAGGATCAATCCAATTTCTCCTAGGCCTGTTATCAAATTCACATTTTATCAGCTTAATACTTTGGAGAACCAATCTTGCAAACTTATATTGATGTGACTAGTCTTAGCTCATATAAGTAATACCACGGACTTGACTTGGGAATGAAGTCTCACATGTGTAAGGGTTCACAGATTCAGACCCCAGATCCTCCAACACACAGGGACATGTTTCTCTAAAATTTGGGAACCCCCGCCCCCTGCCGGCATGGCTTTGGCAGGTCCTCAGCTTTGCAGAGCAGAAGAACAGAGGGCTGATGATAATCAGAGCCAGTGCAAGGCATAAGCAGACGAAGCAATTGCTTAGGGCCCCAAGCAACTCAAGGGGGTCCCCTACTCGCTTTTTATTATAATAACTTGCCTGTTTTAGTATTGGGGGAGGATGAGGCAAAAATATTCCTGCTTAGGGCCCCCAGTGGGCTAAAACCGACACTGAGGATGATGACTGTAATGACTGGCCAAACTCTCCTTCCATTTACACCCACTGGGCCTGATTCTCTGTTGCTCTGGCAGCGTAAAGGGGCCTGAAAGGGCGTGAATGCAACTTAAACCACTTGAAAGTTCCTTTACGCTGTCGTAGTGATGTAGAGGGACTGTAGGGTAATTGAGACTCAGACCCATTGGTTTCAGTGAGGCAGCTCCGTTTTAACTTTGATGGGAAGCCAGTCAAAACACAGCACTCTTAATATTTGTGGACATTAACATCCTGTTGTCCTTAAGACCCACTACAGTCCAGACTCAGAGGAGGAGCCCAGGACAATTTAAACCCGTGAATAAGGACTGTAAGTGTGTGTGCAGGGGACTGAAGGGTCTAGTCCTTAACTGAATCATGGCTGTGTCCTGTGGCCTATAGAGAAGCAATAAATAAAAGATTAAAACAGGACCGTAGGCTACATCGCAGATGGCAGGGCCGTGAGCACTTTAATATCTACATGTGTATTTATTTATTAAGGAGTATGGTTTAGCAGTTCTACACTAAAAACAATTGGCGCGCTATAGGCTCCGTTCACACTGGTGTAAATCAGGAGTGAGTCCATTGAGGTCTGCTGGATTATACTAGGGTGATATTGGTGTGAGAGGAAAATCAGGCCCCTCAGCTAACATTGTTGCTCCACGTCAAGCAAACTCATGCCCATTTTTAGCCTGCCGGTACACAGTATGTGCAGAACTGCAGAATGCTCCGTGCCCATTTCTTCATACCCAGGCGGACGGAAAATTCCATCTGCTTCATACTGAATCTGGTAGAAACTGTTGCCCCAGCAGATTCTTAAAAAGTGAAGATCAATGCACAAAGATAAGCAAATAATTTTCTGAGGGCTGCTCCAGCTCTTAAAATGACTCTTCAGCAAGATGAATATATGAGAGGCAGTCTATACACCTTTGCTATTCAGGGCTATACATGGTCTTATCTTGCAGCCGGGCCCCAATTCAGCAAAGCTCATAAGCATGTACTGAAGCCCATCTCTATTAACATTAGGTGACCAGACAGCAAGTGTGAAAAATCGGGACCGGGGGGCGGGGTGTGTGTGTGGGGGGGGGTAATAGGAACCTATATAGGAAAAAGACCCCAAAATCGGGACTGTCCCTATAAAATCGGGACATCTGGTCACCCTAATTAACACCCTCATCCACATTCGTGGGGTAATGTATCCCATGAGAATATATGTTATGATAACTCAAAAACTAGTGGCCCTCCAACAATGCTGTTTCAGGATGTTGTCACCTAGGCACCTGTACACAATTCAGCAAAATGAAATTTTAATTTAGCATGGAAAAAAAAATTCTGTATCAAAAAAGTATGTGGGATACAAATGTACCTCAAACGTGTTCCACTGTTATCTTGTATTTTTAGTAGTTCTATGCACACGTTTGTTTCTAGTGAGAATATTTTGTACTGTAACAGTGGTAACTATGTCTCCCTCACTAAGTTGTTTTTTACATAAATTGTATGCTAATCGATAATGCATTGCAGTGAAAATGGTTGCTACATACAATCGCCCTAAGATGGAAGGTACTCCAGCGATATGTGAAAAGTGCATATAGGCTCACACTGAATGAGATTCCTGCTAGTTCTTTCAATTTGCTAGTTAAATAAAAAAATTTTGCCCAAAACATTACGTTAGCTTCTGAATGTATTTCGGAAACAAAAGTCCCCCACAATACAATTAATGTAACTTTTTCATGACAGTGGATTTTAAATAAAACTTTTTCTCTTAAAACATTAAAGTATTGGTTTCTGAATGTATTTGGGGTACAAACTTCCCCCATGACACAGTTAATGTAACTTCTTTCTCAACACTGGATGAAGGTTAAATCAATGGGATATAAGCACATGCTTAAAATTAAGTGTGTGCTCAAACATTCTGCAGAATTGGGGACTTAATTCTTGTACAAGCGAGATTGCCATTGACTTCAGGGAGCTGATAAAGACTGCAGGTCTTGGTAATTAGAAATCAAGAAAAATCAACAAAAAGAAAGGATTTGATAAACTGTGATTCACAGACTTTCTGATCTGTCCTGAGAATGAGTCTCATTGGCTCATGGGATCCCCTTGTTAAAATCCCACCTTCAAACTGAAGATGGAGGAGGGTGATTTCCTTACTAATGATGGGCTTACCCACTCTTTGGATCGTGCTACACTACCACTTCCAGGGTGCTCTTAATACTTTAAAATAGAAAATAAAGTGGCATCTTGTTAAAAAGAGCCATTTTTCTGCTTTAGAAATGCACCAGAATCCACCAAATACCAGCTACCGGAAATGAAAACGTTCCCTGGCAGCTGATAATCCTAAACCCCTCTATATTCTTTTCACACACTTGTTCCAAACTACCCAGCTAGGGTTGCCAACTTTGGTTGGACGTTTTCCTGGAGATTTCATCACATGACATACTCTCTAATTAAAGATGAATCTTTAATTCCTGGAGACTCCAGGACAATCTTTAACCCAGCCCGAACGTTGTGCTCTGCTTTCTAGACACATAGGGCCCGACTCCCCGTTCCCCTTGCTCCTTGCACAGTCAGTCACACCAGTACAGAGGAGGCATGAAATGTTCCTTAGAAAGGTCAATCAGACCCTCTGTCTGTTTTTCAGCAACAAAATAGGTACATTTCCAGCAAATGCAGCTCCATGGGACTTTGTGGTGTCTTTTTCCTGGGCTCTAATTTTGAAAAAGGATTTTTGCTTAAATGGGAAACCAGATGAAGAGATCACCCAGCCTCATTACTTCTATCTGCAGCATCAGCATCCCCAGACTTTATCACAAGCACCAAGGGGATCCCTCTCTTGAGCGCCTTGTAGCACTTAGCTCATCCATAGATCAGTTGTATCGTTATCCTCACTTAGCAGATTGGGAATCTCTGGCACATATGGGTGGAAATGACTTGTCTGATGTCAGGCAGCCACTAAGTGGCCAAGCTAGGCATAGAAGCCAGGTCTCCGGATTTACCAGCCACTGCCTCGTTTATTGCTTTCTGTCCCCTTCATCTTTTCTTTCACTGAGGTCTTGCCAGAGCCATGTACAGTCTCTAAAGGATTTTGCTTCTCTTTTAAAAGAAGCAAACCCATAAGTAGAAGCTTGTCTAAGAGACTTTCTGATCCTCCCTCATACCTTTGTGTGCACAAAGAGCACACCAGGGAAAGCACAATCACATCTCTCATTCATTAATCGTGAATATCAAGATTTTCTGTCGGAGGTTTCCCTTTCGCTACTTTATCACAGGAAATAAATGAAACGTCTGAAGATTCTGTAAGACAGAGTCACGCGTCCGCTACTTTCCACCGAGTCCCTATAACACACGTAGTAGGTAACAAAGAGATCTAGACATGAAGCCAAATTCTGCCTTTATTTACATGCACACAGTCCTACTGCACAGATGTGAGTGAGGGGTGGTTTTGGTCTTATGCAGGGCTGGAAATAGACACACTGCAATCTGCTTACTCACCAGATTCTTGCTTCTTACTGGCAGCTATTTGTTCTGAAAGATTCCCCCAGGGTAAGGGCTTGCAGGTCCCCATCCATAGACAGACCAACCAAGGTAGAACGCTCCACTCGCTACCGAACCCTGGAACATGTGGAATGCTCCACTCACTGCTGAACTGCAGCCACCTCCATGGTGGAATGTGGCCAGAGTTTAACAGTACACGTCACTACAATGCTACACGAAACCTAGGCCAGGAAGTGGAGCAGAACATTGCAGCAGCCAATGGAAACTGCCAGGGGAATCTGGAGGAGACAGAAAGGGTAAACCACCCAAACTGGATTTTGCTCAGGAGGCTTGTACTCCAGCAAAAGGTACCACCACAAGAGCTATAATGAGCACAAATAGCCATGGATTTGCAACTCTCCAGAAAAACGTATTAGAGACTTGGATAAAACTTCCTGCCAACTCTCATGATTTCATCACGAGTCTCATAATATTTGGTGTTTTCCTTAAAGCCTTGGCTGCTGGAGTCATGATTAGGTGGGAATCTCAGCCTTTCATTTTTTAAAAAAGTAAGTTTCTAGCCCTTGTGGTTGCAGAGAAAAGCTTGAAAATGGGGACTGCTAAAGGCTCAAAAAACAGAAGCCAAAAGGCAAAGGAAAAGAACCCTACCATGGTTTTCTTTATATCTCAAGATTTTTAAGCCTATCTCATGATTTTGAGGGCCTGATTCAACATTTTTGAACGTTTGGGGCTGGCAATACTGCACGCTGCTTGGAAAAAGTCCCTTATGAATGAAGGCAAGATTTTTTTCAAAAGTAACTCACAATTTTGGATATCCCAGTTATGAGATACCCAACCTGAGACATCTTAAAGGGGTCTGCATTTCAAAAAATTGCTTTCTGAAAATCCCCTTGAAGGTGTCTCAGGTTTGGCACATCAAAATGGAGACGTCCAAAATTGCTAATCACTTCTGAAAATTTTGGCCTACATCGCTGAAGATTGTGAGAAAAACAGTGGCTTTGGGAAAACAAGTAAATGCTGATATTTGTGGCTTAATATCTTATGTACTTTATAATATTATTAATTTATTTTTTATTATTGATTAATTATTATTATTCCACATATATGGAGATGCCATATTATGCACCTCTGGGTAATCTTACTCATCGGCCCTCTGCTCACCACTAATGTTCCAAACTCCTGAGCAGTTTCTGGCAGCTGCCATTTTGTTTTAAAGCAGCCAGAAATGTATCGTTATTAGGGTGACCAGATGTCCCAATTTTATCAGGACAGTCCTGATTTTGGGAGCTTTTTCTTATATAGGCACCTATTACCCCCAACCCCCAGTCCCAATTTTTCACACTTGCCCTCTGGTCACCCTAATCCTTATCCTTCCCACAGTCTGTGGAATTCCTCCAAAAAGTTTAACCTGGCTTCAGGCTGAGGATGGGCAAGCTCCCATGTGGACTGATAACCATTTTTCTATACCTATAAAGGTCACATCTTTAAAGTCCAGTACCTTGAAGGGCAAGAAACGGAGGCTCTATATCACAAGAAAGAGGGATTCCTGGTTTCCCAATGGGACACGAGAGAACATACAATAAAGCTGTGACATTTTTAAGTGCAGAGATGCTATTTGAGGAAGGTTTTTATCACTCCTTAGAACTTTGAACACTTGGGCTCCGAGTTACAATAGGCAGCTGGTCTTCCTGTTGGAGGGCTTAAAAACAGTCCCAATAAAAATGTCAAAATCTTTCCTAAAACAATTAACCAGTGTGGACAGTACAGAGTGGTGTGTGCAACGGTTTGGAGTGGGACTGTATAAAGATTCTATCGGCACCTGTGTGGGATGACTGTCACCATTCACTCGCAGCTGCACCCACTCACGAGTAATAATGCAATTGTCCTGAATTCCTGTTGACAAAAATTTCATCCCACACCATCATGTGTTTTCTTGATGTAGCCATAGAAAACCTCTGTTTTTGCACACTTAAAGCAATATACATAACAATGAGCATGCATATTATTTGACCCCGTAGTAAAGGCTGAAAACACTTGGGCTGGGAATCTGTCCGCAGACACCTTCAATGCCCTCAGAATACTTCAACAGGAGCTAACAACTTGTATCTGAGGTCAGAGTTTGGCTATGTACGTATTGGCTAGAAAGAGATGGAGGAAAAGCACCAAGATAACATCTTGATGGGAGCTTTATAAATACATAAATGTCTCTCTGTCTGCATTTATATGCTGGGCCCATCACCCATGGCATCTGGGCACTTCTGACCAGCTCTTCAAAGGTATTTAGGTATTTAATTATTTCAGTAGGAGTTAGACATCTTTTAGGAGCTGGTCTTTTCTCTCTCTGTCTTCCTCTCTCTAGTTATCTACAATTCTACATAGCCAAATTCTGACCTCAGATACAAGTTTGCAACTTATCTGAAAGCACTGAAAATAGCCAAGAGC
Source organism: Eretmochelys imbricata (assembly GCF_965152235.1). Classification (NCBI taxonomy): domain Eukaryota; kingdom Metazoa; phylum Chordata; order Testudines; family Cheloniidae; genus Eretmochelys; species Eretmochelys imbricata. The sequence continues at coordinate 7,710,923 of NC_135596.1, forward strand.
AGATTTTCATCTCATGTCTTTGTGGTCTTTAGTATCATGTTAAATAACATGAGTGCTTGTGAACATATATGTTGATTTAAGTATGCAGAAATGGAGGTTGTACTCCAAAAACTGGTGTCTTCTTACTAAACCAATCTGCTCTGTAATCTCTTTAGGGATAAAAAGTAACATTTTCGAAGCACATAATGACTTAGGAGCCTAGCTCCCATCTTCAAGAGTGACCTTGGCTTTTAGGAGACTAATGATATGCCTACACTGTGTTTTAAAACCTGCGGCAGTATGTTTCAGAGCCCATGACTTACAGTCTCAGGCTTGCGCTACAGTACTAAAAGTAGCTGTGTGGATGTTTCGGTTTTGGTCTGGAGCTCCAGGCCAAGCCGCAAAATCAATACTACTGTCTTTAGCGCCATGGTATGAGCCCCACAAGCCCGAGTCTGTAGACCCGGGCTCCGAGACTCACTGACATGGGTTTTCAAATGTGCTGTAGACATACTGTAAGACGCATTGAAAGTTAATGGGACTTAGGTTCCTAACTGTCCTTTGAAAATGGGACTTAGCCTCCTATGTCACTTCAGCCGAGAGTATCCAAAATATTTAGGTGCCTAACTCCTCTGGGAGTTTGTGCCTAAACATCTTTGAGGATCTGGGTCTTCGGTACTGTTGTAAATCCCACTAGACAACTATCTTTAACTTGAGGTGCCTAAATTCCTTTGTAAATCAGGCCCAAAGAGCACTGCTGGACTCTCACATCTTGGGGTGATTTAGTAGATTTAACTTTTAGGGAAAAAAAACCTTTCTTTTCACTTGAAAGCTGAGTAAATTTGGCCTTGCGTTACTGGCCGTCGGTATACATGAGACAGCATGGTTCCATGTGTTTTTTTTTTAACAGAGGAGCTTTTCAGAGAGGAATCACACTTGAAATCTTAAGAAGAATGTTTTGAGAATGTGTTTGATATTTATTGACGGCCATTCATTGTGGACTGACTATACAAGGGTCCGGTGCGTGGGGCTGTATTTGCATGCTGCTTACCTAAATTATGAAAGACATGTTGACGGTTAGCAGATATGCAGCATCCAGACCAATTGGCATCTCTGTCACATACGAGAGATGCTAACCTGCCCCAATAGCATTTCATTACTATTCATTTTAAAATCCCATTGTCTAATTGCTGATGTAGAGAGGGAAATTTTGCAAATTCAATAGAATTTAGGAAGGTAACTTCATTTTCTTTTGCATTTCAACTCATTCTTTTTTCAGTATTAGGAATTCCCTTCTCTAAGTGGCACCTACACTGACAGTAAAAGTATCATATTCCTTTATAAAATTAGACAAGCAACCAAGCAAGATCCACTAGTGGGCATAGCTATAGGAGGGAAACGAAGAGTTAAATTCTGCCTTTGTCTGTGTGACATAACAGCTCTGTTCTTGAAAGCTTGTCTCTCTCGCCAACAGAATTTGGTCCAATAAAAGATATTATCTCACCCAACTTGTCTCTAAAATATCCTTGGACCAGCATGGCTACAACAGCACTATCTATGTCATAGGATGTATAAGCTACCCCGCTGATAGTGTCTAATGCAGAGATAGATAGAGAGATAGAGAGTTGATTGGCTAGCACAAAAATTTAGGGAATAAATTATTTGGCAGATCACTGCAATATTCACTGAATAAGGTAATCTGTTCATAATATTCTACCAATTTAGAGAGAGTACACAGATAGATTGAAAGGTAGCTCTGTCTAAGACAGTGAAACCTCTCCTAAGCAACCATTCATGGAACCTACAGAAACTAAATCCCCAGTCCTGCTGAATTTTAACTAAAGTTTGCACAAAGTTTTACTAGAAACCTTGAGGAAACTTGAGACTATTGGAGAGGAACCTTAGTGCATGTTTTAGAGAACAATGAAAACTATCCCCAGTAGGCAGTGCCCTTTGTACTCTGTGATTCTGAAGTCATGACATTTGCAGACGAATTCACCGCTGCCTGCATATTTCTGCACCCCTTTAAAAATGTTTCTAGCTCTTTTAGTTGTGGAGGTAACTTTGAAAATGGGAACTGAGTGTAATCAATGTAGCGCCACCTTCCTGAGTCTGCAGAGAGCCTGAAACAATACATCTGAGAGGGGTGACCGGCCCTGTTCATCGTAGTCAGGGCTTCCCTAGTTGTTACAGAACTCAGCATTTGTTTTGGGTTTTGCCAATTTGTGGCAGCAATAAAGAGTCCTAGGCCAAAACCAAGGGGGGTGATATATACTCGAGGCCAGGGGATGAACAGGGTCAGCCTCTCTTCACATCATGAACTCATGGCAGCTGTCACATTCAGAATTCAAAAGCAAAACTGGAGTGATGGATGTTTCACCACAAACCTCAAACATTACTACTCGTAAATTTAGCACCTTCCTCGAATAAGATCAAATAGCAGTTACCTGACACCTGGCTTCTCTGCAAACCCCAGTGTGGGTGGTGTTCAAAATTGTTCTCTCCTTCTTGCAGAACCTTGCTTCAGGGCAGTAAAATAATGACCAAAAAATTCTTTGAAACGAGATGCAAAGGGTTTGTAAAAGAACGAGGCAGCCAGAGGGGCAATGCTGCTGGGAGAAACACTGGACCCAGGCTGAGCAATGAGGAAAGGTAAAGCTTGTTTTTAAAATCATGTCCAACAAGCTGTACAAGCATGGGTATGTTGAGCTTTGCATCTCTCTATCTGTCTAGGTGTTTCTGATGCACCAGTCCGCCCAGTGGGGGATGTAGTATTAGTGTCCTCACCTGATGGAGGAGCCACAGAGAGGTCAGGAGATCAATTTTCAGAACTGCTCAGCTAGGGTGACCAGATGTCCCGATTTTATAGGGACAGTCTCGATTTTGGGGTCTTTTTCTGATATAGGCTCCTATTACCCCCCGCCCCCGTCCCAATTTTTCACATTTGCTGTCTGGTCACCCTATGCTGAGCTCCACTTCAGGGATTGAAATAAATGTCCAACCTTTCAGAAGAGCTCTCTGCATGGTACCTGCTACTAGGTAGCAGCTCTGCCTTTGACACAGAAGAAAACAAAGGATCTTAGGAAAGGGTGCTAAACAGGAATGTCGAGCCAAAACACAACCAGATCATGCTTCAAGCCACCCCAATGCACCCCCACTGACCTCGGGAAATTCCCTGCAGAAGTTGGCCCTGTGTACATTTCCCAGATCATGAAGTGCAGCAAAAGTCATTACCGTCTAGCGGCCTCTGCGATACATTCTGTTCTCAGTTATATTCACATCACAATAACTACCGGCACCGCTGGGGTTCACTGGCCGTGGCTGGCTTTCTCTGCAGACAGGCTGACAACTAAGTCAGCCAAGACATGCACGCTCCTCTCTCACCCCGGAAGTCCCTTCTGTTCAGGGGCGAGGGCCATTAGCGGGAGATGGCCGGCGTTCAGCAGTGCTTCACTCCGCCACGTTACCAGTCTGTGTTACAGCAATGAGTGCTCACCCAGAGACATCGGGAGATGCCCTAGAAACCACAATCCTGCTGCATCCAGGTGCTAATCACCTCCCTATTCCCATGGCATGTTAGGGTTAGCCCTGCTGCCCTGAAAGGAAGCACCTGCTACAGAACTAAGGTGGGAGATGGAGGACAACAGGCAGGCACAACCAGGCAAAGAGCAGGGGCGATGAGCAGTCACGGCTTTGGGTCCACAAATCCAGTTAAGCTCCCTCACCCCACGGTGAGGACTGGCCGAGAAAACGGGGCAGCAAAACGCCAGCCGCTGCAAGACAGAGGGCTTGGGTGTGGGGAGGGAGCCAGGCGTGCTAGGGAAGGCGCTCCGCTGGAGAATGGGTCCAAGTGCGGGGAGCTCGCTTGGGAGAAAGAAAGGTGGTGGGGAGGGGCAGAGAAGGAGAGAGGGTGGAAAGGAGAGGGGAAGAAAGAAGGGCGAGCGAGGGAAAGAAAGACGAGGCAGCAGAGAAAATAAAGAGGGGTCCCTCTGAAAGTCCCCCGTGTGCCAGCAAAGCAGGAGAGCTGTCAGGTAGCCAGGGCTGAGCGCAGAGAAGTTATAAGGTATTCCCCCCACCATTACTGCTGCCTGCTTAGCCCCTCAACAAGCAAACCCGCCGTCCCCACCGGTGCAGCTCATGAGCTCCGCTCTGCCCCTTCAGGCCACAGGGGCCCAGACTTACCTGTAAGGCACGACAAGTCACCCAGGAACCAGCAGGCATCAATCCCCTCCAGAGACCCGGTGAGGGCGAGAGGGGGCCGGTGAACTCCAGTGCAGAGCAGCCTCCCACAGCACTTGTTACATCGCTGCTGTGAGCCACATGTTCGCGGGTCAGCAAGGCACGAATTGTTCGGGTGGGTGGTTTGTTTGGTTTTTTTTTTTTTTTTTGCATAACCAGGTCTTAGGAAAGCGGGAGTCATGTAGTGATTACGTAAGAGAGAGTGACACGCAGTGGCAGGCCAGGCCGTGTTGCTAGAGGGTCAGGTGGGTTTCTCTGGCGACACAGCTGCTTTCTAGCTTTCTCAGAGCTTCCCGGCAGTCGCGTTCGCGCTGAGCGCAGCCCTCAGCCAGAGGAACCACCTCCCCTCGGGGCTTCAACTTCGCGCTTACAAAAAACCCTCCCTGGGTTGAGTCATACAGCGACGGAGCCATGGGTGCATTATAAATACGGGGGAAGGGGAGAGGAGCGATGGGGATAGACAGACAGTGAGGAAGCCAGACCATGACATGAAAAGGATCGAGATTGCAGTGCGTGCTAAGCCACACTCAGCTTCTTCAAATCGCTTCAGCAACATTAACTCGGCCTCACACAGCCCTTGGGAGCAGGGGCATCGTTTCCTGCAAGGCATGGGGAGCAGCTGCCCCCCCCCCGATGTTTCATAGGTCTGTATGCTCCCCTTCTCTCCCCCGTCCCCCCCACAACTTGGCAGGATATAACATAATCACCTATAATGTTCGATATGCTGACGCAAACTTACCCTAAGGCGACCAGACAGCAAGTGTGAAAAATCGGGATGGGGGTTGGGAGGGTAATAGGGGCCTAGATAAGACAAAACCCCAAATATCGGGACTGTCCCTATAAAAATGGGACATCTGCTCACCCTACCTTACCCTCTCCCCCAGTTTTCTCTGCAATGACTCGCCTGCTTGGGTGGGGGGCCCCCGTTCGTATCCCTCTCTCTATTTTACACCTGCGTTTAACCCTTAGCGGGCTGGCGCATTGTTCGAACCCCTCGGGGCGGCTCATCTCCCCGGCTCTGCGCTGGGCAGTTAGTTGGCGTGGTGCTGAGGTGGCAGGGGCTGTTGCTATGGATGCTAATGCCATCCCCTGCGTGCGGAAATACCACGGGGTGAGACCTTGGGCAGGGCAGAACTGGTACAGGCTGGGTGCTGGGGAGCAAGAGGCTCTCTGCCCCTCGTGGGGTGCGCTGGGTGATTGTAAGGGTCCCTGAGGAGAAAGGGGCAGGGCTGAGTTACCTCCCCGCTACCTCTTCCTCACCTAGAGTGACCAGAGAGCAAGTGTGAAAAATCGGGACATGGGGTTGGGGGTAATAGGAGCCTATATAAGAAAAAGACCCCAAAATCTGGACTGTCCCTGTAAAATCCGGATATCTGGTCACCCTATCCTCACCAGCTATGTTGTTATTTACCATGCCCGTTGCCTGATGCCCATTCTGCCCGCACAAGGTCTTGAACGCCGGCGAGGTTTTCCCAACCCAGCAGGGCCGGCTCTGCCCTCAATGGCACGTGGGCGGCGGCCACTGACTCCAGCAGGAGCCGGGACAGGCTTGTGCGTTTCTCAGGGGTGTGGGATGTATTGGACTCAAGGGCATCAGCGGGACCCAGTCTCAGAGACAGAGTAACACACAGATCCCCCCAGCTCCCCGTCCTGTGCTCAGACCCCTGGCTGATGCACTGAGGGGCCAGATTCAGGGGTTTGTACACTGCCCCAGCGAATGGGCTGGGCCCAGGGACTCCCCACGGAGGCTGGAGGGGACAGGGTGGCCTTCCTCCATTGTCTGTGGCTCTTGCTACTGTCTAAGGGCCTAAAAACGATCCTCATCCAAGGCACACACACACACACACACACCCCACCAAAATACCCTTCTGCAGTGGCATAGATGGAGCCCACAGAGGCCCTTGGGGGAAGTAGGCCTGGCCTGGTTCTGCTACTGGCAGGGGCGGAGAATTCACCTCTAAATGCACACATCTGGCTAAGCGCTCTCCAGCGAACGCCCGGGAGAAGGATACGTTCCCTCCTGGGGGAGCAGCCCAGGAACTTGTGGTCTGTCCTGTGACAAGGATCCTTATATACATTTGGTAAAGCGCACAGAGATCCGTTCCATTACATACAACACGGTATTTCACCGCTTATTAAAAGACCACCGAGCAGCCCCAGCGTACTCAGCATCATACAATGGCATAGCGAGAGACAGCCCCTGCGGCAAAGACCTCATAAGCTGAAGCCGAGGGGAAGGGGACTTGACTGAGATCACACAGCATTGTAGTCGCAGAGCTGGGAATCGAACGGAGGTCTGCCGAGTGCCCATCCATTGTCCTATCCACCCGCATTTCCCAAATTGTGAGTCGTGACCATCGCGGCGGGGGGGGGGGGGGAGGGGGGGTTGAACAGGACGAAAGGGTACCAGACCGAGGCACGCCTGCTGCGCAGTGAGAGATGGTCCCATATCCCTCCACTGCCGCCCCGGGCCTTCTGCACACTCATCAGGACACTCACCCTACAGCACAGCAAGGTGGTAGTGGCCAGCAGACGCACCGCCAGGCTGTCCCCGTGGGCACGAGGCAGGGAGCCAACCCGGGCCGAGCCAAGCCCAAGCGGGGCTGGGTTATTTTCTGATCCAGCACTTGCAAGCAGGGTCCACTGGGTCCCGGTCACATTGCAGGGCGCTATCTCAGACCTCTGAGGGTCATGTTAACAGAGGTGAGCCCAAAGGGAGCGGCGGCATGAAAACGTTTGGGATGCACTGCACTAGACCATGCTGCCTTTCATGGTGTATTTTGTGGGCCTAGGCAGGTGCGGCCGGGGTCGCCTCGGTGCTTTGAACTGTGAGCTGCTTGGTGCTTTGACATGTTTGCACTGAGAATGCTGCTTAAAATATGCCCTGCATCTCCAGAAGCCCTCGCGGACTCAGGGAGCCGTAGGTGGAGGTGCAATCTCACTCTCGTCACCAGGAGACTGTGGGAGGACAGTTCTTGCTTTCTTGGTTGGTTGGGTGAAAGGGGTTTTATGTAAAAGCAAATCCCAGTGATCAGCTGGTATCCATGCAAGGCTCTTCCGACTCACATGGGTGCTGCAGCCATGTCCCAGTACTAGGGTGACCACATAGTAAGCATGAAAAATCAGGACAGGGTTGGGGGGTAATAGGCATCTATATAAGACAAAGCACCAAATACCGGGACTGTCCCTTTAAAATCGGGACATTTGGTCACCCTGCCCACTACCAGGTAGTGATCTGCTCAGAGCACAGCAGTGCAAGCCTGGTGGAAGGATCCTCAGACGGGTAACCGCAAAGAGAAATTTGGGATGCTGCAAGGTGTGAGGCTAGTGCACCTGTAGGGGGCACCCTTCTCTCTGGCTCCATACTGAGCCAGCTCCTAAGTAGGCTGCTGGGGAGATCTTGGTGGTGCCATGGGATGGGACTGAGTTCAGGCCTGGTTTTGACATCATGTGTGGTTTTGGGCAAATCACTTCAGCACTCTGTGCCTCAGTTTCCCTGTCTGGAAAATAAGAACGTTTATAATGGCATGGAAGCAGGGTTGCCTGGGGATTAGCTCAGTGGACTCAGACTCAGGAGACCTAATCCAGTAGCTCTGCCATGGTCCTGCTGGGTGACCTTGGGCAAGTTACCGCCCCTCTCTGTGCCTCAGTTTCCCCATCTGTAAAATGGGGATAATGACCCTGGCCTTCTTTGTAAGGTACTTTGAGATGAAAAGATCTGTAAGAGCAAGGTATTAGTATGGCTCTTGACCCTACCTTGCAGGAGGCTGGGAAGCTTAAGCCATTAATTTTTGCCAGATGCTCTGAGGTTGCTGTGGCAAGGAGCAGAGAAATACCTATAACTATAGATAGGGGGTGCTGTGCTGTTGGTGACTCTCTAGAGACAGTGTCCTTCACTTCCTGTCCTAAACTGCTGTGCAATGTTTCCAGGCTCTTTTAAACAGCGGCCTCATCCCATACTCTCTAACTGGTCCCAGCCTGAGGCATCTGCTTTCCAGTGTGCAGGGAGGAGGGAGTGGAGGTGATCCCAATAAAGTGCTTTGCAATCCTTCCAGGTGCAAAGCTTCAGAGCAATGATTCTTCTTTGTATTAAGGGTGAGGGAACAGTCTCTCCAAGGTGTCACAGCTGGGCGAGGCAAACCTCAGCCCGAGCAAAGGGTTTCCACCACCTTCCAAGTTCCAACCAGCCCAGGGATTGAGATGCTAAGGGCAGGGGAGTGAACACAGGGGTACGGAACCCAGAGAGGCAGGAAAGGCAGTGGCCTGGACTCAGAAGATCTGGGATCCTTTCTCGATTCTGCCACAGTTCTCTCTGGGTGCCTTGGGCAAGTCCCTGCATCCCTCTGGGTCTAAATACCCAATCTGGAAAATGACGATAGGAACCCTTTCTTGGCCTATTTAGGTTGTAGGGAGCGCTGATCTTGGCTGTGTTTCTCTGTGTTACTAGAATACAACAGATACAGAGACACTAGGCAGGCTCAGAGCTTGTATCATGTACCCAGAGGATAGCAAATCAAATGGCAGGCTCTGTCGGAGTGTGTGAGACAGTCCAGAAGAGAAGAGCTTCATCTCGCTGGGACTTCCCTTCCCCAGAATATATTTTAGAGGCATCTCACCTGCCTGAAAGCTTGTGTAGTTGCAGGTGCCCTCTCGTGGATGCTGATGGTGAAACAGCTAACCATCTGGGCCATACTTAGTTTTGGGTGAATAGAGTAATACACTGGCTGGAATGCACAGATAATAACACTGGATCCTGCCCTCTGCCCCAAAATGCGGGCCTGCCTCGCAATGTGAGAACCCACATGATTCTGGGGCTTTGAGAGGCAGCGGGAGGGACTCACAACCAGCTTTCTTCACCCTCCAGCCCAAATCTGGCGGTGGGGAGTGAATTACTCAGCTGCTCCCTGAACAAGCAAGAAAGAGAGAAATCACAGAGAGCAGTCACCTAGTCTGCAAAATCACAAATTTCACAGGAAGGTTTGTGTGGCTCCGTTGTGCTCACAGCCGCATGTGTGAGTTTTTATGGAAAAGCTCCATCATTTCAACCAGCTGAATACAAGACGCAAAGCTGCCAGTCCACACGGAATGGTCTTGCCCTTGTTTTTATGCTGACAGGAGGCACAATTTTCCAAAGCACCTAAGTCACTTAGGAGCCTAAATCCCTAGCTGCTAAGTCACTTAGGCACTTCTGGAAAATTTTACCCATGTCCTGTTTTTTTTAATTGACATTTATTGACAGTCAGAAACCCAGCAAGAATTCCAGCTCCAGGACTCTGAAGACTTGAACATTCTGCGTCTTAACTGCAGTTTAAAGGACTTCATTTGAAAAGGAGCATTGAGACGATGACTTCCTTTTTTTTAAGCTAGTTCTGAAAAGACTGAACTGAGCCACCTAGGGAAAGTAAATCCTCCCAGATGTGTTAACCATGACAGATTCAACCATGGCGTCATTCTGAGCTCTAAGGGGCGCTCTTGTCCTGCATTATTTCCATGGTGAGTTAACTCTCTCGTGATGTGTGTTACGGGTGTGATACGAAGAACGATGGAAAGCGTTGATTTCAGTGGGCTTTGGATCAGGCTCCAGGGCTTCCTCCGTGGGGCTGAGGGTCAGAAATAACATCGTTTTGCTAGCTAGCTGCACACGTTTGAGACAGAGTCCTGGGAGACAGTAAACGAAAAGGAGCTCCATATTTTACAGAATCACTTTTCAGAGTAAAACATACTTTAAACCACTCGTACATACTGATGCGTCTTGTGAAAAAGACACCGGCACTGTGAACAGTTAAGGCATCTGTTCTGTGCCCAGCTGTCATCACTTGCAGGCTATTTGGCTGTATACAGAAAATATTCCAGTGCCACTCTATGATTGACCGTTTACCCTCCCCACGGTAACTACGTTCGCTCTTAGTCCTTTCAAAACACAGCCACAATCAAAAAGTTCCCATGAAGGGCAACAACAAGGCTGAGTGACAGATGAGGGGCAGGGGGCTGGGGAAAAGATCCAAAAGGCTTGGTCTGTTTAATTTGGAAAGGGGGAGAATAAGGGGGGAAATGCAGAGCTGGTAGAAAATTGGAATTTCCATCCCATGGGAACTTCCAATACGTTGGCTTTTTTTCTTTCTTTTTTTACCCCAGATTGGGATGCAAACGTGAACGATCGAAATTTTTCACAGAACAGAAGGCTCCAAGAAGTCGGCTTGGAAATGTCAAAACGTTTTGCTTCCGCTTTCCCAGGTCAATACACAATGTGGAGACATTCCCAGGTTTGTCTCCAGCTGACGCTAGTGCCTCAAGGGAGTTGTAAGTCAGGTGGCTCTGGCCTCCATTCTTCCTTGTCGGCCAGTCTTCCCAGCCAGACTCCATTCCTCCCGGTGCACCACGGTCACGGGACGCCCACGCGCGCACTGCAGCAAAGGTGAGACCCGGGTGCATCATGGGAAATGTAGTCCAGCCTACCGCTTCCACTTGGCAGCTCAGGCAGGTGCCGTTCAAACACTTTTTGAACAACCCAAAGTATTTTGCTTTGGATCCACCTGACTGGCTCGTACTGAAGGCTTGCACGGCTGTTACACATACGTACGCATACTTGTAGTGAAGCCCATTACCAAGTGTCACCTTTCCTGGTGAGCTGCTGTTTCTGAACCTCGCCTCAAAACCTCTGCTCACCCTTGTGCCCACACAGGCAACCACAAATGGTTCCTCCTTCTTCACACTCTTCCTCTGAGCCGAAGCAGCATAACCACTGTGCTCCCCCACCACCCAAATCCCAGGTGAGCTGCCTACAGAGCCGTAGCTACTCCCTACGTTGCTGCTGCAGCTACCAGCCCATGGACCCTTTGGAAAAGCTATGTTTTGATGCAACCACTTTCTTAGCCAAAAGAAGGAGCATGGTCTAGTGGTTAGAGCAGAAAGCTTGGTGTCAGAACTCCTGGGTTCTCTTCCTGCCTTTGCCGCTGACAAGCTGTGTGAACTTGGGAAAGTCCATTCCCTGACCCCTGCCTCAGTTTCCCCATTTGTGATAGAGACAGTGCTATTAAACTCTTTCACAGGGGTGCTCGTTAATGGTCTAGTGGTCAGGGTGTTAGTCTAGAAGTAGGGGTTAGAAGACTTAGATTCGATTTGTGGCTGTACCGCAGACTTCTTGAGTGATTTCTGGGCAAGACCCTTCGCCCCTCTGTGGCTCCGTTCTTCCTCTGTGCACTGCACAGCCACACAGGGGGGTTGTGAGGATAAACACTACGAAGATAGGGAGGTGCTCAGATACTATGGGAGTGGGGGCCATGCATGTACCTGCGACAGGGTAGTTGAATCTTAAGGCCAAAATCCAGGTAAGAATCTGAGGAGGTGGGTGTGCAATTTCAGTGGGCCTAGAAACAGGGGGTGGGGGGCTGGAGACATGCCCCCATCGCGACCAAGCAAGATAGATGCAGTAGCAGCTCACCACTCCTGGAAATGCAGGCCCCATCCTACTGGAATGCCCAAGGTGTGGGGTCACCTGACTGGCTTGCACCTGCTATGTAAGCCTGGAGCTGGGTAAATTGCCCGAGTCATTGTGCAGACTCTCTGCTGCTGCTTCTGCACTCTCACCTATCTCCTGCAATCTGCATGCAGCCCCTGTTCCCCATCCCTGCTCTGCTCCCATCCTGTTCTTTGTTCTTGCCTTGCTCCTGCCTTTGGCCTCAACTCCTGGCCTGATCCCTGCCCTGTCTCGAGCCCCTGTCTCTATGCTCCACTCCTGACCATTGGGTACCCAATTCCAGCTCTGACCCTCAGTTTGATTCCTGGTTCCCAGCTCCAACCATTAGCATGACTCCCAATTCCTGACTCCAGCTCTGACCCCTGACTTTGGTTCCTGATTCCTGCCATCTATGCCCTGCTTCCTAACAAGAAGTCCTGGGAGAGCAGGAAGGCAGAACCCCAGAGAGAACGGGCTGTGCCCAGCTTAGAACTAGAGCAGAAGAGAGTTGAATATTGGGATTGGGTTGAGTTTTTCTTCAGGAGCCCTGTGACAAAAGGAAACTGAGGCATGGTGCTGCAGTGCCACCCCAGGACACAAGCAGGTGCTCAGGAGGCAATGAACCAGTTACAGTACCATAGGTAGATCCTCAAAGGGAAGGTACCAATGCAATACAAAGTACTGATTTAGTTGGGGTTGGTCCTGCTTTGAGCAGGGGGTTGGACTAAATGACCTCCTGAGGTCCCTTCCAACCCTGATATTCTATGATTCTATTGTCCCTGAGTAGGGAGTCGGATGTACACTCAGAGTTCATGACCTTCACCAGGGAGTCTCAGGCCCTGATTTACCCCAAGGGGAGTGAGAGGCGAATCTGCTCCTACGTATTTTGGTCTGAGGCACTCCCAGTGCAACGCAACGTGGGGTTTGTGAGCATGGTGTGATTGGAAAGTCCAATATCTTCCATGGGCACGTCAGATGCCCTGCAGGTGGCTCTGGCCCAGCACGCAGAAGGGTTTCCACACTAGTAGATAGTTTCACCCAATAGCATTAGTGAGATCAATAGCACAGGACCTGCTTCCCCGCTCCTCCCATCCCCTCCAGCAGGCTAGGAGTCATTCCCACTGACTTCAGCAGGAGTCACTCATGCGATGCCTGGAGGAATCGGACAGCAACAGACTCAACAGCATTTCTTGGGATGGCCACCAACAGCCATTAGGCCAAATGGACCCTATCCACAGCTCCTCCAGTTTAATCTGTCCTGTAGTCAAGGCTAGGGAGCACTCAATGATCAAAGGTAACATGCACAAATGAAAGACAATCCTATGGAATTCAGTGCCACAGTATAATAAGGAAGCAATTAGCTCAGCAAAGTTCAGAGGAGGGTTGACACCTTGATGAACTGGGGTAGCATCCTACAGTTGGAGGCCAGGATAATAAGTCCAAGGGACCTCAACCTTCAGGCCTCAGGTCTAGCTGGGATGAGAGAGAACTTTGCTTCAAGTGCTGCAGAATTGCATGGTTAGGCCAGTGGGTTAGGTAGGGCTTTTCCCTGGGCGAATAAGTCTTCTAGGCTCTTCCTGTTACCCATAGCCCACCTGGCCAGGGCAAGCTCTATTGAGCTGGTGTCACAAGTCGATGCTAATGCTGTCAGCCCCGTCACTTTGGGTTCATGATCTGCCAAGCCTTGGAGCTAAACCCAGACCAAAACCTCATAGGATTCCTTAACAAGAAGCACCGGTTCAATCAAGAACAAGAGTTGCACCGGTGCATCACCCTTTCCTCTGTTCCCGTCTTCTGCCTCTGTCCACTGGTACATGGCAGCCACTGGGCTGTATTAATTAGGCCCTGCTCAATAGGCTCATCCGTAACCATAATTAACATTTTAGTTGCTGGATTAAGACATAACTCTGTGCAAAAGACTCAGGGGTGAAATGGTTTCTCTGAAGCATTGGCACTGAGAGCCGAAGGGGATGCTCAGCAGCAAAGAGCCTGTGGTTTCCTGGTGCTGTAGGAAGCTGCTGCCGCTCTCAAGCGGAGTGTACCGAGGATTTTTCATTGGACGATTCAGCTGCCCACAAGAGACCAGAGGAGGCCCCTCTGCCAATTTCCATCAGAGAGGATTTTGTGGGCACACTGAGCTCGTGAACTCAGCTGCCCCAGCAGGCTCGCCTACCACAGGTAGAGGAAATGAAACAGACTGACAGGTTGGGCTGTGAGTCAGACTTCAACACAACCTTAAAGATAAAGCCCCCTTCCATTCCCTGCCATGCACCTCTGTTGCTGCCTCCGGCTTAGCGGGGCCACTGGGAGACCTGGTACATGCTTTCTGCTTAGCATGGGCTGGAATGTCATTACTATGCAGTATTTATATTACAGCAGCGCCTAGAGGCCTCACGTGAGATTGGGGACCTGTAGATCTAGGTGCAGTACAGACGCAGAGCCAGCTTGCATGGGGCTTTGACCCCCAAGACCTCCTGTCCCGACTGAAGTGAACGTTTCCCACCTTAGGCGCTGCACTCGGGGGCGGGGGGGGGGAGAGGCAGAGTGTTTTCCCTGGGCCCCCCACTTGCAAGGGCCCCAAACCAAGTGCTGTTGCATCCTGGCACACGGGGTCACAGCACCACTCAGGTTTGGCCCGTACGCCCCTCCATCTTTATCTCTGCATCCTGCTTTAGCCACTGGAAGTGGTGGGAGGTTTTGCAGACACAGGGTGAGAGAAGGAGCTCACAGTCTAATGGGAAAACCTCAGAGGCTGATGTATTGGGCACGAAGGGGTAGATTTTTTTTTTAAAGGCACAAATGGCCCTTCCATTGACATGGGAATTAGGCACCTAACAGCCGAAGCTCCACTGGTACTTTTGAAACTCTCCCCCTTAGATCCAAAGAATGAAGACGTAGCATCTGCCCAGAGACCTGTGAGCAGAGTGGCATTTGCACATGCATTTGCTGCCGTTTGCCCACACCCTTGCAGTGAAAGGGGATGTAAAAGGAGGTGCACATTTCATGCACAAGTCACTGCCTGCTGAAAACGGGGCCTTTCAGGACTAGTGCACTGAGAACGGTCAAGGAATCTGGGTTTGGGGTTATCACAACCCCGTTTTGATCAGGGGTCCAACCATCGAAATCTGCAGCGTTTCTTATTAGGTCCCAATCAAGTTCATACTCCTACCACACAGACTGACAGTGCCCCAAAGAGCTTGCAATCTGAATCAACAAGAAAAAGCAAGGGTGAGAGGGGACGCAATGCACAGAGAAGTGAAGTGATTACACAAGGCCGTGCTGCAAGACACTGGAAGACACGGAAATAAAGTCCAGGTCTTTCAAATCACAGCACTGTGCTCTAGCCACTAGGCCATATTGTCTCTTTTTACCAAGGTGGATTTTATTCCTATCTATTGCATAGACTCGCCAATAGATTACATGAAGTTGTCTGTATGTAAAATAACCAGTGTTGCGCTGGTGTTAAAGACGTGTTAATTTGATACAGATTTGACAAAAGTGATTTTTAAAATGTGAAAAATGATTCAGTTAAAGGGTCCAATGGGATTGATAGAGAAGTATGTTCAGACACAAGATTCATTTATATACTTGGTGCTTTAAAAGGGCTTATTTCATAAAGCTGAAAACAATTGAGTCAAATCAGCTGGGAGGAAGAATTTAATCAGAAAATGTGAATAACTGGGAATCATTTAAGAATACCTTACTAGGTGCCCAAAAGTTCACAATTGAGGATCAAGTCTGTATTGGTTAAAAAAACAACCTGGTTTAGAAGGGAAGTGAAGGATATATAAAATATTTTTTTAAATGACAGGAAGGGGAAATTGATCATCTTGGATATAAATGAGAAGATAGGATTTGTAGAAAACTGAAAAGGGAAGCAAAGGGACATAAGGAAAAATCTATGGACTGCAGAGTTAAGGACAATAAGAAGGAGTTTTTTAAATATATTGGGAACAAAAAGTATCTTAGCAGTGGTATTGATCCATTACTAGATGTAAATGGTAGAATTATCAATAATAATGCAGAAAAGGCAGAAGTGTTAGTAAATATTTCTGTTCGGCATTTAGGAAAAAACAGATATCTTCATATGATAACACTCTAACATCCTCCTGAGATACTAGTGGAATGAAAAAGAGAAGCTACTAAAGTTAGACATTTTTAAACCAGCAAGTCCAGATAACTTGCATCCAAGAGTTTTAAAAGAGCTGGCTGAGCAGCTCATTGGATTTGTTAATGTTAATTTTTCAATAAGTCTTGGTACACTGGGGAGTTTCCAGAAGATTAGAAGAAAGTCCATGTTGTGCCATTGTTTAAAAAGGGTAAATGGGGTGACCCAGATAATTATAGGCCTGTAAATCTGACATCAGTCCTGGGCAAGATAATGGAGTAGCTGGTACAGGATTGGATTAATCAAGAATTAAAGAAGAAGACTATAACTAATGCCAATCAACACAGGTTTGTGGAAAATAGCTCCCATCAAGCTAACTTATTTTATTAGGTTACAGATTTGGTTGATAAAGGTCATACCCTTGATGTAACATACTTGGACATCTGTACGGTGTTTGACTTGGTACTGCATGATATTTTGAGAACAATATAAAATTAACATGCCACACATTGAATGGATTAAAAGATGGCTAACTGATAGGTGTCAAAATGTAATTGTAAATGAGGAATCCTCATCAAAAGAGTGTGTTTGTAGTGGGGTCCTGGAGGGATCATTTCTTGGCCTCTGACTGGGTATACAAACCTCAAAGAGGTTAAGCAGCTGTTCTGGGCCTAGGCAGCCCCACCCCGCCTGTGAAGCATGCGTGGCTTGGATGAGGAGCTCAAAAGGAGAGCAGCCGATAGGACAGTAGGACCGCAGACAGTGGAGGTGAAGTGACCTATGTTCTGAGCTCAAGGAGAAGAGACAGGATTCTCACACGGTCTGAGACTTTATCTTTGATTTCCAGTTATTTAATGTCTTCACCCATTTGGAAAGAGGGAACTGGTAGGAAGTGATCCAGGGAGGCAGCAGCATTGTACTTTGCTGGACTCAGCTGCTTACTCTGGGCCCCAGATTGGAGTCTGGTGGAGGGGGTGGGCAGGCCCTCCTCCCAACTCCTAGGAAGTGCCAAAGGCAAAAGCTGACCCCTGATATGGCCTGGAGGACTGAAGGGACAAGACCCCAAAATGTCAACCAATGCAGAGACCCAGAGACCCTCTTGTGACAAAGTGGACTACCCCTTTGTTGGATTCTTTATATACCCCCAAGGGGCAGATATAAAATGTGACCTCATGGAAATGCTGAGTCAAGGAAGGGACAGACCACCCCCAAACCAGAGTGGCTGTCAACAGGAGCGCCGGGAAAGAAGAGTACCTGCCATGCCCTGCATGACCACTGGGTGGTGCCTGCGGGAATGACCCCCTTCACGCGGCCTGTGTTATTTTAACATTTTTTTAATCAATAACTCGGATGAAAACCTTAAATCAGCAGCAATTAAAGTCTGCAAATGATTTCACAGTTCAAGGCAACAGCACCCGTATCACCTGTCTATGATCCACCAAGAATCACATCACCATTCCCTGGCAGAGAGAAATGTCTCTCTACTTCCTACAGGGTTGTTGTTTTTTTTGCAAGCTGCACAGTTCCTGGCCTATGCTGTGAATTCCCCCACAAATCAGATGCCTCAGCAGGCCTGCTTTGCTTTCTACTCAGAGGCGATAAACAGTGTAATCGCCCCTAATTACAAGGTACCACACAAGCTTTTCTAAGCAAGCATGTTTATTCTTAAAGTGAAAGCATTACAGAGAAAACTTATTAAAACAACAAAAGCCCCTATATGCATGCTAATAAGCTTATGAGAGACCACCGCAACCCCAGCAATGGCTCCGGCAGGAGTCAGTCCTTCAAACCCCACCAAGGTGTTTTTCTGTCTCTCCAAGTTCATGGCTGCCTTGGGTCAGAAGAGACACACCCATGAAACTCTGAGCCAGTCCTTTAAACAGTTTGGGCCTCTGATCTTGTCTTGGCATAACAGGTGATTATCAGACAAAGGTCCCCTCCTCTACCTGTTGAAGCCTTTACCTGACTTCTTGTATAACAGGACATGCCTAATCCTCCCCCCCCTCCCCCCGAGATTTCCTGGGAAACCCACTAAACTTTAAACATTCGTTCTTGTCTGAGGCATTTGTTTCAAATAGTCCTTTGAAGCTTGTAACACTTCCCAGGGTTTACATTATCTTCCCCTTGCCCCCTCAAAAAAATTACATACAAACCCACAATAACACACAAACATCTGCATTTTTAATACAATGAATGCTGAAGATACTTAAACTTAATTCAATAACTGGCACAAATGACACACAAACTGGGGGAGTGGTAAATAATGAAGAGGGCAGGTCTCTGAGACCGAGGGATCAGAATGGCTTGGTAATCAGGGGCAAACATACCAAGTGTTTTACTATGACTGAACGTATACGTCCAGGAACAAATAATGTAGGCCATACTTACAGGAGGGGGAACTCTGTCCTGGGAAGCAGGGACTCTGAAGAAGATTTGGGGGTCATAGTGGATAATCAGCGGAATAGGCATTTCCAGTGCAAAGCTATGGCTGAAAGGGATAATGAGATCCTTGGATGCATAATCGGGAATCTTGAGTAGGGGTAGAGAGGTTATTTTACCCGTGCGGGAACCCTATGTCCAATTCTGGTGCCCACAATTCCAGAAGGATGTTGATAAATTGGAGAAGGGTCAGAGAAGAGCCACGAGAATGATTAAAGGATTGGAAAACCTGCCTTACAGTGACAGACTCAAAGAACTCAATCTATTCTGCATAACAAAGAGAAGGTTAAGGAATGATTTGATTAGTCTATATGTACCTACCTGGGGAACGAATATTTAATAATGGGCTCTTCATTCTAGCAGAGAAAGGAGTAAGATGGCTGGACAACTGAAGCTAGACAACTTCAGACTGGAAATAAGGTATACATTTTTAACAGCAAGGGTAATAAACCATTGCAACAATTTACCAAGAGTTGTTGTGGATTCTCCGTCACTGACCATTTTAAAATCAAGATTGGAGGTTTTCTAAAAGATCTGCTCTGGAATTATTCTCAGGAAGTTCTCTGGCCTGTGTTACACAGGAGGTCAGACTAGATGATTGCAAGGGTCCCTTCTGGCCTTGGGCTCCATGAATCTATGAGGTAAGATCCATTTCTGGTGTGGGCCTGTCTCTACTATTAAGATTGTCGTTTAAAGCATGGATTATAGTTTTGCAAGGCACTCAGAGATCATGGTGAACCTGGATAGAATAAACGAGAAAACCTACATTGTGGATTGTCTTTCACCACTCTAGATAAGAGTGACTCTCTGGCTCTGCTATTGGCAACCATAAGCTATGGAGGGAAATGGGCACGTTGCTTTAGTTAAACCTGCTGAGTAAGAGCGATGGTACTGGAAATTGATTGGCAAATAATTCCCTTACTTCCAAATAACAATTGCTGGCCAGGCCAGCATGTGCAGTCAGGTCAAGAACAGGATTGCTTATGTAACCCATTGGCTAATATTTGTTACGGATCCACCTCTGGGCCCAATGCTCAGAGGGACTAGCTGCAGTTAGGGAGCTTTGGTTTATGCTTCTGGCCTTGGAGGTTTCTGGTTCAATCCCTGAGCATCAACCAAGGTGGCAGCCGTCACACTGACAAATATTCAGCCTCTACTGAACAAAGCGGGTTTTTTCCCTGCACTTGTAACAAACCTGCATAGGCCCTAGTCCCACAAGGTACTGGGGGGCCAGATTTTGAAAGGAGATTGGTTCTCATGTAGGCATCAAAGTCAGTAACCCGATTTTAAAAAGCACTTGGCATGCTGAGTGTGGAGGAAGCTCGCCCGGCTGCTGGCCTCTGGGGCTGTGACCCAGGCACACCTCCCCAGCACTGACCATGACTGAAAGAGGAGGAAGAAGCCAATTGCCTTAACTGCACCATGTCCCTATCTCCCTTCTTACAGGAAGTGGAACTTTCCCATCAGCAGCAGTGGGAGCAGGACTCATTACAGCGGCTGTGGAGTCCATGAAAACGGTATAAGAGGGGGGATATCCACATCCCGTGGGAGAAAATTGTGTGTATCTGCGGGGCCAGCTCCCTCATCCCACCAAGGCAAAGGAAAGCTTGGGAATCTGTAATTATGTCTGCAATCTCTAATGTGATTTCTAATGAGAGCATGTCGAAGTCCCTTTCCCCAAGTCTCCTTATTTGATGATTTTGATTCTCTTTTGGCCAAGTAGAGCTTCCTCTTTCTAACTCACCAAGCAGAAGCTTCCATTCTGTCCTTCAGCAGATTGTATTTGAACCTGAGCCTCTCTCCTCAAGGTGTAGCACAAGGTGCTATGGACATTTTATTCGTGTGCATGCAGAGGGCACAGGCCCACGGAAGGGTACACCAAAAGCACGTCAGGTAAAGTATCTATTGAAAGCCTGTGTCCCACTGCTCCTCATAATGAATGCAAGACGTATGTTTGGAGAATACGTGAGAAATTATGTATATATGTTCCAAATTCTGTTCTCTAGGCCTCGTAGTTAAAGGCAGGACACTCAAAGGTAGAGTGTCTTGAGATAAACCTCTCCAGCCTGGAGGTAGGAGACTCTTATCTCCCTGGTGGACTGTTGTGTGTCTCACAACAGAAGTCTATGAGCATACTGAGTTAAATGCTAATGAAGAGCTGGCAAAGACTTGCAAAGGAAACTAACAGGAAGAGGTAAACAGTGTGTGTGGGGGAGACACCCTATTCTCAGGTTAAGATCAAACAACTGGTCTGGTGTATGTGGGGTGGGGGGGGGGAGGCAAAGAGCACAGTCTGAAGACAGGCTGCCAGTGGGCTTGATCTTATGCAAGGGGGATCTCAGCCGTCCTGGCTGAAAACACTGGGAAAAGGACTTGGGTCAAGCTATCCTGTAGGAGACAAAGGAATGGTTTGTGAGTTAAATTTACACTCTCGAAAGCATGTTATGGTTTTGTTTTATATGTATCCATTTTTCCCACTATTCTTACTTTCTCTCCTTGGAACCTCTAGTCCTTGAAAATAAACTTATTCTTGTTTTCACTATAAATATATCTCTGTGCTAGATGTTAAGCGGAGCTCCCGAGTTAAAACTGCAAGCTGGTGTGCACTGTTCCTTTGGGAGTAGTGAATCCATGGATTCTATGAGCGTGCAATGGCACAGATCTGGGCACTCCAGAGGGACGCTCAGAGGCTGGTGTGCGCCTGTCACTAACCTGGGCAGAGGGAGCAAGTCCTGCAGTAGTCTGGGAGGCTGTTTGTGTCGCCAGAGGCTGGTGGTGTCAGGGAGCGGAACCAGAGCAGACACGGACAAAACTCCCTCAGGCTAAAGGCAGGTGGTGGTGAGATACCTCACAATGCTGCCACCCCGGGGGAGTGTCACAGTGAGAGTGTGCAAGCCTTCATGTGTGCATATCTTGAATTTAGTAAAGCTTTTGATATGGTCCCACCTGACATTCTCATAAGCCAGCTAAGAAATATTTGAAATTACTATAAGGAAGCTGCCCAACTTGTTGAAAAAGAGTAGTTATCAATGGTTCACTGGCAGGACATATCAAGTGGGTCTTTCCTGGGTTCGGTATTAGTCAATATTTTCATGGAGTGGAGAGCATGCTTATAAAAACTGTAGATGACACCAAACTATGAGGGGTTGCAAACACTTTGGAGGAGAGGATGAAGATTAAAAATGACCTTGATACGTTGGAGAATTGACCTGAAATCAGCATGATAAAATTAAATCAAGAGAAGTGCAAAGTACTTCACTTTGGAAGGAAAAATCAAATGCACAGCTACAAAATAGTGAATAAGTGGGCAGGCAGCAGTACTGCAGAACGGGATCTGAGGGTTATAGTGGATCACAAATTCTTAGTCAACAATGTGATGCAGTTGCAAAACAAGGCAAATGTCATTCTGGGATGTGTTAATGGGAATGTGGTCTATAAAACCTGGGAAGTAATTTTTCTGCTTTACTCAGAGCTGGTGAGGCCTTGGCAGGAGTACAGTGTCCAGTTTTGGGCAACCACACTTTAAGAAAAATATGGAGAAATTGGAGGGAGGCCAGAGCACAGGTGTAGAAAACCTGATCTCTGAGGAGAGACTGAAAGAATGGAATGTGTTTAATCTAGAGAAGAGAAGACTGAGAGGAGGGGCATGATAACAGTTTTCAAATATCTTAAGGGCTGTTATAAAGAGGACACTGCTCAGTTGTTCCTCAGGTCCATCAAGGGTTGGACAAGAATGAATCAGTTTAGTTTACAGCAAAGGAGATTTAGGTTAGATATTAGGAAAAACTTTCTAACTGTAAGGGTAGTTAAGCACTGGAACAAGTTGTGATGTTACACCCCATATTTTTCAAAGAAATATGGTTATCACACGAATATAGCATAACTAAGATATACTTTATGCAAGATGGCTCCTGTAAGATATAATTGAAAAGATTATGACCTACTGAATGTGTTTATCCAATTTGTATGCGTCTATCATTTTTGTATCTGAAGCTGGAAATACTGACCATGTATCTGTATTTCAAATGTGCTATGTTGCAGGACACCCACAAGCAGCCTTTCAGGTACGACAGTAAAAAGGCCAAACAATGTTAATGGCTTATTGAGGGGAATGCGCGCAAACACAAGGCTTACCCCAGGAACTGTGTGCAATAGAAACCTCTCAGCAATAGCTCTGTACAACGGGAACTCTTTGACCCAGGTCACAGCAAAAGAGCTTTCTAGCAAGTTGGGGGAAGATATAAAAGGGGGACAAACCAGACAATGACAACTCTCTCTCCGTACTGCAACACACCTTGAAACACCTCAGGAACAAAGACTGAACTGTGAGAAGTGATTGTCCCAGGCTAGGATTTTTAGCCTATGTATAAAAACCTGGGAAAGCCAAGGCAACTTGTGCCTTAAGAATCTGCCAACCTGTTTATCACTCAGGGTGAGAATTTGCTAATTTATATCCTACCTATCTGGTGTGTTAAGCTAACTTTGTGGTTTTTGTTTATTTAAGAACATAGGAACATAAGAATGGCCCTACTGGGTCAGACCAAGGGTCCATCTAGCCCAGTATCCTGTCTTCCAACAGTGGCCAGTGCCAGGTGCCCCAGAGGGAATGAACAGAACAGGGAATCATCAAGTGATCTATCCCCTGTCGCTAATTCCCAGCTTCTGGCAAACCATTCCTGCCCATCCTGGCTAATAGCCATCGATGGACCTTTCCTCCATGAATTTATCTAGTTCTTTTTTGAATGCTGTTATGGTCTTGGCCTTCACAACATCCTCTGGCAAGGAGTTCCACAGGTAGACTGTGCATTGTGTGAAGAAATACTTCCTTTTATTTGTTTTAAACCTGCTGCCTATTAATTTCATTTGGTGACCACTAATAATTGTGTTATGAGAAGGAGTAAATAACACTTCCTTATTTACTTTCTCCAGACATGTCATGATTTTGTAGACCTCTATCATATCCCCCCTTAGTCGTCCCTTTTCCAAGCTGAAAAGTCCCAGTCTTATTAATCTCACCTCATACAGAAGCCGTTCCATACCCCTAATCATTTTTGTTGCCTTTTTCTGAACCTTTTCCAATTCCTATATATCTTTTTTGTGATGGGGCAACCACATCTGCATACGGTATTCAAGATGTGGGCATACCAAGGATTTATATAGAGGCAACATGATATATTCTGTCCTATTATCTATCCCTTTCTTAATTATTCCCAACATTCTGTTTGCTTTTTTGACTGCTGCCGCACATTGAGTGGATGTTTTCAGAGAACTATCCACAATGACTCCAAGATCTCTTTCTTGAGTGGTAACAGCTAATTTAGACCCATCATTTTATATGTATAGTTAGGATTATGCTTTCTAATGTGCATTACTTTGCATTTATCGACATTAAATTTCATCTGACATTTTGCTGCCCAGCCACCCAGTTTTGAGAGATCCCTTTGTAGCTCTTTGCAGTCTGCCTGGGTCTTAACTATCTTTTGTAATTTTGTATCATCATATTTACTAAGGTCATCTGCTTTGTTCTGTTTCCTATCTCTTATAATCACTTAAAATCTGCCTTTTAAAGTTAATAAATTTGTTTTGTTTATTATTAAAACCAGTTTGTGCAAATTCATATCTGGGGGAGAAGGGGAGCAAGAAGCTGTGCATCTATCTCTTCACATTAAGGGAGAGGGTGAATTTTTATGAGTCTGCACTGTGCAGATATTTCTATACAGTGCAAGATAGTATTTTGGGTTTATTTCCGCAAAAGCGGTGTACACATGAATCCTGGGTGAATCCTCTCATGCAGAGCTGACTTCAGTCTGTGTCTGCAGCTAGGTGTGCCCTACCTGTGTGTGTGCGGCAAGGGGCTGGAAAGCCTAATTCAGCAAAACAGGGAGAGGGAATCGAGGCTGGTGGAGCAGGAGGGGCTCAGTGAAACCCCAGTACATCAGGTGGCATCCCAAAAGGGGTCCAACCTGTCACACAAGTTACCTAATGAGGCTCTGGAATCCTGTCATTGGAGGTTTTTAATAACAGGTTGGACAAACATCTGTCAGGGATGGCCTAGGTCTATTTAATTTACTAGGTCCTTTCCAGCCCTACATTTGTATGATTCTCGGTGTGTGCATTTGCATCTCTGCACGCTCACAATAACCAGGGCCGCATTCATGTTTTCATTATTTATAGATTAGTCATCAAATCCACAAAGGAGAAACCCACCAAGCCTCCCACCTGCGCTTGAAAACATTAACCACGCTGGGCCGGTGCTCCTGGGGCTCCCACTGGGGTCTGGTTCAAAACGTCATGAGACCACGCACTGCTTCCCCCACCTCCTTTCATTGTTTTCTTTTTTTAAAACCTCTATTTCCTTTACCAAGCTACTTGAACTGATTAATGAACCGGCCTTCTGTTGCTTTGTGTGTTAGAAGGAGTTTGCAGTTCGTATTTATTTGTATTGAGGTTTTCACTGACAAACCGTACAACACACGGCAGCATGTTTAAAATGCCTCTCTCTCTCTGTCTCTCTATGCCCGCTGTAGGAATGAGTTTTAACATGCCCCCTGTTCATGAGTTTATACACCAGACTCGTGTCTGGCATGAGAGAGGAGCTGTTGGAATCTGGACTGGGAGCTGGGAGCTCTGAATTCTATTCACAACCTTCTCCCACTAACTTGTCTGTAGCCTTGGGCAACTCACTCCATCTCTCTTGTGTCTGTACAAGAAGGGTGGTGACATGCTGACCTACAGAGCTGGGGCACAGAGAAAAAAATGGCAGGTTTCAGAGTAGCAGCCATGTTAGTCTGTATCCATAAAAAGAAAAGGAGGACTTGTGGCACCTTAGAGACTAACAAATTTATTTGAGCATAAGCTTTCGTGAGCTACAGCTCACTTCGTCGGATGCATTCGATGAAGTGAGCTGTAGCTCACGAAAGCTTATGCTCAAATAAATTTGTTAGTCTCTAAGGTGCCACAAGTACTCCTTTTCTTTTTAGAGAAAAAAATTATTCTCAAATCATCTGATTGAAAAAAAAATCTCCCAAATTCACAATCAATATTATTTGCAACAAATGATTTGACCAACTCTGCTTACTTAATGCCCAGGGACGGTGAGGCTTAATTTCATAGTTGTAAAGGGCTCTGAAAGGGGCTATAGATGTGGTAAAATAATAATAGATTAAAGTGTAGAACAAGACAATTATAGCAACAGTGCAAAACTCAAATAGACCTTTAGCCAAGCTGTCTAGAAAACACAGTATCCTGTTGGTCTAAACACTTAAATCTTTTTATTGTCATTGGTACAAATGTCTTTTTTTCTTTTTTACATTTAGGGCCAACTCTGCTCTCGGTGACACTGGTGTAAATCCAGAGGAAGCTGAAGGGATTTGACTGGGTTCACTTTGAGGCAGCTGAGAGCAGAATTTGGCCATTGCTGGAGTTTTAGAGACAGAGGACAATGTGTAAAACTACTACTATTCCACCAAGCAAAATTATCTACAGTATTTCTAGGCATAAGGAGCATTCTGAATAGAAAGACACCATGGGTTGGAATTATACTTATCTCTGCCCTTCTATTTTAATTGAAAGATCCTCAGGCATAACGAACTCCTATCTACCCATCTATTCAGGCCCTAATATAACCCTCATGACCATATTATCTGTGTATAATCTGGGCATAAAACCACAAAACCATACTTCTTATGTACGCGCTTGGCTTTACTATTATTATTGTTGTTTGTGTTCCAGTTGCACCCAGAAGCCTCAATCAACCTCAAAGCTTTATTGTGCTGGGCCCACAGGCAGTGAAGGACAGTCCTTGCTACAAAGAATTTACAGTCTACCTAGCTAAAGGGTGGGGGGAAGGAATGGAACACAACAGGAAACGAAGGGGAGTGGAGGCATCCAGCGATGAAGTGACTTGTTTAAGGTTACACAGTGAGTCTGTTGTAGAGCTATGCCAGCAGAGCTCTTGAGGCCCAGTCTAGTTCTTTACCTGCAAGAGCAGCCTTCCTGCCAGACCAGCTATCTTTCTGGGGGGGGAGGGGGAGAAAGAAAAAGTTCAGGACCCGATTTCTAAGAGCTCAGGCCCTGACAAATGGGGCCATGTTTCCCAAATAGCAAAGCTCTCAGTTAGTCACCCGAATAAGGGACAGATTTTCAAAGGTGCTCTGTACCTATTTGGTAGCTCACGCTATTTAAGGGGAAGTGAAATGGGCTGAAGGAGCCCAGAGCAGGGGACCCCATGGGAGGCCTGCTGCGTGTTCCACAGGCCCTACACTTTTCGCTCCACCAATGTCCAGCTGTGGGCATCAGCCTGCTGGAAGCATTGGCCTGGGACGATGACAGGCTGGGGATTATAGGTCTGTACGGGGCAGGATCCATCCAGAGCTCTTGCTTTAAGGCTTGAGTGGATGCCATTTGCATCTGACCCCTCTGGCTGAGGGGCTCCTGGTCTTCATTTCCTATATATTTTAACTGAAGCCTGTAGGGAAGGCTTTTGAGTCCCACACTGCAGCTGGTACTAAAGAGATCCTGGGTGGAGGTAGATGCATCAGGGCTCACTTTGATCCCGAAGCCTTGATTCTTGGTTCTCTCACGCCCTGAAGGGCAGCTCTCGGAGGCCATGGACTCCTTATTCCCTGGGCCTTGTATCTCCTCAGGTACCCAAGCCTTCCCACAGCCTAAGCCCGAAGGGTGTGGGAGCTGATCTCCTTCTGAAAAGATGAGTCCCACTGAAGTCTTGGTCAGTAAATCTTGTTCCTGGCCTGGATTGAGGGGCATTGGGTGAGCCCTGGGTGCTGTGATTTGGCCTATCTTGAAATGCCAAAAATTGGGCATGAAATGGGACAAGGAGCTGCTGTAAAATATGTGACCCTGCGAGGAGATTGGGTTCTTCACTTGCCCGCATTGCAGCTTCAGAGCCATCAGCTCTGCCTTCAGGTGCAAGTTCTCTTCCTTCATGGCCATGAGCCTCCTTTCCAGCATCAAGTCATTGAAGCACTTCTTAGCTCTGGAGCGCTTAGCGGCCTCGTTGTTCTTCCTCCTCTTGGTCCAGTACCTGGCATCCTTTCTCTCCGTGGGGGTGAACTCTTGTTTCCGTCTTGTGAAGCTGGCCACAGGCAGCCTCCTCCGGACCCTGATCCCCAGGATGCTGTGGGGAAGAAAGGCAGGATGTGGGAAACAAATGAGGTCCCTTTGGGGGGCATCGTCTCCCACCGTGCTGTCAGGAGCCAGAGCGGCAGAGTCACGGTTCCCCACAGCATGATCTCTGGGATGGGACATGTTCTCGGTTAGAGGAAGCTACAAAGCAAATAGAAGAGGAATGATGAAGAAAACCTAGTTTCCATGAACGTCTATTGCCATGATGCTGTGTGTTGGCGCACGCACCTAAAAGGAATCCAAAAGCATCATAACTAAATTATTATTATTTACATATTGTCAACTAGAGCTGTGCAAGTACCTGACTTTTAACGGTTCGCTGGCCATACAAAAAATAAAAAAGGTCAAGGGGGGGCGGGCCTAGACCTGACACAAAAACTTTTTTCAGTTTTTTTGGCATCCCAGGATTCAAAAAGTGGGGGAGGGAAACACATTACAAGTCGAACATGAAATAAAATGTTTCATTTGAGCTTTTAAAACCACTTTAAAAAAAATTAAATTAAAGCACATTTTGAAAAAAAGTTATGCAGAAAAGAAAAATCTAAACATTTAGTTTCAAAAACAATTCCCCCCCCCATCCCCCAAATTCTCTTAGGTGTTTTTCAACTGAAACAATTCAGCAAAACTGACAAAATGTTTCACTTGATCCGAATCAATGGCTGCCTCAAAGAGTTCACACCTGCATACACAGCACTCAGTGAAGAAGAGGGGGATGGTGTTCAACGCAGTGGTGATGCCAACCACCTGAGAAAAGACCTTTTGCCATCTCCTTCCTTGTCCTTTCCTAGTCTCAAAAACAGGGGCATTAAATGTAAAACTATTTGCTGATCCCTGCTTTAAGGTGGTACTGTTACAGTTCAGAGAGTGGAGGAAGACAGAAGTTGAGGGGTGAAAGTCTGTGCTGTCTCTAGCAGGTGCAGCTCAGAGGAAGGATAGTGGGGCTTAGGCGGCTTTAAGCCACCATTGTGCCCTTCCAATCCTGGGCTCCTCTGGGGTGTGAGAGCTTGCCTACATTCTGGCAACCTCCCTAGGGTTGCTCTAAAGCTCCCAGCACAGCAGCCCTGCCCCCAGTCTCATCCCTGACAACACCACCCCTTGCACGGGAGTCTCTGGGCGTCATCCACAGTGCCTGCTCCAGGGGAATCAGTTCTGGGGCCCCCTTTGCAGTGCTCTGGCCTTTCACACAGCAAAGAAGGGGGAGAGGAGGTTGAGGTTCTCACCAAGGTTCCTAGAGCAACAGTAATTGAGACAGGAGAGCAGATCTGATTTGCAGGAAAGGGAGTAAAACGTTGCAAATGGGATACAATTTAATAACTAGAGCCCTGCACGGATACAAAATCTGTATCCACATCCGATCCACAAACATGGTCCACGGATATCTGCAGATATAAATCAGATATCCACAGATTTGCAGGGCTCTATTAATAACTCTGTAGAGGTGCAGTCTCTGATGTCTGCACTTTTCACTAGGATGATGGCTCTTGTTCCTCTGCCTATACAGTCCGAGGTCCGACTGGCCTGTTTATACAACCATATATCCCCGTGCAAACTGTGCAATTTGCTCTTCACTCTCTCCCCTTGGGCCTTTCAACCATTCTTGGCTCCCAGTTTTCTTCATCCCGTTACGTGTGTGATGTTCAGATTGATTTTTTTCCCCCAGATTTATTGGCCAGAATTTTCCACGTTGACTGTCATGTTGTTTTCTGCTTGTGATACCTGGGCCTACAAATTTACTCTAAGTGTGAGCCTAACTGTGGGAAAGTGGATAAAAGTTTATTAAGTGTTACAGTAACCTGTAACAATCAATGTTGATGGAAAACGGTACAAAAGCAAGACAGAAAGATGGAATTAGTCCAGACAAAAAGGCCAACTGATAACTCAAGGACTGTGTTCTGCTTATGCCTAGTAAACAAGCAAATGTGGGACTGGAAATTAATAAACCAGAATTGGTGTGTTGGATATTAGGCCTCACTGGACAAAATAATGAGGATTGGGCTATTTTGCCAAATGCTCCCTTTTGGGGCTCTTCAAAAAGACTTGCCGGGGCGGGAGGGGAGGAATATGGACAAACTGATGGAGGTTACCAGTGACACCGGCTGACTGAAAGAAGGGGAAGGAGCGAGCTTCACCATCATGACTGCATCCCCTACCATGTCGTGGGACCCCAGGCCTTTGTCAGCCTGATCCTGAGAGATGTCCTCACTAAACCGGGCCAGAGAGAGGGACTCAGATGATGTCACCACCTCTATTGGCTCCATCTGAATCCCAACCCCTACCTGGCATGTGAGACTGCCCCTCTTTCCCCCTGCCCTTCGGTGTGTCTTTTTCCTTTCCTACCTTCTTTCTTCTCTCTCCTAGCCTTCCTTTTTCCTTCTGCCTAATAAGAGACTGGTTAGTGAGCCAAAACTGTCTATTGTGCAACACTCCTGAAAGCCTGTGGCCAGAAAGAGGCTGCTAAGAGCAATGCCCTGAAAAGCCCGAAGCTGATAGAAGTGTGCCAGGTCTCAAAGAGGCTGATAAGAGCATGTGCTGCCTTTGGGTACATCTACCCTGCAATAAAAAGCCCACAGCACCACGTCTCAGAGCCCGGGTCAATTAACTCGGGCTGAGGGGCTAAAAGTGAGAATGTAGGCATTCAGGCTTGGGCTGGAGCCTGAGCTCTGAGGCCTGACGACCTTGTTGGCTCACAGCCCAGGCTCCAGCCTGAGCCTGAAGGTCTACCCTGCAATTTTTAGCCGCACCACTTAAGCTCCATGAGCCTGTGTCAGCTGACCTGAGCCAGCTGCGGCAGTGCTGTGGGTCTTTTATTGTCGTGTAGATGTGCCCTTTGTTTCACCATCAGTGAGGTTGCAAGTGAGAGTTGACATCAGAGGCAGAAGCTGCATTTTCCATCTTTGCTGTTCTTTTCTCTCCCGCTTTTATGTGTTGTTTTCTAAAGAAAGCAGGATCAGACTGCAATAACCACAGCTCCAGCCCATCTCAACTAACTTCTTCTCTTTTCCCCAAAAGCGACAGTAGTTACCATCTTTAAGACCAGCGAACAGACTGTCAAACAAGGGGCTGGGGCTGGGAGTCCTTCTAAAGACACCTTCCAGCTAAATGGAAAGGGAACAAGGGATGTTGTTGAAATGAAAGCCTTATTTCATCATTTACAGTTCAAACGCTTTACCTAGGTTTTCCCTTCTTTTCTGTAACTTTATTAAAAGGTTTAAAGAGTTTTAATGGTGTTTGCCGTAGTATTAAGGAGGCTGAGGACTCTGTATACCAAACCTTACTGTCTAATGTTGAACAGTGACTTTGGGCCCCTTTATTCCATCTAAATCAATACAATCGATACAGTCCCTTTCTCTGTCATCGCTCATGCTTGCAACTCCTCCCAATTTGGTATCATTTGTAAATTTCATTAGTGTGCTGTCTACTTCCCCTTCCCAATCATCAGTGAAGATGTTAAATAAGGCTGGTCCAAACATTGAGTCCCTGGAGCACCGCATTAGAGGTCTCTTCTCTGTTTCATATGTTGCTTTTTATTATTTCTCTTTGGAGAGAGGATAATGTCCTAGGTGCACCACTGCTCTGCTCTGGTATTTTCCTGTCTTGCTAAGTTTGTGAGTTTTTAGCTAGTTTTGAATCAACATCACAGTTTTGCCATCCTTGTTTCTATTACTGTTGGGAGAGACATAGAATTGTAGGACTGGAAGGGGCCTCGAGAGGTCATTTAGTCCAGTCCCCTGCACTCCTGGCAGGACTATGTATCAAATGTGTTATTAAACTCCAAATATATTACACTTATTGCACTCATAGAATATCAAGGTTGGAGGGGACCTCAGGAGGTCATCTAGTCCAACCCCCTGCTCAAAGCAGGGCCAATCCCCAACTAAATCATCCCAGCCAGGGAAGATTCCTCTCTTCCACTGATTTTATGAAGCCACCCCAACAAGCACTGAGGTTTGTTTGAAGTGGTTATCTTCTTTTTGACTAATTGCAATTTTCTCCATGGTGTAGGGTTTTTTAAATCTTATACATTTGAAATTCTACCAGCTAAATAGCATATTATAATAGCCAGAGCAAATCGATATGGTTTGGCACACCCTTATGTATCATCACAAATATAGTCAAGTGTTGACTCCTTTTGGAAGTCTTGTAGATGCACAAGAATTGTACTGCTTTCACGGTACCGGTATTTTACCAGTACCTGTAAGGAAATGTGGCCTGAGGGAATTGAAATGTTCTGCTGCCGGAATGTGTCAGGTTTGATGGAAACCTGCCCCTCTGCTGGGTCTCCTGGCAGCTTGCCTGCCCACCGCCTTGCCTCTTGGGCAGCCCGCATCGGGGTTCCCCAGCTCCATGGCTCAGGCCTCCTCTGATCCAGCCTCCCAGGCGGTCCAGGGGCCAAGAAGAAAGGCAGGAGGGCAGTTAAGCCGCCTGACTTCCCAGGCTGGCCCCCACCCCATCTAGCCAGGTCCCCGGGGCTGTCCATCTCTCCAGCTACCTTCCAGGGGGCAGCAGGGCCCTGGCCAGGCAATATTTCTGTTGGTGAAACATTCCATTTCTATTCTCCCAAAACTTAATTGTTTGAAATCGACCCTCCTGCCGATTGATTCAGAATAAAGATGTGAAATTCTCTGCAGGAGGGAAACTCCAGTTCCCGCCCCGCTCTGCTGGAGCCACAGGGCAGCGGAGAATCAAGCTCTGAAAAGACCAGCGAGGTTGCCCAGTCCCTGCAATCCGTTTCCTAATGCCAAGTCTGGTTTTAAACGGTTTGAGCAAGGATGCCCTCCTTCCCATCCCCTGGGCTAGTGCATCTCCCTGTTCCAAAGCTAGGCCTGGTTTCTTGCTGTTCCACTTTTCTCCATTTGCCAGTCATGTTTGTTACCCCAAGCACACCCCCGCCCCCAGGCGATTCCTCTCCCTCCTTCATGCATCTACGCTTTAAATACTTGCAGACAACTGTCATCTCCCAGAGCCCCTAGTCACGTGACAAGCGACATACGAACAGTCTGGACTGTAAAGCTAGCCATGCCGCATGGGTGCTGGAAGAAGACAAACACTGCGACAATAGCACATTGCCTTTCCCTAGCGACTCTCATCCGACGACCTCAAAGCACATTACCAGCATGAAGGAAGCCTTGTAACCCCCATGGTTAGCTGGCTACCGACTGTGGGGGAGCTAAGTGTTATTATTCCCCTTTTCCAAATGGAGAACCGGAGTTGAAGTGACTTGCTCAAGGCTATGCAACGAGTCAGTGGCTGAGCAGGGACGAGAACACAGGAGTCATTCCCCAGAGGCAGAAAGAACGACACCACTGCCTAGCTCTTAGCTAGTACTTTTCTTCCATAGATCTCAAAGCCCTTTACAAAGGTGGGTCAGTATCATTAAACCCATTTTGCACATGGGGAAACTGAGGCACAGAGAGGGGAAAGTGACTTACCCAAGGTTACACACAGTCCACTCTTTAATAACTAGCTCTTACCTAGCAGAAATGGTCATAGCTCCACAAATGGTCTATGACCATTTACACCAGCTAAGGATCTGCCCTCAGGTCTTTACTTCTGTCTGTCCACACATCTTCCCAAAGGCTCCAAACAGGGGCGGGATTCTGCACTCTTTGCCTTCCCAAGGCCTGCCTCTGAGCCACTCGGGATGCCTGCATGCCCGTTGGAACTGCTGGTGTTCATCACCTGGGTGAATCAGGACCCCCGTGCTCCCACTGAACGCAAGCTGTGGGAGAGCAGTGAATGCAGGGCCCAAAGTGAAATAGCCACACTCCAAGGGAGAGGTTCTCCAACACCATCGGCAAATAAATTAACGGCACAGCCACATTTGTGTTTTTTTTTAAAAAAAAACCCGTTTCAAATAAAAATCCTAAAAGCTGTAACAAGCGAGGATTGTTTTCTTTACCTGCGGTCCCAGGATGAGTCTCTGTTGAGCAGGTGAAGGGATTTGAAAGGGGTTTTTCAGCCCCTTGGTATAAAGTTGAAATGAACCGCTACCGTGTGTTTAAAAAAATCGCCCCCCCCCACCCCCCAGCCAGCCCACGTAGGGAAAGAGGGGCCGCAGCCAATGAGAGAGGATGCTTGGGAACCAAATGCTGCTTCTGTGGTTTGCACTGTCACTGTGTCACTGGTAACATGACACTCATATTAATAACAGGGGGCGAGAAGAAATTTCCTGGCCTTCTACCTAAAAGTCAGCTGCCTCCCCCCGGCCTGCCAAATGGTGGGCTCTTGGTTCACAAAAAAAAAACTAAACACCCCCAAGCATGCATCTTAAACAAACTGATCCCCGCACTTTCCTGGACCAATCACCTGAGTTCTAAGTCTTTAAGGTGTGTATTTATTGGTGCAGAGAATATATTTGGGGATATTGTTATTATTTGTAATACTGCAATGTCTAACAGCACATTGTGCTAGGGGCTGTACAAACAGGGAAGATGGTCCCTGCCCCAAAGAGCTGACACTCTAAATAGACAATGCAGAATCATAAAATAGAATACCAGGGTTGGAAGGGACCTCAGGAGGTCATCTAGTCCAACCCCCTGCTCAGAGCAGGACCAATCCCCAATTTTTGCCCTGATCCCAAATGGCCCCCTCAAGGATTGAACTCACAACCCTGGGTTTAGCAGGCCAATGCTCAAACCACTGAGCTATCCCTCCCCCCAGGGTAGGAGTGGAAATGCAGGGTGGGGGGCATTGATTTCATAGAACCATAGAATATCAGGGTTGGAAGGGACCTCAGGAGGATTTGCCCAAGTTCACACAGCTGGTCTATGGAGAGTTGGGGATAGAACCCAGGTGACCTGATTCCGAATCTAGTGCCCAAGACTCTGCTTCTTCCACATGTATCTATCGATCAGTGAAGCCCTACGGGGGAGAAATGGGGGTATTCAGTGGAAATCCATTAGTTGTTAAGTAAACAATTAATTGCTTTTCTCTTTGTGGATTAATACAGTTCTAGCAAATATTTCCCTCCCAGTAACAGAATTCTGTTTGCTTGTGTGGAACTGATTGCATTAGCGAGGTGCTAGACCAAATCCAACTCTTTATGAGCAACCTAGGCCACTGGCTTTCCCAAGGACCTACAGCCCTCCGCAGGGGTGATGGCACAGGGAGTGTTATTCTCTGAGAGACCCTGTACTTCCCCGTATCTGGGACAGGGTGAATTACAATGTGCCTTGAGTAGAACCTGTGTGTTTGTCCTTTCGGAAGCCCCACATTAGGGATACTCAGGGGGTTCTGACAACTTTCCTGAGAATTTCCTGAGAAGCAACCTGTGAGTAATACCGTGATCAGCTCAGCAGCTGGGGGAGAAGTGAGTGGGGCTGAGTTTCATTCTGCAGAAACAGCTGCAGATAGCCCAGGGTGATGGGGCAGGGAGCTGGCGGACCTAGCTGGAGTGTAAACCCCTTGGGGGAATGCACCAGGGGGAGGGAGAGAAGGCTTTTAGTTTAATCCCTCCACCCTTTAAAGCCCAAACAGATGGTTTTAGTCCTGAGGGAGGGAAAACAACCCCCTTACCCCAGAGGGCACTGGTCCCCCAAGTCCTTGCCTGGGGCTGGGGGTGCCCGCTCCAGCACCATGGGCTGGGCTCAAGGGGAAGTGCTGAGTGCAGCTCTCAGGGTGTGTCCCGGGCTTCTGGGGCGCTGCTGGGACAATGGCAGGGGGTGGGAGCATGTTGGGGAAGCGAGGTCAGGAGGGAGGGAAGCGGGGAAATGAAGAGCGTGTGACGGGGGGAAGCAGGGGAGAGTGGGGCAAAGCTGGGAAACAGGGAAGAAACTTGAACTGGGCCTTTGATTGGCAGCCAAACTTGTCAGTGTCATCTGGGCCTCCTGGCTGCCCAGAGCCCCCTTGCCCTTTACAGGCCAGTCCCAGCACGTGTCCTCGTGTTCCCCAGAGGGGCTGCATTCCCAGCATTGGAAACACGAGCCATTCGGAGCTCATTTTGCATAGGAAGATAATATAGGGCCGTGGTTCTCAAACTTTTGTACTAGTGTCCCCTTTCACACAGCAAACTTATGAGAGCGACCCCCACTGGTAAATTCAATACATTTTTTAATATTATAAATGCTGGAGACGAAGTGGGGTTTGGGTTTGCAGGGTGGAGGCTGACAGCTCACAACCCCCCACAGAATCACCTTGCGACCGCCTGAAGGATCATGATGCCCAGTTTGAGAACCCCCGACATAGGGCCAGGGCTGCACAGAGCCTTTGGGGGGACCTGGGGCAAAGTCTGAAACCGAGCTGCTCCCCCACCACCGCCACCGCCCCCCCAAAACTGAAGCCCCAGCGGGAGGGGCCGAGGTTGGAAAGCAAGTCCGCCCCACAGTCATCCTGCAGCAGCTGCTCCTGTCCCCTGGGGCTGGGCCCAGCTCTTCGCTCCAGGCTCTGCTCTCTGCCCCAGGGTCATCGCACCCCTTGGGTTTGGCCCAGCCGCCCTCTGTCACGCCGGAGGGGTAGCCGGGCCCCATTTGAGCAAGTGGCATTGCGCCCTGGCGCGTGGGGTCCCAGCACCCACGGCGGCCAGGCCCAAACCTGCGGGGCGCCGTGACCCCGTGCTTAACACTACTCCCACCAATTTCACAGGTTCGGGGGCCCTCTCAAGCAGGGTCAAACTTAACCCCCACCCTGGGCGGCTCGGCTTCGAGCCATGTGTTAAACGGCCTGGAGCTGAGCCAAGGAGCATGTGGAGAGCGAGAGCTGCTGAAACCACCGTGGCTCACCCTGCGTGCTGGCTGCTGGAGACAAAAATAGCCACCGTCCGGGACAGACGGGAGGTGTGAAAGCGGCTGTCTTGCTCTGTAGCTGCACCGCCTCTCGGGCGGCATCAGATCAATGGTACGACGTAAACTACGCGGGCCAGTGGCGGGCACGGAGGGCTCCTGGGTTCTAGTCCTGCCTGTCACGGGGCGGCACTCACCCCTGCGGCGCCTCCTGCTGGTCTCTCCGGGAATTAGCTCTTCCAGCCTCCGGAGCACCCTCTGCAGGCCAGTGTCCCGCTGCCCCCGCCGACATGTCCCTCCCAGACCCCGGTGCCCCTTTCAGGTCAGGGGGCCAGTACCCCCACAGTCTCTGGGTCTCCCCTCCCCAGGGAACCTCCACCCAGTATTCCCACCTCGCCTCAGTCTTTGGCTACTGCTGCCAAATCATCACAGCCCAGGAGGGTTTGGACCTGCTGCCTCTGCCTACCTTTGGGCTTCCTCCTGCAACCCCAGTACCTATCCGGCCTTACCCTAGGCCTGCAGCCAGGGGG
This sequence comes from Eretmochelys imbricata, assembly GCF_965152235.1. Lineage (NCBI taxonomy): Eukaryota > Metazoa > Chordata > Testudines > Cheloniidae > Eretmochelys > Eretmochelys imbricata. The sequence goes on from NC_135596.1 coordinate 7,747,535, forward strand.
GTTTCCAGGCCAGCGCTCCCTTGGCCTTCCCCCAGCCCTGCTCCACCTCAGGTACCCTGGTATGCTCCCCAGCAACCAGGCCCATCTCCCCCCACAGCTAGAGGAGACTGTCTGCTTCTGGCCCACGGCCCTCTTATAAGGGCCAGCTGAGCCCTGACTGGGGCGTGGCCCCAGCTGAGCCTGCTTCCCCCAATCAGCCTGGGAACTGCTGGCTCCCAGCCACAGCCCTCTCCTGGGCTGTTTTAAGCCCTTTAAGGCCAGAGCGGGTGACCACCCCCCTACACTGCCTCTGCCACTGGTGTTGGGCGGGTCACTTCCTCGCGCCGTGCCTCGGTTTCCCCATCCGTAGAGTGATACTCACCTTTGTAAACTGCTTTGGAATCTATCGGTGCTTTGTGAATGCAAAGTGTTATAAGATTTCACAGGGATTTTCATGCCGGTTGGAAGAGGTTCTGGATTCCAAATCCTAGCAGAGTCACTCCCTTTGCAACCTCCAGTGAGTCACTCACCCCGCTTGTGCCAAGGCCAGCCCTGCAAGCACAACAAAATGGACCCTTACTGCAAGGCAAATGCTGCTGCAGATTACCAGGGAAACGCCCGACACAGACTCAACGGGACTTACCTTTTGGATGCTGCCATAAAGGAGGAGGTTCAGGAACCAACTTCAGAGCAGCGTTGAAACCTAAATCCTCTGCCCCGGGGGGCTCACACCCCATGTGTGCTGCTAACCTTGCAGTGGGTCACATGGAATGCCAGAAGAGGTCGATGCTGCTACGTTTCATTTCACCCCTATGGGTTTAGCACCGACACCTCCCTATCATGCAGAGGCTTCCCATACGGATCTGCAAACCACTTGTGGACACATCCGGGCCAGCCTGGCTTACCCGGTCAACGTGCAGATTGCTACTCCAGAAGCAAAGCCACAGTGATGTACAAAAACCCAGTGCACTCTCCTGACCCCTTGAAATCTCGACTGCCCTGGGGGGTTACTCACACTCTGGGCCTGGGAGAAAATAATAGGTATTCCAGTGCTTCGGTGATCGGAGGAAAGCTGCATCTTGGGGCTTAAATACTCAGTGCTCATGCTGTGGTGGTGGGTGCTATAACGCGGCATGAATATCTAGATAGATGGATCTAATGGTTTCCTGTGGCAGTAAGTTCCACAGATTAACTCTCTGCTATGTGAGGGGATGTGTTTCCTTTTCTGTGTTCTAAATTTACTTCCCCTTCAATGCTCTTGAGTTTCTCTTGTTCCCATGGCATGCCCCTTGGGGACAGGAGGGACTAGCTGGCTATAAAAGGAGGAACCTAGAACTGTACATAGTTCCCTCTAACCCAGTTGGTGAAGGATGGGTATCTAGTAGGCCATGGTCCTTCTCCTTCTGTGTGCTGGAGGTAAAGTTCCCCAGCTGTCACATTCAGCTTCTCTGAACTATGGGGAGGAGATGTTATCTAGTGGTCAAAGCACAAGACTGGACAATGGCAGACCCAGGTGCTCTTCCCAGCCCTGCCACTGGGTGGTGCTGATGGCCTGGGATATACAGGAGGTCAGACTGGGGGTCCCTTCTGGCCTTACACTTTGTGGCTGCCTGTGTCTCTGTGCCTCAGTTTCTCCATATGTAAATGGAGACAAAAATAATACTGCCCTATCTCACCGAGCGGGGTGTGAGGTTCGACGAATCAATCGAAGTCTGTGAAGAGCCCTGGTGTGGTAAAATGGATGATGCTAGAGGACAAAGCACTGTGTAACTATATATCTTTCAGGCCAGTCCTAGCAGGATGGGTTGGGAAGAGAGGGTTTGTGCAAAACACATCCTGATCTAGTAGACAGAGCCAGTGTTTTGGCTGCCCTAATGTCTCCAAGTTCCTGTCCCCAACGGGGACAGAGACATGGGGGGATCCAACAGGCCTCTACCCACAACAACAGCTTCTGCTTCTGCGTGACTCCAGCGGGGTCACGGCTGAGTGTGTTTACAGCTAACCGCCAGCGTGAACTTGTCATGAGCCACACCAAGCTAGCAGAGGCCTTGAGCCTCCAGCCCGAGAGAGTGGAGATGACAAATGACACCCCAGCCTGGAGACTGCGTCATTCCTAACTCACGAGGGAGGCCCCATGACATCGGCCCCCCAGAGTCGCGCTTTCCCCCTTCCCCCATAGTGACTGCTGACATTTCTGTGAACCCCCCAGCCGGCTCTTCAGAAGGGCGCTGCCCTCTGTCACCTGGGCCATGCCCTTTGCTTGGGGTTCCCGGGGAACCCCACCTGGACCTGCACCTGGATCCCCATGTTACTGAGCCCCAACCAGTTGCACCTGGATCCCCACCCCACTGAGCCCCACTCCCCCAGCATCTAGAACCCCCTATTGATCCCCCCACACCCAGACTCCCCTGCTGAGCTCTATCCCTCTCACACCCAGACACCCCCCACTGAGCCCTAACCACCTTCACCTGGACCCCCTGCAGGGTCCCATTACCATTGCACCCAGAACCCCCCAACAAGCCCCTGTGCATCCAGATCCCCTCCACACCCAGATGCCCCACTGAGCCACCCGCACCCAGACTGCCCCACACAGAACCTTCTCAACCTGCACCTGGACCCCCCACATTAAGCCCCTCCACACTTGGATCCTGCCTTGCTGAGCCTGCCTGCCCACACCTGGTGCACCTGGCACGGAGGGGCAGGGCCCTAGGGTGTTTCTGGGGCAGGCCCGGTCCTTGCGCTGTGTCAGGGTGGGTGCAGCCTCACCACCGAGTCCGTGGGCCAGGGAGGAGATGCACAGTGATCTCCCGCCCCTGTGCAGCCAGTGGCCTGTGCTCCCCAATGCCACGCTGGAGCCTCCACATTTATGTGACAAGTAAAATTTTGCAGAAAAATTTAAAATATTGTGTGCAGAATTTTTAATTTTTTGGCGCAGAATGCCCTCGGGCCTAGCTAATTCGTGCACGTGGAGGCAGAATCAGCTATGCTACCTAAGCACCTGGTGTCACTCCAGTCCCTGTAAATCTTCTGAGGGTGCTTCTAAGTCAGGCAAGGGGGCAGCTCATTACACGTTCAGTTCAATCCACTGACCCCTGCCCAGGTACCCGTATGGGGGATGCTGGGAGGGAGAACCAGAGCTATGGCTGGCTCCATTCCAGGGGTTGTGTGGCCTTCCAGTCAGACCCCAGCCCACTCAGACAACAGCTCTGCCCTGGCCTGGGCTCTAGCTGCTGCTTTCACCTCCTGGACAGAGGCCACTGGCTGGGCTACGGCTGGGCTGGGCCCAGAGATGGTGAGAGATAAGCTTCCCATTTCCCTGCCGGGTACACCTCTGAGCTTCTGCTTCCTCTGCTCCCCCGGTCTCCACGCCCACCCTGCGCACACCGCAGTCGCACGGCTGTCTCTTGACAAGCGAAGGACAAGGCCGTGCCGGGGCTGTTGACCCTGCTGCAAGATTGGGGATGCCCCTTCCCCTCCAGTGCCATCCCTGACTGCTCGGGTCTCATGTGGGCAGGACTGGGAGTAGATTGTGCTCTGCAGAGTTCATGAGAAACCGAGGCAGTGATGATTCAGCCACAAATACTTGGCCCTTAACACCCCCTCCACACACACACACCTGAAGATCTCAAAGCGCCTGGTGCCTGTCACAAAATACGCATACATGCTCCACTGAGGAGGCGATATCACTGCCCCCATTTGACAGATGGGGAAACTGAGGCCCAGACCAGGCAAGTGACTCCCTGAGTCAGGGACAGAGCTGGGGCGAGGCCCCAGGTCTCTACCGCCTCAGGTCTGTGCTCTAACCACCCTTCCCCTCTCGCCTCTCCTGTCTGCCTGCCTTCCATACCATTGCGTTCTCTCCTCCCCCACAGGGGAAGCGGCCATGGTACCCGTGAGGTTACTGACAGAGTTTCAGCCATTTCCTGGCCTGGCCTGGAGAAGGGTTGGTGGGATGCTTGTGGTTAGTGCAGCATTTCTCACGCAGACTGGCCTCTCCAGCTGGGAGGCTTTAACTGCGTCTGCTGCCAGGGGCGGCTCAGACAGATGGGGGCGGGGGGAGGGGGGGAGGCCATTTATTTTTTCCTGTTTCATTGTTTTCATGTCAGACTCAAAGGCTTCACTGCTCCTCACGCCGGGCCCCACCAATGCTGGCCTTCCGCTCCAAAGCGGCCAGTGATTGGGGGCAGCCAAGCTGAGACACGAACCTTGGCTGATTTTTCACAAGGTGCTGACTGGACAGTTGCCCTCTGGCACGCCAAGCCACTAGCCCCTTGTGGAAACGCAGGCCCCAGCCTTGTCTCCGACACCCCAGCCTGATTCAGTTCCTTGATTTAACCCAGCCCAAGGACAGACTGGGCCACTGCTCAGGAGTAACAGGGAGAGTGCTTGGGGCACGGTGGGGAAGCAGCTGGGGGAGCCTGCCTTAGCACGGGGGGGCGGGGGGGGTAAAGAGTTTTTTAAAAACCAAGTGTTTCAAGCGAGCTCTTTCTCCAGCTGGATGTCCACCACTCCCTGCCCCCAGGCCCTGCAATGGATTGCTCCTGAAAGTTCCTTATTCCTCCACTGAACAACTGATCCTCCCCCAAGTCCCCCGTCCCCTCCACGGCTGGCCCTGTGCCCAAAGGACGCCACACGGCTCCTCTACGGCTGGTGGATGGTACAAAATTGTCGGGCAGGCCCCCCAACCGAAACTGCTGGCTCTGATGTGGCGCCCTTGAGGGGTGGGATTAAAGCCAGAGGCTAGCTAGCTCCAGAACTGGAGCAGTGAAGTCATGGCAGGGGGGATGACCAGATGTCCTGATTTTATAGGGCCAGTCCCAATATTTGGGACTTTGTCTTGTACACCACCACCTCCTGTCCGGGTTTTTCACCCTCTCTGGTCACCCTAATGGCTTCAGCACTACCCAGCTGTCCTGGGACCCTGGAGGTTAGCTCGCGCTGAAGTTCACGCTGCTGCAGCTGCAGGCCCTGAGCTTGCTAAATTACACAAGCTCAGGGAGGCCTACTCAAACTGCAATCTCACCCTGTGATTCCAGTACAGACCTACCCACTGTAACCCTGACACTAAATAATCCGTCTGCCTTTGATGGTGAGGGATTGGCAAAGGAGGTGCAAAGTCGTGGGGCTGAAATGACACAGACGAAACCTGCCACCCCACTGGAAACTTGCGCATTTTATTATGACGAGCAGACTAGAGCTCCCTGAACCTTAAACTTGTCCAGGCCTCCCTGAGGTCTGAATGAGTCACCAAGGCCCTAGAGCTCTGCGATGCTACCGGCTGAATGGGGGCTGGCCAGACGCCTCACGCGTGACAGTCTGCTAGAAGAAGCAGAATCCAAGGCCAATAGCAAGGCCCTGTGGACGTGCCTGGGTGCGAACAGCTGCCAACGTTTGCAGTAGTTGAATAGTCTGAGATGGGTTTCAGGGTAAGAACGAGCCTGGTTTATTTATAGGGTCAGCAGATCTTCCAGCTGAGAAAGAGCAACACTCGTCATGGTGGGGCGTGTACCAGGGCAGGGGCCGGAGGGGAGCACAGGGAGCTAAGGGGTTTAGCTGGTGGAAAAAGGTTTCACAGGCCTGGCCACAGACGCTCTGGCCAGTCCTGGTGGAGGTGCCGGCCCTGCAGAGGCTGTGGCAGGCATGGGGGAGTGGGCTCCTGGGCAGTTCCCGCCCCTCCCACGGAATGGGAGCAGTGCACGCTTCCCCAGCGCCCACCTCCCAGTGCTGCTAGCAGGTGTGGAAGGAGCAGGTGTGGAAGTGGCTGGCAGCCCGTCCCCCAGACAGGCTCCTTTGGGGCATACAACAGCTCATTCTTTGCTCTGGGAGTGCAATATGCCAGCAGCCTCCTGCCCAGCTGCATGGGGCAGGGGCTGTGGTTCCCTGTCTTCTGCCCCCCACCCCTGTGCGCCCTTCACCGGAAAGGCCATAATCAGCCCAATAACAAATCGGGGGAGTTAGGGGACATGCAATGTGCAGCTGGAGGCGGGAGCCAAAGCGGGGAACCCCGGGGGAGCACAGGGCAGGGCTGAGGGCCGAGAGCCAGGGACGGTGGTTAGGTGGTGTGCAGGAGGGGGCTGCCGTACTGTTCTGCCCAGTCCCTCAGGTGGCACAAGCAAAGGCTGCAAATCATGGCCGAGAGATTGAACGATGGCTGAGTTCCCTTGGGAGCCTCCTCTTTGCCATGCCAGTCCAGCCAGCACCGTTCTTTCCGAAGGGCTCAGTTCCGTGACTCCCCAAGAAGCACCAGCAGGAGAAAACCAAACCCAAACTAGCCAGGGCATCTCCAGCTCCCTTCCCGAAAGACCAAGACTAGAGCGCGCACGTGCCGAGGACGCCTCTGGGCACAGAGAGGAAGACTCAGGGGAAAGCTGCTGTTGCCTTGTCCTCCTCCGTCTCCTCTGGCCCCTTTTCTGTCTTGGCGGCAATACTGTAGTAATAGGAACGGATTATGGTTTCCACCGCTGCAAACCCTGGGCGATCTTCCCACCTGGAAGAGAAGGGCGGTACTGAAGAAAGATCAGCAAGAAGGAGCAACGCAAATGGGCCAGGATGGGGGGACAGCCCAGGCGCTCCCCGAGAGGGCCCAGTGTCGGTGTCAGGAGTAAGACCTTCGGCTGCACCTGCTCAGGATGCCTGACGCCCTAACGAGCCAGCCACGGCGCCTCATGGCCCGCCCTGCCTGATTGGCTGAGGAAGCCAGCAGGCCGGTTCTTAAACCTAGCAACGGCCACAGCTCGCTGGCTGCTCAATGCCCATGGACTCTGCCTCCCTGTGCTCGCCTCTGCAAGCCCTGCTCCACTCCTCCACAGCTCCAGCCAGACCCTGCCCTGCACCCCATCTTGTTCCCATCCTGTTCCAGCCACAGAACCAGCCCTGCTCCTAAATTCCCTGACTCCTGGTAATCCGGCTCCGACCCTCGGCTCTGGCATTCGGCTCTGACTCCTGATATTGACTCTGTCTCGCCCCTGGGCTCTGGCATTCAGACTCTGACCACTAGGCCTACAACCCAGTCCACTGACAGTGGGGCAGGGAGAGAGGGGGATGTGGGAAGAGTTCCTGGCACCACGTTTGCACCGGGGCTTGAGAGGAGAGTTTGGCCACCGTGGTCTATTACTCTTTAGCCTCTCTGCTGAGTCTGCAGGCAAGGAAGCCAGTTGTGCTAACGGGTCTGGGATGTGGACTCTGCGCTGAGAAGGCAGATGCCTGTCACGTCTGACCTGGCCTGGACTCAGCTCAGCGACAGGCTCTGTGTCCCGTGGTAGGAGACATCCAGCAGCACCCCAAGAAGAATCCAGGAATGGGCCCAAGCTGCAGAAGTTGGCGGAGTGGGAAAGCCACTGCTGGACTGTGGGAAGGCACTGACTGCTTTGGCTGTGAGCATTGATTCTGCTGCGTTGCCAGGCTACTGGGAAAGGGACCCTCACGGGTAGGGGTGCCCGCCCTGGGAGTTACCACCCCTGCTGCTTAGCACCCTGGTAAGAAAGACCAACAAGGCCAGTAACTGACTAGACCAGGCAGAGCAGAGCAAAGGGACCCTCCTTCACATGTCAGTGGCAAAGGGAGATGCCCTTCCAATTGCTCGGAAACCCCAGGAGGAGCAGAGAGGTGAGTCACCGAGAGGGGCTAGCCCTGAGGAGCTGCTATGTTAAATCTAGAGTTGCCCAAGCCTGTTTTGCTTTGCATCGTGGTACCTAATGACTGATCAGCTAAAACCCTGTCACAAACATCCGGCTCTTGTCAGTTTCATTTAGGGTCATCCCCAGGCACCTGCTGACCACAGATGCTGCAGCCTGGCATGGTGGCCTCCTTGGAGAGGCTGAGACTGTTTCTGAGACAGAGAGCCCCAGAGGGGCTCCAATCTTGTCCAGGGGAACTGCAGGCCAGAGGAGGGGAAGAACGAAAAGGAAATCATCACTCATTACAGACCCTGCAGCCCTCGCCAGAGGGAGATCAGGACAGGAGACACCCCCCCACACACCCGTCACCTTCCTGCAGACAATGTGCCCAGTCCCAAAGGGGCCTGCTCCAGTCTGCTGGGAGATTAGCCGGGGGAAAGCCTTACTTGTAGGTCCAACACTGCAGCATCAGCTTGTACATCTCTGCCGGGCAGTCTGCTGGGCACTCCATGCGCTTCCCTTGGTCTATGAAACTGATCACCTCGGGGCCTTTCATTTTCTAGGGTGAGTAGGGAAGTCTGTTAATGACCCTGCCCTCCCCATCAAGCACAGGAGCTGACAGCGCAGCTGAGAGAGGGCAGGTTAGACACCTCCACCCCCCAGGGCCCTTTTCACTGAGTCTGTAAGGAGCTAATGGCACTGGGTGTGGCCAACCTCCTGTGATGATGCTGTCAGTAATCACAGCACCTTCCGTTAGTATCTCATACCTGCCCTGGTACAGGTCTGACCCCCGTAACCCGGCCAGCATCCTGCTTTTTGGCAATGTAGGGTGGACCCCCTCACCATAACTGGGTGATTACTTTGGCTGGCCTCCTTCTCCATGTCCTGGGAGGAAAGACATCCCAGAGTTCATTGCCCCACGTACAGCTCTGTCCGCCTGCCCTCTGGGTACTCTCTCTACTATTGGACTGCTACCTGGCTCTTTGCGGGATGCACTGAAACAGCGGGGATGGGGTGGGAGCACAAACTCGGCTGGGACGGCCAAGGAGCTGCCCTGGGTCAGTAAAGCGGACTCTGATTCAGCAGTGCGCCCTTGCTCTGCTCACCTTGTACGGTTTCTGCCCGTAGGTGAAGGCCTCCCACATGGTCACACCGTAACTCCACACGTCACTCTTGCTGGAGAACTTGTGGTACAGGATACACTCTGGCGCGTACCATTTCAGGGGCCACTTGCCAGCTGTCCTGGCCTGCAGCAAAGAGACAGAAAGAAGAGTGTGGCTTACCCAGAAACTGTCCGACACACTCCCATGCCCTGAGCCGGAGCCGGTTGTCTTGGGTCTGCCTTGCCGTATCTGTCAGTCCAATGAGCTCAAGACCTCTCGAGTGAGGGTTCACTGCCAAAGGCAGATTCAAAGGGCCTAGCCCCAAATCCTGGATCCGAGCAACCCCAGCAGGTCAGGGAAGCAGTGGGTCACGACCGGAACCAATATCCAATTTATAGAATAGAAGATTAGGGTTGGAAGAGCCCTCAGGAGGTCATCTAGTCCAACTCCCTGCTCAAAGCAGGACCAACCCCAACTAAATCATCCCAGCCAGGGCTTTGTCAAGATGGGCCTTAAAAACCATTAAGGATGGAGATTCCACCACCTCCCTAGGTAATCCATTCCAGTGCTTCACCACTCTCCTAGTGAAATAGTTTTTCCTAATATCCAACCTAGACCTCCCCCACTGCAACCCATTCCAGCGCTTCACCACTCTTCTAGTGAAATAGTTTTTCCTAATATCCAACCTAGACCTCCCCCACTGCAACTTGAGATGCCCATGTATAAGTAGGGGCATAATGAGCAGATTGAGGGACGTGATCGTCCCCCTCTATTCGACATTGGTGAGGCCTCATCTGGAGTACTGTGTCCAGTTTTGGGCCCCACACTACAAGAAGGATATGGATAAATTGGAGAGAGCCTAGCGAAGGGCAACAAAAATGATTAGGGGTCTGGAATACATGACTTATGAGGAGAGGCTGAGGGAACTGGGATTGTTTAGTCTGCAGAAGAGAAGAATGAGGGGGGATTTGATAGCTGCTTTCAACTACCTGAGAGGTAGTTCCAGAGAGGATGGTTCTAGACTATTCTCAGTGGTGGAAGAGGACAGGACAAGGAGTAATGGTCTCAAGTTGCAGTGTGGGAGGTTTAGGTTGGATATTAGGAAAAACTTTTTCACTAGGAGGGTGGTGAAACACTGGAATGCGTTGCCTAGGGAGGTGGTGGAATCTCCTTCCTTAGAAGTTTTTAAGGTCAGGCTTGACAAAGCCTTGGCTGGGATGATTTAATTGGGGATGGGTCCTGCTTTTGAGCAGGGGGTTGGACTAGATGACCTCCTGAGGTCCCTTCCAACCCTGATATTCTATGATTCTATGATTCTATGAGACCATTGCTCCTTGTTCTGTCATCTGCCACCACTGAGAACAGTCTAGATCCATCCTCTTTGGAACTCCCCTTCAGGTAGTTGAAGGCTGCTATCAATTTATGAGTTGTCCGCTATCACTATACTGGGATGAACCAAAGGCCCAGGGCTGGAAACCCCTGCAGTTTGGGCTGTTTGGATCCAGATTGGAGTCCACATGGTGCACTGAGTCCATCGCTAATTCAAAGCTGAGCTATCGGCGCAGGGTCCTACTAGCCACCTCCTTTCTGGCTCTCCAGGGGAACAAGGGAGAGGGCTCCGTTTGCCAGAACGGATGGAGGATGAAAGTAACAGGAAGTTCTGTCCCTGTCTGAAACGGAGCCTGGGAGCAGCCCGTCCTCCATGTGACTAATGAGCCGTTTACAGAGCCCCAGGGTGTCCTCTGGGGCCCCTGAATGCAGAATCCAATCCAGATATGTATTTATCCCAGAAGGTGGGCTCTGGAGGCAGCGTTCCAGCCAGGAGCCACGCCTGTTCTTGATCCATAGCGCCCATCTCAGGGCGGGTGGAACAACAGCTAATCCAGAGGACAGGGTCTCTTGCGCGGCCTCTTGGACGCGTTCCAGATTCTGTGGTGTCACCTGGCAGATGCGTGTGCCACTGGGTTAAAACATGACAAAACACACACACACACACAGAAATGAAACTGGGGCCTAAGCTGTGTCTGGAGAGATCACTGTGCGAATGGTGCCATCGTGTGGCAGGCACATCCGGCTATGTTGGCAATTGTTGTTACTTACTGTCTCTACTGTGGGATCACCTGGGGGCCCCACTTGGGGAATGGGGCTCCTTGTGCTGGGCACTCTACAGACCCAGAACAGAAAGCTGGTCCCTGCCCTGACAAGCTTCCAATCAACTCAGCATCGCTCCTTCTTCCCCTCGCTCTCTGGCTTCTCTGCTTCGCTCCTCACTTCTCCACATGGCTGCAGTGACAATAACCTTCTTCTCCCACAGCTCCACCACATCACCCACCGCCCCTGCCCCCCGTTTGGTTCCCTCCTCCCTTTGTCCATGTGTATTTCGAGCCCCTTGTCACCCTCAAGGCTCAGCAGAGCTCCCGGCTGCCAGCAGCTCAGCTCTTTTTTCTTGCTTCACCCTCCTCCAGCCACTCCTGATACATACCTAGCCCCCCTCCCTCTTTCAGATCCCTTCACAGAACTCTCCTCTGGTGTGTGTCTTTCCTCTCCAGCATTATGCATCTTCATTCTTACCCCTGACCCTTAGCCTTCCATTGTATCTGTCTGTGTTGGACTGTAAGTTCCTTGGGGCAGGGACCGGCTTTCTGAACGTTTGCAAAGCCCCTAGTACAGCTATGGTATTATATAAACAACAGGCATGATAAGAACTCGGGGTGATCACAAGGCAGAGCTCCTGGGAATGGCTCTAGGTCTCAGCAGCAAGCCAGAAAGGGTCAGGTCACAGGGTGTTCGGGGTGAGCGTCCCAACGGCATGCGTGTGAGATGCATGCATGGCTTCTGCTAACAGGTGGAGTGAAGGGCACAGACTCCATCGGGGCTGACTCTGTAGATGTGCCCCGGTCTGTGATTCCTCGGCTGTGCTTACACTTACCTTGTAATAGCTGTCATCAGCAGCAAGAGCCTTGGAAAGTCCAAAGTCACTGATCTTGGCATAATGCTGGTTAACGAGCAGGACATTTCTGGCAGCCAGGTCTCTGTGGACGAAGTTTTTCTCCTCCAAGTACTTCATCCCTATAGACACCTGGTGCATCAGCTCTACCACATTGCTCACTGGAATCTCCTCTCTGGGGCAAAGGAAAAAGAGGGCAATACAGCAAGAAATCCCTGGAGAAGTAGGAAACTCATTACCATGGCCCTCGGAGCTTCACAGCCACAGTGAGCAGAGAATTCAGACTCTCCTACTCCAGAAGCATCAGCCCTTACTAACCAAGGTAAAAGAAAATCTCCATTAGCTATTAGCAGTACAGGGCCTGTGACACACAGCTGCATAGTTCTGGTTACACACAATAGAAGACCATGATATGCACACACTAGCAAGTACAATATTTTATTGGGCAATTCCACTAGCCTGCCAATAGATCCTCCACCACCAGCTTGCTGCCATATTGTTGCTAGAACTTGATGGCACTCCAAGCCTCATGTGGAACATGGCCATATCACCAAGTAGTGCCATCCCCAGGCTGGGAAACCGAGAAAGCTGGTTGGCTGGACAGGACGTTAGCTGTTGATGGAAAGGCCCAACAGAACATTTTGAGCATTTCGATTCTTCCTTATTATTTGCATTGTGATAGATGAGATCAGGTCAGAGGGCAGGCAGGCAAATGATACCTGAGTGTGCGATATAAACGTCTCAGGAGTCTGAGATGTCGTCTCATCCCTTGAGAGGCAAAAGCTTGAGCGCATTCTGTGGGTCACCCCACATGTGTGCCAAGAACCCATTTGTCTCACCCCACCCGTCCTACATGTGCCACGCCCAGACTAGGCTAGGACTAGGCTTCAGAGAGCTCCCTAGTGTTTTATTGGGACTATTTTCCACATCCCTCCACCTTCAAAGCAAGTCGTCTGCCGTTACTGTGAGCCTGATGGGACAGTGCCCAGAAGGGGAGAGGAATCAGCGAGCCATGGCTATTCAATACCCCAAAGAACACTCACCTCTTGGAAGACAAGTACTTGTTGAGAGGCCCGCCCGAGGCCATCTCCATGACCAGCATCAGGGACTCTGCCTCGCAAACCCCGATCATGCGGACGATATAGGGGTTATCCAACTGGTGCATGATCTGTGCCTCCTTCATCATTTCATCCTTCACGGCCTTCTCGTTGTTGCTCTTCAGCACCTTGATGGCAACGTCAATCTGCTTCCTGGCCAGGGGACGAGAGGAGGGGCACACATGGGGTGGGTTAAGCTGCAGATGATGGCGTGTATCACAGCCAGTAACGTGAACCCCCGATCAGTGGTACCGTTTAAAGCTGCTGGCTCACTAGGCTGTATCTACAATGCCTGGGGTAATAATGATATTATTAGGGCATCTCGTTCCCAATTAGGGTCATGGGCTATAGGTCTGTGAAGCAAGGCGATTGCAGATTAACTCTGGGTGAGGTGCTCCTGCGGCAGTGCCGCTGGGGAACCCTATTCGAGTATGCAAGGACAGGAAACGGTAGCTAGAGAAATAAAATGACAGCAATTCTGTCTCAGACTGTGCAATCAGGGGCAGTTAGTCTCTTCCCTCCCCCTTCCTAGCACAGTAATAACACGTAGCATTTATAATCTATAGCTCTGAAGGCACCTTACAAAGCAGGGATCAGTATGATTACTGCCATTTCACAGGTGGGGAAACTGAGGCACAGAGAGGGGAGGGACCATTTCCAGGGTCACACAGGGAGTCAGTAGCAGAGCCAGGAATAGAACCCGTCTCCTCCTTCTCAATCCCATACCCCATCTATTGGATCAAGGTGCCTTTCTTAAAACCATGAGCTCCCCCTCTGAATTCACCTCTGGCCAGCAGACACCTCTGGTGCTGGCAGTCAATGTGCGAGTTCCCATTGCTCGCCTCTCCAATGCTCACCACATTCCCCAGTGCACATGAAGTCGCTGTTGCAACTTTCACCAGTATCTTTCCCATGCACGCGCCCTCCCCTCCCCCTATCAGCACAGACACTCCTGTCTCCATCCCTGTTACCACATCTGCTCTAGAGATGGGTCCGAACCAAAGCCCTGGGCCCAAACACCTCTGACATGGGATGGGTTTGGCCCATCTATATCCTAGGCGCAGTCTGGCCATGCTCCCCTTCTCGTCCCTTTTGGACAGCGCTTACTTCCGCATCTTGTAGACTCCTTTCCTGACACAGCCGAAGTTCCCTGACCCCAGCTCCACCTCGTCAATCATCAGGTGGTCCCTCTTCAGGAAGAGCTTCTTGTCCTTCAGCTCCTCTGGGTCACTGTAGGGACTCTCGTAGACGCTGGTGTCCATGGGCAGGAGGCGTGATTTCCCTGAGCCTTCCACAGGAGAACAAGTTCAGGGATCTGTCACGTGCCCCCTGCCTGTCACTCCCTCAGGAGAACCCAGAGCCTCCCGATTCCCTCTGGCCACTGTCCTCCCTGCGCTGACCTTCCAGCCTCCCTCTCCGTCACCTCTCAGCTTTCCAGCCTGTGCTGGCCCCTCCCACTCCTACTGCTGGGTGGAGTTGCGTATGTCAGTACTCCCACCACCCCGGACCCTGATCCTAAACACGCTTGCCGTGTGCACGGCTTCTCACACATGAGCAGTGCCCCTGAAGTCGCATTACGCCCACGTTTCAGTGTTTGTGGATTCGAGCCCACAGATAGTAGTGAGGTGGGGGAAGGGCGGGGGGGCAGGACTGGGCTGGGCTTGGTTTATTCCTGGGAGCGATCGTTTAATTGCATTCATGCAAGTGGTTTGGGGCCCTGTAAAACAAATGGGTCCTTTGGATTGCCCTCGGGTGCCTTGAGTGGATGATTTAGTTGGGGACTGGTCCTGCTTTGAGCAGGGGGTTGGACGAGATACCTTCTGAGGTCCCTTCCAACCCTGATCTTCTATGATTCTATGAAAAAAGAAAAGGAGTCCTTGTGGCACCTTAGAGACTAACCAATTTATTTGAGCATGAGCTTTCGTGAGCTACAGCTCACTTCATCAGATGCATACCGTGGAAACTGCAGCAGACTTTATATATACACAGAGAATATGAAACAATACCTCCTCCCACCCCACTGTCCTGCTGGTAATAGCTTATCTAAAGTGAGCAACAGGTTAGGCCATTTCCAGCACAAATCCAGGTTTTCTCACCCTCCACCCCCCCACACAAATTCACTCTCCTGCTGGTGATAGCCCATCCAAAGTGACAACTCTTTACACAATGTGCATGATAATGAAGTTAGGCCATTTCCTGCACAAATCCAGGTTCATTCACTTCATTATCATGCACATTGTGTAAAGAGTTGTCACTTTGGATGGGCTATCACCAGCAGGAGAGTGAATTTGTGGGGGGGGGTGGAGGGTGAGAAAACCTGGATTTGTGCTGGAAATGGCCTAACCTGTTGCTCACTTTAGATAAGCTATTACCAGCAGGACAGTGGGGTGGGAGGAGGTATTGTTTCATATTCTCTGTGTATATATAAAGTCTGCTGCAGTTTCCACGGTATGCATCTGATGAAGTGAGCTGTAGCTCACGAAAGCTCATGCTCAAATAAATTGGTTAGTCTCTAAGGTGCCACAAGGACTCCTTTTCTTTTTGCGAATACAGACTAACACGGCTGTTACTCTGA
Organism: Eretmochelys imbricata; assembly: GCF_965152235.1. Lineage (NCBI taxonomy): Eukaryota > Metazoa > Chordata > Testudines > Cheloniidae > Eretmochelys > Eretmochelys imbricata. Next base: position 7,762,852 of record NC_135596.1, read on the forward strand.
AACCTATGATTCTATGAAAGCCTTGCAGCACCTCTCTTAGCCAGACGGTGGTGCTGATGTGCTAGGCATTGTGTAAATGCTCCCTTGCATTGTTGTAGCTGCAGGTTCATGGGGCATCACTAGCTCGCGTCCCACAGCTTGGCTGGATCTGTACCGACAGGCAGAGCCGCCTCTGCGGCGATACTCACCTATGGGCTCCGGGGTGTATCCGTCTGCGTTAAGAGCCCCCAGGTGTCTCTGGGCCTGGGAGAGAAACAGTGACAAAGTCAATGATGCATTTAATAACACAGGAGGGAAACCATCGGCGCCGACTCCGTGGGTGCTCTGGGGCTGGAGCACCCATGGGGGAAAAATAGTGGGTGCTCAGCACCCACCAGCCACAGCTGTTTGGCGGCGCCTCTGATTGGCTGATCAAGGTGCTGCCAAACAGCTGACTGGAGGCACTGCCAAGCGGCTGATTGGCAGCTGGGAGAAGGGCTTGGGGGAGGGCAGAAAGCAGCAAGCAAGTGGGGGCCTCGGGGAGAGGGGTCTCGGGGAGGCCTGGGGTGGGGGTGGGGCCCCGGGGCAAAGCAGGAGTGGAGCACCCCTGGGGAAAAGAAAAACTCAGTGCCCATGAGGGAAACAATTGGGGTGGGGGACAGGGACCCTCCAGAACCAGTGCCTTCCCGTGATCCCTACGGCTCTAGGAGATCACTGGCTCTGTGTGCCCACTCTCTGGCACATATGCAGACCTTTCTAGCTAGCATCATCTACTGGGGCAGCACATATACCCTGCCTGTGCCCCAAGGACACAGAGAGAGGGCAGCCCCATCCACCATGCTGTCCCTTCCACCCCACACACAATCTGTAGACAGAAGGGGGTGGGGAGTAGGGATCCAGGCCACCATCTCAACACTGGTAAGGAGCTTGCTTTTTCTTCTCCAGGCATGGCTTGTGTGCACCCCTGGGGCAGATCGGCTGGAGCCAGTCTGGGATCCATCAGGTGGCAGATATTCTGCTGCCAATCTGGAGTCCAGCTCTGCCCCCAATAAATCTATAGATCCCGTTCCTAGTGCTGGGGGAAGTGGATATTCCGAGGTGGATTCTTAGGCACAAAACCTGGAAGAAGGGGCAGGCTGTCTGGAGAGTCGAGTGCGCCCTTCTGTGATGAATCATCCTTTATTAGCCAGGCACTGAGACTCATGTACACGAATGCCCAATGGAGCTGGGAGTCCCCTTCCTCAGTCCTCCTGTGTGTCTCTCCCACCCCAGAGTCCTGAGACTCCCTGCAGCACTTTGCAGTCAGAAAGGCAGAGAAGCAGGAGCACGAAGATCGGGCCAAAAGCCAGTGGCTAGGCAGGTCTGCCTGAGTGTTCCCAGCCTCCGCCAGGCAGGCCGGCCTGGGGCTGAGCTTGATTCCCCAAATCATAGGCCCACATGTTGCATGGCGGAAACTAGCTTCCATCTCCAGCTGTATCTGTGCCCAGCCACTACCCCTTCCCCCTCTGCCCCAAGGCGGGAAGGGCCGCAGGGTTAAGCTGCCCATATTACATTCCAGTAAGAGAAAGGCAGGATTTTCTCCCCAGGCCTAAAAGGCAAGGATGTGAGAAGCTCTGGAGGGATGGAGAGGAGATACTGCCCCAAACTTACGGTTCCAGAGGGGTGGGCCGGCGGGATTGGTGCCACGGTTGCTGAAAATCAGGAAAGAGAGGTTAGCTCACTGCCCTGCTCGAAGTTCTGGGTGCAAAGGGGTTTCCATGCACCTCTTTAGCCCAGGCCTAATTCCAGTTCGCACTGCGCTGACAAAGTGGAGTCAATGAGGATGAGGCCCACAGACCTGGTGTGGGTGGGAGGAGATGGGTGCAGGGAACCCCGTGGCTAGCAGCAGGGACAGAGTGTTCTGCTCCTGCCCCAGGAGAAATACTGCAGTCCAGCGAACAGGGCACTGATCTGAGATTGACTAGACATGGTCCTGATTTGGGGGGCCCCTTTTAAGACTCCTTAAAGGGGCCTGATTTTCAGGGAGCACTGAGCACCTGCCCTCTGAAAATCAGGCCCCTTTAAGGTGTCTCAAGTGGGGCACCCAAAATCATGAGTCACTTTGGAAAATCTTGCCCTGGGGCTCTCTTCCCAGCTCTGCCACTGTCTCACAGTGACCTCCGGCAAGCTCCGGAGGCCAACGTTTGCCTAAGTGGCCACTAATTCTTGCCCGACTTGGAACATTGTGGCCCTGATTGTCCGAGGTGCTAAGCGCCCACATTGTGTGTCTCTCCCGACCAGAATGTAGGCATATTGGCTGGGTACGGTGCGGGGGAGCTTACCCTGTTGCTGCTCAGACTGACCCTGCTGTGGGGATAAAAGGCCTTAAGACTCCAGGCCTGTCCGTCTGGCAGCGCTCCCCAGCAGGAGATACACTCAGCTTAAACAAAAATGGGACTAAAACAGCCAGGGAGAGACAGAAACGAAGCAAATAAAAAATAAACCCTTTCCCTTCCTCTGGACACACAGCCAGAACCATTCAACATGCTTGGTGGTGGATCAGGAATCATGGGGCAGACAGAGCCCCTTGTCCTTCCTGCTTAAACGAGGGCACTGGGTGACTGATACCTCAGTGTGGAAATGAAAACCAGTAGCTGGATTCAATGGTGCTAAACTAATTTACGCCAGCTGAGGCTTTGACCCCCTCTGTCCTATCTCTGGATCTGGCTTCATTATCGCTGTCTTCCCTGTCTTTGCTTATTTCCACGATGTTCAGCTTTGCGCAACGGGCTACCTGTAGGTGCCTTGGAGGGACCAGTTTTGCCTTCATCTGAAATATCAACCCCTTTTCAGTGGCAGGGCACCAGACTGATTCAATCTGGCAGCAGTGGAATTCCAGCCCCGATGGACTAACAGCAGGCCAGACATCGTCCTAGCATGATGCGGGGGCTGGTTTGCTAAGGCAGAAGTTGGATAACAGACCAGAGCAGTGCTTAATGTGCAGTGAAACAGTCAGGGGAGCTCTCCCCGCAGCCACGGGAGAGGAGGGGAACTGTCTCAGTGTGGAGTGCAGGCCTGGGAGCTGAGCTCCTACCTTGTTAGCCCTTATCATAGCCCTTGGCCAAAACGAAGTGACACTACGCTGTGGTTTAGCAAGAGCCAGGATAGGCCAATGCCGGAACCTGCTATGAAACACGCACACATTGCAATTTCTGTCCCGAGCTGATGAAGGGCCTTTCGCCCAGTATCCTCTGTCCAACACTGGCCATTGCCTGATTCTTCAGACAGAGATGTGCAAAAATCCCAGAAAGAGACAGGGCGGGCAGGAGGCAGGATACTAAATGAAATGGTCCCAATGATCTGGTCTAATATGGCAGGAAGCAAGAGAACAGCTGAGCAGATCCACCAGAAAACTGAAAGAACCCCGGAGCTAAGGTAGATCCCCAGTATGAAGGCGAGGTTAGGTGTTCGCAGCCAAAGATGGCTGGTCCTGCCCTTAAAATTCAACTCACCTGCTGGCATATTGGGATTTTGACAGCTTTCCTTCAGGAAATATATCAGTCCGTCTGGCTTGAGTTTCAAGTACTCCACCAGCTGGGGGAGGAATCGGGAAAAAGAGGAAAATCACCGCTTTGTTTTACAGGCAACATTTGTGGTTTATGGTATCTCTTTCTCTTAGGTTTGTGGCGGACAGGCCCCCATTAGCCCATTAGTTCCTCTCATCTGTCTACGTATTCAGGACCCTCTTTGCCCTGTATTTACAAACCCCACTGGCTGGGAGAGCTGGGGAGAGGGACTTGGGTTGTTACTACACAAAGGGAAAGAGAACAAGGAGAAAAGGAAAGTCTGTAGGAGTAGAACCGGTTGGAACATTTCCAGTTAAATGAAACGGGATTGAAGCCAAAACAGTTCACAGAGAGGTGTTGGTTCCCGTGATTGTGAGTAAGACTCTCATTTCACCCTATAGCCTGGTGGCTGGGCACGTCCCTGAGACACTAGGTCCAGGTGCCTGATTCCAAGTGGAGTTTTTCATCCCCCATCACTGGCTCATGCAGAACCAGGACTTGAACCTGGGTCTCCCAAGCTGGTGCTACAGCATATGAGAAGTTTCTCTGTCGCTCCACCCCCCCCAGCAATGGGCAGTCAACACAATTCCATCTGTGTGAAAAACATTTTGTTTTCGTTCAAATGCGGAATGAAAACACGTTAAAAACCCACAAGACTCGCTCTGAAACGGAATGGTCGTCCTCTGGACAGCTCTGTCCAGGAGAGAGCATGGTGTGTGTCTTCTGTGCAGCAGACTGCAGCAGTTCTGAGACCAAAATGGCTGCTGTCTATGCACACGAGAGAGATCTTTGAAAAATAAAGGTGGCATTCACAGAAGACAAAAGGAAAGGAGGACTTGTGGCACCTTAGAGACTAACAAATTTATACTCCTGTTCTTTTTGCGAATACGGCTGCTCCTCTGAAAGAAGACAAAAGGCATCTGAGTTCCCTGGCTGCAGACACATCACAGCAGCAGAAGGTGGCTCACAGTAGGAGGGAGGGACAGGGGATAAGCAGGTGAGTCAGGCCTCGTAGGCAGGAATCTCTAGCGTTATGTGGGCTGATCCTGTGGCTCGGTACGTGATGTATGCCCATAGAGTACAGGCTTAGTTAACAGGGCCACCTCGAGGTTCCTGACCATGAAAGTGTCGTGGCCAGGGGGCTAGAAATAAAGGGCATTGTTCCTCTCGGTTCCTTTAGAAACACAATGTGGTGGTGTCCTTCCAAGAAGTGACCAGGGTGCAGCAAGGCAAGGGTTATTTCAGAGAGGCCGTGTTCAGATCTACCGCAGAGAGTGCTCCTATTATTGCACAGAACTGACTGGGGGATGGATATAGGAAGCAGGAAACTGAGGTCTAAAGGGTTAATGCTGCCTCTGGAGAGAGAGCTCTTCTCTCCTGGTCTGGCTGCACAAGGCTTCTGAAGCTCAGGCTCTATCCCCCAAGACAGAGACAAGAGAACTTTCCTCCTCCTGACTGGGGGCAGGGAGGACTGGGGAGAGCGTCCCACAGTATCATACCTGCCACAGCGTGTCAAACTTGGTCCCCTCGGGGATGGAGTACTTGCCGGACTTGTCCTGGTCAATGCGGTAGTGATACACTGTTTTCCCATAGACGAGGGACAGTGCGTAGGTGCCATTTTCCTTCCTTTCTCGCAGTCTGGGTGGGAAGGAGGAGGGGGTCAGAGGGGCTGGCTTTGGGGCTCACCCCGTGAAATTACCGTGCGTCCTCACGAGGCTCCTGTACCAGAGCTCTGGGAAGGGTCACCCCCTCCCACCTGGGCCGCATCTTTCCATGGGGAGGTTGGATTTGCTCCCCGTGGAACAGGCCAGAAGCCTGGTTTCCAAATCCTGGGGCTCTCACATCTCCTGGATGGGTACTAATCTCAATGCAGAGATCCGGCGCGCCACACTGGCCCTGTCCTCGCCAATCTCCCTGCACGCACTTCACAGCAGCACTGTTCTGGTCCTTTCTGGGCCCACGTCTAAGTGTCAAGGGGAGCTGCTCCTGGGCCTCCAGAGCTCCCCTGTGGAGCTCCACAAGGTTCATTCCTCTGCCCCCCACCTCTTGAAATGTGGGGAATTGGGACACGGGCTCAGCTGCTGGCCCTGACCTGACAACACCCTCTCTACGTCGCCTCGGAAACAAGCAGATGGGGCGGAATGGGGTTGGGGGGTCACAGTAATAGGAGCAGGTATCTCCCAGCGCTTTGGATACTCACAGAAATTTCCCATCAGGCTGTGCTCCGGAATAGAGCCTCCGTTCAGCCTCCTCCCGGGAGACGTTGCCGTGGTACCAGGGCATCTTCTCATGGGCAGTGGTGGCAATGAGTTTCTCGACCTGAGGGGCCTGGCTTATGATGGCCTGTTCGAGGGCATCACCCTGCAAGGAAGCAAGAAGGGAGACCATTCTACCCAGCTACTGCTAGGCACCATGCCAGCTGCTGCAGGGCAGCGCTGGTTTTTATTGCACCCTCTTGGGCAGGTGATAGTGAACTCTCAGGAGACCTCAGAATCCCTCTCTTGGTAGCCGATAAAGCTCTGGATGCCCACACCACGGGAGTGATACTGGGCTGAATTCTGCTCCCGTCTAAATCTAGAGTGACTCCATCGTCCAAAGGCATCCCTGTCCCTCCCGCCCCTCGCTACCCATTGTGGGGAAGGGAAGGGATCTCACCAACTTGCAGGTGAGAGAAGCAGAAGGTCATGGTGGCCTTTAGAAGAGGACTATTGTTAGAGCTGGTCACAAGCCTTGGGGTCTGTCTTCCATTGTCAAACCAGAGGCCTTTTAAAATCTCTCCTGGCTGCTCTGTCTCCCTTTACTTTGCTCCCTACTCCCTGTTAAGAGCAATGTAATCTTGAAGCCATTCACAGTGCACGGCAAGTTTATGACTCCCGCATATGTGGACTATTACATTTTCTTATTTGCCTGTAGATGGCACACTTTATATTAACAACCTGGTCTTGTATGTAAGCACCTATATCTCCTTTGTGTCTGAGGGGCTTGTCTACACTACCGTCCGGATCGACGGGCAGCGATCAATCTAGCGGGGGTCGATTTATCGTATCTAGTATAGATGCGATAAATCGACCGCCGATCACTCTAGCGTCGACTCCGGTACTCCACCTCAACAAGACGTGCAAGGGGAATTGACGGGAGACGCACGCCGCAGTGAAGACATTGCGGTGAGTAGATCTAAGTACATCGACTTCAGCTATGTTATTCACATAGCTGAAGTTGCGTAACTTAGATTGATCCTCCCCGTAGTGTAGACCAGCCCAAACAGCCCAGCATGTGGATGATGCCCATCCTGCCAAGCCTCTCTATGACCCCTCTCGGATTGCACCTGGCGGCTACAAGAACACCAGGTAAGAACCTGTGGAGCACTCCAGCTGTGAAGCTGGGAGTATTTCCCAGCCACCTTTGAGATTTATTGATTTCTGATGGGCAATGGGTACCCAAATCTCCTAGGTGATTTTGCCACCCCACCCTCAAAGGATGTCTTGTCATTCTTAGCACAATGGAGTCCTGGTCCAGGACTGGGGATCAGGCTCCTAGGTGCTCTTTTAATATTATTAATAACATAGACAAGCCATTGATTTAGTGATGCCTTTCTGTTGCAAGGCAGGGTTGCCAATTTTGGTTGGACGTATTCCTGGAGGTTTCATCACATGATATAATCTTTAATTAAAGATTGATCTTTAATTCCTGGAGACTCCAATACAATCCTAGAAGGTTGGCAACCCTATTGCAAGGGCTTATTTCTTTTAGAACGGTGAGTGGGACCATATTAACCATTTGAGGCCTTATTTTGCTCTCACACCGCAATAGACCATGGAGTTACTGCATTGAAATCTATACATTACACCAGTGGAAACTGGCAAGGAATTTCAGAGGGAAATGGGAAACACAATAGCAGATGAAATTCATTGTTGACAAAGGCAAAGTAATGGCCATTGGAGGGAATAATATGAACTGGGTTCTTAATTGACTGTATCAGCTAGGAGAAAGGACCCTGGCATTGTTATGGACAGTTCAGTGAAGACTTTGCTCAATGTGGACCAGAGGCTGACAAAGCAAAATTTGTAGGATGCATAAAGAAGGGGAGGGAGCCTGACATTGAAATTACTGTAATACCACATATATATACAATATACAAATCAATGGTGCATCTGGCTCTGAACTACTATGTGCAGATCTGGTCACCCTGTGACATTCTGTACCTTGCGGGAATACCCTGTAACCCCCATATTCCTCATTTATATGTGATTGTGATCTTACATATAAAGCATGCCTTGTAAGGTATCAAGAGAAAGGTTATGACCTGCTGAAAGTCATTTCTCCATTCATATGTGTATATCATTAATGCATATGAAGTTATGAGAATTGTGTTGTATGGTGGTCACTAAGACATGCTGTAAGTTGGAGAATCAGCCAGACATTAGCTCCCCAGAGGCAACAGCAAGGAAAGTACCCAGCACCCAGGTGGGGTGTCAAACCATCCATCAACAACCATTGTCCAGCAAGGGAGCTACGATACAATGACTCACCTGCATGAGGCCACATGAGGGGAATTTCTCAGCCTTGCCTAGAGACTCAGCAAGGCCCACCCAGACATGCCTGGACTTGTGTTTTCCAAGCATATGGACTGGGGGTATAAAACAGATAAAGTGGACACATACTGGGACTTTTCTCCTGCCCCAACCTACGCTACAAGCAACTAAGACACTGAGAAGAAGACAAGACTCCAACAGAGGAAATAGGACCAGGTTTAAGGAACAAACTTGTATATTAAGGACTGCAATATCCAGTGGGGTGATAAAAACTGCTTAATCTAGTTGTTGCCCAGTCTAATAGGGTTGAGAGGTTAGACTGTATGCTTATATTTTATTTCTTTTGGTAACTAACTTTGACTTGTTGCCTTATCACTTAATATCACTTTAAATCTACCTTTTATAATCAATACATTCGTTTATCTTTATCAGTGAATTTGTATGAAGTGTGGGGCAAATCTGCTCAGGTTTGACAAAGGCTAGTGTATATCCATTTTCCACTGATGAAGTGGTGAACCAATTAATAAATTTGCACAGCCCATCTTGAGCAGTGCAATACGGTATATTCCTGGGGTACAGTGCTGGGAGCTGGGGGGATTCGGCTGGTGCCTTTCTCTGTGTGATTCATGAGTGGCTCTGGGAGCATTCATGCAATCTAGCTAGGTGTGGGACTCCACATGTGGTTGTGCTGAGTGATCACAGCGCCTGGAGGGGTTTGCTGCTGGTCACTAGCAAGGCATTGTGAGAGACAGCCCAGGCTGGAGTGAGTCCAGGGGACACAGCAGTCCCACAATCTCAGGCTGCACCCCAGGGAACCCGTCACACACCCCATCTAAAAATAAGATATTGCAGAATTAGAGGAGGTTTGGAAATGGGCAACATGTTTAGGGGCGTGAAATAGTCTAATATGAAGAGAGATTGTAAAGTTTGGGACTATTTTCCTTAGAGAGGAGGTGAATAAGATGGGACATAATAACATATACAAAGTATTGGATAATAAACAGAAGGTAGAGAGGAAACTTCTAATCATCCTCTCTTGGTATACAAGAACAAGGGGATGTTCAATGAAACAAAGTGTCAAATTTAAAACTGATAAAAGGCAGTATGTCTTCACACAATTATAATTAGCCTGCGGAACCTTCTGCCACAAGATCTCATTCAGGCCAAGAGCATAGCAGATTTCAAAAAAGGATTGGAAATTTCTATGGATAACAAGTACATCCACCATTACATTAGACAGAGGGTAAAATTGTGTAACGGACATATGTTATAAGTCATTAGCCAATCAGTCTGCCTGGGGACTGGGAGAAATTTCCCATGTGAGCAGGTTATTTGATAATTGTCCATTATGGAGTTTACTGCATCTGCTCTTGCAGAGGATCAGGTACCAGTCACTGTTAGAGACAGGACACTGGATCAGATGGGTCATACTAATAATTAATATAAAATTTCTTAACTAGCATTTTTCATCCATACAACTCAAAGCACTTTACAAAGGAGGGCAGTATCATTATCCCATTTTACACATGAGGAAACTGAGGCACAGAGCTGTGAAGTGACTTGCTCACAGCAAGCAGCTGGCAAGCATAGCTGGAACTAGAACCCAAGTCTCCAGATCCCAGTCTGGGGCTCGGTCCACGAGGCCACACTGCCTCTCTCATAGATAGGTTGTATGACCTATAAAGCCCTAAATGGCCTAGGACTTCCTCTCTCCCAGTACCATACTGCCGCAGCTGCAGTCAGCAGGGGCCTGCGAGCTGGATCTCCCTGACAGAGAGGGCCTAGAGATTTTAGAACGTGCTTTCCCCTTTGGTCTGAATTAGCCTGAACTTTTGGTGACCTTGTTGATGTGCTGCAAAAGCTGCCTGTTTGCGAGGGTTTGGGGAGAAGGCTGGCAGTGTGCTTCCCAGAGGAGGAAGGGCAGAAAGGAGTTCTGTGCAGGGCTGGCTGAGCCCTCGCTGACCTGATCAGATTAATGTTGCCGAGATCTAAATTGCATGCACTGTTGTCTGGTACATTGCCTAGAGCCTTGGACAGGTGTTATTCTAGTTTTTTCATAATGGGAATAAACAGACACATAGCTAGCTCTGATTTGACGTACCAACTCCTGCGTCCACAAGAAAAACTCCCCGTGACTTCAGTGATGGAAGAACCGAGGAAAAGCGGAATCAGCATCTCAGGGTCTGGCTCTGTACAAGTCCTGTACAGCACCCCTGAAGCACAGCCAGCTTGGGCTGAGTACCCAAACAGTAGCACCTACCCCGCTGTAGCCAGGCTAAGGACACTGGGGCTAGCCCCCCTCTCTTATGCTGTGAGCTCTGCAATGGCCACGGAGGACAGACAGGACCTATCTTGTTAAGCCGGAGCAGAGGGAGAGAGGAATTTGAAGGCACAGGCAAAGGCTCAGAGCTATGTCTGCAGCGGGAACTGGAAAAGGGAGGAAGGTTCAGTGAGGCTTTTCCAAATGGCAGGAGCCCCAGTTGTGCTGAGCGTGTGGAAAGGGCTCGAGAAGAGTCGGTGTAAGACGAGCGGAGGGAGGAGGAGTTGAGGGACAGTGTGACCAGCGGCAGCAAGACTGAAGACAGCCTTTGCCTTGGGACAAGCCAGTACCTCCAATTTCCACGTCTGCCGGACGTACTCGCGCACCATGTTGTCCCGCATGCTGTCGAAGACGCCGGGCTGGAGCTCCACGCTGCTGGGGCGGTTGCAGGGCTTGCGGAGGGTGCAGCAGAGCCCGTCGGCGTCCTTGGAGTAGAATTCGCAGAGCTCCTCCGGCCCGCAGTGGGCCTTGCCCCCCGCGATGGCGTACGTGCCGTTCAGCTGGCGCTCGATGGGGTAGTGGTAGAACTGGAGGTTGTGGACCATGGAGAGGACGTAGCCCCCGAGGCTACGCAGGCACTGACGTAGGAGGAAGAGGCCGTCTGACATGCCGGCCAGTTTGAGGTACTCCTCGGCCTCCGACCGAGAAATGCTGCCGTAGAAGAAGGGCAGGTGGCTGGCTGCATCCGGCATCTCGTACGCTGACCGGGGCTCCTCGGACCTGCTCAGACGCTCTGTGTGCTGGGCCTAGGGAACGGAAGCAGAATTCCTCATTGAGACATTGCATGGCAACACTGCCACAGAAAAAGGGAAGCTGTTGGCAGAGGACCCCTTGGGAGTGCAGGGCCCGCGTCGCCATCTCCATCCGTCTGCCCACAAGCCATTACCGCAGGGTCAATTAGTAGAATCTAAGGCCAAAAGGGACTATTCTGGTCATCTAATCTCCTTTCCTGCGTAACGGGCTAGATAATTCCACCCTGTGGTTCCTGCATCACGCCCCTAACTGCTGACTGAGCCAGAATGTGGTTTTTAGAAAGACACTTGGACTGGAGTTAGAGATTTCAGGTGATGGAGAATCCACCGCATTCCCCTAGTGAGCTGTTCTAATGGTTAATTATCCTCACTGTTAAAAAATTGCAGCCTGACATTGTCATTTGCCCTAGTTATGCCATTATTGTCTACATTAAAAAGCCCCCTGCTACCCAAAATCTTCTCTCCAGAGAGGTCCCTGTAGATCATAATAATAGGAAATACCGTTTTTTGCAATGCATCATTAACCTCTGGAACTCGCTACCTCAACATACTGTTACGGCCAAGAGATTAGCAGGCCTCAAGAAAAGGACTAGACAGTTCTATGGGTAATCAGAACATTGACAGTTCCACTAGATAGGATACAAGTTTATAAGGGATATAAAACCCTTATGCTTCTAGGCATAATCCAACCGCCAAGTGGCAAGGGCAAAGAACAACCTTTCCCTATCTGTTGCTCAATTTTTGCATCTTCCGCCAGAGTATCTGGCAGTGGCCCCTGTCAAAGATTGTCCATTAGACGGACCAGTGGTCTGAGCCAGTTTGGCTGGTCCTCTGTGCCTGTCAACCCAGAGAAAGCTGTGACTTCAGTGTGACAATCCATCATTGCAGGTTGGATTCTGTGCGATTCTCCCACCCTTTTCCAACTGGAATCTGCAGATGTCACCGGAGGCCCCTAGACTCACGACAGAGTAATAAGAGAAAGGGACTTACCACCTATCCCGGTAGAGCCAGCTGTCAATAGGAACCCAATGCACCATGTCACGCTGCTGGCTGAGCCTGTGACGAGTCTCCTCCACCAATGAGCTGTTATCTGTGCTCTTGGTTTTGGTATCTAAATCCCACCCACAGACCCCAGCCAGTTTCCGTTAATTAATGGAAACACCAGTGAACTCCAGGGGGTACATTGGCTCCCTGGGCGCTGACCTTTGATGGGGATGTAGCGTGACGTGAGAAGAGCTGAGCTGGCGTCTCCTTTTCACAGACGTGTCGGTCACATTCAGAATACAGTCAACCCGACTCCTTGGGTTGCGGTGTCTGGTCTCCGCGCTTCTGCACACATTTTTAATTCATTATTAGTAGTAGTCATAGTATCATAGTGCCCAGGAGCCCTCGTCAGAGACCAGGACCCAGTGGTGCTAGGGGCTGTACAAACCCGGAACAAAAAGGACAGTCCCTGCTTGACAGAGCTGACAGTCGATCAGACGAAGATGGACACAGACAGACCAACAAGATTTTAAATTGTCCCAATGGCCAGGCCTCTTGGTCGACTGAGGGACAGACCTATTGCACACTAAAGGCCAGCACAGAAAGGACCAGGCCTTAGACGGTCATATGGCATTCTGAGCTGGGCTGGCCATACCCTGGTAGTGTGTGGGCTAGGCACGGACTGTCTTTTTGTTCCGTGTTTTTACAGTGCCAAGCCCAGTTGGGGTCCTGATCCGTGACTGGAGCTCCTACGTGCTACCATAATACAAATAATCAATCATGATAATAAGCGTTGTCCTTATAGATGATATACACTAGTGCAGTGGTTTTCAAACTGCGGGTCACGACCCAGTACTGGGTCACGGAATGGAAGGAGATGGGTCGTGGCGGCTCTGGTCAGCACCGCCAACCGAGCCATTAAAAGTCCCGTGGTTCCTACCTGTTCTGACACCACACTGCGCCCTGGAAGTGGCCAGCAGCAGGTCCGGCTCCTAGGCAGGGGGGCCATGGGGCTCCACGCACTGCCCCTGCCCCGAGAACCAGTTCCGCACTCCCATTGGCCAGTTTCTGGCCAATGGGAGCTGAGGGGGGCAGTGCCTGCGGGCGAGAGCCACTCAGAGCCACTTGCACGCCTCGGCCTAGGAGCTGGACCCGCTGCTGGCCGCTTCCGGGGCACAGTGTGGTCCATGGTGCCAGGACAGGCAGGGAGTCTGGCTTAGCACCCCCGCTGCGCCACTGACCAGGAGCCGCCCCAGGTAAGCCCACACCGCAATCCCCTGCCCCAGCCCTGAGCCCCCCCAAAACCAGAGCCCCTTCCTCCACCCCAAACTCCTCATCCCCAGCCCCACCCCAGAGCGCGCACCCCCAGCCCAGAGCCCTGACCCCCCTGCACCCCAACCCCCTGCCCCATCCCAGAGCCCCCTCCCACACCCTGAGCCCCTCATTCCCGGCCCCACCCCACAGCCCTCACCCCCATGCCCCAACCCTCAGCCCTGAGCCCCTCCCACACCCCTCATCCCCAGCTCCTTTGGGTTGCGGGCATCAACAATTTTCTTCAATTGGGTCATCAGAAAAAAAGTTTGAAAACCACTGGCCTAGTGTATGTGAGATGGGGATGGAGGGGGATTGCTGGAGAGACGCCATCCTGCCATAACTCCCCCGCTTTGCTCAGGAGCAAGGCAAGGAGGTGCCTGCACAGGGAGCTGGATTTATGGCCACCAGCTTTTTTTGCCAGATTTGTTTTTTAGCTGCCTGAAGCCCAGAAAGGGCCATCCGACAACCGAAAGCAGGCTGAGCAGTGGAGGCGTTTTACTATTGCAGGAAACCACGGCCGGAAACAGTCAGGGAGGTTTGCAACTTGGGTACGAGCCGTAGATTAAACTGTGTCAGACTCAGCAAAATTCAGCCTGCATTGTGAAGCCCCTTTAATCAAATGCATGAAATGGGAGGATACGGAGACCAAATGGGCCAGCAAGCAGGATTGTGGGGGCAGGAGACCTGAGTTCGGAACATAGGAATTGCCGGACTGGATCAGACCAGGGGTCCAACTAGCCCAGTATGCTGTTACCAACAGTGGCTGATACTAGTTGTTTCAGAGGAAAGTGCAAGAAACCCTGAAGGAAACAATTATGGAGTAACTAGTCCCCCCGTTAAATTTACTTCCTGACCACTGATATTTAGGGAGTGGTTTAGGCCCTGACACATGTGGGTTTATATCCCTTCCAAAGTTTGTGTTTAATCTTGACTATTATAATACAACTATGGAAACTGTGGTATGCAGTGGTGTTGTTGCCGTGTTGGTCCCAGGATATGGGAAATGTTTGTTATCTATATACATCTCTGGTCCTTTTCTGAATCCTGCTAAGCACTTGGCCGCAAAGATATTGTGCAGTAATGAGTTCTGTTCCTAACACTGCCACTTGCCTCACCGTGTGACCCAGAGCAACTCTCTTAGCTGCTGCGTACCTCAGTTTGCCTCTCTGTGAAATAGGCACAGCATTATTGTCCCCATCTTGCAACCGTGTTGTGAGGCCTATATGGTGCTATGCATCTTCAGCTCCCCGCGATTACTAAAATCAGGCCCTGATTTTTCAAGCAGACTCTAAATGTTGGGTGGCAGTCGGGGCCTGAATTTCCAGAGGGGCTGAGAATCTCCACATGCCCGAAGTGTCTCAAGTCAAGCAACCAAAAACCAGAAGCACCCAAAATCAGTGGCCACTTTAGGACATGTTGGCCTTCATGTGTGAAGTCATAGAATCTCATTGGAGACCTCAGGAGGTCATCTAGTTCAACCCCCTGCTCAAGGCAGGACCAAGCCCCAATATTTGCTCCAGATCCCAAATGGCCCCCTCAAGGATTGAGCTCACAACCCTGGGTTTAGCAGGCCAATGCTCAAACCACTGAGCTATCCCTCCCCGCAAAGTTGCACTGAGAAAGGCCTCTCCCACACTCAATTAGGTCTGATCAAAACTGCAACCACATTTAGGTGGGCACGACAAACAGAAAGATCTCTGAGATATCTGTCATTTACAGCTATCTATAGCCAGCCACAGACCTCGGCATGGGAGAAAACTGCCAGCAACGGTGTATCGCTTCCTGACATCTAAACACAACAGGCTGGGCCAAATTCTGCTGTCTGTGACACTCGTGCAAATCAATCAGAGTCAGTGGGGTTGGATCCGTGACGCAGGGAGAAGTATGGAGCCTGTCATGAGGGCTGTTTATGTCTTCCTATTATTATTGTTGGCGATATTATCATTATTATTAGGATTTATGATTAACCTGGTCACAACAAACCCCAGTAATGTAGCTCTCTCAGTGTGAGCTAGACCTTTAAGATGGATGAGGTTCAGCATCACCTGTGCCAGGTGTAGACTGCCTCCCCAGGTGAAGGGAATGGAGAGGGGCTGGGGCAAGGGGATGGGAGCGTGTGACTCAGCCCTAGGCCTACTGAGG
Organism: Eretmochelys imbricata; assembly: GCF_965152235.1. NCBI lineage: Eukaryota > Metazoa > Chordata > Testudines > Cheloniidae > Eretmochelys > Eretmochelys imbricata. Next base: position 7,778,420 of record NC_135596.1, read on the forward strand.
AATATAAGGCCAGTGGTAACTCTCTGATGTGCTTGAGCAGAAGCTGCAGGGAGCCGGGCCGGGCCGGGCCGGGCCGGGCCGGGCCGGGCCGGGCCGGGCCGGGCCGGGCCGGGCCGGGCCGGGCCGGGCCGGAAAGGAAAGGAAAGGAAAGGAAAGGAAAGGAAAGGAAAGGAAAGGAAAGGAAAGGAAAGGAAGAGGGTTAGTGGAGCCAGCACTAAGAATGCTGCCCCAAGGGTGTGAGCCAGCTAGGTGGGTTGAGTTGTGGGGAGATTTGTGAGTGTTTGACTGCCACCTTAGTAAACCAGGCTCCTGGAAAGAGGAGGCATGTTCAGCAGACACCAGCAATAGGGTGATGGAGATGGGAGAACGGAGGCAGCAGACGTCCCTGAAGCCACATGGGGAAGGCGTGCTGCAGCAGCTCCAGGGCTGGTGTTGCCTTGAGGAAAGGCAATGAGGGTGAAAGAGAAATAATCCCCTTGACTGTTCTCTTGTTAGTGCCTCTTGCTGGGTCTGGGCCTGGCCCTATAGACTCCCTGTGAGTGCCTGTTCTCATCCCAGGAAATGCAGCAGGGATGAGGGTGATATTGGTGAAGATGATGCCTGCCTTCCCCAGAGCTCAGCTGTGTCTCTCTGGAAAGCCAGTAATGCTTGGGGGGGGGTATTTTCTTGTCCCATTGCTTTTGATTTTCCTACCCTCCCTGCTGGAACATTCCTCCTTGGGTGACCAAATAGCAAGTATGAAAAATCGGGACCGAGTGTGGGAGGTAATAGGCACCTAGAAAGAAAAATCCCCAAATAGCGGGACTGTCCCTACAAAATTTGGACATCTGGTCACTCTAATTCCTTCAGAGCCCCAGTGGGGATGACACCATGAGGGAGTACCACTGGTAAAACGCCACTGGCTACAGTGGCCCTGGGCCCTGGGGAAGGCAAACAAGCCCCAGCCTGGCCATGGGCTTGAGGCAAAGGCCAGGAATGAGGTCTGATCGCACTTGAGCGCAAGGAGGGGCTGTTTGAAGGGGCAGGTGCTTAAGGAGGAGAGACATGGTGGCAGAGCAGTGAGAGCGACCCGGGGAGGGAGGTGGAGGCATGAGGCTGGAGAAGAGGGAGCAAGAACAGGGATGCAGATGGGGGGCCCCTATAATGAGGCACGAGGAGCTAGTCTGAAGGGAGATTTTGGTCCATCTCCAGACCGCTTCCCTCCACCCCTGCGTTTGCTTACCCGGAGGCAGTGCCCTTGGAAGCCTGACATGGCCACATACCGGACTTGCTGAGCCTTTTCCCGGCAGTGACCGGGGTGAAGGGGGTAGGGCTGGCTCGTTCCAGGGTAGAAACTCTCCCCTGCTTGCCAGGCTCCCAACCGACGGCCGCGGCTTGCAACTGCCATGGAACTTTCCTGCTAGGCCCCGTGAGGAACTGCCTTGCCCTCACCCCGGCAGCCGCGTGCACGGCTCTGCCATAGCCCTGGCCTTGCAGGGTTTGCACCAATAGGGGCGTTGCTGTTATCAGCTATTGCCAGGCCTTGGAAAGGGGTCCCTTGGATAACTTACCGAGGCCATTCTTTCTAACCGAGCGGCTTCCTTTAGCGCAAGGGGCAGTGACCCCTGCTTTTTAGAGCGTTTAGAGGTCCCTGGTTCGCTCGTGGCCCTCCTGCTGACACAAGCCAGTCAGGGTAGATGGCTTGCGTGTATGGCTGAGTAGCATTTCATGGGCATGCTCAGCAACTGGGCCCTATTCTGCACAAACAAGAGCAGCACTTTAAGCTAGAGAACTGAAATATCGGCTAAGGAGCTGGCTTCGCTGACCTGCTAACTACGTAGGGCCGGATTCTCCACTGCCTCTCCTTTGGACTCTATTGGCTGTAATACCTGGCCCTGTCACTTGTATCCAGGCAAAGGGGGCATACGTTGCTACCATTCTGCACTCCCTCTGCCCTAACATAAGTAACAGGGGGATCGGGCTCAGCATTTTACACTGGGCATGGTCGTGCTTCGTGTCAAGGGTCTGCTTACAAAAGCCTAATAAGGAATACTTCCTAGCTATTGTAGGGCCTTTCATCAGTGGGTCTCAACGTACTTTACAAAAGAGGTCAATATCGTTATCCCCATTTTTGTGGAAGGGGAAACTGCGGCACACAAGATGGATAGATATGAGCATGTTACAGTCATGAATAGTACGTTATATAGGGTTATAAGTGCATCCGTCAAAGGTGTTGTAGGTGGTTATAAGCCGTCTATTGATCGATTGGACTGCGTAACAATTGATTAACCTCTCATTAAAACATCTGCTAACACTTGAAGCTTTCTGAGCTCCTGATAAATAGAACATTAGTATACAGTGTGGGCTCATTTACATTTTGCTTCTGTTTTTTTTTCAGTTCACAAGTCAAATACAGTTGAATAGATATTGCTAAGAGGAGTCATTTCTCCCGGGAAGAGGGTTTTATTCAGGCTTAGTCATTTCACTTAGGGCTGTGTTCATGTTTACAGAAACCCCTCAGAACAGATGTTGAGAGGCTTGTTCTCCAGGTTTTCTTTTGGAAACCTGCACCACTCGGGCTTCAGCTGGGACCTGGTCTTCGCTCATCTAAGGAAGTGAGCTGGTAAGGTTATTAACTTGGAGGATAGTACTTGGCTGTGTGTTTAAAAGGGTAAATAATAACTAAAGTCTGAGGTCTCTTTCATCTCTATGGATCCCAGACTGTGCAAGTTGAGATCTTTCAGCCACCACTGAAATGCAGCCACTTCTGGTGTGGAACATGGTGACCATTTTGCCCTAGTAATAATGCACCATTTTTAGGAAGTAAAGTGTAGAATAATTTCTCTGATACCGTGGGGGGGAGGTTAGGAAAATACTATTCTAGGCAGGAAAATGAGGAGAAATCAGGGTTCAGTAAATATCCTCTCCTTCTCAGCTGTCATTGAAACAGGATCACTCTTCTGGGTACAGGGAAGGGTCTGTGGCAGGCAGCTGCTTCTGTGTCCTTGTCTGTATTGCCCACGTTCCACTTAGAGGATGTCTACACTGGAGCTGGAAGCGAGCCTCCCAGCCCGGGCAGACAGGCTCCAAAGCTGCAGCAAGCCTTCCCTGAAGAGCCGCAGCAGATCCCTGAGGGGCCTGTATCCATTGGGAGCTGAGCCAAATCACAAGCCCCCAACTAAATCCCCGATCATGGTGCCCAGACCCCTCAATTACCAGGATTTTATTTGTTCAATAAATGGAACTTTTGCCCAACGCGCTGACAGCCTGGGCCTTTGCTCCCTGTGGCACTGCTGACTGACCCACCGACTGCTCAGCACCTTATCATCCCTTATGCCTCTTTCCATCTGTGATCTGGTAGCTCTGCCTAGCAAGGCTCTGTCTCACCTGCGCTGACCCCCTCTCCCCCACCCCAGCAGCTGCTGAGTTTACTTGCAGCTGGATGGGTAGTTGATGACTGAGGGGAAGCTTGTCACATTTGTGAGGGGGGAGGAAACTCACGAACCTTTATGCAAAGTGCACCCCTACACACACACACACACCCCTCCATCTGCTCCCCCAGGCTCAGGAATTGCCACCTGCACACTTCAGTCCCGTCCTGCCCTTTCATCACGATTCATTCACTTTCTGCCCGTGGTTTGACACAGCTGCTCTGAGCTGGCAAGAGCCCCCTGATTCCGCTCGAAGGAGAGATCAGGTGATAAAGAATGGAAAAATAATGACACATTTGATCGGCGCTGTCAGACGGCAGTGAAGGCCTAAGCTTGTTCATATCCTGCTGGGGACTTTTTCTCTCTCTGTGGTTATTTGTCAAATGCTAATGAGCGGAAGCAATTAGCTCCCATTGCTGTGTGGGGAGGGAGGCAGGCCACCTGCATGGGGGGAGGAGGCGGCCTGGTGGGCATGGCTTAGTCGGCAGTTTGAAAGCACAATTCTCAGCCAAGAAAGCTTTGTATCTGAGCTGATTTTTGTGTGTGTATACATGGGTTGAGGCTTTAATGGTGAGGATCTCCTTGTTACAAGGAAGTTGTCTTCCATTCATAGAGCCCTTTCATTTTACAAATGGATGTGCCAATTGTATGCCACAGGAATGAGTGGAATGCAGCCACCTCTGGGGTGGAATGTGGCAGCTGATTGGCAGGGTGGAGCAATGCTCCTATCAGCTGGAGGCTAAGGCAAGGACCGTTCTACAGCCAGGTAAATCTGGAGGGCAGTGTGAAGTCACCCAAGCTGGAGTTTGGCCAGTGCTGTGCTGCAAACAGTACCAGGGAGTCTTTAAAGACCCAGCAGTGGTCAGGACGGCCTGAGAAATAGCCACACAGCGTGCACCTACTGACTTGGTGGCAGTGTCCCTTCTTCATGCTGACCCATCATGAACACCCCTTATTGTTGAGGGCTGCTGGCTGAGCAGGTTCCTATAGCGAGCTCCTTATGCTTTTCCTTGTCTCCCTACCTAGCCAGGTACTCCTAGGCCCCCATCCATGTAGTATGGGAGACCCTGCTCAGTAGCACCCTCCTGTTCCTTTTCACAAATGCTCACTAGCTAATTGTCCCCTGTTATGAGGGGGGAGGGGAGGACAGCAGAGTCCACAGACATTAGCTTGATCTCTAAGGGGCTAAGCAGCAATGCAAATTTATTTGAGCATAAGCTTTTGTTCATCCGATGAAGTGAGCTGTAGCTCACGAAATCTTATGCTCAAATAAATTGGTTAGTCTCTAAGGTGCCACAAGTCCTCCATTCTTTTTGCGGATACAGACTAACACGGCTGCTCCTCTGAAAGCAGCATTGCATGAAACAGGAGAACTTACGTAACGTGGCTGCTTTCAGGCAGTCACTCTCTGCAGCGGTCAGTGACTGACCACAGAGTGGACCCAAACTTTTTCAATGGGATCCTGACGATTACCAAAAGTGTCTTGGCTCCACTAAAGTTGCGACTGCAAAATACTGCCCTGGAGTAGCCATATAAGGTCCCTCTCCTGCAGCAGAATTGCCAGGCGATGGACCCTTTATCTCATGTAGGAAGGGTAACCTAGGGGATCTCTTTGCAAAATTAAGCATGATTATCTCTCTTAGTATCATTGTCTGTATGACCAAGATAGTCGTTCCCCAGGGTTTTCATTCTGGGGCAAAGTCGTTGCATCTCAGTGAGTGGAGGGATGGGATTCCTGGGCACAAAGGGCATCATGTCATGTGGCCTGGCCTTTGGCGTGTGATAGCGTGTGGCCATTGCATTTCTAGAGCAGTTTTTTCCCTGAAGTGGTAGGATGACTTCTGTCTCGTGACCCAGTGGTGGGATGCTCCAGATAAAGCTGGCACTGTGTACTTGCGTGCAATGCAACCATAACCTCCTGGGCTGAGTGTCCAAGTGAGTGATGTTCCTCCAGTACAGAGCACTGGGCTCCCAGACAATGGCATGTACTGTGCAAAGGAGAGAGGCCTGACAGAGCAGAAATGAGGTGGAAGGATGGGCCAATGGTTAGGGTGCTAGGCTGGGAGGAGGGAGGCGGGGTGCAATTCCCAGCTTTGCCACAGACTTCCAGTGTGACCTTGGGCAAGTCACTGAGCCTCTTTGGATAAAGGAGGAAAACAGTGCTTCCCACTCACAGCACCACCGTAAGGCACTCGGGTATCCTGGTAATGGGGGCCATGTAAGAGCATGAGAGAAATGAGAACTATCTTCCATCTTCCACACTGGCCCCAGTTGTTCTGATCATGCATTTAGCAAGCTCCTTCTCACGCATGGCTGGAGGCATCGCTGCATGCTGAAGAGGCAGCCATCCTTTGCGGGAGACACTTTACACCGCAGCCTCTCACCGACATATATGCCTCATGCTTAAGCAACTGTTAGAAATGTGTGCTTCCAACCACAAAATGACCCCACCAGAGACCTAATCCTCTGCATGTTACAAGAATTTGGAATGTTTTTCTTGTTAAAAAGGGGGATCTTTAAATATCCTGGGGTTGATATTTAATCTTCTAGTTTAGTTTTTTTGTTCGTATGTAGCGCCTAGAGGCTCCAACTGAGGTCTAGGTGCTGTATAAACACACAGCAAGGAGCAGTCCCTGCCCTGAAGAGCTTACAGTCCAAACAGATGGCAGAGGGACGTGTCAAGGAGGTCACAGGTGGTCAGTGTCAGCTGCCAATAGATTGCCAGCCTAGCCACCAGCGCACACCGCCTCTCCTAATGGGACGCTGATCTCAAGTTGCACTGCAGTGCAAATAATACAAAATAATAATAATGCCCCTTTTGTTAATTGCATTCTGTATTGTCCTCCCGGGTTGTGCTCAAACACATGAGCGATACTCGGCTCCTGTCAGCCACGTCTTCACCAATCTCTCGGCAAAATGATGCCTCCTTAACTGAACCCTAAGATTTCTAATTCTAGTCAGTCCAGCAAAGGCCAATAGATCATCAGGCTTAAAACATGTGATAGCTAGAGCTGTGCAAGAACTGTGGGAAATCATGCAGTTCCAGAAAAAAGAAATTGTTCCAAACTGGACAGAAAAGCTGGAAATGCAATTTTTTTCCACAGACTGGAAATATCTTGGTATTTACTGGTAAGTGGGCTGGGAAGCTGGCCACCCACAGAGCCTTGGACCCTGCCCACCGGCTGGCTGGCTGGCCAGTGGGCTAGCAGGAAATCAGGCTGACTGGCCAGTCTACCCACCTAGTTTCCATTGAAAGTTTCACTGGAATCGACACGGTCGCAGAATGTTTCCGTTCCACTGAATCGGCATTTTCCATTTGAAAACTGTTTGTATCAGAAAACTTTTGACCAGCTTGACTGAGAACCCTGAGCTGGCTTCAGTATTTTTATCATCTCCCTTCTTAATCATCACCTCAATCTGTTTCAGTCCATGCCACCCTACCTCCAAGTCCGCAAACTCCTCCATTCTAGTTATCTTGCTAATCTCCCTATGGTCCATTCCCTTCGGTCTAACTGTATCTGTCCTCCATTCAGGTAGGACAGATTGGAGACTTTATCCCAAGTGCAGTCTGAGAGGAGCTTTACTCCGTGATCACACAATATCCTTACATTTCTGTCTTGTGTCCCTGTGTGATAGAAGCCAACGATCTACTAGCCTTATGTACCGCTGGGACATGTGAAGTTGGGTTTGTCAGTACAGTGGGGCTCCTCCTCTGTCCTTCACTGTATTAACTGCTCTATTTCACTGCAGGGGGGCTGGAACCGTTTTTATAGTGGGGGTGCTGAGAGCCATTGAACAAACTGTAAACCCTGTATATGATGGAAACCACTTCAAGATGGGGTGCTCCCACAACCCTCATTCCAGCACCTCTGCTTCACGGCCTTAAGAGCTACTTAGCTTGGATGTCTTCTCCAAATGCATCTCTTTCCACTCATGTTCAGTTTATTCCACCTCTAAATCCATTCACAGCATTTGTCAAGATTAACCCACCAAACAGTCAAGTGCAGTAGACTGACTCAGAGATGCACAAAGATGAGGACTGTCTTTTTGTGCTGTGTTTGTGCAGCCCCTAGCACAACTTGGTCTGGCGGAAATCCACAATCTTGCAAAGGGCAGTAGGAGGTCTAGGCCTTACTTGTGATGCAATAGCCTTGTGTGCTGGTCCTCTCAATTTTACCCATTTGACTTCTAGGAGCAGCTCATTTTAGGACACCTACTTCTGGCTCAGCCCAGTGGAAGTGCTTCTTTCCACTCGCAGGGGGATCCAAATGTGTGTAGCCATTGGCTGGAGAAGTCCATTTTTTTTGGCCGTCGTCCTAATGTGACAGGCAGATAGCATCTTTTGTCAGGAAAGGTCCCAGAGCACTTTGCAAGTTGTTTATATGGATCATTCACCCACCTCTGCAATGTAAAGTTCATGGAGCAGAATGGCTGTGATGTCCCTCGGAGATGGGCTGCCCCAGCCCTTCTGCTCCTGTGACCTTCCACAAGTGCCTGGGGAAGGGAAGAATACATTCTCCAATTAAAACTGCAGGAGGGGATGTAGAGCAGGCAAACATAATTACCCAAGTTGGAATCTGGCCAGGACATCACGGTTAACATCTCTACTCTTGCAACATGTGCCAAGAGATCTCTAATGATCCCGAGTCGCAAGGCGTTTGTATCCCATTCGAAAGGGCAGTCAAGCGGATCCAGCACATCCAGGCATGACGATACCTTTTATTTAGATAGCTTGTTTGTCACTAAGCAGTGTGCAGTTCGCTTGTAGGAACGCAGATGGTTGAGTGGCTGGAATGGAAGCCATCGCTATCTGGGGCGAAAGCCAGTAGGGCCTGGGGTGCATTCATCAGTTCTCAAACAAAGACAAGTCTTCTTTGTATGAAATAAACCTTTTAAGAAGTTGCTCTTTTAAAAAGAAGTGGACACCTGGCCCCTGATGCAGCTGCCCCGGCAAAGGAAGGAGCAAGGCATCCTGATCCTGCTGTTATTTCAGTTGGTATCTCCGTATCAGAAAAATGTCCACAAACTAGCAAAAATTCAGCGAGGAGCAGTAAAACTGCTAAAGGGCTGGCGGGACTGATTTATGAGTATAATTCTCAGGAACTAACTCTGCACATGGTGTGTTGGCCAAGCATGACTGGGGGGAAAACGTGATCGCCAACTCCAAGCGCCTGAAGAGCTTGATCACTCAGGAGAGAGAGGAGGCAGTTTGTTAACCTGTTCCAAGGGGGTATTGGTAGGAATGGCCTGATATTAAGCAAAGGAAAATGTAGGCTAATTATCAGGAAACATTTCCATTTGAGCGTGGAACCGTCTTCCCCGAGGGAAGTGGTGGAAGTCCTATTACTTGAGTCATTTGAAACTGGACTAGAAAATATACTATAGGGAATAATCCCACATTGGCAGGCCATGGATGGGATGAGCTAATAGGACTTTCCCATATCTAATTTCTGCAATTCTGCGAGTTCCACTTGGGGAAAATGATTCTCCGGATTTCTCATCTTGGCCTGAGCGTAAGGTCAGGCTCAGCGACTGCTCTTTCGAAAACTCTGGAAAAGGTTTGATGGAGAAATGATCTGCTTCCATAGGTTGGAATTTGGTCGCCTTTTCTGCTGGCTGTTAAAGAGCTTGAACTGACAGCCCTGAAGAATGAGCTCCTCTGCCCACACGCAGAATGGGAACAGTGGGGAGAGCAGCAAATACAAGCTTGTCTCACCCCTTTCCTGGAAGGCGGCTCAGGCCTGACCTACAAGTCCGTCACAAGTGGAGAAAACAGAGTTCAGTCTCAGTGGCCTGGTCAGTCCTTAGCCTTTGCATGTTCTGTGCTGCTGGTCCCGGGTGTCTGGTTTGAGTTACTCCAGGCCCTTCCTTGCTAGGATATTTATTGACTTGGCTCCAGAATGGCAATCTTCCGAAGCCTTCCCCATGTCCTCGCTGCTTCGCATACTTGGCCCCCTAGGCAAACTCACTGCAGCCTTTAGCACATTGTGTTTAGAGGCTAATGTCCCACTGGGACATCTGCTCATAACAGGTCCCAGCCCCATTCTACTGCTGCACAGAGGCTGCTGCTGAGGTCAGCTGCCAAGGGTTAACGTTCTCCCCAGAAAACCCTCAGACCTCTGTCATCTCCAGCCACACCCTTCTGCGGTGCCCAGCAATGTCCAGTTATCTCACCAATGTGCAGGCTGCTCCTTAGATCATCTGGTGGTAATCCATGAAAATGAACTCTCCTGGGGGAACATTATTGCTCAAGGAACTGGGTGTTTGCCACAGAGTCTTTCACCTCCAGGTCACGGGCTTGAAGCCAGTTCTGATGAGAAGTGATTGGCTATTCCAGGCTGACAGCTGTTTGGTAGCCTGGAGGGGAAATGCATGCATTTGTCTTGGTCTGATTCATAGTGGACTAGTGCCCCCATCACAATGATTAGGTTGACACAATGATCTAGTTGACCCCCGACCCCCCCTCCCCACATACACACACACACACAGCAGAGTCCAAGAACTGAATTGACTTGGGGGATTGAACTTGCCCTCTGAGGGAATCCTTCCAGGTCACAGTGAAGTGTGTTGCTTGGAGGACATGTGGAAGTTTGCCCTACTACAGCCAAGTTGTTTTTTGTTTGTGCGTAGAGAGAGGACATTAGAGTAGGATTCTCAAAAGCACTCAGCATTGGCTTAACTCGGCACCCAGTGAAGTCAATGTTAAAACTCCCACTGAAAATCTTCAGCCCTCTCTGGCAAGCCTCAGTCCAAAAGGAGGAAGCTGGACTGGGAGAGAGGGGGATGCGGTTCTCTATGACCATGGGGCCTTTAGCCAGTCTCTTGTCCATTCATGTGCCCGGGCAGTGTCCATTGAACCTGTTCTCAGAGCTCTGGACTTTGACCAGGGTTCTCTGCCCGGGGTCCCCCTCTGCATTGCTTGTTTTGATCCCGTGACCTGCACCCCCATGCCTATTTTGACATTTTGTCCTCCATAATCTGTTGCTTTTTGGACTCTGTGGCCCCCTCCCTGATTTGAGGGCAGGTGGGCCAGTTGTTTTGGTAGGCTCCACCCATCAACTCAGGGTTCAAGTGGGCTGGCACCTTTTGTCAAATGCCAAATTCACTTAAAAAAACAAAGCACACTTTAAATAATTAATAATGATCACATAGCCATGCTGGCATCTCACCTCTGCTTTCATGTGTGTGTGTGGGTAGGTGATCACAATCTTCCCAGATAAGGAACAGGCCATATATGTGCACTGATACACACACAGTGTTCAGCTTCTCAGCTTTTTCCACACAAACATCTTGGGGGGAGAGGGGTGTAATGACTTTCACTGTGAAGTGTCATGGTGTTGAAATGAGAAATTCTTCTCAGTTTTCCATTTGCCCTAGTGACCCCTCAGAGGCTCCAGTCTGGTCTGCTGGAGAAACGTGCAATCAGAGGCGCTTTAAGCAGAACGACGGGAGGGAGAGGAGGCGGTTGATGGAGTAACAGAAAGGCAGGGAGAATGTGATGAATCTGTCTTTTTAAAAGTGACGCAACTGGCGTCATGCAAAGCCAGGGTGGATGAACCAGTCTGGATAGTCTCTTATGAGACATTGCCTTCATAGCCTCTTGAAGGACTTTGTCAACAACTTTTGGAAAGTCCAAATAACTGTATTCATTCATCAATTTTAAGATCTCATGGGACCTCACCGATCATCTAGTCTCACCGGCTGACTAACAGAGACCAAAACCTTTCAGGGAGGGTAGAATCGGATCAAGGCCCACCATGTTCATTTCACATGTGCCACCAGACGTTCATTCTGGACCAGTACAGGATTTGAACCCATGCTCACAGCTGAATGGCACCATCCCTGTACCCCACCTGATGAGTCGTTCATCTCCCCTCTCCTGCTCTTTGTCATCTCATTCTTCATCCACAATGATTTTGCCACACGCAAAACATTTCTAAGCACTTTGAAATGGTACATTTTTGGCTGAATAATCATTGGTGCTAATTCTCCTGAAAAGTCGAGATTCGTTAACATTTTTCACTAATGCCCAGCTTGTGGATAGTATAGCTCCAGGAATCCACGAGCTCAGTTGTTTTACCATGCAGCCTACCGAGCTTTGCTTACCCCGAAAGCTGTCTGAATTGGGATCGTTCCAGGAGCCCCTGGAAGAATCCAGCTCATCCTGTAGAATCCATCTCACGACTGGGCCTTGTGGAATTCTTCGAGCAGCCTACCAAGTCTCACTGTAGATGAAATGGAAGGTGCAAAGTCCTGCTTTGGTTTTAACCCTTGTGACTGAAGGATTTTTCAATGTGCATCAAGGGGAGTGTTAAAATTCCTCTCCTCCTCTTTGTGAAATCTCGCTGTATTTCAGTGCTCCTGGCTGGAGAGCCCTGGAAGGAGCTAGAGAAGAGGGGCCCTTGAGAGCCAGGGGCTCCTTTCTCATTGACTGACAGACTTGCGGTAGATTTTACCTGATACAACGGGAAATTTGTATTTCAGAAACATTCATTCACTGTTTTTCTTGCTGCCTGACAGGTCTGTGTCATGTGGCTGTGTGCTACCTGAGAGGCAGGTGATGTGATTACTCATTCTGCAAAGCCCTTTGGGGTCCTTCAGGATAAAAGGTGCATTTATTTATATAGCAAGAGAGAATAGTAATAATACACTGGGATAGAAAAGACCGGCACTGCCCCAAGGGGCTGCTCCTACTTGCATCCGGCCTGGCCTGTTTATACATAATTATCCCTGCTAAACTAACCCGGTAACAAATTCTACTAAGCCTGTAAACCATCCCCGCTTCCCTTGAGCTCCAGCTTAACCATGTAGTTGCAGTCCACCTGCATCCTAGCAATTGCAAGATCAGGGGTGTAGGTCTGGTCTACGCTAGGTCGTGTTACAGCTTGGCACAGCCTTGCATGCATCTGCACTTAATTCTGCTTCCCACTCACACAGCTCTTCCCCCTCCTCCTGAGCAATGTACAACCCTCTACCAGCAGAGTGCCAATGTGGACGCAGAAGTACCAGTATAAGCAGTTTTCCAACAACAATCTCCCAGTGCAACTGCCTCGTCAGCATTGCACTGCCTGGTAAAGGCTTTGAACTCTGCTCCCCAGGGGTGTCAGTGCCCAGAAATACATGTGTAATACTGACAGACCCCAGTCGTCGGCCAACAGGCTTGAACCTGGGGCCGCTGGAGCTTAGTGCCTCAGTCTCTATTGCATGAGCTAAAAGCCCCGTGGCTCTTAGCCAAAGTTGTAGCAGACTTATTAATCTCTAGATCAGTGGTTCTCAACCAGAGATATACGTACCCCTGGGGGTACGCAGAGGTCTTCCAGGGGGTACATCAACTCATTTAGGGATTTCCCTCATTTTACAAGAGGCTACATAAAAAGCACTAGCCAAGTCAGTACAAACTAAAATTTCATACAGACAGTGACGTATTTATACTGCTCTAGATACTATACACTAAAATGTAAGTACAATATTTATATTCCAGCTGATTTATTTTATAATTGTGGTAAATGAGAGAGTTGGCAATTTCTCAGTACTAGTGTGCTGAGACACTTGTGTATTTTTGTGTCGGATTGTGTAAGCAAGTCGTTTGAGTGAGGTGAGACGTGGAGGTCCGCAAGACAAATCAGACTCCTGAAAAGGGTACAGGGGTCCGGAAAGGTGGAGAGCTACTGCTCTAGACCAGGGGTGGCCAACCTGAGCCGCATGTGGTTTCAGAGCCCCAGGTTGGCCACCCCTGCTCTAGATCAGGGGTCTCAAACACATGGTGCACGGGATTATTTCCTGCAGGCTGCCAAGCTCCCCTCCTGCCCTTCCCACAGCGCATCGTGTCCCCACTCCTCTGCCTACCTCCAGGTGCTTCCTGCTGCCAAACTGCTGTTTGGCGGCTCTCAGCACTTTCCAGGGAGGAGGTGGAGAAGAGGCGGGGATTTGGGGAAGGGGTTGGAATAGGGGAAGGGAAGGGATGGGAATAGGTGGGGCCTCATGGAAGGCATGGAGCAGGGGAGGGACTTGAGGCAGGATATCAGTGATGCGGCCCTCGGGCCAATGTACTAGTCCTCATGTGGCCCCCCTGGTGATTTGAGTTTGAGATCCCTCCTCTAGATGGTCTAGGTGCCACTCGAGGGGGACAGAGCACCACATCCAGCAGGCATGGGGTTACACAAGCCTCCCATTTTAGAAGCTCAGTGTGTTGCTGGCAGATATATCTGTTACCAGCTCTATAGGCACTGGAACTTGGGGTGCTCCTGCACCCCTTGGCTTGAAGTGGTTTCCATCATATACAGGGTTTACAGTTTGGTTCAATGGCTTTCAGCACACACACACCCCCCCACGCCTTATACAAATTGTTCCAGCCCCCCTGCACTCCAGCTGCTTTGCACTGCCCCAGCAGTTATAAATCTATTTGAGCCGGTCAATTCCCCAGGCTGATGGCTCCTTTGTGTCAGCAGAGCACTGTAAAGCCGCCAGCGCGTACTGCTGAACGTGACCCTGATTAGTTATAAACCCAGAGAACTCTCCTGCACCTGGTCTGGTGCTTGAACAATAGGCCTCCCCTAGAGAAATATACATTTAGGCATTTACAGGAAGATTTTTCCAAGGACCTAAGGGTATATCTATGCTACCAAAAAATTTTGCAGCAGGGAGTCTCAGAGCCCAGGTCAACTGACTCGGGCTTGCACTACAGGGTTAAAAATAGTGGCGTAGACCGGGGGTGGCCAACCTGTGGGTCCGGAGCCACATGCAGCTCTTCAGAGGTTAATATGCGGCTCCTTGTCTAGGCACCGACTCCGGGGCTGGAGCTACAGATGCTAACTTTCCAATGTGCCGGGGGGTGCTCCCTGCTCAGCCCCTGGCTCTGCCTCCGGTCCTGCCCCCACTCCACCACTTCCCGCTCCCTCCTCTGACCCTACTGTGGCCTTAGTCTTCCCCTTTCGAGCCTCCTGCACGCCACGAAACAGATGATCAGGAGGTGTGGGGAGGGAGGGGAGGTGCTGATCGGCAGGGCTGTCAGTGCGTGGGAAGCACTGGGAGCGGGAGGGGTGCTGATGGGGGGGCTGCCAATGTGTTACTGTGGCTCTTTGGCAATGTACATTGGTAAATTCTAGTCTCCTTCCTGGGGTGGCCAATCTGAGCCTGGTGTAGACTTTCCCAATTTGGACTGGAGCCTGGACTATGAAATCCAGGCTCTAAGACTCTCTGTTGTGTTTTTGTTGTATTGTAGACATACCGTAAGCAAACTAGGCACCTGAATCCCACTGAAAGGCAATGGGCCCCTAATTCCCTTCAGCTCATTTGAAATCCCAGCCAGTTGTGAGTGGAACTGGATGAAAAATGGTTTTCCTGTCCTGTGAAAAGTTTCAATCTATCGGAAAAACTTTCCCAACCTGAACTGGGACAAAAAGGCCCAATTTCAAAAATGTCAGCGAACCAAAATCGTGGGGGGTGCGGGAACATTCAGGTTCATTGAAATGTTTCATTTCAGAGTGAGAGACACAAGGTGGGTGAGGTAATGTCTCACCGACAGAAGTTGGTCCAATAAAAAGTACTGCCTCCCGCACCTTGTCTGTCTTAGCCTGGGACCAACACCACTCCAGCTCCACCGAAGAACATCAGAACGGCCACCCTGGGTCACCCAGAGGTCCACCTCGCCCAGTGTCCTGTCTTCCGACGGTGGCCAGTGCCAGGTGCCCCAGAGGGAATGAACAGAACAGGGAATCATCACGTGATCCATCCCCTGTCACCCTGCTCCCAGCTTCTGGCAAACAGAAGTCATTTCAATTTTGACCATTTTTTATTTTTTAAAGTGTTAGTTTAGTTTTTAATTTCTAAAGGAAAAGCCATTTTGAACTGGAACTCTAGAAATTTTTGTTTATAAATGTTGAAACCTTCTGTTTTGACCATTGGGAAACTCTTTCTTTCTTTTTGCCTTTTTTTTTTCGAGCTGAAAAATTAGTTGAAACTGGCCCTTTTCCGCAAAAGGTTTCCAATTCAACTCATTGGCGTTTGTCGACCAAAAAACCACTGTTTTGAGAAAGGCCCAGCCAAGTCTATCTGGGAGTGCTCAGCAACCTTGAAAATCAGGCCAATGATTTAGGTGCCCTAACATGAATGGAAGGACAGGATGGTCACAAAGCCTATGGGAGTTAGGCACCCAGTCCTACTGAAATTGAATAGGAACTGGTTGCTTTGGATCTCTTGAAAAATCCTACGCTAGTTGCCTAACATTTGGGGGCTGGGTTTGCAAACAGTGATGCCAGCTTAAGAACAATTAAAGACAGCAGTGAATGTAGGGCTTGACTTTCATTTACACCAAGGGGCCTTAATATAAATAAGAATCACACTTCCTGTGCTCAGTCTGCTTTGAAATACTGAGGCTGGTTGTGAGTTACAGAGCAGTGGGGGATGGGCAGTGCACCGAGGAAAGACCTAAAAAGCTTCCATTTTTTTGGTTACGGTTCTAATTGGGGCAAATGAAATAGCAAGCCAGCCCAGACCGAATGATCATCTGGGACTAACAGCAAAAACCGATCAGTTGAGCCAACCGATGTGTCTCCCTGACGAGCCTTAAGTCATACGCTTAATTTATAGTTGATGCACCACTGTATCGGCAGCCCATACAAGTAGTGCAAGATTTGACTAATATTCACTTCCGTAGCGAGTGATTGTCTAATGCCTGCTGGACGTGATGCAGGCTGGGACCCCGATCGGCAGATCCACAGCTGGTGGGGAGGGCTGATTTGCCACATCCATCTCGTTGCCCTGTGAGTCTGGAGGACAGCATACCACTAACGCAGTTTTCTAAGCAGAAGGGTTTTTTCCCCTTTCTTGTTAATCTCCAAAGATGCGTGTAAAACTCCCATTAACGCACATGCTTAAAAGACCCGTTCATGGGCTCTCCCCTTTTCAGCGGGTAGCATTAAGACACCAGGGGATAAAGGTTCAAACTTCGTCAGCTCTGCTGCACTGGTAAAACACCATAGGCGCTGACGTGCAAACGGATGTTTGCGTGAGACCAGCATGCATTTTGTGCAAAGCCGGTGACTCCATGAAAATGGATGTTGGTCGCTATTTCTTGTGTGAAAGGGTCCGTTTTGAGTGTGCAAATGCACGAGTGATTTTTTGCAGGCGAGGCCCAGCAGTCGTGGAAGTGGCTTGGATGCTGAATTTTGAAATATTGAGTTCTTAACATCCGCTGCATGGCAAAGGCTGAGCAACAAACATTTTTAGCCCTGATTCAGGGAAACAATTAAGCACGTGCTTGCACCCCAGGAAGCCAAACTTACGTGCTGCCTTGAATGGGGATGCTTTCCTGTCCACGTTGGCCATCGCTAAGTCCTAGACACAGCTGCTTGTGGACTAAATTCCCATTGCCAATCTGCCCTTTTGCTGCATGTTCTGCACGTACCCAGGGTATATCTACACACAGAGCTGGGGATGTGATTTGCAGCTCGAGGAGACCTGCCGGTGCTAGCTCTCATCGAACCAATGGGTAGCCACAGCTTCGCAAGCAGCAGGAGAGGCTAGCCCTGCTGAGTATGTACCTATGGTCTAGGATGGGGTATCCCAGAGGAATCTCAGATTCCCCCATAGATCCCACCTCCTATACTGCAAACCACACCCTAGCAGGGAGGATCCCTCTGTGCCCAGACAGCCGACACAGCAGCCTTACCCAGTGGATCTCGGGGCTACTTTGAAATAGTAAAATGCTTTGTGATATTTAATGGTCTGACAGACAAATAACCAGCCTGTCGTACTGCCCAGAAATGACAGCCACTTACGACCCCATTCCACCCCAGCAGCTAACTGGCGGAAACCCATTAAAAATGGTGGGGATCTTCGAGGACCTAACGTTGAGGCTGCTTCTGTTCCGTCTCGTGGGCCCATGCACAGATTGAGGAGGTGGGCTATGATTGTTAGACCTCAAAGCTACGTCCCCCCCTGGGCTGGGTCAGTACTGGACTGGGAGACTTTTAAGGGACATCGGGCTCGTCATGAACTGGCATTTCCAGTTCACTAGGCGCCACTGTTCCCTTTGGATCAGCAGCGAAGCCATGCCCCTCTGGGGCAGTAGGGACACTAGGGGTGTGGACTTTCAGAAAGGGCTCATGGCCCGGGCCATCCTGTGTGGTTATCAAAGATCCATGGTGCTTCCTGCATAAACAGGGGTGTTTAACCACCGTGTATGTGGCAAAATATCCGCTTGGATAAGAACTTTTTTTTTCTGCCTCATTCAGTGGCTGACTTTTGTTCTCTGTTAAGAACGGTTGCTGTTTCACCCCAGAGAGGGCTGCATTTCGTTGGTAGATGAAGCAATCCCAGTGCCAGTGTGTGAGATAAAAGGCATTGAAAGATCAGTCTCACTAGACAATTTATCTTAGGGACTTAGCTGGTCTACATCACTTCGCTATCCAAGCACCTCTCAATCTTTAATATGTTTATTTTCACAGCACCCCTCTGAGGTAAAGCAGGGCTGTTCTCCACATTTTTCAGAGGAGAACCAAGACACAGAGAGACCACATGTCTTATATAAGGTCACACAGGACGTTTGGGGTACAGCAGGGAATTGGACCCTGTCTCCCAAGAACTAGGCTGATGCTCTAACCACTGGTCCATCCTTCTTCTTTAGGACCTGTCCTTTCCAGGAGAGCATCTTGCTTTCCTTCTTTTCTCCCGCTGCAGTTAATGAATAAGTGACATGAACCTCGTTCTCCGCTCCCCCGCCCCCCCCTACCAGCTGCTTGTATCTACAGTAGAACCTCAGAGTTACAAATACCAGAGTTGCAAACTGACTGGTCAACCACACCCCTCATTTGGAATCGGAAGTGCACAGTCAGGCAGCAAAAAAAAAGCCAGTATGGTGCTGTGTAAATGTAAACTACCGAAAAAAACAAGGGAAAGCAGCATTTTAATTCTGCATAGTAAAGTTTCAAAGCTGAATTAAGCCAGTGTTCAGTTGTAAACATTTGTAAACTAATTGGGGGGAGAACTAGCTCAGTGGTTTGAGCATTGGCCTGCTAAACCCAGGGTTGTGAGTTCAATCCTTGACAGGGCCATTTAGGGATCTGGGGTAAAAATTGGGGATTGGTCCCCCTTTGAGCAGGGGGTTGGGCTAGATGACCTCCTGAGGTCCCTGCCAACCCTGAGATTCTATGAAAGAACAACCATAAGTTTTTGTTCAGTTACAAACAATTCAGAGTTCTGAACAGCCTCCATTCCCGAGGTGTTCATAACTCTGAGATCTCTACTGTACTTGTTTATAGTCTAATATTTCGACCATAATCTCTTTAGGTCAGGGCCCAACATTTCCTTCTAGGGATGTACGGTGCCTAGCAAATGGGGCCTCGGACAGGGCCTAGGGATGGTAGTGTAATAGAAATGAAATCATTGGTGATCATTAGCCGGGATGAACTAAATTTAAAAATACAGATTAATCACTGAGAGGCAGAGAGAACGATCCCGAACAGCCAAATAGAATAGCATGCAGCAGAAGCCATAATGCTGACCCTGTGTGTCGCAGTCTGTCTATTGCTTCGTTATGGTAGCTGGGATTAACAACGGTTCATAGGAAAGGAGGTGATCTACAGCATACGTAGAATTTCAAGTTATTTCATATTGATTCCACGCATTCTGTCTAGAAAGCCACACCTCAGTGGCCCCAAGACTGGTGTCCTGCAACATGCTTACAGATTTCTTCACCTAGATGGATAGCAGCAAATACAAGCTTCCCTGCCCCCGGTAAAATGGTTCAACTCTGACCTACAAGGCCCTCATTCCGGGTGAAAAATGGTTCAGTCTCACTGGCCTGGCCAGTCCCTGATCTCTTTGCTTCCTGTTCTGCTGGCCCCATGTGGCCAAGGTTTGTGTTAGTCAAGACCCATCCTTGCTAAGATATTTATTGCCATTCTTGAGCCAAGTCAATCTTCCCAAACCTTTGCCACTTCGGTGCTGCCTGCCGTACTTGGTACCCGGTGCAAAACGTGACGTGGCCCTTAACCCGTGTCCCACACACGCCACGTTTATAGGCTAATTTCCCAGTGGGACATCTGCTCGTAACAGGTCCCAGCCCCATTCTACAGCTGCACAGAGGCTGCAGCAGAGATAGGTAACGAAGGGTTAACATTCTCCCCAGAATACCCAGACGTTGGCCAATTAAAGGACAAATGTGCCCAGGGTATTGGTTAAAAGACAGGTGCCCAAGGACAGCAGTGACCTTGTCACGTTGCATCTCCTAATTATGGTCTTGGTGGAAAATAACCTTTATAAAATCTCATAAAATCCACTTTACAAATTAACACTTAATGCACTTGTGGCTTCATGCCTATTTGATTATGAAAGTGTGTATTCAGTTGTGGTGCCAAATCATTTTACAGGAATATCAGCATGGCATACAGGAAGCTGTGCCACTCCCCAACGCGAGTGGAGAAAGGATAATGAATGGAAAAAATACAGAAATCAGACAGGGTTGACACAAACCTGCTGAGATCATCTAATCCCATCCCCCTGCCAAGATAGGTGCCTTCCCTGTGATCTTTTCTCCAGTTCTTTGTCCTGATCTACTTATAACTGACCCACGTTGATGGGGTTTCCACCGCTTCCCTTGGGAGCTTATTCCACGGTCTAACAAATCTGACTATTAAGAAAGGTTTCCGGAAACTGAACCTCAAATTTCCTTTGTTCCATTTTGTCCCATTACCAAGCTCAAATTGATGGGATTTTGCGATGTTGCCTGTGTTCACTAGACAAGTGCAGAGCAAGAAGAGATGCGATGACAAAGAAATTAAGGGAAATGGATGAAAAATTGCCAACAGCCTGTCTTGCGGAGTATAGTTTATGTCGATATTTGTAAGTGGAGAGCCTAGGAAGGCCCCCTCTTTATTTAAAGGTGTTTGTGAATAGGTGTCAGGGAATCTCAGCCAGGCTCTCCCTCCCATATTGCTAACTGGGATGAGGAGTTCTGGCTAGATCCCAATTCAATGGGAGAAAAGGCTCTGGAGGCAAGTCCTGGTATGGAAAAGTTTGAGTACCACTGGCTAACAGGATGTCAGGCCATGTTAATCACTACCCCAAGCTGGCTAACTCCCCACTGTTTTGAAAAGAAAACTCAGGGACCCTGAAACACTCTAACCTTCCTCCAGTTTTGTTCTGCTGTAATGCTCCTGAAATCAACAGAGTAATCCTAGGGTAAAACTGGAGCCATGCAGCGGTGAATCAGGCTCAGTGCATTTAACAGGCCCCCAGTGCTCGGAGGACGTGTAGACAGACATAAGAGAAGGGAGAGTAGCAGCAGGGTCGCAATAACCCTGGAGCCGCGCACCGTAGCTTACCTGGCTTTGAGGATGGGGCGAGGGTCTCGGCTGGATTTCTTTACATCAAATACGTAGAAAGAAAGTGAACAACATTCCTGGGCATAAAAGCAACGTGATGGTTTCAGAGCAAAAGGGAAACGGGCCAGGTCCCAACCCCTGTGCGGACTGACATTCACAAACCCCCGCCTATAGGTTTCTTTGAAATGTGACCTATTTCCTTGTCGCAAAGACAGGAAAGGAAAGAAGAGAGAAGCTCTGCAGCTCTCAAGGGGTACAGAGTTCTGAGAACAAGCTCGACATGGCTGCATAACTGTCTGTTATGGAGGAAAACAAAATCAAATGAAGAAACTGATGTGCCCTGCCTGGAGAGCAAAGTTTATCCACGGAGCAGACGCCATCTGGGAAATGAGCCCTTTGGCACAAATGCACCTCGCTAACATGCCACAGCCCCTCACTTGGAAATCACTGGGAGGTAGAGCACAGCCGAGTCTCCAGAGGGAATCTGTGTCTGGCCACTCCACTGAGACCGCCAAGAAAGGGCCATTTGCACTGCCCTGCTAATGGCTTTTTGGGATGGGGACACCTGTCCACTAAGAGCTGGGCTGAGATCCACCAAACCCATTTCACGCTGAACAGCCTCGGATGGGAAGGACTCCGGGTTAGCCCTGCGCTGGCTGTAAATCCCTGTCCGAGAGGGGAAAAGATCCACATCCCATTACCCATCCAGTCATCTCTATGCTATTTGTCAGCAGGCAGACCTTGCCTCCTTCTGAGAAAAGCTATCGCGGTATCTGTGTACCTTCACAGGGCAGTAGCAGTAATAACAGTAGCTCATTGCGAGCACCCAGAAGGCATGTTGGGAGGATCTCACATCCATTCCCTGTCATCCACTCGCAGCTTCTGGCAATCAGAGGCTAGGGACACCCAGAGCATGGGGTTGCATCCCTGACCATCTTGGCTAATAGCTATTGATGGACCTATCCTCCATGACCTTATCTAATTCTTTTTTGAACCCCGTTATACTTTTGGCCTTCACAACATCCCCTGGCAATGAGTTCCACAGGTTGACTGTATATTGTGTGAAGAAGTATTTCCTTTTGTTTGTTTTAAACCTTCTGCCTCTTAATTTCATTGGATGACCCCCTGGCTCTTGTATTATGTTAATGGCTAATAACACTTCCTTATTCACTTTCTCCACATCATTCACGATTCTGTAGACCTCTATGAAAACTCAGTGCCTCTTCCTCCATAGACGCAGAACAGTGACCGAGTTAAAGTCCAGCTTAGCTTTGGCTTTGTCCATCTTCTGTGCTGCTGCGTGGAAAAGACCCATGATAAGTGTCCCAGTCCTTTGGCTCACATAGCCCCTTTCTGCAGTTTCCCTGAGCATGCTGCAGGTATTTCACATCCTGGTTCTCCCAGAGCCTCCTAGGCAATGGCTCCTTGCCTTGGCAATCTTGGTTCTGTGGATGCATTTTGGCCTATCCCGTTCCTCCGTCAGACAGCGTTGTTGAGGCCCCCCCACCCCGAAAAGATGTGCAGCAAAGGCCCTGTCCACACCACAGTCACAATGTGGGGAACAGAGCTTAGCACCTTTTGCCTCCAAATCCCAGCCTTTGAGGATGTAGGAGAAGCTGCATTGGCTCTATGTTGTATTTGGATTTTGGATTCGGTCCTCTTCATAGTCCTCCGGCCATGAGAGGGCAGCACAAGCATGAAAACGGCTCTGATTCAATCTACTAGAAGGCAGTGGTCACACAGTCCCTTCCGCCATACGGAAACCAGCCTGGGCCTCCCAGTGACCGGCCTGGTCAAATAACTCCTGGGTTTGGTTTCTGTCTGTTTAAGGAAGAGGGCTGAGATGTTTAGTGGAGGGGTTCTGAACCTAGGAGGGTCACAACCACCCTGCCCTTCTCAGATTGGTCTGAGCTAGATCCCAGCTAGATTTGGAAGGTGATTCCAGGGAGGGTGTCCCGGTATGGAAGAGGGGAGAAAGGTACCAGTATGGAAAATGTTGAGACATACCAGTCCAGTGGTTAGAGGTTTAATCCACTGATGTTTCTAAAATGTTTTAAGGTCCTCGGACGAGTGAAAGGTGCAATAGAAGATAAAGCATATGGCAGACCAGCTGCCCGTGAATGTTGCTCTGCCTCTCCCGCCACGGGGTTTTATTGCCAGGTTTCAATCTGGGATTTCTTTTCTTACGTTAAATTCTGTAGCAGCATGAGACTGTGACCACCAACCTATATTCAAGGTTTAACACAAAACACAGGACTGCTACACTGCATACCATCCCCACTCAAAACTTCATAGCCTCAGTAGGGATAGGACCCAGATCTTCCTGGTCAAAGGCCACAGTGCACTTGAGCTCAAGGGAAGCCAGGGGTATCTCTCGGTAGTATAGGACAGTGGCTCTCAACCTTTCCAGACTATTGTACCCCTTTTAGGAGTCTGATTTCTCCTGTGTTGCAAGGCCTAAAATACTATCAGGGGCTCTTTAATTGTCCTCTGAGTCAGAGCTGTGGCGCAGGCCCCTGAAAACTCAGGAGCACCCCCCAGATCTGGGGGAATCTGACAACAGTATCCAGCAGCGATGACTGCCACGTGCATCAGGCTGTCTGTGATCCCATTTACCACCTTTCTAGAGGGACGTGATCGGACTCCGTTTGGCAGCTCTGCGGGATCTCCGCGTTTAACTACTGGTGAAAACTAAGTGACCTGGACCTTAGAGCAAAAGTTTCTGTTCAGGCCAAATGCAATGTCACGTGGGGAAAAGATGAGAGGCATAGAGTGCATTTGAAATCTGACGGTAACCTGAATCCTTATAAAAGCAACGAGGAGTCCTTGTGGCAGAATCCTTATGTGACTATTGCCAGTCATGGCCACATGAGGGCACAGTGTAACTGAGCATCTGAGTGTGTGCTGTTCCTAATTGCTGATTCTCCGGCTCCAAACGGTGACAGTCCAAACTAGTGAGATTGCAGCAAAGCCAGCGGGGTGGGATTTTGAGTGTCTCCTGGAAACAGGACAGAAATTCTTCATTGCCAGAGTGAGAGAGGCTCCAGAAACAACTGTGTGCGTAGTTAGTCGAATGGCGGGGTTTGCATGCCGGTCCTCCCCGAAATCTTCATTTCATCACCGCTGCCCTCTACTGGAGAGAATCTGAACTGTATAACTGTGTGTCTGCCGCCATGCACTGTTAACAGCTTGATGGAGGTTCTCCGTTTGCGCTAGCAACAGAAGGAGCTGGGTCTGAATTCTATCCCTGCTGTTGTGGATCTCCAAGGGGTCACAAGATGCAGGATAGGCCCAACCAGGAAGCGCCCAGATGTCTCCAGCGTAAGTCACCTTAGGCCTGGCCAGTTCTTAGGTTTGGAGGCACTATTACCAGGGGCAAGAGGGCCTCTGGTTTATGCCAGCCAGGAAACCCACTCCTCTCTCGGGCTGCGAGTGACAGTCAGTGGTCTGCAAGGAGAGGGAGACTGCCTGGGCAGAAGATAGTCACCCAGAATGGCTCTGTGCTCGGATGCAGGGCTAGGAGGCTTTGAGCATAAGGCAGACGAGCCTACAACCCTGCCCCCTTGTATGATACAATATGGTCTCTAGTGGCATCTCTGCAGATCAGTTGAAAAACCACAAAATCCAACCTCCAATACAAGGAGAATCTTTTCCCACAAGGGGAAAAAACAAGTATCGGGGTGGTGGGGGGGAGAGAGAATGCAGGGCAGCAAATTCCTGGGCAGGAAAGATGTATCTTTGAAACCTCCTTTCCTTGTAATCACCCATGAAGTGTGCTTGATGACAAGCTTTAGCAGAGAGAAGTAATTCGAAAGTCCTTTTGCCTGGCTTCAGGCCACGTTCAATGCAATTAGTGAGTTTTCCCCTGGCCCGAAGCAGTTCCATTCAACAATTAAGCCCCCAAATACTTTGTTTAGCTGCTCTTTTATGCATGTACTTTGGGGCTCATACAATGGCCAAAGCAGCATGAACTGTATGGAGAGGAAGGAAGGAAGCCACTCTTCCCACCCACCAAGGGAGCTGGCCAGGAATCCAACCCAACAATTACCTCCTCTATTCAATAAATGGCCCATTCCTTTGGGGTTCTAACCTCTGTAAATGAAAAGGCGTTTTCTTGCCTGACATTTTCTGTGCTCCAGAGTCACATCGTGCAGAGACGCCAGCAGCTCTGGCCTCTGCTATCTGTGCTTCCAAAGTATCCACGTGTGTGTGACCCACCTGCCGGCCCCCACCCCCCAGAACGTCGGCCTCTTGCTGGGGCTTTCAGAATGAAATCGTGGCTGCGTTGTATACAGACATCAGGGTCATAGAATACCAGGCTTGGAAGGGACCTCAGGAGGTCATCTAGTCCAACCCCCTGCTCAAAGCAGGACCAATCCCCAATTTTTGCCCCAGATCCCTAAATGGCCCCGTCAAGGATTGAACTCACAATGCTGGGTTTAGCAGGCCAATGCTCCAACCACTGAGCTATCCCTCCCCCCCTTGGCTTGGGTCCTTGGCTGAAGGGTGCATCAGCAGCATTGGGAATAGAACCAGCCAAGCCACTGCTACTTGAATTAAAGGGTGTCTTCCAGCCCCCAGAATAGGGCTTTTATCTTCTATAGCAGAGGCTCTCAACCTTTCCAGATGACTGTACCCTTTTCAGGAGCCTGATTTGTCTCGCAAACCCCAAGCTTCACCTCGTTTAAAAACAACTTGCTTACAAAATCAGACCTAAAAATACAAAAGCGCACTGCTTCTGAGAACTTGCTTTCTTTCCCATTATTACCATATCATTATCAAGTAAATCCACTGGAATATAAATGCGGCACTTACATTTCAGTGTATAGCATTCAGAGTAGTATAAACAAGCCCTTGCCTGCATGAAATTTTAGTTGGTACGGACTTCGCTAGTGCTTTTTATGTAGCCTGTTGTAAAACTAGGCAAATACCTAGATGAGCTGATGTACCCACTGGAAGAGCTCTGTGTGCGCCCAGGGGTACATGTACCTCTGGTTGAGAACCGCTAATCTATAGGCTCTTTTGGCCTGTGTGCACACTAAGTCACTGCCCCTGAGGTCTCTTTTCCAAGATGCCACCCTCTCCGAGTACACGGTTTGAGCTAGGAGTGTGGTGGGCTGCAGGATTTGGGGAGGCATGCAAGGTAACGGGCTGCAACACTACATTCCCCAGTTCACCCTCTCTGTCTGCTCCTGCTGGTCCCCAGCAGTCACGAAACCCTGCAGCCTGTGTTTCCAGACTGATAGGGGTAGGCCACGTGGCCAGAGTGACCCCTCGGTGGTCTCCCTGAGGCAATAGGGAAGCAGAAGGCTATTCAGAGCTAACCTTCCCAGGCTAGCGAGTGATTTAAGTACCACTGTCACCCGCAGCAGAGCAGACGTTTGTGCTGGGTCAGCTGGGCCGTGAACTTTTCCAGCAAGCTGGTGGGGGGCACGCACTGCGGACAAGGCTGCACTGAAAGGGTGGCAATCCTCCGAATGATGGAATGGCCCTTGCCATCAAACTCAGTGTTTTGTGATTGAACTCCAATGCCTAGTAACATGGAGAAAGGATCTTTTTGTTAAAGAACCAACCCCTCCCCCATCCCTTTTCGTAAAGGTGTGAGAGCTCATGATACATGCCTCGGAATGGTCCAGGAACGGCCAGATTTGATGTTTCTGATATTTCTATGGTTAAATCTTCAGTGGAAAAGAAATGCAGACATTTGGAAGGGCAGGACCTTTTCTTTCTTCATGGTGAAAAAGGAAAGCAGCTCAATTTCTAAAACACCTGTTGCACATCACCTTCCAATCCATTCCTCTAGTTCGGGGGCTCTCCACCTTTCCAGACGACTGTCCCCCTTTCAGGAGTCTGATTTATCTTGTGTTCCCCTGAGTTTCACCGCACTTAAAAATGACTTGCTTCCAAAAATCAGATATAAACATACAGAAGTGTCGCAGCACATTGCTACTGAAAAATGGCTGACTTGCTCTTGTTTGCCATAGAATTATAAAATAAATCGACTGGAATATAAATGTTGTACTTGCATGTCAGTGGATAGTATCTAGAGCAGCATAAACACGTCATTGTCTGACATTTTAGTTTGTACGGACTTCGCTAGTGCTTTTTACATAGCCTGTTGTAAAGCTAGGCAAATCTCTAGATGAGTTGATGGACCCCCCCGGAAGACCTCTGCGTACCCCCAGGGATACACGTACTGCTCTAGTTTCCTGGTCATTAATTATTATAATTATTTACCATATGTAATTACGGTGGCCCTTAGGACCGCCAGTCACGGAGCAGAACCCCACCGTGATAGACCCGCTACAAACACAGTGCAAAAAGTTGGTCCCATTAAATCAAGTAAGGGATGGAGTGTTTCCTTTTAGAACAGGGAAACTGAGTAGTTTTATTCTGTAGCAGAAAAGGCCTGCCTTCTTTAGTGATTTCATCAGTCTGGGCAGGGCTTTTATGGCCTTGTGGGGTTTTGACTTTTCTGTGTGTGTGTGTGTGTATTCCTGGCAAAATTCCTGAGCGAGCGGTGATTTTTTTATTTTTTTTTTTAACAGCTCCTATCCATGCTGCCTGCAAGCTGCTCTCTGATTACCGCTCACTTCCTGAAAGGAGACTTTTCAGCAAAGCCTCTCACTCAAGAGCTGCCGACCTCTGACAGAAGAAGGCTATTCTGCTGTGACTTGAGCAAGGGCGACACACACCCTGGCAGCCTGGAAAGTTTCTGACACACGCAGGAGGGAGAGAGAAGCTTTTGGCTGCTGCTGGGAAAAAGAAGAGATCCTGGCAGACTAGAAGGGGGGAACAGAAGAAAAAGGGGGAAAAGATAGCCAAGGTAATATGCTTTCTTAATAAAGAAATCTTTGCAGAGCAAACTCTCAGCAGTTGGGCTTGTGGGGGTTACGGGAGGGGGGTTATGCAGATGTTCTTTGAAATCCAAATGGTCTCCGGTTGAAGGAATGAGGCTGAGGAATACTGCATGCTGGAAAAACATTTATGAGAATGAAAACCATGTTCACCCGTCTCCAACATTCAGAGTTTCCATAAAACCTCTGGGTTGTGTTTCAGAGTGTCTGCAAACAGCGGGAGTCAGGCATTTGCTCTCGCTTGCTCTCTGTCGCTCCCAAACACACCAGTCAACTGCTTTGACTGGGCTAAGCCCTCTGATTGCATGTTTGTTGTTCTAAAATCGGAGTCCCTTTTGCAAAGCGGCTACGAGGTGAAACTCTTAATTACCAAGCTCCAAAGCTGTAATCGTGCTGGAGAATTGTATGTTCTTAGCTGCCCTCATTCCTGAGAATAAGCACACATTGCTTTTTCTCTCTCTCTCTCTGACTTCATGCACTGCCAAGGCTTGCTTTCCCTCCTGTACTATGTGGCTTATAAACTGTCTGCCCCCAAAAAGTTACAATGCCGCTAATTTTGTGAGCAGCATCTGGCGTTTGGCAGTTCAGACTGGTCATTTGTTTCTCTGCCTTGATTATATTTTTAAAGGTTTTTTTTTTTTTTTTTTCTAATTTAATCCCCTGGACCATGTTATTTTAAACATCAAGGTAAATATTAGCCATGGAGAAATGCCAGCAGATTATCTCATTAGGGTTTGTGGAGCTGTACTATAAATAGAAAGGAGTTTATAAAATAACCTTGGTGATCCAGTCCAACAAAATAAAATCAAGAGAGGCACTGAATGCTGGGCTGGTCTGAGCGCTGGGGAAGGGCTGCTACCCTCTGCCTTTGGCGCCAGCTAGGGCTGTGCGGCAAGATTTAAATTTTCAAATTGGGGCCAGTTTGGGGGAGGCTGTTCTCAGCAGTGATTTGGTCAAATATCAAAGTGGTTGTAAGCCTTGAGTTTTTCTAATGGCAGCCGCTACCTGTTTACATGGGAGAAGACTCCCTATCCTGCTCGGACAGCCAGCCAGATGAGATTTCTGTCCCGGTTTTATCCGTTTTTGTCAGTAGGGTTTAGACTTTGACAGCTCAGGGTCTGGCGTCAGCTGTGCGGAGGGTCACGAGGGTTCTCGGGGTCTGTGATTTCTGTTGGTCCTTTGGTTTGGATCCATCATAGATGCTTGGAAGCTGTGGGAAAGGGAAATGACTTATTGGGCCATCTAGTCAATTTCCCCAGCCAGTGCAAGATTCCTCCCTACCGTCTGTTCGCCAGTGCTTTTCTCAGTCTAGTTTCAAATGTCTCCATCAGTGACGCTGTCATCGCTTCTCTTGGGAGACAGTTCCACTGAATTATAGTTTGCAGCGGTGGTGTTGTATCTGTGTGTGTCCCAGCTGGTCCCATGTTTCCAGAAAATTATAGATGGGGGCATCATTTGGTATGGGGCAAGGGGGCAGTTGCTCCCCTAAACCTTGTTTTGCCCCTCTCCGACTTTTATAGGTCTATAGGCTTGATTATGTCTTCCACCCCAACCCCCACTATGGCTTTGCATGACATAATATCACATATAATGTTATATTTGCTGACACAACTTTGTCCTGCCCCAGAATTTTTCTGAAATGATCCCCTGATTATAAATCTCACTGTCAGGAAGAGTTCCTTATATTAAACATACCAAGTGTTTCCTTTGCTCCATTTCATCCAATTATTTTCAGTTATACCCCCATTGGACCTCCCTGTACATTCCTTTCCCCTTCTTGATGTTTAAACCTTCCAGACACTTATATTTGGTTCTCTAGCCCTACTCACTCTTAGCCATATGGTCAAAATCACATAGATTTTTGCTCCTGTAATCTTCTGGGTAAACCAACCCCTTTTCCCAGTTCACAAGGACAAGGCATTGGAGGCAGAACACTTGTCATTTGGGCCTGGAATGTCCCAAACAAAACTCATGATAACGAGAGCTGTTAGATTCAGGGAGGGCTATTGGCTGCCCTGAGGTTTACAGATTCCCCCTCCCATACAAGGAATATAAGTGTGCTTTAAGCAGCCACACTGAATAACCAGCAATCCTTGACTTCCTGTACTTATAAAGCGTAGAGGTCACGGGTGTTGTCTGTTAGTTTAAGCAGCCGGCCACTAGATGGCAGCACCAAGTGCAAAGAACCAGGGACCCATTGGCCATAAGATGGAACACTGAGCCCCTGACAATGGAGGAATACAATGCTCTGGAGGAGTCGGGTGACCCAGAGGGGAGCATTTATTGCCACTGTCAGTCCTGGCTGCCCACCGGTCCAAGAGATGGTGAGCACTGTGCGGCTCTGAGGCGGCCTCCGCCGATGGGAGAGTCTTTTCATTGACTTCCACAAGAATTGTATTGGGGCCATCGTGAGCGGAGAACATCAGTCAGTGGAGTGGTTCCGTCCGTATCTAAAGCCTATCCAAAACCCCCTTAACTCTGAAAACCTCCATAGACCAACTCTGAGTTCATGCCAAGCCAGAAATGCCATGGGAAGTGCCTCTCAGCCATTTGTCACTTCCCAGACCAACCGTGTCCAGGAAGCGCAGGGGCAGTGCCAATCGGGTGAAAACCCACAGAAAGCGAACCAGGCTTCCTCAACTTTCAGAAAGGTTCAAGGCGGATTTGGATTGTTATGGCGAAGTTTAGGCTCAGATGTCTGGGTGACACAGGAACCAGAAAGAACACAGCTTGGCTCTCCGATTCCGGGCAAGGTCTGCAGAGCAGCTAGTTCGGAAAACCATCTTCTGGTTTGTAAGCCGATCAGATCTGATGTGGCGTCATTCCTACATAAGAAACATGGGAACCCATGGGGCCATTTTGAGGGTCCGTTTCCAGAGCAGAATCACACTGAAACTGTCTTCAGACCTAATCCAAGGTTAATAGTAACTGAGATGAGAAATCCCTAACTTGATGGGATCCCTCTACAGTCAGCGTAACTCCATGGAAGTTAGTGGCACTGCTACTTCAACTGACACGAGCTGAGGATCTGACTATTCTCCAGTGACGTGGGTTGTTTGTTTTTTGGTTTCAGTCAGCATGGGCCGTGAAAACAGATTATTCAGCGGCACCCTTACTAGTCGCCTTCACTTTCTGTTGATTGTCCTAGGCCAAAGCTGTTGCTTTTGGGTTTCCAACACTTCTTCACACAATGCACAGTCAACCTGTGGAACTCCTTGCCAGAGGATGTTGTGAAGGCCAAGACTATAAAGGCGTTCAAAAAAGAACTAGATAAAGTCATGGAAGATGGGTCCATCAATGGCTATTAGCCAGGGTTAGTGTCCCTAGTCTCTCTTTGCCAGAAGCTGGGAATGGATGACAGCAGATGGGGGAGGGATAGCTCAGTGGTTTGAGCATTGGCCTGCTAAACCCAGGGTTGTGAGTTCAATCCTTGAGGGGGCCATTTGGGATCTGGGGCAAAAATTGGGGATTGGTCCTGCTTTGAGCAGGGGGTTGGACTAGATGACCTCCTGAGGTCTCTTCCAACCCTGATATTCTATGATTACCTGTTCTGTTCATTCCCTCTGAAGCACCTGGCATTGGCCACTGTCAGGAGACAGGATACTGGGCTAGATGGACCTTTGGTCTGACCCAGGATGACTGTTCTTCTGTTCCATTTTCAGTTAATTTTTAAAGAAAAAGCAAGTCACTAACAGGATTCTGCTCCTTTTAGGTTTGCAAAACCCTACTGAATGCAAAATCTTCATCAGTATTGGTCCTAACATGCGTTGAGCTTAGTGCATGCAATACCTGGAGTTTTGCCATGCAATGGCGCCAGGATTTCACCCTTCAGTTGAAACCAGAACAAAAGAGCTAGTTCAATCCCCTGTCCGGCTAACAGCCCCAGATTCCAAAGCGATGAACCGCAGTGTCTCGTCAGTGACTAGGCACAGATAGCACGCTGCGTGGCCTTTGAGTTGCAGCTACCTCATTAGAAACCTACACATTTTGGCAAGTCTGCCCTGTCCCATCAAAACTAAATAGTCTGGCTGATATGCTTCCTCCATGGGAGAGCCCACAGATCGGGGAGAAAGGGACGCTTAAATCTCGGCAGGTGAGAGCCATCCGAGCTGACCTCTCATGCTCCCATCTGAAGAGGGATTTGGAGCCCAGAGCCAGAGGCAAGAGACATGACTTGCAATTGTGACTCCATCAGATCCATCTAGAACT
This sequence comes from Eretmochelys imbricata, assembly GCF_965152235.1. Classification (NCBI taxonomy): domain Eukaryota; kingdom Metazoa; phylum Chordata; order Testudines; family Cheloniidae; genus Eretmochelys; species Eretmochelys imbricata. The sequence continues at coordinate 7,810,220 of NC_135596.1, forward strand.
CAGGGCCCAGCAATGTGACTCCCATTCCCTCTGCAATGCTTCCTGGGCAGCACTGCTCCTCAGGCCCATACTGTCGCTGGTTCTCCTGCTGCTCCAAGGTACCTTTCCCCTTCCCTCCAGGAGCTTCTTGGGCCAGTGTTAACTCCAGCCTTGATTTCTGCTCACCGATCTATTGGGAGTTGAAGAGCACGGATGTTCCTTCCCTCACGCGCCCCTCTTCCTTCAGCTCCCTCTGTCAGACACGCTCCCCCCATGACGTCTGGGACCTTTAGCCACCATCCGTCGGCATCTGACTGGGATGGTGTACGCCTCGGGGCAGTGACCACAGACATTTGCACAGGGCCAACCTAGAAAAACCAGACTGAGAGTTACAGGGCCGTGGAGAAGGAAGTCCTCAATCAGTCACGCCCACCCTCAACCAGTGAGGCCTGGTTCCACGCAGTGTATTGTCCAGGCCATGTTTAAGTAATGCAAACAATGAAAGCAGTGACCAATTCCCTCCTGTCAGCAGTGGGAAGCTTTTCCTGCTATTTAGTGTAGATTTTTTCCTTTGCTTAATTTCATCCCATAGGTCCTAGAGCGGTGATACTCGCTCAGAATCCCCTAGCCCCCCCACTACCCCTCACCCCTTGTTATTTTAGGTAGCTAGCGCATCCCACAATAGTCAGAGATTCTAAGGCCAGAAGGGATGGTTGTGATCATCGTCTAGTCTTACCTCCTGCATAACACGGGTCATAGGATGTCCCTGAATTAATTTCTGTTTGAGCAGAGCCTACAGTACAGTCTTGATCCAAAATTTGCCAGGGGTGTTCCAATGGTTACTTACCCTCCTATTAAAAACTCGTACCTTATTTCTAGGCTGTATCTAGATTCTACTTCCAGCCATTGGATCTTGTTCTATCTTGATTGAGGAAACTATGATCAAAGTTCTGTTCGCCAAGCAGGTACTTATGGACTGTGATCAAGGCATCCCTTATCCTTCTCATGGTTAAGCTAAATAGATTGAGCTCCTGGAGTCTCTCAATAGAAGGCCGGTTTTCTCATCCTTCGATGATTCCCGTGGCTCTTCACTGAACCCAATTTATCACCATTCTTCTTGAATTATGGCCACCCAAACAGGACACGGTATTTCAGCAGCGGTCGCACCGGTGCCAAGAGGTATAATAGCCTTCCTACTTGAGAGTGCCCTGTGCATGTATCCAAGGATTGCATTAGCCCTTTTGGCCCCAGCCCTGGGAGCTCCTGTTCGGCTGATTATCCACCGTGACCCCCCCAGAGGTCCGAGTCGCCACATCCCAGCACATCCCAGGTTTTGAGTACAGCTGTGCACCCACTTTAATCCCACGCCACTTGCTGTCTTGGAGTGTCACTGTCCAGCATTAAACACCTGCTGCGCTCCACTCCAGAGAGAGTGAAGTGATTACACGTTCCATCTGTCCCATGTTCTCTCTCTCTCTCGCACACACACATAGAATCATAGAATATCAGGGTTGGAAGGGACCTCAGGAGGCCATCTGGTCCAACCCCCTGCTCAAAGCAGGACCAATCCCCAATTAAATCATCCCAGCCAGAGCTTTGTCAAGCCTGACCTTAAAAACTTATAAGGAAGGAGATTCTACCACCTCCCTAGGTAACGCATTCCAGTGTTTCACCACCCTCCTAGTGAAAACACACGTTCCAGCTGTCCCATGTTCTCTCTCACACATACATGGAATCACAGAATCGTAGGACTGGAAGGGACCTCGAGGGGTCAGCTAGTCCTGCCATGAGAGCAGGGGGCTGGACTAAGTATTACATACACACGTCAGATAGGCAGGGCTAAATTTTCAAAAGAACTCAGGGTCAGATTCGCTGTATACTTGCGGTTAAAATATGTCGGGACCTTTGGGCATGACAGGCGCTGTGGAGTTGCAAGGCATTGCCGTGTCACTCGACCTGCGTCCCATTGTAGGGCTCAGTACTGAAGTTCTTCCTCTGAAGTAAATCAGGGGGACTTGTGCTTGAAAGAAGAGCTCAAGACTGGCTCTGTGGTGGCCTGGTCACTGTGCCGCCCAGTGAGCCCGTGGGCTTCTCCATGGCCCCGTGCAGGTATTAACACCCGTGGACAGTGGGTGTATAAGGCTTGCACAGGTGTAGTTGGCTGCCCAAGGCTCTAGGCAGTGGGGAATCAGGCCATGAGGTTTTGTGTGTAGGAGGGGCGGGGGGAGGGGGTGGTGTTTCACTGTCTGTGTAGAGCCATGAATGCTCCATCCTCTTCCGAGCCTCGACACACTTATTGCAAGCCAAGTGGAGCCAGCGACGGTGCTGGGTAGCGCGGACGCTGCTGGTTGCCAAGGAAAGGGGACGGGGGCAGTAAGAGGAGTGGGAGGGAAGCTGCCTTCACTGACACCCATGAAGGTGGGAAGTCCATATTTCCTGCCCACACCGAACCCCATAAACTGTTCGGAGCATAGTGGGGCCGCTCACAGTTGCACACAGTGCAGCTTATGTCTGAGGACGGGACGCCGGAGGCGGCGATCCCGCTGAGCTGCGAACCATGAAGCAGTCAACGATCCAGTTGACGGGAGAGGGTGCAGGGGCCGCAGAGCTGATGTGGAGGCCCCGAGTGCCAAACGATCAGTCTGCACAGTGGAACGGTAACAACTCAAGCAGGTGTTTGTGGCTCTGGATCCGGTGGAAGTAGGGTTTGCTGATTGATTGATTGGTTTTATGGTTGTATCCTGAAGCGCTCTTTGTCAGCTGAGACTGTAATAAACGTGTGTGTGTGCGTGTGCACACGCACACGTTCCCTCTGTCCCGTGTTCTCACACGCACACGCACACGTTCCCTCTGTCCCGTGTTCTCACACGCACACGCACACGTTCCCTCTGTCCCGTGTTCTCACACGCACACGCACACGTTCCCTCTGTCCCGTGTTCTCACACGCACACGCACACGTTCCCTCTGTCCCGTGTTCTCACACGCACACGCACACGTTCCCTCTGTCCCGTGTTCTCACACACACACACGGAATCACAGAATCGTAGGACTGAAAGGGACCTCGAGGGGTCAGCTAATCCAGCCCCCTGCTCTCCTGGCAGGACTAAGTATTACATACACACGTCAGATAGGTAGAGCTAGATTTTCAAAAGAACTCAGGGTCAGATTTTCAAGTGCTCGGCCCCTATAATTTTGTAGCCCCCCCCCAGCACAGGTAGCAGACAGGGACCCACATGTAGAGAGATTCATCTGTGTGGATGGAATACATACCTAGTCATTCAGGCGTGGGAGTGGCATATACACGGACAAACACGCGTAGGTGGTATACACCCACAGACATAGGTGTGTATCGGTGGTGCACAGTAATGTAGATGGCGCACGTGCTTGTGCACGGATGACACACGCACGCAGGGATGGCTCACATCCACGTATGTGTAGACAGCACACACGGACGTGCACACTTATGCATAGATGCACGCACAGGTGGAAGGCACCCGGACATGTAAGTGTAGGTGGCACCTGCATGCGCCCGAGCCGATGGGTTGACGGCTCGCACGCTTGTACACAGGTGGCGTGTGCGTGCCCACGCTTCGATGGCATTCGCAGGCGTGCGCACGTCGGTGGCAGATACGGTCGCTCCGTGACTGTCTGTTCTTTTTTCCTTCAAGCCAGTGGGGGCCAGCAAGTCTGGATCACATGGGACTGCTCCAAGCCGTTGCATAACTCCTGTCTGAGAGGGGACCTGCCTGGGAACGCTTCGCTTCATCTCCTTAAAGCAAAAGACGTCCCGGGGCCGGTGTCTCCTTCGAGGGCAGGAGCTTCCTGTGTCACTCGGTCCATAGCTGTCTTATCTCTGGCCTAGAGGGTTACCCTGGGTTGTCCAAGGACTAGGGTTCAGACCCAGTGCAGATGCTGCCGTGTGAGGCAGGACAGGAGGCGCTGCCCCCACGTCTATAGCACCTCCTGGATCAGGCTCTCAAAGCCTGTACAAGGGAGCTGGACAAGTAACATGATCCCCATGGGACAGATGAGGAAAGTGAGGCACAGACAGGTCAAGGCATGCCTCCAAGATCACAGAGCAAGTCGGTGGCAGAGCAGGGAAGAGACCCCAGGAATCCCTGACCCCCTGTCTTGGACTCGGCTGCCTCCCACTAAAATGCAGTGCCTTCTGCCCCAGGCCCGGGGAAATCAGAGCCCTGCTCTCCTGGCTGGCGTTCTCTCCCCAGCGAGAGCAGGGCTGAGTTCTCAATGACTTCTACGTTGGCTCCTTGCTTGAGGCTGTGGGTGGGGGGAGGGAAGTGAAGGGTAACTGCGTTCTCTCTTGTGGAGCCCGAACGGGCCTGCAGAGAGCTTAGGAGAATAAACACAAACGCCCCTGGCTGGCTGGCAGCCCCGGAAAACTGAGACTGTCCAGCACTGCCCAGCTTGCAAGCAGCCAAGCGGCTGCAGTTGGGACTCACCAACGCCTTTCGGAGGCAGCTTGGTGTCTTCCTAGAGAGCCAGGAGCGTGCAGAGAGACAGCGGAGCGGGAGCCATGAGAAATGGGATCTGCTTTGAGGGCTTCATTTCAAAGGCAAGCAGGCAGGTTGGTCTTGAGAGGCTTTTTCTAACCCAGGCTTTTTCAAGTCCTTATGCCCTCACTTTGGCAGGCAGGAGACTCTCCGGCTCTGAGCCTGCTGGTGTCTCCTGCAATCCTTCCTCTGTTTCAGCTCCTTCCAGCCTTCCTGCACCCAGAGAGAAACTGATCCCAGTGCAACCAACCGGGCAGCTGTGGCCAGTCCAGGAGCCATGCTGCCCGCTGTAGAATGGACCAGTGTTGAGCCTTTCGTGCGCTGGGGACGTTGCTGTTGATTTTATGGGCCAGGCGTTCAGACACTGCCATGATCAGTGTCAGCAGAAACCCCCAGCTAGACAGCCACCTTCCAAGGGTGTAGTAGACCCCAGGCAGACGCGCACGCCATTCACTTCTGGGGCCGATACTTTGATTTCCCTGGTGTGTGAGTGGCAGGCCGGTTGTCTTGTTCCTCCAACCTGTAACAAACAACTTGCTACATTTGAGGCATGTGAGAACTTTGCAATGAGAGGCAAAGCTACTTGATGGAGTTTGGATGTGGTTAAAACCTCAGAAAAGGGCTCATTTCCCTCAACAAAATAACTAAAACAAAATTCAAGTCAATTTTAAAATCCCTGTGTTTTATGAATTTTTCACTTCAAAACAGACCTTTCTGGCTGTGCTTCTCATCCAACTGAATGGCCAGTCGGGTTCAGGCGCATGGAGCCAGGTGGCCAGTTGGAGTTGGTGACTTGGTGATATTTCTCCATGCGAACAAGCCCACCGGACAGCCTGTTTCTCCTTTCAAAGAGCAGAGAACAAAGATGTGCAGTTGGTCAGTAGGAATGAGTTTCACATGTCTGGGAAATTAATGTTTAAAATAATGAACATCCTAATAAAGAGAGGCTTGACTAGGGGGTACAGCCCTTGAGGAAGGTGTCCTCTCTGTGGTACCGTTTCACTGGTAGCTTAGGGGTGCTGTGCAGGTGGGCCATCAGGAATGAATGAAGGGCTGTCTCTGGAGATCTAGCCATGGCCTACCTTCAGCTACTGCCTGGCAAAGGTAACAGCAGCTCTGGCTTTTGGCTTTCAAGAAATGCCAGTCCCCCGTTAAGCAATGTGGAGTTCTCTTGGTCACAAATTTCTCAACTTTCACATTTTATCTGAATGATCCCTGCAGGTTTGTTCCTTTCATAGGAACACAGAAATCAGACCAATGGCCCAGCTCAGTATCTTATTTCCATCAGGGTGGACAAAACTCCACTCTTCGGCGGGAGGGATAGCTCAGTGGTTTGAGCATTAGCCTGCTAAATCCAGGGTTGTGAGTTCAATCCCTGAGGGAGCCATTTGGGATCTGGGGCAAAAATTGGGGATTGGTCCTGCTTTGACCAGGGGCGTGGACTAGATGACCTCCTGAGGTCCCTTCCAACCCTAATATTCTATGATTCAGGGCTGATAATGGACAATTATGCAATAATCCATGATACTGGCCTTGGTTACTATATACCCCTGAGCAGAATAACCCAGACTAGGTTTGGGACCGCACTTTGGGATGACATGGAACTACCCTTCCTTCACCTTTTGACTGGATTGGTCCATGTCTGCGAGCCATATTTCAGCAAAGGCTCAAAACCAGAATTCTCCAGGTCTCCATGCAGCAGCTCTAGCATTTAATGAAAGAGGCTGGTTTTCAGAGAGAAGAGATTAGGATAATCTCAGGATGAGTCTATGACTATTTGGATGAATGCTGAACCTCTCCCGCTGCAAGGTCTTTGCTCTGCAGCAGTCCTGGGTCCTTCCTCAGTTCAGGTCCTTGCTGACCTACAGTGGCATCTTTCTGGTCTTGGTCCATAGCGGTGGTGATAGGAGTGCAGCAGATTGATGGGGCTATTTGGTTTACGGTGATTGTTTAGGATGAGAAATCTTGGCGTAAGGAAACTATCCGGCTGGATGGTGTCTACCTATGGTACTTATGGCCCTGAGCACCTCAATCTTTCATGCATGGATTCTCCGAGCACCCCTATGTTTTGGGGAAGTGCTATTTTACTGAGGCACAGAGAGACTAAGGCTATGTCTACCCTTGCACTTTTGTCGGTCAGGGGTGTGAAAAACACACTAACATAAGTTTGACTGACAAAAGTACTGGTGTGGACAGCGTTATGTCAGCAGGAGAGGCTGTCCCACCAACACAGCTCCCGCCGCTCGTTGGGGGTGGTCTAATTGTGCCCGCAGGAGAGCACTCGCCTGTTGGCTTAGAGCGGCTACACAGGAGACCTTGCAGAGTTACAGCCATGGCGATGCGAGGTCCAGAGTGTAGACATCGCTTGGGTGATTTGCCCCAGGTGACCCAGGAAGTGTGACACAGAACAGGGAATTGGAGCCAAGTCCCACAAGTTCCAACCTAGCACGTTAACGCCCTGGAACCTCCTCCTCCTTTGAGCTGTGTGCTCCTGATCTAATTTGAGGACTTCAATAGCTCAGACATAGGTTAGATAGAGGTTTGTTACAGGTGTGGGTGGGTGAAATTCTGTGGCCTGCATTGTGCAGGTGAGACTAGATGATCATATTGGTCCCTTCTGACCTTAAAGTCTATGATTCTATGATATCAACCACCCGCACTGGATCTGGGCAGCAGACTTGGTGCATTAACTAAGTGCTCTGTGGTTGAGTTCCTCTGGTTTGGAGAGTGTATCCAGCCTGCACGAACTGTTACTACATTGTGATGGCATAGACAAAGGCCAGGTATTGATTCATTCATTAATTATTTAGCTAAGAGAACAACACCGTCTGGAAGTTCGGATTCCGGAGCTTTATGTTCTCCTTGTTTTCAGCAGCTGGCACCGCACATCAGGGAAGGTGTGTAGGTGGAAGGGGGATGGGGACAGGCTGGCAAGAAGGGCTCGCAAGTATTTCCTCCCACCGGGGTGTGCTGGAAGCAGAAATCTGCGTTTGTCTTTATTTCTCTCTCAAAAAGGGAAAGGGACACCTGAGCTCATAAATTGCAAACGCTGGATGAGAAACCTGGAACCAGCAAGCCCCTGCGTCTTTAAAAGTATTTAAGTTCCTCTCCTCTGCACTAGGAGGCACCTTGAACCTTCCTCTTGGGCCAAATCAGAGCCCATCTGCTTTCTATTACCTTCCCATCCAGCTGCCTCCCGAGCCAAAAAGCCAGGCTTTCAGGGAATTCTGTCTGCAGACCCGATGTTGAAATTAGTAACAGTTGTCCTTTCTGTCTTTCTGTCTTTCTTTCTTTCTGTCTTTCTTTCTTGAGAGCCAGGGATCCAAACAGCCGCCTTGTACTCACGCCACAACCCAAGAGTTCACACAGCGAAAGCCACCTTGGCACAGGCAGCTGGGAGTGTTAGCTATCAGGCAGCGCCTGCCAAGTACAATGAATTCCTAGGAAAGGAGCAAATCGGAACCGACCCAAGTGAGGCAGGCACGAGACCCGGAGAGGTCACGCTGTACCCTGGGCCTCATTACTGCTGGACATGGCCCCGCCTCATAAGAGCCGAAGATTCTGGAGCGCCCCCCCCCCGCCCCCCGGTGCACAGAGCTGGGGGCTTCCTGCCTGTTTGTGCCTGTGTATTATTGACATCCTGAAGGCTAAATCTTGAAACGAACATTCTGGAAAACTTTATACATATTAAAGAAACTGAGGAGCCCACTGGCCTTCCAGCTTCCCTCCTCCTCTGCTCCTTGTTTTGGGTCTTTCCCTCCCAGAATAAAGGCTCATTGGGGGTCTCAGAGGTGGAGTGCTGTGGAAAAGGGGATGCATTTTTACCACTCTGTGCATCAGTGCTTGGGCCCTTCCCCCACTGCAGTTCAGGGGAATTTTACAGCCCTAATTCCCAACCTGTGGTGCTAAAAACAGACCTTCCTCCCTGTGAGGTCAAGGGTTGAAGGGTTCTCCTTGCTCTGCAACCTCTCCCAGGCTTTGATGCCTTTGGGGATGAGGGAGCTGCTAACATAAATGAGAGGGAAAGGGGGAGGGAAAGATGGAAGAGGATAGGAGGGAGGTCAGAAGTCATGGCCACTGCAGCTCAGGGTCTTGGAGATGTGGAAGAGCGACAGGAAATAATAACTGCTTTGAGGAAGCTGGTTCAACAACGGAAAAACAAGACAAATTAGGAGTGTAAAGCCCAGGGGAAATATACTTCAGCTGAGAGGCTTTCTGTCCAGAAACCTTGGAAGTAGGACAAAGTTTAAAAGCTGGAATCTCAAAGCTTAATAGAGTCTAAAAATGCTGACTTGGGAGAGCAAGCCCATGCTGGGCTTTTGTTTCCCTTCTCCCTTGTGCAGTTTAAATCATGCAGCTTTAAAGGGAATCATGATGGACAAACTCTGAGCTTTTGCGTCGGTTTGGCTGCAGGATTGCACTTGCTGTTCTCTGAAATTTACTCTCCGTTCACCGGTACGTCTGGAGGTCGTGTTGCGATGTGGCAACGTCACTAGGTTGGACACCGCTACGTCACTGCCTCGTGACCCCGTGGCATGGGCCACATCGGCCTTACTTTATTGAGAGGTGGGATCAGGAATAGTCCTGCCTATCAGCCCCCCAGATTTCTCTGTTCTTGGTGACCAGAGTAACCCAAGGTCAAGCTTTGGCCACCTGTTCTGCAGCCATGTACTTACTTCACTGGGGCTATGGCATAATTGGGAGATGATGGTTTCTGCGTAGGATGTGAAGGGCATAGACAATTGTGTTCTATCTGCCTACTCTTGGCATTTGGACCCACGGTTTCTAATAGTCTTTTCGACATGTGTGAGAAGATAAAACCTTGTAGGACTCCTCCAATGAGAATTTAAGAGAGAGAACTGAAGATACCCATTACAACTCGGTTGGTTTGGACTGAGAGGAGGGCCTGGTGCCAGGAGTACACTTCCCCGCTGTCCATAGCAAAGAAGCAATCATTTAATAACACACCCAAGGTCATCTCTGAGCCATACCTGGCTTACCATTTAAAGGGATACAGAATGTTGATGTGTTGATGTGTTGGAAGCTTAGCTTCTCATCCACCTATTTAGAAATGGGAGGTTAGACACCAGCCTGTAGACAGCCATACTGGATAGTTGGCCAAGTTTGTGTCAAGCGATCGTTTCTTAATTACTAGCTGGAGTTTGCAAGGCTTTGAGAGGGAAGACGTCTACATTCATCCAAGGAGCCCAAGAGTTACAGGCTGTCCTTAAGCCAAAAAGGGTGTGGGACAAAGTTGAATGTGGTGTCTCTGAGATCTTGCAGTGCTTCCAGGACTTGCATCTGATATGAAGAGTCCAAATCCATGGGGACAGAAATGGAATCACGGGTTCTGTATGTGTCCGTCAGTATACCTGAGGGGTCCTCTTGGATTTGTGTGACCTGATCTGAGATGAACATTCTTTGCAACAAATTGCTTATGCTTCTGTTACCGTCTGTTCACAGTTTTTGTTATTGACCTTCATGCTTCCTTCCTTTCCACAGGTCATCTGAGAGCCATGGGTGTCTATGGAGTGATAGGACAGAGAATTTTGGTACTAAGGTTTCAGTGACAGTGGAAAGTATATGTTCCAAATGTTTGACCAGATCTCCATGCCGTGGCTGCTTATTTGGATGGCCGGTTTCTTTTAGGATGTTCTGAAAGTTGGCTGGCTTCCTGAGTCTATACGGTCAGACTGTTATCAGTAGGGTGAAAGAGCTGACGCTATCCTGGATGAGTTGACTGTCTAACAAGGACTCCCAGTGCCCAAATCCAGGCTAAAGATAATGTCTAGAGTGTGACTGGCCAAACAGCTAGACTGGAGACTACCCAGGAAAAGCTCTGGGAGGAGAAGGTTGAGATGAAGCTCCATGCTAGTTTCTCAGAAGAGCTGCTCGGGCATGCACTGAAATCAGGAAGCCTTGGGGACTCCAGCATCATGCCTGGAGAATATTTCTCTCAGTTCTGCCAGGACAGCGTTGCTTTTTGGAGATCCCAGACGTTTCTGGATTCACAGGCCAAGTGAATAATGGGCTCAGGGGACATTTTGTTCTTGCTCAAGGGAACCTCTCTTGCATGGAGGTGGGATGGGAATGACACAGCCACCCTGCCCCAGGCTTGTCTTTCTCAGTTGGTAGTGGACAGAGTAACCTGAGAAAACAGGGTGAGCCATGACGGGGTTTGTGATGTCAGCTAGTCAGGCTGCAGTGATGGGGTCAGGGGGTCTCAAAGAAACTTTGAGACAAATTACACAAATTACAGCAGGCTCTGCACCATCTCCTGTTTTTCCCCCAGATTCCCTCTAGTGTTCACAGATAGATACTGCATCATTCCTTCTCCTGTCCAATTAGTATTTAATATAACAAAATATTAACTATCATAATGTCTGAAGGAACCACTTATGGGACTAAACACAAGATCGTGGTATTTAAATTCTTGGGGGAAATGCCACAAGGAAGCTGTGTCTTTGGTTTATTTTATCTTTCTAAAGCAAAATTAACTCCCCAAACCTAGAAACAGAAGAACAAAACACAGAGCAATTCAGGTTTCTTGCCGTTCCTGCAGAATGCACAACCCTACTGTGAACTGCAGGCCATTCCCTTCACCCATCACCTGCCATCCTCCTGTTAGCATAAAAGCTCTTTCTGTTTGAATTCACGTATTCTTCTACGCAGCCCATCTTCCGCAGCCTTTTGCCGGAGCATTCACACGCTCTATCTGTTTTGTAGCATACCAGTCTGCCACCCCAGATCTGGCAGTAACATCCCAAATGCTGCATAATGCATCACCATGCTACAGCAGGAGCCAGGGAGTGAGGGGTGAGAGGATGGTGGCTCTTGGGCCAAATTCTTGCTTATGATCTGGGTGTAAATGGACAGTGGAGAATCTTAAGATATAAAATAATATAAATAATAAGATTAACTCCATTTTCCAGATGGGGAAACCAAAGGACAGAGAGGTTAATGACCAGTCTGAGACCAAAGAGCAAGTCAGTCAGTGACAGAGATATGAATAGAACCCAAAAGTCCTGACTCCCCAATCCTGTAGTCTATCCACTAGACTATACCTCCCTCCTTTACTAATTAAAAGCATAAGAGACGTTAAGAATATGGGACAAGACAACTGGTTAATGATTCAAAATGCTTCATTATTCAAAGTGTTCAGAGGGATGAGTAGTTATTCAGATCTCTCTGGTTAACATAAAAGTCACTCCCATTTGCAGACCCTCAGTCAAAATTCTCACTTGGACCCAAAATAACTATCTTAAGGTTGAAAAAAACACACCTTCTGCATTTCCCATCCAGCAATGGAGTAGGAATTGGCCAGTGCTGGAATTGAGCAAATACTGAAAAACAATGTCCGTGACTACACGTTCAAATTTGAAATCCAGTTTCAATTTGATTGCAGCTTTCACCCTTTTGTGTTCTCTTTCCAGGAACATTTGTGCTTGGTTAGAGATGATACTTGTAAACTGGACATTTAAAGTCAAATATTGTTAGGGAGTACATTTGGAATTCTGTATCCAGTCGGTAAATTTGTGCAGCATTGGTCAGTTGCAAAGGCCATCCAATCAGCAAACAGAAATGAAACCACGCCCCTATATAACCATCTAACCCCATGTGAATTCCTTACATGGACATTGCGGATAATTGATAATTCTGTGTGGAATTGATCCAGAGGCCAAGACTCTTCACAAATCATTTCAAATAAAGACTATCAAGAATCTCCTGATCTACTTAGGAACAGCTCAAAAGGCAAAATGCACTGACTGCATCCTTTAGCTCTGACTGAGTACCCTGACAGAGGCGGCTGTGCTCACAATACTGTGGAACCATTACAGCAGTGACACTCAGACTGAGCCTCGGGAGCCGCAAGTGGCTTTTTAATGCGTCTCCTGCGGCTCTTTGCAGCACGTGATATTAAAGCCCTGTGTGATTGAATATATAGCAAATCGACAATGAATTCACACGACTGTGGCTCTTTGGGATAATGATGATTGCTAATTTGGCTGCCGAACCAAAGAGGTTTGAGTATCACTGCATTACAGAGTCAATGTTTCCCACATGATACCATTCATTTGTTTCATCTGTTTCTTGTTCTAAGGACTGAAAATGGTGGTGGCGTCTCAGATGCCACTGGGTGGTAAGTGTTGACTTTTTCATAGAGACCACTGGTATTGCCACCTGGAGCCGAATGGAGGATATGCCAAAACTTCCAGCCCTGTTATTTAGACTGAAGATGGCCTGATAAGCATCTGAGCAGTGGGGTGCTCTCTGGACTCCCATGGCCCATGAGCAATTATATTCCCCTCTAGGGGACACATGACATTCTGAGGGGAGACTGTCCTAGGGCGTGGATTTGAACTCAGACCCTTTGCTCCACCTTGTGCCTTCTACTTCTGCTCTGCCCTGTTTCTCTCTCTTGAGATCTCTGCTGCTGAGCCAGCCAGCTCGCTGTGTTGCTGAGGGGATTCTCTGAGTGGCAGCTTCTGAAACATAACCCTTGCGCCTCCTTAAAACGTTTCTGCCAGAGCAGCAGTGTTGTGCCTGCATACGTCATTTGTTTTGAAGAGATCAAGTAGATCTTGGGCCTGGTGCTCCTTTGCCTGGCACAAAGACAAGAAAGGGGATGGGCCTCGTTTACACTAAGAACGACTGATACCATGTTGGCAGGGCAAAGGGGCCTCAAAGTGGGTGCAAATGGCAGTTGCCATTACTTTAAGGTCCCTTTACATGGCCCAAGCAGTATAAGGGACCTCGGTATAGCTGAGCGTTCAGGCCGGCGGGTGCAAAGGGGGTACAGCGCCAGCCAGTGAGAAAGGCAGCCACTCTTCACTGGTGTGAATGATGACCCAAGGGGAAGGATCCCGGAGATCAGGCCCCTTGACTAACGGGGCTTTAATATGCTATGAAATGACGGGGTTGATTTAATTTATACCCTTCCCCCGCCCCCACCCCTCTTTTCCTTTCCTTCTCTGACACACTCACTCTTCCCTTCCTGCCCACTCTGCTTTCCCTAGCTTCCCCTGCCTTTTTTTCTCTCTCCTTTCCTTCTCCATTTTTCCCCACCATTCCCTCTCTCTCTCCTTTACTCCGCTTCTCTTTCTCCCACTCCCTCTCCTCACCCTCTCTTCCGCAGAGGCAATGCCGCCGAGAGCCTTTGATTCTAATTAGCACATGTTGAAGCCATTACGCCGGCCCGGGTACAGCGCACTACAAAGACCCTATCGGCTTCGCTGCTTTGGGGAGAGCACGGAGCGGCTGAGGATGTCTGGGAAGAGACCAAGGACTCCTGTCTCTACATAAGCGGTGGCCCAAAGAGAGACATGTTGGGACAGAGCCCTTTAGGCTGGTACAATGCTCCCTGCGCTGAGACGAGCATCGCTAACCATGGCAACAGCTTGGAGGCTTCTGACATGGACTCTCATCTTCACCACAGCGGCGTGCGACTCTCCCGGTTACAAATTCCAGTCACAAGGTAGGGATTTCCCCCAGGGGAGGGGAAGATGGGCTGGAATTGGGGGGCGGGGGGGGAGGAGAATCCCTAGTGGTGGCTCTAAGGTGGGAAAACCTGCAAGCTAGTCCTGCTGTAGTAGTCCAGTGGTTCTCAACCAGGGGTACATGTACCCTGGGGGTACTCAGAGCTCTTCCAGGCGGTCCATCAACTCATCGAGATATCTGCCTAGTTTTACAGCAGGCTACGTCAAAAGCACTAGCGAAGTCCGTACAAACAAAAATTCCATACAGTGACTTGTTTATACTGCTCTGATTGATTTTATAAGGAGAGGGTAAAAATAAGTCAGCCATTCCTCAGTACTAGCCTGCTGTGACACTTGTATGTTTAGGTCTGGTTTTGTAAGCAAGGAGATTTTAAGTGAGGTGAAACTTGGGGGTACACAAGACAAGTCAGACTCCTGAAAGGGGGACAGTCGTCTGGAAGGGTTGAGAGCCACCGTGCTAGGGAACCCCTGGATCCAGCTCTGCTTGGCCTGCAGTAGGGGAATCCCTAGGGCTGGCTCTGTTACACCTGTCGGATAGATATAGACCCTTCTCTGCCTGTGAAAAGAGAGATGCTTTGTTGTGGGATTTAATGCTCCTTGATTTTAGGCAGTGCTTAGCCAGCAAATCGATAAGGGCTGTATCAAGCCCCAGGATGACAGCTAGAGAGAGCAAGAGGTAGGTGCCTTTTAGCAAGCAGAATGAGGGTCCTCGCATTGCACTTCAGTGGAGTGGAGCATCCCAGTATGAGTAAGAGCTTTATAGCGAAGAGCCTTATGAAAAGGGAGACGCGTGTATATGTGCATATCGACGTGTGTGTGTGTTTGCAGGCATTTCTCTGTGTGTGCATGTCTGTATTAGCATATGAATGTCTGTGTCTGTGCAGATGGCTGCAATTGTGTAGGTGATTTTATGGGTTTGAGCGTGCTTGCGTGTGGGTGGTACTTTTGTATCGTCTGTGTACTTTTGTGAACATGTGCGTGTCATCTGGCAGTGACTGTTTGAATGCATTTATGAGTTAGTGTGTGGATACGGATGTGAGTATTGTCGGTCTGTATGCAGTGTGCGTGGGTTTAAGTGAACTTGTACAGGTGTTGGATTATCCCCAGGGAATTGTGTGCACTCAGGGTGATGGGGCTAGCTGCAGTCGGGCTAAATTCAATGCTATATTAAGGCCCCTCGCACACATGGCTAATGCCATCAGGCTGTGGTCTGCTTGTTACACAGAGTTCTAACAGAGATGAACAAAGAGAAAGGACAAAGCCACAAAACTATTCTGAGTTCTGAATACAGTCCGAGTGCCACATCTGTGCTCCAAATCCGTGGGACGGCCTCCTCCAGCTGCAGCCTGTGCGGGGGTAAACTAAGAGGTGACTGAAAGCAGAACCACCACTGTTGCTGTGCAGTTCACAGTTTTATAAAGGCAGAAAAGAAATTGAATCGGAAACAAACACAGTTTCTGGTGCTTTTAGCCAAAGGCTCTGGCAATTCCTGTTCTGAATGTTCTGGGCTTCCTGCATCAGTGAGTTCACACCTCGCTCCAGTTGCATGACCTTATTCACTGCACTAAATAAACTCCAATGAAAACTTACCTACCCCATGCAGTTCTGTCAAAGCACCTCAGTTCTCACCTGGAACACCCCCTGCTGCCAAGCGTTGGCCCCCACTCAGTTCTGTCCATGCATCTCAGTCCAAATCTACAGTACCTGCTGCAGCTTCAGTCCTGGGATCTGGTGCAGTTCATTCAGCGCACCTCACTCCAGAGCCCTGACCTGCAGCACCCACTACTCTTTTAGCCCTGGACATATGCAGAGCAGAGACTGCCAATTCTGCTACACTGTAGAGTTGTTTTGGTGGCCTGCTGAGATCACCAGAGCCCTGACCACCATTTGACCTGAGCCAGGATTTGAAACCCAGTCTCCAGACTTGAAAAGTTGATGGACTTCTCTGTTGAGTAAATGCCTTTGTGACGACCCCTGGGTTGGACCCTATGGCGTTTTGAATGGGTATTTGGGATGCGGGGCATCTGAATACCAAATCGTTTGGGAGGTTGCTTGCTAACTCACACTTAAAGAAAAGGAGGACTTGTGGCAGCTTAGAGACTAACCAATTTATCTGAGCATCAGCTTTCGTGAGCTACAGCTCACTTCATTGGATACATTCCCAGTTGAAGTGAACTGTAGCTCACGAAAGCTCATGCTCAAATAAATTGGTTAGTCTCTAAGGTGCCACAAGTCCTCCTTTTCTTTTCGCGAATACAGACTAACACGGCTGCTACTCTGAAACCTAACTCACACTTGGAACAGATATTGTGGATTCCTTTCGTGAAACCAAAGGCAGGTTCTTAATCGTCTTTTCAAGGTCATGTTTCCAATAGGGATGTAAAATATTAAACAGTTGACCGGTCAGCATTAGTCTTACCGTTAACCCATCCTAACCATTAACCCCCAGCCCCAGGCCAGCCAGAGCGACCCCAGCCCTGGGCCGGCTAGAGCAGCCCTAGCCCCTCCCCCTTTCATCAGTTAACCAGTTAAACAATATCATTTTAATTGTTTAAATGGTTAACTTTTTAAATGATATTTACATCCCTGGTTTCCAACCTTGTATCAGCCCTGTTATTAAATGGGGCCAGAGACTCCTTAGCCTGTGGCTAGTGGAATATGATTTCTGCACCCACTTGAAATAGACGCCAGGAACGGTCTTAGATTTTCATTTTTTGCAGCAGTTGCTGGTAGTAACTACACTTTTTATGAACTAAGAGCTAGGATTTGATCCATGCTCTCTTCAGGGGCTATATAACCCCCTGTTCCGTGGCAAGGTTCTGCAGCAAGGCCCCCTGGTTGTGTGAGGCGCTGGAAATTCAGCGCATTTGGAGCGAATTTGATGTGTCCGTGAAGAGTCAGTCAGGACAACAGCCCCGAGGTTATTGATTTTGATCATCAATTCAGTTTATTTTAAGCTGCCTCAAATGTTTGCTATACCCCAGAGTTGTGCACTGAAAACACACAGCTGCATTGGACCACTTGTCATGGGCAGCCAGGATTCCTGGTGCTCAGAGCGGAGTGGGAGGAGGTTGAGGCTTGGGGCAGTGAGTGTGTCTCCCCTTTCTCTCTCCTTTTACAGGGCAGAGCACAAGCCAGGTCAGTAGCAGAGCCAGGAACAGAACTCTGTCTCCTCATTCCCAAGCCCGGTGCCCTCTCCACGGGACCACCCAAACCACCTCTTGGTATCAAAATATTTTGATAGGCTGTCTCCCTCTTGTGAATTCTAGGCTCCCTGCTAGGAATAGTAATCCTTAGCATTTAGCTTCACAGCGCTATCCACAGAGGGAGTAAATAATCCTCACAGCAGCCTTGGAAGGGGCAAAGTAGCAGCTTCCCTGTGAGAGGGTGTCCACCTCACACTCACCCTGAAGGGGTTAATGGGGGCCAGGTGGGCCTATTAAGTGGCAGGCTGGGAGAATTAAGGCTGAGAGGAAAGCCCTAACTGGGGGAAGCTCTCCTATGTGGGAACAGGCGGGGCTTCTATAAAGCCAGGGACCTGATAGCCGAAAGGGGCTGCAGGAATTGGGAAGTAGGCTGCAGTCGCTCCCTGAGTGAAGAGACGTGTGTTTTGGGTAATATAGAGGGTAGTCCACAGTTACTCCTTGGGAGGAGAGGAGTTTGGGCTGGCAAACTCAGAAAGGTGGGAAAAGCAGCAAGAGATACAGTAGGGCAGACCCTGGCTGCTGATGAGAAGCCACCTGAGCTGGAACCTGGAGGAGAGGGAGGTCCCAGGTTCCTGTACCAGCTGCTGAAGAAGTGGCACCAGCTGGGCAGACTGCCTGAGCCCATTTGTCAGGAGAGACTTTGGTACCCTATAAGAAGGAAACCTGGCTAGTGAGCTGGCTGGAGGGTCAAGTCAAGAAGAGGAGGCTGCAGCTCCCGGAGAGAGCGGGGCCCCAGAGAGACAGCAAGGGTGAGAGCGGCAGAAGGGGGCCTCAGACCAGGAAAGAGCTAACCCCCAGAGCAACCAGGAGGAGGCACCATCTGCAGTGAGTGGATCCCCCGACACTCCCCATTTGGCAGATGTGGAAACTGAGGCACAGGGCAATTAAAAACCAACATTTGCAGGAGCACCCACTAGTTTTGGCCTGTGTGATGTGCCCAAGGCTTCTCAGTTAGTTGGTATCAGAGTAGGATTAGAACTCCGGATGTCTTGGCTCAGGGTTGTGTGTTTTTCTAAAAGATGTGCTCTAGTTTAAGCAGGAATTATTTCTGAGCAGTTATCTGGCCAGTGTTACACACGAGGTCAGACTAGATGATCAGATTGGTCTCTTCTGCCCTTGGAATCTATAATATCCCTGTGCTCCAGTCACGAAAGCACACTGCCTTTCATTATAGGTGGGACCCACGTGTAAATGCATTTAGCCAGCACTCTCAATTGTGGAACATTATTTTGGTATGATTTTGCTGGACTAGGCATGGTGCCAGAGCAGTAATCTGATCTGATCTGATCCTGGTCTAGAGCAATCCAAGTTGCTGCCCATATTCATGGGATAGACATCCACCAATTTATGGTACCACGGACAGTTCCTGTCACTTCTGCAAACTAGAGGTGGATTGGGGGGCCCAGCTGTTCAGATGCAATCCAACCCATCAGTGGAGGTGTAGATCAATGTCTGTCAAAGGGAGTCAGAATATGACGGGAATAGGCATTATATTACTTCTGTGTTTGTAACCCCTGTGACTGCTACTGGAATACTGTGTGCAGTTTTGGTGTCCACAATTCAAGAAGAATGTTGATGAATTGGGAAGGGTTCAGAGAAGAGGCACGAAAATGATTAAAGGCCTGGAAAACATGCCTTTTACTGATAGCCTCAAGGAATTTGATCTATTTAGCTTCTCAAACAGAAGATTAAAGGTGACTTGATCCCAGTGTCTGAGTACCTACACATGATGAACATTCTAGCAGACAAAGATATATAAAGATCTGATATCTAGAAGTTGAAGCTAGACACAGTCAGGATTAGATCATTTATGGACAGACTAGAGAGGAGTGAGGTGAGAAGCAGGAAGGCCAGGATCAGGGACTGCAGTAGTCAGGGTGTGAAGCGGTGAAAGCCGTTCTGTGGGAGTGTGGAGGAATGGATGCCCTAGAGACAGAAATGGCAGGATATAGTCACTGTTGGTGTGAGCAGAGGAAAATAGAAAGCAGTGGGAGATAACTTGAGACACATCACATGCATAGATGAACACGATATGTTGGGGAAGAGTCAACACAACTTTTGTAAAGGGAAATTATGCCTCACCAGTCTATTAGAATTCTTAGAGAGAGTCAACAAGCATGTGTACAAGGGTCATCCAGTGGATATGGTGTACTTGGACTTTCAGAAAGCCTTTGACAAGGTCCCACGCCAAAGCCTCTTAAGCAAAGTAACCAGTCATGGGATAAGAGGGAAGGACCTCTCATGGATCAATAACTGGCTAAAAGATAAGAAAGGGTAGGAACAAATGGTCCATTTTCACATTCGAAAGAGATAAATAGTGCTCTCCCGCCAGGATTTGTACTGGGACCCGTGCTTTTCACTATATTCATAAATGATCTGGAAAAGGAGGTGAACAGTGAGGTGGCAAAATGTACAATGATACAGAACGACTTAAGAGAGTTAAGTCCAAAGCTGATTGCAAAGAGTTACAAAGGGCTCTCCGTAAGCTGGGTGATGGGACAACAAATTTGGCAGATGAAATTTAATGTTGACAAATGCAAAGTAGTGCGCATTGGAAAATATAATCCCAACTACACATACAAAACGATTGGCTCTAAATTAGCTGTTATCCCTCAAGAAAGAGATCTTGGAGTGAGCGTGGATAGATCTGTGAGAACATCTGCTCAATGTGCAGTGGCAGTCTGAAAAACTAACAGAATGTTAGAGACCATTAGGAAAAGGATTTATAATAAGGCAGAAAATATCATTAATGCCTCTATATAAATCCATGGTACGGCCACACCTTGAATATTGTGTCCAGCTCTGGTTGCCCCGTCTGAAAAAAGATATGTTAGAATTGGAAAAGACACAAAGAAGGGCAACAAAATTGGTTAAGGGGATGGACCCACTTCCATAGGAGGAGAGAGTAAAAAGACTGGCACTGTTCATCTTAGAAAAGAGACGACTAAGAGGGGAGATGATCGAGGTCTATAACATCATGACTGGTGCGGAGAAAGTGAATGAGGAAGTGTTATTTACTCCTTCTCATAACACAAGACTATGGGGTCACCCAATTAAATTAATAGGCAGCTGGTTTAAAACAACAAAAGAAAGTATTTCTTCATGCAACTCGCAGTCAACCTGTGGAACTCCTTGCCAGGAGATGTTGTGAAGGCCAAAAGTATGACTGGGTTCAAAAAAGAACT
This sequence comes from Eretmochelys imbricata, assembly GCF_965152235.1. Lineage (NCBI taxonomy): Eukaryota > Metazoa > Chordata > Testudines > Cheloniidae > Eretmochelys > Eretmochelys imbricata. The sequence continues at coordinate 7,830,598 of NC_135596.1, forward strand.
AGATAAATTCCTAGAGGATAGGTCCATCAATGGCAATTAGCTAGGATGGGCAGGAATGTAAAACCATGCTCTGGGTAGCCCTAAACCTCTGACTGATGGGTGCTGGGCCTGGATGACTGGGGGTGGATCACTTGATAATTGCTGTTTTGTTTGTTCCCTCTGAAGCACCTGGCACTGGCCACTGTCAGAAGACTGGATACTGGGCTAGATGGACCATTGGTCTGACCCAGTACTGCCATTCTGTGTTGCCAAGCTGACTCAAGGTGTGGGGTCCCAGAGCAGCCTGAGCTTTGGGGGCCAGAGCGCATTTTTCTCACCCATCCATTATGAAACGTGTCAATGGGCTGCTGCCGGGGCTCGTCTCTGCTGTGGTAACAAGGCCAAGGAAGCTGTGGCTTCCTTTAATCCCATAATCCCAGCGGTGACCATGCGGTGGTACGAGGTGCAGGAACTGAGACAAGGTCCTGGGCTATCTGGAAAGAAGGACGCCACTTGGTAGGGAGCTCCTTCCCATCTCCCCTTCCCCGGTCATGCTCACTCTCTTCCCCTCCTTGGGCCGCCTTGGCTCCCTCTTTCCCAGTCCCCCTTCACCTCTTTCCAGCTCCTCCTCACTGTCTCCCTTCCTCCCCACACTCCCACTCTGTGTCTGCTGCTTCCTCTCTGTCTATCTCTGCCCCCCTACCTGGACCCCCTCGCACGCCCTTGCAGATCCATTTTCCCTCTCTAGGTGGGAGGGGAGACCTCGAATGGGGGCTGAGCGTGTTCCTGCCCTCCAGCCTGAACATCCTACCGGGTTCTGTTCCCCCAGGGCTTAGTATGGACTCCCTCTAGTAATGTGCTTGCTGCTAGAGAGCTTGCTGGAAACAGCAGGCATCTTATCACCTGTGCAAACCTCTTTGGTACAGGTGGGCACAATGCTACGTATGTCTGCCAAGGTCTATTAATACAGCATGAGTGGCTGCAAGGGGAGAGAGAACAGGACTGGATTTCCTGGAAAGAACACGGCTGGCTAAGGGCCAGACAGGCTAGTTCTCCTGTAACGCTGGGCAAGGGAAGTGGAGGGGCCCCATAATGCCAATAGGTGGGGAAGCCTCCGTTGTCCCCCAGGATAGGAGGGAGCAGGGGAGCCCCTGTAATGCAGCAGGGCAGAGCTGGACAGGGGAGGCCCTACTGTGAAGCAGGCCAGGGGGAGCCCCTGTAATGGAGCGGGGCAGGAGGAGCGGGGGAACCCCTGTAATGGAGCGGGGTAGGAAGAGAGGGGGAGCCCCTGTAATGCTGCAGGGAAGGGAGAAGCACAGGAGCAGGTCCCGGGGCAGATGTATCTAGAGCTGCTAAACCACTTTCCAACAGACGTGCAGCCTGTGAATGGACAATACCCCTTTAAGAGAGACCACCAGACATCTGATCGCTATTAAGCAGGGCTAGATTCCAACCAGTGGCCTACAGCAGAGAGTCTCTGTGGCCGATTCCCAGCCCCCAGTGTTCTCCAGCCCTCCTTCAACGGGAGCCTTTGGATTGCCTTGCCGGGCGTGAGCTTGCAGCATGTCAGACCAGCCCGTGAAATCCGTTCTCTCCCAGGAACTGGGGGGCAGGTGGAGGTCCCTCTCCTGACACCTACCAGTCCCACTTTTCTAGCTGCTTGAATCTCGGGGGTATAATAGTAACTTTGCCCCTCTTCTAGCTGAGGATCTCAAAGCACTTCCCACACATTAATAAACCCTCATAACCCCCTATCAGGCAGACTGTAATTTTTATCCCCACTTTACAGGCTGATAGAAAGAACCTCTCTGTGTCTGTCGGTCTTCGGTACATTCGATTATAAGCTGTTCGGGGCAGGATCTGTTCTGTGTTCGTACAACAGTTAGCGCAGTGGGGTGCTGGTCTTTGACGGGCTCCTAGACGCAATAGGAATACATAGCCCCCTATCTAACCACCTCACAATCTTTAATGTATTTATCCTCACAACCTCCCTGCTAGGTAGAGCAATGCTGTTCTCCCTATTTTATTAATAGGAAACTGGGGCACAGAAAGGCAAAGTGACTTGACCACGGTCACACAGAGTGTCTGTGTTGAACCAGGGACTTGAACCTGGGTCTCTCTCAGCCTAAGCTAGTGCCCTAACCAGTGGACAATGCCATCTCTCTGTTCTGTGATTAGCCTCACACAACAAGTGGGTGGCAGATGTTGTACTTAAAGTACTGCACAGGGTCTTTTCAGGGGGGATAAGGCAAAGTGCCACATTTATTGTTAATCCATGTATCAATCAACACTGTATCATATGCATATGATATATATTACACTCATGCTCTCTCTCACACACACATGCACACAAGCACACTCCGTCTTGTTGTTACCAACTAGTCTCTCCCCTTAATTTCACTGGCCAGATGAGTTTGATGGGGGAGGCGTGGAGCCGGGCTTCTGCCGATCCAGATCGATGCTCCGATGTTGACAAGACGAGACCCGGGGTCCTCTGCAAGACACCTCACATTTATAGCAGCTTCCCTCTCACGCAAGTCTATCCCAGATCCAAAATCTGTGTCTGTGTCAATTGGTCATCTGTGGCGTCTCCCTCTGGGTGTTGTCTTAATGCTGCCATATTTACTTTCAGAGAGGGTGTTTTTCAAAAGAAGGTGCTCGTGTCTAACTCTCAAGGCCGTCAATATGTCTGATCTTCTTTAATGAGCCCATTTGACAAGTTTTATTGTTCTTGAGTCTGTCTTCCATCCGCTCTCCAAGGGTTGCAGCTGTCTGGAGGTGCTTGCCTTCCACGCCTTGCTCATTCACACCTCATTCATTCAACAGGGCCACTGATTAAAAAGGGGGGTGATCTTATTCTACTCTTAGCAACATTTAGGTATTTTCCACTGCATGCATTGGATGAAGTGAGCTGTAGCTCATGAAAGCTTATGCTCAAATAAATTGGTTCGTCTCTAAGGTGCCACAAGTCCTCCTTTTCTTTTCTGAGCAAAAAGACATTTTTCTTCTATCTTATTCTATCCTTAGGGGCTATAACATTATACCAAAGCTCAATACAAAGCTTCTATATAAGGATTTGATACAAAGTTCCCATTTACCAAGGCTCAATACAAAGTTTTCATGAAAACAGCGGTCACACGTGGATAGACCTAATACAAGGTTATTTGAAGAGGCATAATACAAAGTCAAATGAAAGTTATGCAAAGATGCTTAATACAGAGATTTATCTACAGAGAGAGCCCAGCTCCTGGCTCCCAGTCCCCTGTTCTCACCACTAGATGCACAAGCTCCACTCCTAACCAGGCTTCCTTCTGCCCATGTGGCAGGCTCGAGAGGACAAAGAAAAACAAAATGTTTCCGGGAGCAGCAAGTTTCTCCAGGCTTGCAGTCATTCCTTAAGTGGAAATAGCTTTTCTTGTTTGCCCGGCTGCATCGCACAAGATGTGGTCTGATGTGGGGGAAGCCGAGGCAGAAGGAGTGAAAATAAAACCATCGCTTCTGGTTGGTCAGGCCAAAGAATAGATGCCAGAGGTATTTATGGTTTGGAAGGTCGGGACGTAACCCCTAGACCCAGCCAGTGGGAAGGATTGTTCCATTAGCCGTAGCCGAAGAAACCACTCTGTCAAGATCCCACGCTGGAAAATGCATTAGAAGGAAAGTAAACGTTCCAGAACTTGGCATGTGGCGACAGTGTAATTTGGAGTCCAAATTTATGATGGCTTTGAAGATGGGCATTGTGGAGCCAGGCAAAATGCAGCCACGCCAGGGCAGCCTGGCTTCTCCCTGGTTGCTTAGAAAACAGCAAGGAAAAGGATGCAAACAGAACAGCAAGTCCCTTGGACAAAATGTGTGGGTGAGTCCAATCAGGTAGAACTTCTCCTGATCCAGGCCATGAATAGCTCATGCTTCAGGGCATAAGTCAGCCTCTAGCTACTGGGGGTTAGGAGGACATGCCCTGCAGGTAGATTACCCCAAAACTGGATACTGGGCTCACTAGAGCACAGGTCTGAACCACTCTGCCAATTCCTGTGATGGTTTGCTAGCTGCACGAGAAGTTTCTCTTGATTTGTTAGTCTCTAAGGTGCCACAAGTACTCCTTTTCCTCTTGAGCAGTGTTTTCCAAACTGTGGGTCATACTGCCGGGAGGGAAGGAGGTCATGAAAGAGCATCAGGAGGTCACAGGATGTGCGTGCTGACTTGCGAGGGCAGCTGCTTGCCCTGCCCCAACTGTCCGGCACTGTCTGACTGCGCCGTGTGGGGGCTGGCACAGCAAGGTGGCGGCAGCCAGCAGGGATGGGGCTTGTAGCCACCATTGTGCCAACCCCATGAGCAGGAGCAAGGGAGCCCACCTAAGCCAAGCTCAAGGGGGTCAGAAGACAACCTGGCCCAACTAGGGTGATTCATTGGATGGAAATAAGGGGAAACCATGTGAAAAATCCGGGACAACATTTCATTTTTAGGGACATTTTAGGGAAACCCCAGTTCCCGTAGCACAGCATGGATTTGTCACTGAAATGTACATTTCTACTGTCCTTGAGTACATCATGCAATTATCATATGCTTCAATTTCATCTTTAAAATGGTATCCGTCGTTATCCATTTTGATACATTTCAATACATTTTAAAATAAGGGACCGGTGGTTAACCTAGATGCAACCCGAACCCAACACGTGTAGTCTGGTCCCAGAGAGTCCCGGTTGGGTTGCAGGGCTCTGTCTCAGACCCTGGGGCCTGGTTAACACAGGTGAGCCCAGAGGGGGTTGTGGTATGAAAAAGTTTGGGAACCAAGGCACTAAAAGTTATCTGGAGCCAATCTCTTTGATGGAGGAAGGTGTTGTGTTCCCCTGCAAGTGCAGTCAGACATTCTGGACTGTGACCTTGTTAGATCACATGTGATAAGTGGTGTTAGACTGTTTCAGAGACTGAAGTGTCATAGGAGGAGGTGATAGAAGAAGTTGATAAGTTAAAGTGCAACAAGTGGCTGAAGTGGCAGAGGTGCCTAGTGGGTAGAGTACTGGCTGGGGCAGGTTCTATTCTTGATTGTGCCACTAGCCTGTTGTGTGATCTTGAACTCTGGTTTCCCTCCCCTTTGTCTCTCTTATTTTGATTGTAAGATTTTCAAGGCAGGGACCCTCTGAGCATGGTTTTGAATCATGCCTACCACAATGGGGTCCAGATCTCTCTTGGTGCTACCATCATATAAATGATAAGAATAAGAATAAGAACAGCAATGAGTCATCAGGACCAGATGGGACATCCCAAAGTTCTGAAGGAACCTAAGACTGCTTTTAGCTGAGTTGCTAACAGAAATGCACATAAGCTTTCGTGAGCTACAGCTCACTCACGAAAGCTTATGCTCAAATAAATTGATTAGTCTCTAAGGTGCCACAAGTCCTCCTTTTCTTTTTGCGTATACAGACTAACACGGCTGCTACTCTGAAACCTGTAAAAATGCCCAATCGCTTATCAGAATCGCTGGCTACGCTGAAGGGTTAGAACAGCAGCTCTCAACCTTTCCAGACTATTGTCCCCCTTTCAGGAGTCTGATTTGTCTTGTGTACCCCCGAGTTACACCTCACTTAAAAACGACTTGCTTCCAAAATCAGGCATAAAAACCCATAAGTGTCACAGCAGGCTATTCCCGAAAAAAAAATGCTCACTTTCACATTTTTACCATATAATTATAAAATGAACCAATTGGAATATAAATACTGTACTTCCATTGTAGTATGTAGAGCAGTATAAAGAAGTTATTGCCTGTATGAAATTTTGGTTTGTACGGACTTCGCTAGTGCTTTTTATGTAGCACTGTTGTAAAATAAGGCAAATGTCTGGATGAGTTGTCTTCCAGGGGGGACATCCTCTGCCTACCCCTGGCCCATACAGCAATATGGGAAAGGCAGCAGGGTGATCGCGATCCCTTGACACCTCTTTGCAAGCCCAGAGCCCCAGGGTATGAACTCCCGATCTAAGAACTTCAGAACTAAATAGCTGTAATTTGCCAAAAGAGAATGTGGCTTTCTCCAAGTACAGCACACTCAAATGCCCCTCTGAATCGTTCCTAGAAGATAGATGGGAAAAGTCCTCTATGGTCATTCAGTCCATCCCCTGGCCAGAGCATAGGTGGTTCCTCACAGCGGGCTGTTGTTCAGTCTAGTTTAAATAACGCAAGCAATCAGGCTTCCATCCTTGCCCTGGGGAAATTGATCTGCAAACTAATACAACTGAACTATAAGGAAAATTGGCCCAGTTTCCTTTGCTCGGTTTTAGCCTCTTGTTCCTAAGGTTTGTTGCTCCCCCTCTGCTATTTACACCTTTCAGGAGCTTGTAGGTAGATGTCACCTTCTTCCAGCTTCGTGGTCACCGTCTGGATTAGCTCTGCCTAGTTAGTGCTTTTTAGCCCTCCTTGCCAATCAATCCTCCCGTTCTGCCTTCAGCTTTCCAGCTTACCTGGCTCCCATTCCTGTGGTGTCTGAACACTGGGCAATTTGCAACATATTTATCCTCACAGTGCCCCTCTGATGTAGGGAATTGTCCCCATTTTAGAGATGAGAAACTGAGGCACAGAGAGATTAAGTGACTTGTACATTCTAGCGCTGACTTTGGTATAAGTTAAGTCGCTCAGGGGTGTGGAAAAGCCACCCCTCCTCCCCCCCCCCCCCCGAGCGACGTAAGTTACTCTGACCGAAGCGCTGGTGTGGACAGTGCTATGTTGGCAGGAGACGCTCTCCCGCTGACAGAGCTACCGTTGCTCGGGGAGGTGGAGTCGTGATGCCGACGGGAGAGAGCCGCCCATGCAGCTGCGCCGCTGTAGCGATTCTCGTGTAGACTAGCCCTAAGTGACTTGCCCAAGGTCTCACCGGAGTCTGTGGCAGAGCAGGGGATCCTCTGTCTCAGGCTTGTGCCCTAACCGCTCAACCATCCTTCCTGCCTCCACTGGGCCATCCTTGCTATTGAGATGTGCAGCACTGAGTGCATTTCCCTAGCTGCAATCTTGCCAGACCTCTATAGAGAAGGATGGTCCTCTCCCTACTTCTGACATGCCCCTGCAGCTGAGAGCTGCATTAGCTTTTACTATGCTCCTGGGTCTCCTGGCCTCCCTGTCTCTCCAGAACGTGACTGTCACTGTGTTTGCTTTGCCCTCCAGAGGAGTTCCTCTCCAGCCTCGATCACTATGAAATCGCTTTCCCCATCCAAGTGGACCAAAACGGGGACTTCCTCACCTTCGACATGAGAAGCCAGCTGAAGCGGCGTTCCCGGCGCAGCCTGGGCTCCCTGTCCTACGAGGCCGCTGAGCGGCGGGTCTTCTACAAAGTCTCCGCCCACCGCACCCAGTTCCTCCTCAACCTGACCCTGCACTCCAACCTGCTGTCCGAGCACTTCACTGTGGAGTACTGGAAGCGGGACGGGGTGGACTGGCAGCACGACTTCCACGAGGACTGCCACTACGCAGGCCATTTGCAAGATCAGTACCTGAACTCCAAAGTCGCCATCAGCAACTGCAACGGACTGGTGAGCTTCCAAGGGAACCGTAAGACAGGCCCTCCCGGTTTGCTCAGCCAAGGGCGGTATCAATAATTAAGACTGCCCATAAAATGGAGCAGATTGCAGCTTCCCTGATCTTCATTACAGAAGTGCAACCTACTAAGGTTACTGGTCCCAGCATGCAGTGCTCCGTTGTGATATGCTTGGCCAAGCGGGAGGAGCTGAGATGGGTCTCCATTGGCCATATCTCTCTCTTAAAGCTGAGGGTGACCAAAAGCTAGGAGAATTCCCCTGGAAGCCAGTCAGTTTCCATTCACATCAATTGGCATGGGATAGGCAGACATTTAGACCACATTTTGGTTACTTGAGCTGTAAGAGACCTCAGCCCTGTGCTCCTTTGTCTCTTCGCCGCGTTCTGCATATACTAGAGAGCCGTGAATTCCAGGAGGTTGCAGGACGCTCAGAGATAAGCACTCAGATGCTTATCCAGACCTGTGTAGTTAATAAATTGTCCTTAGGGATTGCCACCCAGTTGTGTTTTAACTGCTGGAAAAAAAGAACTGCCTAGTGATGCCAGACAGCTGGATTGCCAACCTTGCATCACTCTGCCCTGACGATGCCTTAATGAGAGGCAAGGTAGTGCTGTCACATTGTGACATTAACCTTGCCAGGCGGGGATGCAGTGTGTAGTCTGAGCGGAGTCACAGAGAGGATATATTGGGCTGTGAGACGGTCCCAGTATTCCCAGTGCCTCCTGCGTGGACGAGGGCTGCGTCCAGCATTTCACTGGTCACGTTAGCATTTACTTTGTCACCTTCTGCTTCTGGTTTCTCTGGGGTTTCCCCACACATGGGGTTTGGTGCTGCCTCCAGAGAATAGCTTGCCAAGTATGATACCCTGTTGCCCCCCAGAGAGAGGGGTGGAGCAAACATGCCTTTAGTGGGGTAAACATACACAGGAATCGATTCTGTGGGCCTGATTCTCCTTTATGCCAAGGCCCCTCGGGCAGTGTAAAAGGGCATTAACATGGGCATGAATTTATACCGCCTTTAATGCAGCTTTACGTTGCCATTGAAAGGGCCCTAGTGTAATGAGAATCTGGCTCGTTATGTCAAAGATCCTTTTACCATGTTTCCACCCTGCCCCCGCCACCAGGATGCACCTGTATCCTTCCCCCCACCCCTCCCCTGATTGCTGCGTCAGAGCGGGCTCTCCAGGTGTCTGGGGGTAGAGTTCCAGTGATGTCTTAGTGGATTTACTAGGACTCATTGGGTGAGCTGGTGGGTGCGTTGGGCACTGCTGGCTCATAAGGGATCTGGTGTCAATGCCTTTCCCACAGTGGCCCACGCATCTCAGGACACCTGATGGCCAGACAGTACTTTGACCAAGCCCAGCATGTCCCAGGGAAAGGGACGGGGGATGGAGAGATCCCGATGACAGGCTAACGCCCAGCCCCTCCTTGGGAGGGTGCGACAGGGCAGGAAATAAACCCTCTCCAAGCACAGAAATCTCCGCATTACCCGCTGTCCTGACGAGCTTATGGACATCAGTGTGGGGGTTGGGGGAAGGGAGTCTAGCTGCTTTGGTGGGGGGAGTCTGGCAACATCCCAGCTGCACCCAGCCACCCCACAGGGCAGCCTTCCGGGGAGCTGACCCCATCAGGCACCGAACACCCCACATCACCCCCTCGGCCGTAGTGCGTCCTCCCCTGGGCCCTCAGAGGGCAGGCAGCTAGGGCTGCTTGGCAGAGGAAACAGGATCCTAGATGCCAGAACAGAGCCCAAGAGCTTCTCCCCTTTCCCACTCTGCTGTCTCTCCTCACTGAACAGAACTGTCCAGCTGTCACTCCCAACCGCCCCAGCACCCTCACCCCCCAGTCACCCCCAAACTGACATGACGAGAGAGGGTGAGAAGGGGTAACCTAAATCAGGCCATCCCTTGCTCTCTGAATTTCCCGCTACTCCTCCCCTGTTGTACCCACCACTCCCTCAGCATGTAAGTTACACCAGTTCACGCCCACTTAATGGTGTATAACTCACACTTTATGTCACTTCTGAGTTGGCCCACTGATAATGACATAGCTACACATTGACGCATATTGCTAGCTACCTGTGTGTACACACACACCCCCCGTACCCTGCTATCTAAACACACGAGACATCTACACCACACTCACAATCACAATGATCTGAACACGCATGCAGAGCTGAACACATCTATCTATTGTATCCATTGCTACCCACAAAGGCGCACACATCCCAGGACTGAGAGCTCCCTCAAGCAATGTGCTCTTTGCTACGCTTCATTTTGAACAGAATCAAAGTTACCGAGGCTTAAGTTGTCGGAAGCGAAGGGCAGAACGGTCAGGCTTCCAAAACATGCACAGGCTCTTCGCTGCCAGCAAGGAAGGCCGCCAACAAGCCTGCAACGAAAAACAGCTGGAGGTGACAGAAAGCAGCCCCAGCAGCTCTCTCTGCCTGGGCCCTAAAGGGGACCTGAAAACCTTGCATTACACAAAGCAGTATTTCAATCCACTGGCTGTTTGGGATCCCCGAGACCCAGGTGCCTGGGAGCACCACAAATAACCTCAGCTCAGAAGGAAAGAGTTGAAAATCACACTTTCCTTCCTTTGCCTCCCGTGACCTGAGTTCACAAGACATCATTCCCCCTGTCGCTGCTAGGGACAAGGAGCAGCGTAGTCTGCTAGTTAGGAAAGTTGGCCTGCAAATCAGGATGCGTTCTACTCCCTCCTCTGCTGTTGAATGGCTGCTGGCCTTGGGTAGGTCACTTTGCTTCCCTGTGCCTCAATTTCTCCGTCTGTAAAAAGGGGCTAATGCTGCTTACCCTCCTTTGTGAAGTGCTTCGGGAGCTACGAGTGAAAAGGACTGGAGACCGGGTAGGTATTAACATTAATATTCATGGGGAGGCATAGCATGTGGAATTCTGAGCTTTTGACAGGGTTAAAAAACGTTTCAGTTCCTCCTTAACTCTAATTCTTAATGGGTTTGAGAAAGAGTTTGATTTAATTGGTCAGTTATTACTATTATGTGTTGTACTGCAGTAGGGCCTACAGGCCTCCGATCCAAATCAGGACCCCAGTGTGCTGGGGGCTGTACAAACACGGAGTAAAAAGCAGCATCCATTCTTGCCTCTGCCCAAAAGAATTCCATGGTTTATAATCTTGCAGTAGAGATAGGGACCGATAAAACCCTATGATGCAACATGCTATCCCTGTAGACCAATAAATACTGTAGATTGTAAGGTGTTTGGGGCAGGGACTGTCTTTTTGTTCTGTGTTTGTGTAGCACCTAGTAATAGTGGAGAGTGGTCCATGACTGAGTCTCTTAAGTGCTACTGCAGTACAAATAATAATAATTAATAAGTACGCTAGTAATTGGAGCTATGTAAATACTTAAGACAGGCTGTGGGGGCCCTCCTTTGCTGTCAGTTCCAACTGACAATCAAGGAATATGGAGTTAATTATTGTGCAACAGTTTGATTTTCTTTCTGAATCTTGAATTTTTCAGGCCTTTGCATTTGGAATGAGTAATACTTGGGGTCAAATTCTGCTCTCGCATTGGGGTGAATCAGAGTGATTCTGCTGACTTTGTTGGAATTAACTCTGTTTTTTACACCAAGGGAAGTAAGAGTAGAATCTGGCCCTTTTTATCTGTTGATGTTGGAGGTGGGGATAATTTCCTGATTGCAACATTTTTAATTTCATTAAGACTCAGGGGCTGGGAGGAAAAGACCTTGGAAGTAAAAACATCATTCGCTCTCCATCCGAGTTAGACCCAAGACCTCTGCTCTGGTGAATTTCCCCCCACTTCTGGCATAGTCAAGATCATTATCTGATTTTTCACTACTGGCCCCTGTGTCTAGACTGAGCCTGTCTGTCTTTCTCATTTTTGTAAGGCAGCCCATCCCCCTGGTGTTTGAACCCCTTAGTGCTGTGGCATCTGAGAAACTCAGCCCCCAACTCCAAACTTCCCTGTATTTTGGGAAAGTTTGGATCCAGAGCCTAATCCAGACCTGAAATTTGTGGCTTGGATCCCTCGCGAGACAAAACTCGTAAGAATGACAAATCAAGGCCCAGTCCTCCAAACATAGGTGTGCTAAACTTTACTCATGAAGCTTATATAATAATCCTGAGCTCTTATATAGCACTTTGCATCCGCAGATCTCAAAGCACTTCACAAAGGAGGCAAGTGTCGTTAACAATATCACGTGTAAGTGTTTGCCGGCTCAGCCCTCAAACCCCCCCAAGCCTGGCGATCAGCGAATGGGATAGACCTGTTCAGAGCCCATCCCTGCTCTGCAGGTGACTTGAGCAAATCGCAGACAGGATATTTCAGCTCATCTCCCCCACAAACCGCAGCTACATCTCAAAGGACTCCGTTCCGCCCCCTTTCAGCCACCAGAGGTCATGTCAGCAACCCAAGCCACTCAGCCTGGCCCATTGCAGAGCAGCTTTTGGACCCCAGAAAGGACAGAGCTTCACACACGCATGGGCAGGAGAGGTGGTGGCATCCCCTGCACGCTAGAAACTCTGCATCGGCCCCAGAGATGATGTCTTGGGCAAATCGGTAGGGTCCTTTTCTAGCAGCACACAATTTCCAGGCCGTTCTGTGCTCTCCCTTCCCGCTGTTCCACCATAAGCCGGCGGTGACCTCCTTCCCCCTGTCCCACAAAGCCAGCAGCCAGCTGGCTTTGCCGGCCGACGCTTGGCTTTCTGTTGGAATCCTCGCCAGGCTAACCTCACACTACCTCGCTTGTGTATGAAAAGGTGGAGCCGGGCCAAGAGCAACAGAGCTTGGTGCAGAAGGAAATCCCCCAGCACTCGGTAGAGACGGGGACTTCGCGGCGCACACACTGCCCTGATTCAGCTTTCCTAGTGGGGGGGGGGGGGAGAAGGAGACAGAGAGCCCTATTAAGGAGGCAGCATAGACCCCCCCAAAGAATGCTCACCCCCAACTTTCCCAGCAATCATTCTTTTACTTACATAGCACCTTCCATGCAAGGATCTCAGGGGGCTTTGTTGATCTCCAGTCTCACTCCACAGAACGAGAAGCTTGGGGCCAGAGGGGTGAAGTGACTTGCCAGAGAACAAGCAGTGGGAGAGCTTGGAAGGGAACCCAAATGTTGCTATTCCCAGGGCTGTGCTCTAATCATTAGCACCGAGAGGAAGGATCGCCCAGTGGTTAGGGGATTAGCTGGGGAGACTCAGGTTCAATTCACTGCTCCACCACCAATCTCCTGCGTGACTTTGGAGAAGTCGCTTGGGATTTGTCTACCTGCGCAATTAGTCTGTGGCAAGCCAGGCCGTGAATCTCCCACAGACGGACTGTCTGGACCCATCTGAACAGTTCTTTAATGCACTTTGATCTACTCCTGTTTCAAAAAGGCTCAAAGCGTATTAATGTGCACCAGCAGGGTCCACACAGACAACTGGTCCGCAGCAGGCGACTGCAGGGCAGATTCACACCCTGACGTGCTGGGACCTAAAGGTTTGTGTAGACAAAGCCCTTAGGCTCTTTCTGCCTCCGTTCACCGATTGTGAAATGGGGTTAGCAGCACTTCGTACCTTACAGGGGTGGGGTGAGGATAAAGACATTATCAATTGTGAGGTGCTTGTGTACAAGCATAAGGGTGACCAAATAAGCACGTAAGATAGATAGGCTTCCCCCATACCATGCAGAGCTGAACTGATCATTGAATTTAGGCTGGCAAAAATCCTTTTAGGTCACCGAGACCATTAGTCTGGCCTAACGAGCCGAGTCGGGCAGGCTCTCGGGAAAAGTATTCGCAGGCATACTGCTGGTTCTGAATTGCACGTCGATTGGTCCCCACCCTCTCTTGACTGCTTTTCACAAGGGCAGAGTTTTGCTTGCTCACCTGTTTGCAGAAAGCGAATTGTGCACCCAAAGCTGAGATATGTTCAGTAAAGGGGGGGGGGGGAATCAGACGTGGAAGTCAGTCAGTTAATCAGGGACCAGAAGCAATGCCATCGGACTTGGGCCACGTCTACACTACAGCACTCTGTTAGCATTGCTACAGCACCTTAGCTGTGCCGGCATAACCCCAAAGTGTAGATACAGCCTAGACCAACCAAAGGGGTTTGTCGGTGGGGGTAGGGACACCACCTCCACGAGCAACGGTACCTATGTCGGGGGAAATATTCTTTCATTGACCTAGCTGCGTTTACACTGAGGGTGAGGTCAGCATAGCTCTGTTGCTCAGGGTGTGGATTTTTCATACCTGTGATCAACGTAGCTAAGTTGACCTAAATGTTCAGTGTTGACCAAGCCTTAGCTGGCCAATCACCTAGTGTGAAGGAAGAAACATAATGAGGAGGCTGTGTGGCCTAGTGGGTAGACCCCCTGGCCTGGGACTTTTGAGACCTGGGTTCTATTCCCATCTCTGCTACTGGATTGCTGGGTGACTTTACGCTCAATTTTCAAAGGTATTTAGGTGCCTAGTGATATTTTCAGAAACATTTAAGTCTCTAGTCATCTAAATACCTTTAAAAAGGAGAGTGGGGCTGAGTTTAGATGATGTTTCAGGGCATTGGGTCTAATGTTGGGGCGGCCGTTTGCAGAGTGGGGCTGAATTTGGAGGATAGTTCAGGGTGTTGGGGCAGCTGTTTGGGGGAGTGGGGCTGAGTTTGGAGGATGGTTCGGGGCATTGGGGCAGCTGTTCGGGGGAATGGGGCTAAGTTTGGAGGATGGTTTGGGCTGTCTGGGGGAGTTGGGCTGAGTTTAGGTGATGGTTCAGGGCATTAAGTCTAACATTGGGGCAGCTGTGGGGTTGACTCTGAGTTTGTGGTGACACTCAGGGAGTTTGTGGTTTAAACTCTGTGTGAAGGTTCAGCTCTGTTCCGATTTCATCCACAGCAGCTGATGCCTCCCTCTTTGTCCCCTGGAGGGTGGAGTTTTGCAGATGGGAGACAGCACCCTGCTTCCCTTTCACTTCCCCCTCCCTCTTCCTCTCGCCTTTTACAGCACGGGGTGATCGTTGCCGACGAGGAAGAGTATTTCATTGAGCCTCTCAGCCTGGGAGCCAACGTGAGCACAGAGAGTGAAGGCGAGGGAAGCCCCCATGTTGTGTACAAGCGATCGTCTCTCCAGCACTCGCACATGGACGCGGCCTGCGGCGTTTTAGGTATCGATGTCGACAGACAAACCCTCAAATCCTCCCCAACGCTGTGATATTCACTTCTGTGTATGCCAGATAATCCCGCTGATAGAGCCAAATTTCTCTCCCGTCCATGAGAACCTGGCGTTGCCGAGCTGGTTTCAGAGAGGCCAGGAATGCTGACTCTGGAAACCAAATGTAAACCAGGCTATCACACTGTACATCTGTCCCCTTCTAATGGTTAGGCCCCAAATAAAAGATCACGAGTCAGCTACTGCCTGTAAACTAATGGGTTTGGTTCTTTAGCTCAAAGAGATTTTAGATCCAGAGGTCATGAGTTCAATCCAGGCAGATGACTCGACTAGGGACATTGTTCCAAGTGCCCGTACAGGGACTAACTCTGTACACATGCCATAGTCACTACACGAGGATGAAGAGTCCCTTCAGTATCAGCAGGGATTACATGAAGTTATGATAGTTATAGGCAGGGCTGGCAGCACCTGGCTATAATTAAGGTTTCCTGACACTTTTCATTATAAGACCCAGTTTCTTGTAACTTTACATTTCAGCCAACGCAGTTCAGCCTTTTCCGAGAATGGGCGCAGTGCAAAATGTATTGCTTTGCTAACGTAAAAAAATTCTGGTGACCGTTTTTCTTTGAGAAGCTTTAGCAACCCCACGCTTTGTAGCAGGGACTTGAAGTTTGGCAGGCGGGTGGCCTTTGTGTCAGGGATGTGGCTTTTGCTGCCCCCATGAAAATCCACCCAAATTTGGCCAAGTTTTAAGCCTTTGAAAAATTCCAGTTTGCACATGCTCGGTGGAGACTTTCGAGAGCTTTGGTGTTAAATGCCCTGAAGATTCCGTCCACACTGAACAGGACTTGCCCTGTAACTGCAGCACTGGGCTGCTCCAGGCTGGGCCAGGTCTTGGTTCGGGCATTGGAATTGAGAGCTGGGAACCAGTCTCAACTCTGGTCTCAATTACCCCCTCCCCCGGCTGAGCCCAGGCACCGGGGAAAAGGAAGCCACCTGACTCAAATACAGACGGGGACAAGAGCTGAAGTTGGGGTTGGGGCCTTAGATTGGGACAAGGAGCTTGGAGGTGTTTAGGGGAAGACTGAGGCCAGAGGATGGTGGGAGGGTGGGGGGAGAGGGAAACTGAAACTGGGTGTTTGGGTGAGGGAGACTGGGAGCCAGTGGGTGCAGGAGAGACTGAGACTGGATGAATAGCATGCAGCGAATAAGGCCTAGGGATCCACATCGAACAATAACAGAAGCTGGATATGAGTCAGCTGTGTGCCCTGGTTGCCAAGGAGGACAACGGCATATTGGGCTGTGTTAATAGGAGCATTGCCAGCAGATCGAGAGAAGTGATTATAACCCCTCTATTTGGCACTGGTGAGGCCACACCTGGAGTATTGCGTCCAGTTTTGGGCCCCCCACTGTAGAAGGGATGTGGACAAATTGGAGAGAGTCCAGCAGAGGGCAACAAAAATGATTAGGAGGCTGGGGCACATGACTTACAAGGAGAGGCTGAGGGAAGTGGGCTTATTTAGTCCGCAGAAGAGAAGAGTGAGGGGGGATTTGATAGCAGCCTTCAACTACCTGAAGAGGAGTTCCAAAGAGGATGGAGCTCGGCTCTTCTCAGTGGTGGTAGATGACAGAACGAGGAATAATGGTCTCAAGTTGCAGTGGGGGAGGGCTAGGTTGGATATTAGGAAACACTATTTCACTAGGAGGGTGGTGAAGCACTGGAATGGGTTCCCTAGGGAGGCGGAGGAATCTGTATCCTTAGAGGTTTTTAAGACCCGGCTTGACAAAGCCCTGGCTGGAATGATTTAGTTGGGGATGGTCCTGCTTTGAGCAGGGGGTTGGATTAGATGACCTCCTGAGGTCCCTTCCAACCCTAATCTTCTATGATTCTATAATTCTAATGAGGAGAAAAGAAAACATGGACTAGTTGCTCATTAATTGAGCACCATCCATGCCATGCACTGAGTGAGGCAGGAGTGCTGTGGAAAAATAGCATGTGCTCATGTAATTAAAGGATGCACATGCACAAGGGGGTAATGATTAATAATCTGAAAGTGTGTGTGTGTGATCAAAATATATATAGCTAGGGTTAAAGGAAGGAATCCCTCCTCATCTCACGCCCGCCCCTCGCAGTCTGAGAATGAGCCTCTGAGCTGGTGAGCATGAGTGTCTGTGTGACCCCGATACCCCCAAACCATAGACCTGGATCCAGACTTTGCATCTTAGGTGCCATCTTTAGCATGTCCTGTGTGTGCGGGTATCTGTGTATGCCAGTGAGTTTTCGTGGGCCTCTCCGTTCTCTGTGTGTGAGTGGTTGTTGTTATGTTGGGGTGAGCACAGCTGAGAGTGTCTGTACATGGCATGAGGAGAGACTGTAGATTGGTTTCAGAGTAACAGCCGTGTTAGTCTGTATTCGCAAAAAGAAAAGGAGTACTTGTGGTACCTTAGAGACTAACCAATTTATTTGAGCATAAGCTTTCGTGAGCTACAGCTCACTTCATCGGATGCATACTGTGGAAACTGCAGAAGACATTATATACATAGACCAAGAAACAATACCTCCTCCCACCCCACTCTCCTGCTGGTAATAGCTTATCTAAAGTGATCACTCTCCTTACAATGTGTATGATAATCAAGTTGGGCCATTTCCAGCACAAATCCAGGTTTTCTTACCCTCCGCCCCCCCACACACAAATTCACTCTCCTGCTGGTAATAGCCCATCCAAAGTGACCACTCTCTTTACAATAAGAAAAGGAGTACTTGTGGCACCTTAGAGACTAACCAATTTATTTGAGCATAAGCTTTCGTGAGCTACAGCTCACTTCATTGGATGCATACTGTGGAAACTGCAGAAGACATTATATACACAGAGACAATGTCTTCTGCAGTTTCCACAGTATGCATCTGATGAAGTGAGCTGTAGCTCACGAAAGCTTATGCTCAAATAAATTGGTTAGTCTCTAAGGTGCCACAAGTACTCCTTTTCTTTTTGCAAATACAGACTAACATGGCTGTTACTCTGAAACCTGTCATTGTAGGGAGAGTGGTCACTTTGGATGAGCTATTACCAGCAGGACAGTGAGTTTGTGTGTGTGTGTTTTGGGGGGGTGGGGTGGTGGTGGTGAGAAAACCTGGATTTGTGCTGGAAATGGCCCACCTTGATTTTCATACACATTATAAAGAGAGTGGTCACTTTGGATGGGCTATTACCAGCAGGAGAGTGAGTTTGTGTGTGGGGGTGCGGAGGGTGAGAAAACCTGGATTTGTGCTGGAAATGGCCCAACTTGATGATCACTTTAGATAAGCTATTACCAGCAGGAGAGTGGGGTGGGAGGAGGTATTGTTTCATGGTCTCTGTGTATATAATGTCTTCTGCGGTTTCCACAGTATGCATCCGATGAAGTGAGCTGTAGCTCACGAAAGCTCATGCTCAAATAAATTGGTTAGTCTCTAAGGTACCACAAGTACTCCTTTTCTTTTTACTGTAGATTGGGTGATTCTTTGTGTGGGGTTAGGTACAAGGTGGGGGTGTCTTTATAGTACCAGGTGTTTTGGTGATTGGGGGAGCAGTATCTGGGGGGAAGGGGTGCCTGAAAGGGAAGTTCTGAGGGGAGAGAACCTGGGAGGGAGGTTCTGGGGGGAAGGGAGGTTCTGTCGGGAGGGGACCTGGGAGGGAGGTTCTGTCGGGGGAGGCGCGGAAGGGGGACCTGGGATGGAGGTTCGGGGGGGCAGGGCTGGGAGGGAGGTGCATTGTGTGAGTATCTCTGTGTTGGGAGTAGGGGTCATGTCTCTGTGTGGATGTGTTTGTGTGGGGTGAGGCACTGTCTGTTCGGGTGAGTCTCTGGTGCTGAGTGTGTGTGTGTGTGTCTGTCTGTGTGTGTGTGGTAGAGGTGTGCTCTGCGTATCAGTGCTTGGTGTTTAGGGGCACACTCAGGGCAGAGGAATGTCAGTCCGTCTGCGGATGGTGCTGCTCCTGGATCTCTGGCCCCGGCTGTGGCGAGTTGCAGCTCTGCCCTCTGCTCACCATGTGGGCTGAGCCCAAGGCCTGGCCCATGTTCGGGCTAGAGTGTTACACTTCCCTTTGTCAGTCTGAGTCACATTTGTGTCGCTCGGCTGTAGGATGCTCCATGGATAGGGTGAGAACGCCGGAGCCATTCACAGGAGAGACCACAGCAGCTCCCGAGAGTCACCGTAGGCTCTGGGAGGTATTGGGAAAGGAGGGCAGTTATGTAGTCACCTTCCTCTCTTACCCCTCCACTGGGAGGCCCTCCCACTTTTCCTCCCCATCTGTGTTCTTATGATTGGTGCCCGAGAAGAGCATACGACAGGACTCCTTTAGAGGTGATGAACCCCCATGTACGTATGGCCCAGAGGGTGCCGGCAGAAGTGTCCTTTGCAGCTGCAGAAGCCTTCAACTTATGCCGGCCTCCTTTCTGCAGAACGATGCTGAACCGCAGAGGACAGTCCCCGTTTCGCTATCGTGAATCATTTCTGTCGTGCCAGCCCGTGCCAATCCTCAGTACTGTGCAATCGCAGGCCTGCGATCAGCCGGCAGAGAACTGCTCCCTGCCACAGAGAGCCTACAAACGAAATGATCTGATTTTGCATCATATTCTAATGAACTCTGTGGTGTATGCACACGTGTGCGTGTGTGTGTGTGTAGATGAAGAACAGTGGTTAGGGCGCTAGCCTGTGACCTGGGTCACCTGCGCCCTTCTCTACCACAGACTGCCTGTGTGACCTTGGGCAAGCCACTTAGCCTCTGTGACTCAGTTTCCTCTCTGTGAATGGGGAAGAGCAGCACGGCCCTGCCTCCCTGGGGTGTGGTGAGGAGAATACATTAAAGATTGTGAGATGTTTGGATATTATCTATGTACCTGAAATACATTGTGCGTGTGGCAGGTCCTGCAGTGGGAGGAGAGATTCTCCTTTGGGGCCAGGGCTCTGTTTTGGGAGCAGGGGGATCTGAGAGTCATCCCCATTGTCTGTAGTGTGTGGCAAGGTGACAATCCCAACCCTAGGCTGCCCTGTGTAGGCTCCTGCTGATCGCACTAAAGGAAGATGAAAGGAGAAGCTCCCCCCGGCAGGGTTCTCTGACAGAGTCATAGAATGCAGAGAGGCGGCTGCTCCCAGCTGCCCCAGGCCCTTGGCAAGTTTGAGTGTTGCCGCAGGATGCGTTTGACTCCGAGCACGTAAATCCAGCATCTCCCTGACCCGCTGAGCAAGCGCAGCTGTAAGGGCTGGTGCCTGAGGAGGGGTCTGAGGAGAGCTAAGTCCGCTGGAGCATCAGGAGATGACCTGGACTCTCCTGGCCCCGCTCCTCCCACCACGTTAAGCGAGGCAGCCAGCAGAGTCCCCTTGTGCTGACTCTTTGCCACATTCCCCGGCTTCCAGACGAACGCGAGCCTGTTCCCAGTTGTTTCTTGGAAAGCAAAGACCACAGAGTAAGAGCCACGGGCCAAATACAGCTCAGAACAACCACAGCACAACTGGCCGCAGCGGCGACTCTCCCTCCCATCCCCTGCACCCCTGACCTGCCTGAGCAGCCCAGCCTCGCCTGTGTGCAACAAAGAGCTCTCCCCCATCAGCCCCAGTGAGCCAGCCCGAGCTGCCGCAAGGCAATGACTGAGAGTCACCTCTCCCTGATGGCCAGCCCACTCCCACCCGGGGGGAATTTTTGGACTGAGTCCCACGTCGGGGCAGAGAGGACATGAATTCACCCTGCCTCTGGTTTCCCAGTCGATGAGGTCAGTGGGAGCACTGGCCACAGCCTTCCAGCAGACCACAGCTCCCAAAGTCCCTTGCAAGATGCTTCTCCCTAGGGGACGTCACCATGGGTGTGTGGCGGTGGGGAAGGAGCATGCCCAGTGAGGTGGTACCCATTGGGAGGCAGGCAGTTGGGGGGCAGAGGGCTCAGTGCACCAGCTGGTGGAACCAACCGCTCTTGAAGCTTGCAGCAAAATACCACAGTCCTGCTTCAGGGTACATCCAAACGGCAAAATACAACCCCCAGCAGTGAGTCTCAGAGCCCAGGTCAGTGGACTCAGGCTCCTGCTGAGGATAAAAATAAATAACCCCATGGCTGGGTTTCAGAGCCCAGGCCCCGTTCCCCGAGCGGGAACGTCTACGCTGCTATTTGTAGCAATGTTTTTAACATGAGCCCTGCCAGTCCCAGTCAGCTGAGCCGGGTGCTGAGATTCGCTGCTGTGGTTTTGTTGTTGTTGGTTTTTTTTACAGTGTAGACCTACCCTTAGAGCAGTGGTTCCTAACCTGGGGTGCACGCACCCCCTGCGGGGGCGAGATGCCCTTTCTGGGGGTGCGAGACAGGCCAGATTTTTTTGGAAGGTAAATCGTCGAAAACACAAATTAAGCACAGGCATGTAAATACAACTACTTTGTTTCAGCAAATCTCTGTCTTTATTAACAGGAGACATTTTTTAATGATTACTGTCATATACAAACAACAACTATATCTAGGTTTAAAGAACTGACCTCCTTCAATGATTTTTGATAAGGGGTGCGAGAACACGTTTTGAGAACCAAAGGGGTGCAGGCTGCAGCAAAGGTTAAGAACCATTGCCGTAGAGGTTGCAGCTCTTGCTGCAGGGGGAATCCCGAATCTCAAACTCAGGTCCCGGCAGGGAAAAGGGGAAGAAAAGGATTGGTCATTGCCTTGTTTTCAGGATATTTCTTTGTAGTTTCTCAACCTGCACAGCTGCTCCCCGCGCTGGGGAGAGGGCCCTGGCTTGGGGCAGCAGAAAGTGTCCCCTGCCTCAGCATTGACGTGCAAGCACAGACGGCGAGGAGGGTGGATACTAGGGCTGGGCGGCAAGAGGAACTGGCAGGACAGGGTTGTGATGAATCCCATTCACGCGCCACAAAACACACCCCAAAGCCAGAAAGCCCCTTTCTCTCTCTCTCCTCAGATGAGAAGCCCTGGAAGGGGAGACCTTGGTGGTTGCGGACACTCAAGCCCCCCCCTCTGAAACCATCGAGCAATAACAGCCAACGAGGCCAGCTGCCCCTGAAGAGATCCGTCAGCACCGAGCGCTACGTGGAGACCCTAGTGGTGGCCGACAAAATGATGGTGGGGTACCATGGGCGGCGGGACATAGAGCAATACATCCTGGCCATCATGAATATTGTAAGTGTTACACCCACATCACAGCCCCCCGGGGTCCTTGTGGCCCCCCAGGATGGGAGCCAGGGGGATAGCCGTGTGCCCACGCTGCTGGTGAACCGGGATAGGCTGCCAGGAAGCAGGGGGGAGGTAGACTGCAGAGTGCAGCACTCAGGGGGCCCCCCATCTCCTGGAGGATCATTGGCAGCCCTGGGACAGGTCACAACTGAAGCCTAGACATGGCCTGGTCGGCCTGAAACACGGTGACCCAAAACCCGTATCTCACTCGGCCGAGCAGGGCACAGTGAGCAGGAGTAAGCTCTGCCCCCACCTCCTTGTTCAGGCAGGTAATATTTACCCAGCCAGCTCTTGGGTCCGGGTTTGGTGTGGGGCAGACCCAATGCTCCCACTGCCAGCACATGAATAGGGAGAGGCTAGAGAGCACTGGGGAATGGGCGGACCCTTTGGAGGCCTGCAGTAACTTACTCCCCTCCTCCAGGGTGAGGGGTGTCGGGAGCAGAAGGCCCTCAACAGCTATAGTTGGGGTGGAGCGATTACCCGCCACCTCTTACTCCAGGCAGAGCCTAAAGTTCTTCGTGTAGCCCGTAGGGACCACTTCTGGAGTCAGGTGCTAATGTATCTGAGTAGGAGTGGCAAAGTCTAGCCCCATACAGCCATGCTGTAGGGCAGTGGTTTTCACCCTGGGGTCCGCAGACTATGGCTAAGATTTCCAAAGGGGTCTGGACCTCCATTCAAATTGTTTGAGGGGTCTGCAAACGAAAATAGGTTGAAGCCCCCAGCTGTAGGCTAGATCTCATGGGGGGACAAAAAGCCATTCTCTAAACAGCACCTCCCTTATGATCCGCACTGCAAATAGGGCAGGAGAAACGGCGAAACACGTGGGAAAACAGAGGGGCCATCATTATGCTTCAGGGCATAAGCTGATTAACATGAGGGTTAGGAAGGACTATATCCCATCCCTCCATGCAATGCTGCTCAGGTCTCCAGGTGAGTTATAGACAGGGAAGGACTTCCTCTGCAGCACCTAGCGATGGCCAAAGTGTCCCTCTACAACACCAAGGAGAGGAGGTTGTCTGAGGGGGTTCTCTGCGACTGTGGGTCTATTTCCGATCCACCCTCTGTTTGCGCATCTGGGCAGAGTTCCTCTGGGTGGCATCAGCTGGCTCCCTTGACACCTTCGAGGAGCAGTGGTCGGTGTCTGGGGTTCTCTGCTCGATGGTCCCCTTCAGGTTCCATTTTTTTTACCCTTTGATGTTCACACCTGCCCTTGTTCTATTTTCTGTTGTCCCCCGTAATTATTTGAGTTCCCAGACTCAGTGAATCCTCCCCAGAACCCAGTAGGACCAGGTGCAGATTATTAAAGAGGCAGGATACCAGGCTAGATGGATTAAGGGGGTGAGCTGGGTGTGCTGACTCCTGTGTTCCTGTGAGGGGGAGACAGGCTGGGAAGTTGTTGACAGCATGTGAAAGCCTGTTTTTGCTGGCTCTTTGCCCAGTCCCCTGCAGGACATTGTTTAGCTAGACTGGGGGCTTGCTCTGTGTGTGGTTTAAGGTGGGTGCTAGATTTTAAAATAAGCCCATTTCTGATTGTTGCACGTGGTGTAAAACATTCACCACGTTGTTCCCAGCACTGCTCAGACCCAAGGACAATGCAGCTCCAAAGCCAGAGGCCTTCACCCTCTGAGCTCCAGCAGAAGATCCAGAGAGGTGGCGCTTTCTGTTAGATTCAGGGCAGAACCAGACCCCGATCTGAACATCCTCAGCCTTTGTTAGGTACCGAAATCCAGATCCCAATGAGATGGCTCAGGCCCATTGCTGGCCACCATCTATCTTGAGTTCAAGCCTCCCCATGTGGGGGGGCGAGACCTCTACACACCAATAAATGCTAGAGCAGACCTGGTTCCTTCCAGCAGAAAGCAACAGTGGGTATGTGAGACGCCATGTCCCCAGTGATGAGCTCATTTTTAAGACTTGTCTTTTCTTGTTTCTTGGAGGTCAGGTTGCCAAACTTTTCCAGGACTCAAGTCTGGGCAATATTGTCAATATCCTTGTGACCCGTCTGATTCTTCTCACTGAGGACCAGGTAAGGTGGCAATGGAGCTTCTGGCTAGTGGGGAGCTTTGCCAAACCCCCACACGCACACCCCCCAGCTGTGCAGCGTCGTCATGACCCCCTGACTGGGGAGTGCTGCCCTGGCTTTGTGAAATCTTGTATTTTTCCTGTGTGGTAAAGCTGTGAACTGCTGCTGAATGGTCCAGGTTCCATGCAGCGTGCACCTGGTGCGCCGCTCAACAAAGCAGGTTCTCCCTGGTGCAACACACCTGCTGGGCATGTGCCAGCTACCTGCTGTGCTAGAGACCAGACCGTGTCTTGAATCGGAGCTCACCTGCCGTGCCCCTGAATGGACCTGGGTATTTACTGGGGGCTTGATTCTCTGTTTGGAGTGGAGGGGGGGTTGCTGCAGGGAGCCAGATGCAGTTCTATTTCCATGCAGGACCTTAGGCCAGCAGAGATGTCCCACATCTTCTGCTGTACTTTCCCCGCCTCTGCCTGCCAACTAGTCCTTCCCCACAGCCCCACTGTGCAATGGGAGAGGGAAGCAGTGCTGGACTTAGCCCCCTGCTCATCTGGGGAGGGGCAGTGCACCTTCCCCATGTCATGCTCTCCTCTTGCTTCTGTTCCAGCCCACCCTGGAGATTAACCACCATGCTGGGAAATCCCTGGACAGTTTCTGCAAGTGGCAGAAATCCATTGTGAACCGGAACGGCAATGGGAATGCCATCCCTGAGAACGGCATAGCCAACCACGACACTGCTGTGCTGATCACCAGGTAAGGCCCCCACTGCTGGGCTGTGCTCTCTGGGTCCATCTTCGCTGCAGAGGTGACCCAGGCACTTACCAGGTGTTGCCCCTAAACCTCTTCCCTCCAGACACAAAACCCCCTCTCCCGAGCGTGGAGCTGCTTTACCCCAAGGTTTGAAAGCCCAAGCAAGGCTTTCGCCCAGGCTGGGAACCCACCCGCTTTGCAGTGAGGATGCAGGCTAAATGACGTGAGTGCTGACAGTCCTTTGATGCCTTCCCAGAATTCGCCCGGCCTGGCCAGAAGGATATGTGCTGAAATCAGTGGGATATAAGCACGTGTCTAGGTGCTTTGGGCCATACTGTTCTGCCTGTGAAAGTATGACCACAGTGCAGATATGAGAGCTGTGCAGGGTTTTACTAACCTGGGGCATTGTGTCATATGCTAGCCCCACCTGGAGTGCTCTGCTGAGCCATGCCATGGCACAACAGGCCCATCTGCCTCAGTTTCCCTCCTTCGGAGACCCAATAACTCTACTCCAGGTTCTGTTGCCTCAATAATACCCTTCCCACTCGAGTTTGTTACAAAAACATTGTGCAAATATCCGAAAACATCAGTCGCAATCCATAGTCCATTTGTCACCTCCTGCACATAGAGTCCTTAAAATCCCAGGGCTTCTAGGCCCTTGGGGCCCCACGTTCCACTCTCCAGTGTATTCTGTCGTACCTGGCTTGGTCCTCTCCTGTCCTTCTGCCAGGGCAGCCACCCCAGTCCTTCCAGCTGGAGTTTAACCCCACTCTTCCCAGTGGGACCCCCACCGCCTCTCTTCTGGGAGATCATCCTCACCAGGGGAGCATCCCTCACTCCCCCGGTCCTCCCACTCTTCCCTGGGTCCAGCTCTGCGGCAAGGAGACATCAGCAGATAAGTTTCTCCACTGCCCCTCTGCCTTCTCCAGCCCTTGGCTTCAGCTCTCCAGGTTAGATGTCAGCAGGCAACTCCCTCTGCTGCTTTCTGGCCTTCAGCCGTCTTCAGCCCTGGCCCTCTGGCTAGGGGAAGTCAGCCAGCAAACCCCTCTTGCCGCTCTCCTGCCTTCTCCCAGGAACCAACCACTGCTTACTTTGGGGACCTTCCAAAGCCTCCTGGTCTCTGGCAGCTCTCACCAGCCCTGTCCTGACTAACGCAGTCTCTGCTCTAAGCCAAGCCTGCGGTGTCTCTTAGATGTCCTTGTCCCCATCTCCAGCCTCCTGCCGCTGTACTAGTGGTTGGCCAGGGAACCGTGCACTGGGATCCAGCCCAGGGATCCTACAACCCCCAGCCAAGGTCTGCTCAGTCCAGCTCCTCGGTGCTGCTTCCGTAGGCTTTTCTTCCTACGGTGACCTTTGTCAGGCCTTCTCCCCCACAGCCTCTCTAGGTTTTCCCGTCCTGCAGGGCTGGGACTCTCAGGACTTTCCCCTGGAATTCCCCACAAAATCCCAAACTAGAAGTATAAACAATAAACCCCACTTCTGCCTTCCTTGGGCTTGACTTTTCATCCGCCTCATTTTCCTGGCTCCAGACTTCATTTAAAGGCCTCCTTGCACCCTCCCCTGAAGTCCAGCTCCTGCCCTTTTATCGGGGCTTTACCGCTGGAGCCTGCTCCACCCCCAGCAGCTGCTTCCGCCCTCTCCTTTCTCAGGTTCACCCTGATCCTATATTCTCTTAACTGGCCAAACAGGGCGCACCTGTTCTGGCACTGGGATGCTGGACCTGCTTCGCTTACTGGACCCAGCCACCTGTGACATGTTGGCTGAGCAAGACAAAAGTCTGGGGGCCCTGAGAGCCCAGGACTGAAGGGCACCAGCCGGACTGTTATGGGGCGTGAGACTGGCATGTCAGTGGGTGCTGACAGGCACATTTGGACGGCTTCGGCACAGCTTCTCGATGCCCGCCCACAGCCAGCCCTGCCTGCCCCTCGCCTACCTGAACACTCAGTTTTAATGGCGGGGGGCTCAGGGTGGAGACAGGTTGGGTGTCCCAAGTTTGGGGCGACTGCAGTGGGCTACAAGCAGGGAGGGGTTGCGCCTTCCTTTTTCCTCCAGGAAGTGAGGGGAGAGGGGGGAAGGTCATAAAACGAAAGCAGCAGGGCCGGGAGTCTCCAAGCAGGAGCCGATTCTTGCTGGCTTCCCCAGCACGCTGCACTCTCGCTCCAGTTCCCTTCAGCTGCAGGAGCTGCACAGAGCCTGGCTCATGTCAGAGGAGCTGTGAAATTTTTGATGGCGGGGGGGCAAGCCAAAGCCCTGTCAGCCCCGACTTCACCTTCCCTGGCTCGCAGCGGCTGCTGCGTGTGGGACGCGGACGCTGACTCCGAATTCCTCGGCCTCCTGCCAGATGTTTGAACTAACCCTGAGAGACTCTCTGGGCCCGAGTCCCCGGGGCCAGCTCCCGCACCAGCCCTTGGAAGGGCCTACCGCATCTGGAGCTGTCTGTAATAAATTCCCCGTCTCCCGATAACATCTTGCTGAGCTGTGGGCTTTTTTCCCTCCGCCGGAGACGTGTCAAGTCAGAACCTCCGAAGGCTTTAGCGGAATCCGCTCGAAACAAAGCTGCGAATGTTTTCCCCTCGCTCGGTTTCCTGTCGGGGGGCGAGGGGTTTGGACGCCTTGAGCGAGCGGGGAGGCCAGAGGGCCAGGAGCCATCTACCGGCAATTGTCCCTCTTAACCCATCACCTGCTGTACGCTGGTTTTCTCCATGGTTTCAGGGTCTGTGAGGCAGTAGCAAGGCCGATTTACAGTGCTGGCAGGCACCTGAGCTTCCCCCCTCCACGGCTCTGCCTGGACTCAGTGTCCTCCATGCTTTGAGCCCTGGGCCCACACGCAGCCCTGCCAATCCACCTCACTCCTGACCAGCAACACCTCTGCTGTTCCAGCCCACCCGCCACCATCTTCTCTCTCTCTGTCACACACACACACGGATAAAAATTCAAGAAAGGCCCGTATCACTGAATTGTTAGTTCCCAAAGCCCATGCGTATTCCTATCTGGAGCTTAGCTCTGGCCTTTCTTTGGACCTATGCCCCCAGCCCTGTGCCCCAGGTGAAAAAATCCTGACAGACTCTATGCGTCCCGCTCCACGCCTCAAAGCTCAGTGAACGTGGGCTGGGGCTGACTAATGGGGAAAGCGGACTGCAGAGCCAAGCCCTGTTCCAAGCCCTCTGTCGCCTCCCGCTCCAGCCGTGCTGAGATCAGGGTGGCCCGAGAGATCGTAGCTGTCGTAAAATTGTCCAAAGCGGCCCCGAGTTTGCTCGGGTCCCCCAGTCTGAGCCTGGGTAAAGGACTCCTCCGGAAACCGAGGTGCACAAAACGAGCAGCTGTTTTGGGAAACGTAGGCCTTGCCGGAACCTCCCTGTGCGTCACTTTCCCCATCTGTGAAAAGTGGCTCACAGGTAGTCTGAGGGGGGATAAATGAATTGGGGCATGTGAGGCTCTTGGACACGTGTGTGACAGGGGCTATGGGAAAGGCTGCTGGGGAGCAGGCAGTGCTTCATTTGTAATTAAAAAGGTGCCGGGACTCAAGCAGTTTTTTTTACATTCACAAACCCAGAGGTGCCAGGGGCTGTGAACTGCCAGGCCCAGAGGTACCGGGGGCTCTGAACTGCCAGGCCCAGAGGTGCCGGGGGCTCAGCCCTGGCAAGGCCTGGCACAAATCAAGCACTGGGAGCAGTGCCCCGTGGGTAGCAGGTGGTACAGCTGGAGTGAGGTCAATGGAACAGGTGCTGTGATTGGCTGTAATCCAAATCGCTGCCCGCTTCCTTCTTTCAATCTCGGCATCATGTTCTTCTCGATCAAATGAAATAAGGAGGGTGTTTTCCAGCTGGAGGGGCACCGCTGCTGCTCGGTTCCCAAGATCTCCTGGCATCTCAGGGGACGGCTGCACTGCCATAAATAACACCACCGCGCCAGTCAATTGACAGGTTTGCAGGGCTTGGGCCGCGGGGCTAAAAAATAGCAGCGTGGACCTGTAGGCTCAGGCTGGCATCTGGGATCTCATGCGGTGGGTGAGGGGGTTCAGAGCCCAGACGCCAGCCTGAGTGTCTACACTGCAGTTTGATAGCTGCCCTGCTTGGGCCCCATGAACTGGAGTCAGCTGACCCGGGCCAGTTGCAGCCATGCGGTGCAGTGTAGACAAACCTTCAGAGCCCCAGGCTGTGATAATACAAGTGCTCAGAGCTGCTGGATGACAAATATCCAAAGGATCTGTGCACACCTATCCTAGGGGGAAATCCCATGGGGTTAAGATACTTTGGCAATTAGCCAGAAAACCATGTTCTTTTTTTCCCACTGGGCAGAAACTATGGAGATCTAATGAAAGCTGCCATCTTTTCAGCCTGCACAGGGTTTTGGTTTAATTTAGTGTTTTTCCTTTCTTCTCTTTCAGATACGATATATGCATCTACAAGAACAAGCCATGTGGCACCTTAGGTAGGTAAGAGCCCAGCTCAGAGACTCTGTTGTAACTAATTCTTCGCTCTTCTCTAGCGCTTTGCATCAGTAGATCTCAAAGTGCTTGACAAAGGAGATCGGTATCATTAGCCCCATTTTACAGATAGGGAAACTGAGGCAAAGAGCCGCAAAGTGCCTTGCCCAAGCTCACCCCGCAGGCCTACAGTAGAGCCGGGAACAGAACCTTGGTATCCGGAGTCCTTGTCCAGTGCTTGATCGTCTAGGCCACACTGCCTCCTTACTTCAATAAGTGTTAAAAAAAAAAAAATCTGCTTCGTGCCAAGGGTCTGGTGACTGGCTTTGGACCATTTCACTGTTCTATCCCTTGTTCAGTTCCCGCCCAGGGACTCAGAACGGTTCTCGTTCTGAAGGCTGGTCAGCAGTCTCCCTGGCTGCAGAGGAGAGTGCTAGGACTCTGTTGTGATGTACACAAAGGGAATTCTTTATTGCCGCTGCTGGACACAGACCATGTAGTTCTCTCTGGCTCTGCCCTCTTGTACTGTCCATACACAGGGTCTCCTTAAGTTCTGGTCTAAACTGAGCGGTCATGGAAGGGAGGGCCGAGTATACTCCCCCAAAGTAAAATAGACAGGGTGGATCTCAAAGCAACTTCTTAGAGGCTAGGTGGTCCAGCCGGGAGGCCAAGAACTGAGGACGAACTCCTCACTCATCGTGGGATTGTGTCCTGTTCTGGTAGGTTGGTGGGGTAGGGTGGGAAGCTTGCACCTGCTCTGTAGGTAAAAGAGGGTTACCTTGTCTTATTATGGCACCTGTCGGTAGCAATCTATGCTCTTAACAAATAGCCAAACTCCCCCCCTCACCCCGCTGCCTTGTTTCCGACTCTGCGGGTCGGAGGGTGCCCAGCATTGAGGCACAGTGCCTGGGGCGTTCTGTGTGCAGAGGTACAGAGGAACCCAGAGATATTTCCGGGGTGCTGAGCAGCACAGATGGACACAGGTTTGATTCCAGTGGTGATGGGCACCAATCAACCCCCCCTCAGTGGAATTAGCCAGTTGGATCTGGGCTTTGTCTCTCTCCAATGGGCAGTGGCAGGACTGTGGCTTCAGCCCTTTATAGACAGATATTCAGTCTGCTGAAAACAGGCTTTGGATGGGCCTTTCTGTCCCCACTGAGCTCATCTGGTGTGACCAGCCCCGGTTCCTCACTGTGTAGACAATCTGGGGAGCAGATCTGAAGTCTGGTGGAGTTTTATTGGCACTTGGCATTTCCAAGCCCTCCTGCTGTTGCCAGCCATCTCGTGGCAAAGCGAGTTCGTGGCCAGCACTGGGAGTAGCTGGAGACCTGGGTGCCGGAGCCCAGCAAACCACTTTCCTGTCCTGCTCTAATGCGTGATACACAATCCACTGAAGTCAATGAGAAGAGTCAGGCCCTCCAGGCCAGGTTAACGCGCCGAATAAACATTAAGCCCAAAGCACGCTGTTGAACCCTGAAACGTGGCCCGTGGCCTGGCACCCCGCCACCAGTGCTCCTCACTGTCCCTGTACCAACCCTAGCTGCCTTTCCTAGGGCTGGCCCCAGTGGGAGGAATGTGTGAGCGAGAGAGAAGCTGCAGCATCAACGAGGACATCGGGCTGGCCACTGCCTTCACCATTGCCCATGAGATCGGCCACACGTGAGTGTTACACCCGGAAGCGTTCCCCCGGGGAGTCGCTTAACAGGAAAGACCTCCCCTTTTTGGATGCTCTCACCAGTAACCAACTGGAGAATCGTCTTCAGTGTAAAGACCTTGGAATAGCCATGCGAGGTGGGACCAACAGTCCATCCAGTTCAATATCCCACATCCACACCAGAACAGATAGGCCAGTGTGCCCACTCCGGGCCAAAGCAGATCACACCAGTAGTGCATGTAGTCTGAGATCTCACCTTCTTGCTCATACTGGGCCAGGCCAGTAGTCCACCTAGTCCATCATCCTGTCTCCAGCAGTGGCCAATGCTCCGTGCATCATAGGAAAACTTGTGATGCCTCATGCACCTGGACCAATGTCCGACACTATACTGTGAGGAAGGGAAATTTATTCCTGACCTTAGTGATGCGCTGGTGTCCTGAAGCCTAAGCACTAATAGCCCCTTGACACTTTATCTTCTCTCGTGTAAACTTTTGGAGTAGGGACTGTTGTTTATTATATGTTTGTACCACACCTTGCACGGTGGGCCCACCCAGTTACTTCACATGTACATGCTCCTCAGTAGAAATATTTAATAATAATGAATACATTTATCACCTCCTCATGTTTAATCCTGCTTAGCTATGTGCCTCAGCAATGACAAATATCAAGAATGACAAGAATAGCATCCTGTAGTTATGTAGGTCTAAGCTAAGAGCAGTCAAATCTCATGCTCCACGTCTTCAGCTGCCACCTCCATGGGTCAGGAAGGAATTTTTGCCCCACATGCTTTTATGCACAGTTGTCGAGGTGCATTGTGGGTGGTCAGGATTATTACACTATCCTCTGGAGCTAGAAGCAGGACACTGGACTAGGCAGCCCAATGGTTTGGTCAAACAGAGGAAATGCCATGTTCCTATAATACTGTGTTACAAGCCCAGTGCAGAGTGAGTCTCATTAATTCAGGGGAGGGGAGACTATTAGTCAGTAAGGGCCCAATCCTGTGAAATGCTGTGGCAACACAACTCCTGTTGCCATCAACAGGCGATGACCCCGCCGGATCAAGCTTTCAGCACTCATTACTCAGAGACTTACTTTACCTTAGACCTTAGCTCATCCCGTGCTTTGCTGCACATTGGGCTACACACAGTTGCCCTCCTTGCCTGTCAACTGTCCTTCTCTCCAAATCTTCCCATTTCATGTTGAGGTACTTGATGTTCGTTTCCATGTTATTCACGGTTTTCCTCTCTTTCTTCTTGCATTTTCTGGCTTCCATCAAGGGCGGTATTTGGTGAGCGCTCTTTTCCCCATGCTCAGCACAAGTCCCAGCCACTGAGGTCTTCTTTTGTAGCTTATTTATGAGAGGGTGCCTTGTCCAGTAATGTTTCTGACTGCTTCGTTCATCTTCCCATCTCTATATGTTATTCCCAATATTGTTCTCAGACATTTGTGATGGAACACATCCAGCTTTTGCGTACCTTTCTTGGTAAGTTGCCATGTCTCTCTGCTATATGTTGTGATGGCGATAACAATTGCTTTGTACGTTCTGTTTTGTCTTGAGGGAGATGTTTTTGAGTCTTCCAAATGCAGTGTTTGCCTTCCCATTCTTCTTCTTTCCTCAGAACTAGTACCATCTTGGCTGATGCTACTTCCAAGATAGGTAAAATTGTCCACCTTCTCCAGTTTCTCTTCTTCAGTGTTGATTTCTGTCCCTAGAGTCTCCATTAACATGACTTTACATTTCTTTACATTGTATCTCAAAGCTATCTTCTCCATTACTTCTTTTACTTGGTTGTGCATTTTTGTAGTCCATTGGCATCTTCATTGATAAGAGCGATGTCGTCAGCAAAGTCGAGATCAGATAGTCTTGAATTTTTCCATTTTAGGCCATGTGTATCACTGTCACATTGTTTTAATCCATAGTCGATGACTAGCATAATCAAAAAAGGAGACAGGACGCACCTCTGCCTTATATCTGTCTTGATGCTGAATGTCTTACTCAATCCATTTTCCATTTTAATGCAGCATTTTGAATTGGCATAGAATGCCTTCATAATGTTAATTAATTTTGTTGGAATTTCATATTGTTCCACAATTTTCCACATTGTTTCTCTGTTTACACTATCGAATGCCTTTTGAAAGTCCATGAAATCGTTGGCAAGACTGCCTTGGAATTCAATTGTGTTCTCAATAATCCGTCTCAGGGTGAAAATAGTGTCTGCACACAATCTCCCTTGTCTAAATCCTGATTGTTCACGTAGGATGGTATCCATCTTTCCTTCCATTCTGCTCAGGAGGACCACTGCTAATACTTTTCCTGTGACATATAGAAGTGTTACTCCCCTCCAGTTTGAACAATTGTTTAGATCACCTTTCTTTGGTAACTTGATTACGATACCGAGGGTCCATTCTTCCAGCACTTTACCTCCATCCATATTTTGTTGCACAGTGAACAGATGACTGATTCCACATCTTTGCCTCCATATTTAAGCATCTCAGGATGAATGCCATCCAAACCAGATGCCTTGTGGTTTTTCAGCTTCTGCAATGCTTTTTTTACTACTTCGATTTTTACCTCAGATACATCTATATCTAGGTCTAATGGTTTATCATTGTTAAATTCCAGTCTTGTCATTGGTTCTGGTTGGTTTAGCACTTCTTGGAAGTGTTCCACCCATCTATTTTCTTGTTCCTCCTTGACAAAGCAGTAAAGAAACAATGCAAAAAAAGATAAGCGAAATTGGATAGAAAGTAAGGCTAGTGAAGCTGAAGAAGCAGAGGAAAGAAACTATACGAGAACAGTCTCCATGATCCTGAAACAGTTAACAGGATATGGAACTCAGAGACTAGAGCTGAGTAAACTCCTCCCCGGTCCATCTCCCTCCTCCCAGACACAGTCCCACTCCCTCTCTTTGACCAAGTGAGGTTCCGCTACCTCCCAGTGAATGCCAGGACACACCTCCCTACATCCCCCCACCCCAATCCCCACAATCTTCTCTGCCACCAGCCCTGTCTCCCCACTCAGCCATGTGGTCAGATCGTCGCTGTTCTTCCCCGCTCCCGTTCTTCTATGCTTTCCAACTCCTAGTCCCCCACCTGAGGGAGGGATCAGAAACCGGAAGCGGTGGGAGGCCTGGAGAAAGAGGGTGTACCCAGGAGGGGCAGGCAAAGCTGACCGGTTGCACCCTAAAGTCCCCACCACCCAGGGCACCTTCCGTCGGCACAGCATCCCTTATTGGCTTCCCCCACCCAAGGAGACTGGCCATCTTGGCATTGTCCGGCCTCCCGTGGCTCTGTGCACAGACACGCTGGAGGGATGTCAGCTGCCTGTAACCGCAGCTCGCGTCTTTGTCGTTGTTGTTGTGACCTTTTCCAGGTTCGGCATGAACCATGATGGAGTTGGCAACAGCTGCGGCTCCCGCGGACAGGAAACAGCCAAGCTCATGGCGGCTCACATCACCATGAAGACCAACCCCTTTGTATGGTCAACCTGCAGCCGGGATTATATCACCAGCTTCCTGGAGTAAGAAACCTGGCCAGCCCTGCCCACCCTTTCCCCCTGGGAGCAGAGACTTCTCCAGCCTCTGACAGTGATTTTCTTGCCCATCCTCATAAATTACCCCACGTGCTCATGCCACGTATACATTCTATTCCCTGGCTCCCAGTATCCATCCCTTTCCCAGCCAAGAACGCATTTCCCCTCCCCTCTGTACATTTGTCTGTGGTTTGCATTTATCATCTGCTAATGCCACTAACCCTCCCGACTAGGGTGACAGCAAGTGTGAAAAATCCGAACAGGAGGTGGGGGGGTAATAGGAGCCTATATAAGAAAAAGACCCCAAAATTGGGACTGTCCCTATAAAATCGGGACATCTGGTCACCCTACTCCTGACTTACCTGGCCCTGCAGCATCCAGACCTTTCCATAGATCTCCTGCCCCTTCCCCCCCCCCACTTGTAGGAATTTCCCAAATAAACCACCAGCTTTCTGAGATGTTTCAAAGGATTTTGGTTGAGCCAGGAAGTGCGGAGAGGGGGTTGTGTGTTGAGGAAAGGTGCCCGGGAGATGCAGCTCCTCTCTTTATCCACAGCAGCACAACCTGCTTCCCCCATTCGCTGTGGAAGGGGATTTTCAGATGTAGCTAAGCCAGGGGTGGGCAAACTTTTTGGCCCGAGGGCCAGATCTGGGTGGGGAAATTGTCTGCAGGGCCATGAATGTAGGGATGGGGCAGAGGGTTGGGATGCGGGAGGGAGTGTGTGGTGTGGGAGGGGATATGGTGTGCAGGAAAGGGCTCAGGACAGGGGGTTGAGGTGCAGGAGGGGGTGCAGAGTGCGGGAGGGGTCTCAGGCAGGGGTTTGGGGTCTCAGGGCAGGGGGTTGGGCTGTAGAAGGGGGTGCAGAGTGCAGGAGGGGCTCAGGGCAGGGGATTGAGGTGCAGGGTGCAGGGGAGGTTCAGGGTGCGGGCTCCTTCCCAGCGCCACTTACCTCAAGCAGCTCCGGGGTGGCAGCGGTATGCAATGGGGCTAAGGCAGGCTCCCTGCCTGCCCTGGTCCCGCGCCGCTCCCGGAAGTGGCCAGCAAGTTCGAAAATGGCTCCTGGGGGTGGGGTGGGGCAGGGCAGGCGGCCCGACCATGCGCTGCCCTCGCCTGCGAGTGTTACCCCGGAAGCTCCCATTGGTCGCGGTTCCCCCTTCCCAGCCAATGGGAGCTGCGGGGGGTGGTACCTGTAGTGCATGGATCCCTCTGCCTCCTCCTCCCCCAGGGGTCACAGGGACATGGTGCTGGCCGCTTCCAGGAGCGGCACGGGGCCAGGGCAGGCAGGGAGCCTGCCTTAGCCCCGCTGCACCACGGGACTGGCAATCCCGTGGGACAGACTGAAAACCCTGATGGGCCAGATCCAGCCTGTGGGCCGTAGTTTGCCCTCCCCTGAGCTAAGCAACTTAGGAGCCACAGAAGAGATTTTCATAAGCACCTTTTGGGATTTAGGTGCACAAGTCCTAGTTACTATCACCAAGATTTGTGCACCAAAGTTCCTTCAGTAATTTTGAACTTCTCTCCCCTGAGTCCCATTGAATATTGATGGGACATGTGCTCCTAAGCCACTGATGTGCTTTTGAAAATCGCCCCCATCCTAGCAATGCACTGCAGACCTGCTCAAGAAGGACTCCCAGGGACAAGAAGGCTCCATTTTTGTGGCCATGCAGCCCTCAGCTTTCCTATCAAAGAGGTCCTGGTTAGCATCAGTTGCGATGGTGGGTTGTTGGTGTGATGTGGACCCCTGTCTCTGCTAAAAAGATGGTGTTAACTTTAAACCGAAGCTGGATAGGAGCAAACAGTGTACTGGGGTCATCAGCCACTGGTCCAGTCTTAAAAAGGTCCAAGCATCAGAGCCCTCTAGAGTAAGGGGTAAAACAAAGACTCCTCCAGTTGCAATTTTAAAAGAATGTAACGAACACAAACCTTTCCGATGGGACCCCGAGGGCCCAAGTTTTCCTCCCCTTGGCTGGGACATGAGGCTTTACCATGAAATTCCAGTTCTGGCAGCTCGTGTTTGGCTGCAGCGAACTCCTTCCCTCTTAGCCCCTTGATCTCTGCACACAGAACATGGCAAAGAGTGTTCCCTTGATAGTGGCCTCACCAAAGAGGCCTCACCAAAGAGGTTTCCGTTGTTGTCACAGAGCCCTGAAGAGTCTCAACTGGTTGGCGGGGGATGGGGAGTTGACTTTAGTCCCCTTTGCCATCCTTTCCATCCACCCGCACTTAGATGCATGGACCTGCACGGTCCTCTTGTGCCACAGGACACGGCCGTGGAACCCAAGGCCATGGGAGTGATGATTGGAGACTTGATTTCAGAAAAGAACATGGCAGCCAGGAGGGACCGTGGTTCGGGAGGAAAAGGCATAGTTCTTGCAAAACTTGG
This sequence comes from Eretmochelys imbricata, assembly GCF_965152235.1. Lineage (NCBI taxonomy): Eukaryota > Metazoa > Chordata > Testudines > Cheloniidae > Eretmochelys > Eretmochelys imbricata. Next base: position 7,867,192 of record NC_135596.1, read on the forward strand.
GCATCCCCACAACGGCCTGGCACACACAGGGGCAAGCTGGGAAAAGCAGGAGTGTTCCAGCCATTGTTAATTGTAGCATTTTTGTGCCATGTGGCTCCTTCTGCATGAAGGGCTCCAGCTAACTCCAAGCACCTGATGCTGGGCCCTAGAAGCACAGAAGCTCTGCACTCAGACCTGCTCCTTCCAGCCATGCATTCTCTGTCGGATCTGATACCCAACTGGCCAGCTGTCAGAGTGGATCGCTTAGCGGGGTGGGCAACAAGACACAAAGCCCATCGGCTGGTGCTTCAAACCCAGCGGCCCATACAACCACACTTATATACCAAAATTTAAGGATGTGCTGAATCAGAGGCTTAGTACCTTGCCCTTACAGAGGGCGGGTCTCCAAGCACTTTATCAACATTAAGTAAGTCCCAAAATTGCCCCTGTAAGGTAGGTCAGTATAATTATCTTCAGCCTACAGATAGAGGGCTGACTTTTCAAAGGGCCCTATGAGAGTTAGGCACCCACTGAAAGTCACAGCGAATTGGGCGCCTCACTCCCCTCCAGAGAGATTAAGGCCAACACTTGCAAACTTAGGTGCCTAAACTTAGCCCATATTTCAGTGCCTAAATGGAAGCAGCCTGTCAGAGGAGCTGAACACACGCAAATCCTGCCGCAGCCGCTAGAGGCTGGGTGTGTTCAGCATCTTCAGAAACTCAGGGGCCCAAACATGGATTTAGCTGCCTAAGTTTAGGCCAACCTGTTTGACAACCTTGCCCTAGGTGACTTGCCCAAGGTCGGCCAGCATGTCACTGGGGACAGACCCCAGTTCCTCTGAGCTCCAGCCTTGCGTTTTGGTCACAGGACTAACCTTCCCACTCCCTTCCCTTCTCTTATTCTCTTCCTTCTGCCTGGGGGCCCGTGGGAAGTGAGTGCGTCAGTCCAGACTTCACAATGGGTAGACCTGAAACCCCAGTACCATATGGCCTAGAGTTCAAGAAAAGCTTGAAACTCAGATCCAGGCTTTGCAACTCCCGTCTGAGTAGCAGGAGAACCAGTCTGAAGCTCTAGGTCCCTGTCTCTATGGTATCTCCACTGCTACCATCACTGTAATATTTGGGTCCTTGCCGAAAACTCAGATGGATCCTTTTGTGAGGTTCCAAAGGGTTTGGTTCATTTGTCCGCCTGTTTCATGTCAGTTTCCCAGCAGCCTCTGCACTTCCCAGCTCTGTCTGGAGGTGGAGGCGCTGCGTGACCTCGATGAAGCCTGTCCCACTGAGGTTTCCATCCTGGTTGTGCAGACTCCAGCTGCTTGGTGAGGTAACCCAGGCTCACTTGAGCCAAACCTCCAAGCCGGTAGCTGTTTGCCCACCACTCGTTCTCAGCCGGCTGGTTATAACCCCATTTGTCTGCACAGGTTTCCCATCTGTGATTCTCTATTTCTTCTCCAGCTCAGGCATGGGACTGTGCTTGAACAACGCTCCTCCCAAGCAAGACTTCGTCTACCCAACGGTGGCTCCCGGACAGGCCTATGACGCGGATGAGCAGTGCCGTTTCCAGTACGGAGTTAAATCTCGCCAGTGTAAATACGGGGTAGAGAGCCTTCCTGCTTTACTATCGGTTCTGAGGGGGCGGAGGGCTGGGCCGCGAAGGGCTTGGGCCGTCGGGGCCGTTCTTCCACCTCCCACGATGCTTTGCTGGCTTGCGTGAAACGAAAGCGCTTTCCCCGTTAGCTTTGCTGGGAAAGGGCGGAAGGGGCCAGGTCAGGTCTGCGAAGGGCGAGCTCAGCTCAGCTCGGTTTCCATCCGCTCAGCTCTGGCAGAAGCAAATCGCTCGCCTGCTTCACCTGCTGCCGAGGGGGCGCCATAGTCCTCACTGGAGTCCAGGCGGCAGTCTTCTCATCTGATCCACTCTGCAGATGGTAGGTGATGGCTGGGGTTTGGTCACACTGGTCATTTTCATCGCGGTTATTGGGAGCTGGCTGGAGAAATCCCTCACACATGTGCGATTAGGAGGAGAAACCCCTCCTGTGGGAATTCGTTCCTGGGAAGACTGGCACATGCCCTTCACAGAGGATCAGTCTCGCTCAGATGCCAGCAGTGAAAGTGCTTTGGAACATTAACCAGCCGTTGCCTTTTCCCGGAATTCCCCTCCGCCTCTGTCATGCTCAGCCAATCAACGCAGGGGGAAGCTGCTTGAAGCCAGGGAATGTCTGCTGTGGAAGGCAAGGCTCCTCTGGAGGTGAACTGTATCGGCCACCAGGCCTGTCCCTGAAGTGATCCCTGCCATAACTGATCCATTCCCCTCCTGCGCTGGGTCTGAACAGCCCATCCGATTGGAACTGCAGCTGGGAGGCCTGTGCACCAAAGGGTTAAATGTGGTGTGTGAAAGGCCCAGTTTCCCATAGAGGGGACAGAAGATTCACCTGGGTAGGAGGCTGAATCCAGCAGTAAGGTGCCTCAGTAGCTCTGCTGTCAGGCTGGAAGGGATGTAGCTGGGCAAGTGCAAGTGCGTCCTGTTAGTGGGGGGAAGCAGGACTCACCCTAGATGGGGAAGGAGGTGGAGGGATTCAAAACTCACTCATTTCCAGCATGAAAAGTACAAGACTCAGACCATCCCAAGAGGAAGGAGAAAAGATGGGCTGGGTGCTGCCTTTCAGTCTGGGGAGGAGCGGTTTGCAGGTCTCAGAGGGCATCACACGATGGGTCTGTTCAAGCTGTTGGCGTTGGGGAGGCCAAGGAGAAATGAGGAGTAAACTGCAGAGGCTAAAGTAAAATTACCAGCTCTGCTCACCACTGGTGGGTCCGTGGGGGAAGCCAACATAGGGTTAGAAAAGAAAAACAGCCGGGAAGAAAAGACAGTAAGACCAGATCTTGATTTCAGTTACACCAGTGTAAATCCAGAGGAAATCCACAGAAGCCAATGGAGTGGCTCTGGATTTACACCTGTGTAACTGAGATCAGAGTCAGGCCCGTCACCTGCTCTAGAGATGCACAAAAAGCCCCTCGGATGCAATTCACTAACTGCAATTATGACCCAGAGGACGATTCTCTAATGATGGCATCTCTGCATCCATCAGCAGCTTCCACGGCAGTTCACTCTGCTTACAAGGCAAAGTGAGTTTCTTTTTCATTGGCAGCCACCATCAGCTCATTGTGGGGATCTGATGGCCACGCTGGTTTCTCTCTGCTTCTAGCATCATCAGCAACCGAAACGATTCTGATATCAGAACTTAACTGGTCATTTGACCTGATGCTTAAGACAGAGGAAAATCCTGCTCACCCTCCTGTGGCCATGTCAGATCTGTGGGACTGGCAGGATTAAAACAGATGATTATCAATCAGTTTGGACTCATCGGGATATCTCACCGGGGTCTGTAATCTAGCAGAGAAAGGCAGAACACAGGAACTGACGGCAGGAAGCTAAAGCCAGATTCAAACTAGAAATAAGTCCCCCGTTTCTGACAGTCAAGGTGATTATCCGTTGGAAGAAACTACCAAGGGCAGTGGTCGATTCTCCATATCCTGAGGTCTTCAAGGCAAGATGGAGGCTTTTCTGTAGCGTGTGTTTGACTAAAGCAGAAGTGACTGGGCTCAATGCAGTCAAGGTTGGTTGAAATGTTATGATCTGTGTTATACAGGAGAGCAAACTAGATAATCTAACAGTCCCTTCTGGCCGTAAAGTGTCTTAAATGAATCCATGGACAAGGGTTGATACTAGCAGGGAGGCTTTGCTGATTGTTACTGTACTTGCAAATGTGGACTGGAACCTTTCCAAGTTCACATGCCCATTTCCCAGCTCGTTTTTAGCTTATGTAGATGCTTCCTGTGTGAAAAAAGAAAAACAAACACCTGCAGTATCCTAGAGTAATGGGGCCAAAGACTACAGCTTCCCATAACCATGTGGTGCCCAAGGACCTCCACATTCCTTATTCACCTTAATGAATTCAAGTAGAGTTCTACCCAGAACAGCGACTACAGAAACTGTGTCTGTCGATGCCATGTTTATTTCTCTCTCTCTTAGTCTAGATCCAATGTGCCCCGTTCATGTGTGAAAAGATTTCTGTTCTCCTTGCCAGCCCTGCAGCCTGGAATCTGAGAGCAGCTGGGTTCTTTCCTCCTTGCTCCTCATCACGAGTAAGGAGACTTGTGTCCTCATGTGACACCTTTGCAGCCCTACTGGGAGCTCTGTTACTATAGTGATGGGCATCATGTAAAAAGCAAGTTACTACAGAAAGGTCATCTTCCAGTTTTGCCCTCCGTTGGTCTGTCTACACTGCACACTAAACCCGGGTCCGTGCTTTTGTGTCCCCACTGTAATGTAAACCTGGGTTTACAATTGCTGGAGCTGGGTCTCCCAGCTGTGCTAACCTGTCCGTCCTGCATCACACAGACCACCTATCTCAGGTCTGTGGCTCAACCTGTGTCCACACTGCAAAATGACAGGGCTTGGACCCAGTCACAGTGGGACTCAGGCTTTGATCCACTCCCCTAGCAGGGTCCTAGAACCCAAGTCCTAAGTGCTGGGTGACCCAAGTCAGACTGATTGGTGTGGGGACTGAAGGGGGCTTAGGATCAAACCAGAGTCAGAGCCTGGGCTTAGTGTACAGTGTAGACGCACCCAGTGGTGCCTGTGGAGCCTCTGCCCTTCAGTGGGCTGCCCAGATGTATTTGGTAGAAGCTTAGCAAGTAATTCTGTTGACGATGCACAAGAAGGAGCCGACTCCCTCTCCCATCCCTGTATTGGCGAACAGGCATGAAGAGTGTTAGACACATCAATAAGCAGAGATGACTTCTCCTTCCTCTAATCAGGGGCAGTAGTTATGTTATTGGCTGGGATTTGCCTAAGGGAGTTAGGCGCCTGCCCGCATCCCACTGAACCTCAGTGGGAATTGGGTGCCGGAATCCTTTACAGACCTTTGAGACGCCCAGCTGCTGTAGGGTGTTGGGCCATCACCGCAGGATGCTGCGGTTTTCTTGTTCCTTAGTCCCCTCGTATGGTAACTCTAGTAACAACGGGAGCAGCACCACAGTGTCCTGCCCCCTTCAGCACCCATCAGGAGGATTTCCCGCTCGCTGAACAAGTTCATTGATGATCACGGGGTGTCAGTTCCTGTTCCGAGCACTGCCTGCACCGGGGCCAAAGAATTTCCTACTGAAGCGCTCCGAGAAGAGAGGAAGGCGGGATTAATGGCCTATCACCTGACTGCAGGTTGGCGGCCTGCATGAGCGTGGTACTGTCAGGTCCTGCCGCTTTGGGGATGCAGGGGGAGGCCAGAGTGGGGGAGGGTTTTGCCTCGTTCTCTATCAGCAGCACCGGTAGAGTTGCCAACTTTAGTCGGACAGATTCCTGGAGGTTTCATCCGACGACTTAATCTTTCATTTAGATTAATCTTTAATTTCTGGTGACTCCAGGACCATCCTGGAGCGTTGGCAATCCTAAGCACTAAGCCTGTAGTGCTGATGAGCGAAGGCTTTCTTTGGCTGAACATAGCTAAGGCCTCAGCTCTCCTGCTCGATCGCAGCCGGCCGGGCTGAGAGTGTGATGTGCGTGCCACCGGGTCCTCCGTGCCGTAAGCCCCGTGTCTCTGATGAAGTCCTGATTCTGTGCGTATGGCACTGGATTCCAAATCCCATTGTCTCTGCATCTCTGGGGAAGGCCCAGCAGCCACCTTCCCTAGATCCTGAATCCCATTTGGTCCTCCCTCTGTATTAGCCAGTGGCCTTCACTTCTCTGCTGCCAACCTCCTTCCAGCACCTGATCATCTTGGCCACTGCCAGACTCACCAAAGCCAGTCTCTGCGGCCACAGCAAGTGCTGCGTCCCCCCCCAGCCCCTTCCTGTTTGCTGGGACAATGGCAAGCGGGTCTGCCGCTCTGTTCATGCCGTGTAGTGGCTGGAGCAAAGGACTCAGCTGGTAGGTGGCAGTGTTTTAAGAGGTCTTGCAATCCACGCCATAAAGCCTTTATTCACCACAAGCATAATGGATATCCCTGCCCTGCCGAGGCTGGGTTAATGGAGGGCCATGGGCCTTTAGCTCCTGTTCTCACATCTCAGGCCGTGTTTCTACCATAATAAAAAAAACAAACTATAATTTTGTTTTGAATACCCACAAACCTAGTTAAACTCCCCCCAGGGAGTCATTTTCTGTGTAATAGGCTTGTTCTAATAACCATAGGGCCACCATAGAGATCCGGCAACCAATTCAGCCACCCTCCTTAGATGCTGCGTTGCGGTTTGCAAATGCTGAAGTCTGGATTTAAAGATTGGGGCCCAGAGCAGGTTCCGAGGGTCTGCGTTTTCCAGTTGAGCCGCTGTGATGGATTTGCAGAGTCTCTGTGATAGAACTGACTTTTGGGTGGGGTTTAAATGGACTGATGGGAGAAAAGGCCCAGCCGAGGGGAGCTTAGCTCGCCTGGAGCCCAGGAGGGGTCATGATGGGACTGGGTTTGAGAAGCTGGAACTTGGATAGAGAGCTGCTCCAAAGGAGGAGTGGGATTTTAGGGCCGAGATGCACTCAGGACAGGACCTGATGAGAGAAAAGGCGAAGGAGACTCTAAGCCAGCCTCTGTCTCCTCCAGTCCTGGAGCTGACTGAAGGCCAGTTCAGCACCTGGCATAACTGAGAGCCTCCTAAAGGCAGATCTAAATTCTTCTAGCGGGAACAGTCCCCTAAGGACTGTTACACCATCTGGGGACAGTGGACTTCCTGTGGTGTTTGGGGGAGCCAGGAGAAAAGTGGCATAAACCATCTAAACCAGCTTTACACCTCCTGGGGATTCCCAGTTGCCCTGTAAACACAGATCTCCATCCACCTGGCACCAGGAGGGGCCAGGATCTGTTCCCTCGTGTTTATCATTCATAATGGAGATCCAGAGAAGGAGACATTCCCGCGAGCATCACCCCAGAAGGAAAGGACTGGGAGAAGGGGAAGGGCTGGATGCACTGGGTTAGAATTGGATGTACCGGGTAATCCTGGGAGACACTTTTTCTGCGAGGCATCCTCTGTTAAAAACTGAGTTCAGATGTGCTGGAGGTGCAGTTTGTTGCCTTTGTGCCATTTTGGTGCTTCCAACACAGGTGCAAATCTTTGAAAGCTCTGATCCCATGTCTCCGAATGGACAATGAATGGCGTCCAAAGAACCAGAAATATCCTCGGGCCAGATCCCAAGAGGGGCTGAACTCAGTGTGTGTTGCGAGGTCTAAGCGCCTCTCCAGATATGACCCCATCTTTGTATTTTCCCTGCTGAAAATCTTTCCATTACGAGAATGTCCCAGACCAGCTGGAGCTTCTCAAAGACACCAACATGCTGCTACTGCAATCCTAGCTGCTGCGAGCACAAGTGATTCCTAATCTGTTTGTTTCTTTTTTCTCTTTCCTCCGCCCCGACCACGTCTCCCTTTCCAGGAAGTCTGCAGTGAGTTATGGTGTCTGAGCAAAAGCAACCGCTGCATTACCAACAGCATACCGGCTGCTGAGGGGACCATATGCCAAACCAATACCATTGAAAAGGGGGTAAGGAAGCCCAGGGCCCCAGAGTGAGTTGACAATGCATGGTTGAAGCAATTGTCGGATGATTCATATGATTACTGTTTGCATTGGTGAGCGATTTAAAAGCACTGTGTGCCCACCCCTGCCTCTTGCATCCCAGTGTGGAGGGGAGATTAAGGCTGGAATCTACCAAGGAGCACAATTGAATTTCAACTCATTTTAGGCTCAAGTGAGAGACTATATTACCCCCCCTCATGAGGCCCAAAAAGCCTCATGAGGGGGGGTAATATTGATGGCAGAATTATCCACAGCACAATCCAGCGGTAGGTAGGCCCTGTGGTTTAATGGATAGACTCAGGAGATGTGGGTTCTGTTCCCACCTCTGGCCTGCTGGGTGGCCTCGGGCAAGTCACTTCTCTATGCCTTAGTTTCCCCTTCTGTAAAGCAAGGATAATGGCTTGTGAAGCGCTATGAAATCTACGGCTGAAAAGGGCTAGATAAAGCTCAGTGTTATTAACCAATCACTTTTTCCAGTCAGCTGAGCGTGGACGGTTTTGGTTTTGGTTTTTGCCATGGCTATTTATTTGGAAAGTGAGTTGTGATTTGGCAGCATCCACGCCACTTTTGTGTTCACTCAGGATTTCCACTGCCGATATTCAAGTAAGGTGACGTTTACGGCTATTTGCTGAGTGCTAACGTCAGGCTGTGAAATTGAAGGTCGAAATTGAAGGTCGTCATTCACGCTGTGTTGGTTAGCTGCTTGCCACCCAATCAGGGAAGAGGATCAACACCACATGACTAGCTAACCCAGCATGAATTTCAGAGCTTGACTACTGACGTCCTGGTTCTCCATTGCCCGGGACCTCATGCAGACAGGGTGACGAGGGTGACTAAATCTGGCTATTAATGACTAACGTGCCGTTTGCAAGATGTACATGATGAAGAATCAGGCTCTGAACATTCACAATGAAATGGACATGAGTTTCTCCAATAGGGGGAAATTTGTTGCAAAGAAATTCAAGAACTGTTTCAAATCATTAATAGGTTTGTGAGTTTCAGGCAGAAAAAGAGGCAGAAATTGATAAGCCTGTTGTTCTTTGCAAATGGTCCACTCAGTTCGGCTGTAAATCAGATTGAAATGTATTAAACAGCACCTAGAAACTGGGCATTCCTGCTGGTCAGGCTTGGCCATGCACCATGAGAAAAAAATTTTTTTCATGATTTTTTTTTCTAGTAATTTTTTCTTTTTTTACCCTTTTCTACCAGTCATTTTTTCAGCTAGTGATTGGCAGCTTTCCAAAGAGAGGCAATGTGTCGAGGAGTTAGAGCACCCAGGACTCATGGGTTCCCAGCTCTGACACAGACTCACTATATATCCCTATGCAAGTCACTTCACCTCTGTATGCCTCAGTTTCTCCATCTGTATTATGGGTATGATGGTACCGATCAATCTCTCAAGATGGAATATGAGGCTTAATGTATTAATGGTTATGAAGTGTTTTGAGGTCTTTGGTTGATATAACCTTCAACTGAAGGTTGCTTTTTCAGAACCCCGGTTAGCCAAAGTTCCTGGTAATCCAGAGTTTGGCTGTCTCCCTCCTTGGTTTGCTTGCTGGGCCAGCCCCGAACCCTGAACACCTTGCTAGATCTGCACCTTCAGGTCTGCGCTGTCTCTTCCCCTTTTGGCTGGTGGGGGAATAAGGATCAAGCTGTAAGAAACAGCAAAGGGTTTTGGCTATCAGAGATTGGACTGAAGGGGAAAGAGGCGCTGCTGTGCTCTAAGTGGTATATAAAGATGTCTCCTGCCTACTCTCTTGATTCACCAGCCTTCTGGGTTATGGCAGCCCTGAGATTTCTGCGTAATCCAGATTCGAGGCTCTCTGTGTTATTTTCCAATGGACTGTCGTAGTTGCTCTCTGGGAATCGGCTCCTGCATGGTGTCTGGTACCAAGAGCTGCTGCTGCTGCTCACGCTTGCCCCAGGGTCCAGGCCATGCTGCCTGTTCTGCTCCTTGGCACCCTCTGTAGGCAGATCGCAGAAGAGCTGGGGAGGGAGATATGAGTCAGAGAAAAGAAGGGCAGGACTCTGGGGTGTTGGAGCTGACATAATCTTTGCCCTGTGTGACTGGGCAGGCTTCTTTCCTTCCTCCACTGCTGCTAGGGTGACCAGATGTTCCGATTTTATAGGGACAGACCCGATTTTGGGGGCTTTTTTTTATATTGGCACCTATTACCCCCACACACACACCCCCGTCCTGATTTTTTACACTTGCTGTCTGGTCGCCCGACTGCTGCTGGTCAGAATATGCAAGTGCTGGGAAGAACAGGCCAGCTAGCCCTGGGCACGGGGAATGGATACATGGCCTCTGTCTGCCTCAGTGGCTGGATGTGGCCTGGGGCTGCCGATCCAAAGGCTCCTGAGCAGCAGTGGCTCATGACAGGAGGGTCAATCCAGGCCCCAATACCTTCACTTTTGCCCTTCCCTCCCTCTCTCCGCCTCCCACCCCCACCCCAATGCTCTGGAAATAGTGGAAATAGGGCTCCTCCTCCCTTTCCAAAGAGCTGACAAAATTCCAGAGCCCACCCTGCCACCCCCTAAAATGCACCTCGGAGGCCTCCCTGTCCGACCCATCCCTGCACCTCCACAAGCCGGACTGGGCCCCGTGCTTAGTGTCACTCGCTCCTGGCCATCTCACATTGCTCCATCCCGGCTGTCCCCTGGGCAGCGCCGGCCTGACGAGCTGCCCACGAGGAGGCCATGCGCTCTCGGACGCTGACGCTCTGTGTTTCCCCAGTGGTGCTACAAGAGGGAGTGTGTGCCCTTCGGGACGCGGCCAGAGGGAGTGGACGGTGCCTGGGGGGCCTGGTCCTCCTGGGGGGAGTGCAGCAGGACGTGCGGGGGAGGCGTATCGTCATCCATCCGCCACTGCGACAGCCCACGGTAGGTAAACTGCTCGTGCTGCCCAATGCAGCCCTTCGCCTTGGGGAGCACCCTGGATTCCTGCCCTGCCACCGCAGTTTGCGAGCAGCACAGGGCATCCTTGCCTTCACAGCACGACCCATCTCACTTCGCCCCCTCTCTCCCCTCTTGTTCTCTGTTGGAAGGCCGACCATTGGAGGGAAGTACTGCCTGGGCGAACGGAAACGCTACCGGTCGTGCAACACTGATGTAAGTAGCAAAGGTGCTCTCAGGGGGGTGGTGGACGGTGAGGCAGATATGGCTCTGCAATGGGATACGACTACAACCCAGGCCAAAGCAACTGGGAGAAGGGTTACATCGCACGGCAGGGAGATGGTCATTCCTCTCTGCATGGCTCGGGGGATGCCGGGTACCGTGCTGGCATCCACAGAAGCAGAAATACCCTGACAAGCTGGGGGCAGTGCAGAAAAGAGCCACAAGACGATCAGAGGGATTCAGTTGTGACTGAAGCTTGGAGTGATGTGGCTAAGTGAGGAGATGGCGTAGCAACAGCTTACACGTACTGGCAGGGGTTCAGCACAGGGACAGGAAAGGAGCTATTTGGTGTGGTCGATGGAGTCAAGACCAAGGAACCATGGGGTGAAATTAACGAAGGAGAATTTGAGGCGAACTCTCTGACACTGAGATAATGCTGATGACTGTGGTGGAATAGCGGCTCCAAGCCCCAGTCAGGGATCATGACCCCACTATTCTAGGGACTGAAGACAAACATAACAAAAAGTCCCTGCCTCAAATCTTCCATTAAACCGCAGAGCAGTGTCCCAAGGGAAGGGGTGAAAGCCTTATAAGAGGCCAATGGAAAGTTAACGTAAAGCTAGACTAGAAGGCATCTGGTAGAGGACAATCCTGCATCTGTCCCAAGGACAGTGACTGAATGGCCTAGAACAGTGGTTGTCAACCAGGGGTGTGGGTCCCTCTGGGGGTGTGCAGAGGTCTTCCAGGGGGTCCATCAACTCATCTAGGTAGTTGCTTAGTTTTACAACAGGCTACATAAAAAGCACTAGCGAAGTCTGTACAAACTAAAATGTCAGACAATGACGTGTTTATACTGCTCTAGATACTATCCACTGAAATGTAAGTACAATATTTATATGCCAGTCGATTTATTTTATAATTATAGGGTAGCAATGAGAAAATCAGCCATTTTTCAGTACTAGTGTGCTGTGACACTTGTGTGTATTTTTATATCTGATTGTGGGAGCGAATAGTTTTTAAGTGAGGTGAAACTTGGAGGTACACAAGACAAATCAGGCTCCTGTCTGGAAAGGTTGAGAGCCACTGAATAGAGCCTTTGCCATCTCTTAACGTCTATGATTCTGGGATTTCATTGCTGCCAGCTCTCAGATCACAGTCTGTATCTGTGCAATTCTCCAACCATTGTGACTTTTATATTCGTTTGCAGGCTGCTAGTGACATTGATGGCATTAGTCCGGTGGCTCTCTAACCTTTTATATTGGTGACCCCTTTCACGACGCAAGCCTCTGAGTGTGAGCCCCCCTTATAAATTAAAACCCCATTTTTACATTTAACGTTATTTGAAATGCTAAATTTATGACCCTGTTTTTTAAAATGAATGTACCTTTTCTTGCCACTTTTAAATTAAGACTAAAACACGTTTGTATTGAATTATTGTTATAAGCATTAAAGTTTGTTTTTTGTAACGATGATTGTTTAATACTGGGGGGGCACGAAGAAACTTTGCCAGTCTCACTTTTCACAGCAGACTTAGCACTCCACTGCCACCCTTACTTCTGCGCTGCTGCTGGCAACAGCGCTGCCTTCAGAGCTGGGTGGCCCGTGATCGCCACCTAATAACCTTGCAATGCCGAGGGGCCACGACCCCCAGTTTGAGAACCTCCCCCTTAGTCATTGAGAGCCTTCCCATTGCTTTCAGTTGGCTATGTATCAGGCCCCTAACATGATTCACAAATGATTCCACAGGGCTGGAGCACCCACGGGGAAAAATTAGCGGGTGCTCCGCACCTACGGGCAGCCAAGCTCCACCCGCCCCCTCCTCCTCCTCTCCTGTGCGCGCCACATCCTTGCTCCTCCCCGGCCCTCCCAGCGCTTCCCGCCCACCGCCTAACAGCTGTTTGGTGGCGCTTAGGACTTTCCGTGAAGGAGGGGGAAGAGTGGGAACACAGCGTGCTCAGGGGAGGAGGCAGGGCGGGGCGGGGACTTGGGGAAAGGGGGTGGAATGGGGACAGGGCCAGAGTTGGGCAGGGGTTGAGCACCCACTGGGCAGAGGAGAAGTCGGTGCCTATGCTGGTTGGGATCCAATGGCAGGTGCCATTGGCCTTCATGCTACCCCTGCGTTTAGAAAGAAGATGCCCCTCCCATGCTATAGCACTCTACAGTTGGCCAGGGACATCACTGGCAGGGGTTATTGGCTTTCTCCTTGACGTGCCAAGCATTGGCCATTGTTGGAAGCAAGATGCCCATTTGAAAGGACCATGGGTCTGCTTTGATACGGCAGTTCCTCCTTGTAGGTCTTATGCATGGTCAACCTGGCTCTCCACTAGGCTCTAGGGAAGCCACTAATCTCACTTGAATCTGTGTCCTGCAGGACTGCCCTCCAGGTTCCCATGACTTCCGAGAGCTGCAGTGCGCCGAGTTCGACAACATCCCCTTCCGAGGGAAATACTACACCTGGAAGACGTACCGAGGAGGTGAGTGGCACAGGACTTATTCGGCAATGGTCCTCTTGCTGCTTCACCAGCACATCTCTGGGTCTCGGGAGCTCTGGCAGCCGGAGTTGGAGCAGAGTCTTATTAATAGGAGCTCACCCACACCTTCTGCAGGGATCTGCAAACTCATCAAATTTGCAGATTCGCACATTTCGTCAAATCTGTCTTTCCAGGGGTCCCCCGTTCCTGTGGCATCCCAGTCCCTTTTTAAAAGCTGTCTGCATCCACATTTAGAGTGACTCTTGCGTGACAAATGGAAACACACTTCGCTGATGGAAGTATTGTTCTCCTCCAGAAACTGGCATGATGACACTACCTAGCAGTTCTCCTGCTCTTGTTCGTGTTACTCTATGCAGCTGCTTTTTAAATTCCTAGCTATGCAGACAAAAATCCAAAAGGATAGGGGCTGTTTAGTTTATTTCTTTGGATCCGATTGTTCCTTAATCTCTGAGTGGTATAAACAAGAAGACCAGAGACATAAAACCAGGAGTTGCGTAGTGACTGCTCACTTTAGTTCACTACCCAGCCTCTGGCCGTGGCCAACACTTGATGGGCATAGAGGGAAAGGGAAATCCTCCCATAATTAGGGCTAGATGGACAATTGGTGCCGGGGCGGGGGAGGCAGGGTATTTTTGAGTCAAATGAAATGAGTTTTTCAGTGTTTCTTGTCAGAATGTAAAACCAGACCAATTTTGTTTGGGGTCGAATGAAAAAACAAAACATTCCATTTATGGGTGCGTTTCTACCCTCTGGGGAGTTGTTTAGAGAAATTTAGCTTAATTTCCAAATGAGATGTTGTTCCTCAATGAAAAGTTGACCCATTTTATTTTGAAAAATATTGAAACGGTTGGACTTCTTCAGAATTCCACCCACCCACCCCTTGGGTTTTTTTCTGGCCTAAATTATTCGACCGAAATTGGTGGACCATTTCGGTTGACCTGAAGTTGTAATTTTCAGCAAATAAACTATTCACTGGGAAATGTTTGCCCAGCTCTTCCCATAATGCACTAGGCTCACTCACAAGCACAGATTTCACGTTTCACCACCTGGCATTTTAGACTGTGTCCAGCCCAACTAGGGAAGAGAGCGGAGTCTACCCTCTGAGATAGCTGGTGGCTAGCAGTGCCCCCCTCGTCTCTTCAGTCAGTTCTAACGGGTCTTGTAGAGTGACTGGCTAAAAGGGAGGAGGTAGGGGGAGATCTGTGTGGCAGAAATCTTTTAATAACGAGAAAGAACAGTGCGTCTCCTTCATGTACTTAATGAACTTGACTGGGGAACTCCTTTGCAGCTGTGTAAATAAGCTTACCTCCCCGGGGGGACCCTGCATCAGGAACAGATGTGCTGTGGCTGCAGGGAATGGATCAATAAAAATGTAATAAAATGGCAAAGCAATAAGTCAGACAACGCCCCCGAGGGGTTTCACGGTGGAAAATGCAGTTGAAATACTTGCTTGGACCTCTTGCTCCGTCCCAGCTGAGAGATAGGCGTGGCCTAGTGTCTGACTACGGGGCTTGGTGCAGTGAACTATTGGCTGGTTGCATTCCAGTCTACCTCTGACTCTGATTTCTTCTGTGACCTTGAGTAAGGTGCTGCCCCGCTCCTTGCCTCAGTTTCCCCATCTGAAAAATAAGACGATAAAACTCCTCTTCCTCTGAGGAGGACACGAGACATCATAAGTTAATGTCTGCAAAGCACTGGGGAGTTGTCGCTCTTTAAAAACATCCTGGTTTTGCTTTTGGCTGTGATGATAACTAATAATAACAATACTTTGCTCTTATGCACCCTGTTCCTGCACAAACCTGAAAGCTCTTTGCAAAGACAAGTCAGTATCATTAGCTCCATTGCACAGATGGGGAAAGCAAGGCACGCAGAAGGGAAGCGATTTGCCTATGGTCATGCCAGCAGAGGTGGGAATAGAACCTAGGTACCCCAAATCCGAACCTACTGTCCCAGCTACTGGCTAGATATTACCAAGGTATTCCATCTACCTTGGGAATAGCCAGGCAGTACTGTGTACATTGTGATAACACTGTCTAGTTTACAATGACAGAGAGCATGTTGAATGGTGACTGTTGTCAGTATTATTAGAGGACACTCCCAACCACCAAAGTGCAAGAAAGGGAAACTGAGGACTGAGAGGCAAATGCTGACTGGGCTTCGTATGAAGGCCCCAGAGTTCAGTGGGGACGGTGGCGCTAGCCGGACTATCGCAACTTGCTTTGCGCATGAGAATACCAGTGGCTGGTTTGAGGTGACCCTGCCAGCAATGGTGCCTGGCCGGCCAACTCCCCAGGGATCAGGGTAGCTCAGAGGGAGTGATGCTGGGTGTCCTTTGGGAGTGGGAGCAAGTCTGCTGAAGACCATGGTGCGACCCCAGAGGGGAGCCTGCTACGTGTCTGTCTGGAGGAGGAAGAGGTTGTCTCAGGCAATCCCATCTGCCATGTTGTTGTTTTGAGCGAATAAGAGGCAGAATCAACATTCCCAGATATAGGAGGCCGAGTGGCCTGTCCAGGTGCCTCCATTTGCATCTGATATTTTTCCCTCAGAGCTTCCAAGGATCCGTCAGGGATTATGCTCTTCTCTCTCTCCTTTTCTGCCGCCCAGCTGGTCTGGGGTGTGCTCCCTCCTGTCTGGCTGCTGGACAGGAGAGGGATTCGGTCCCCTTCTCTCTCCCAGGCATCAGTTCCACCCTTGGGACATACTCTGCTCCGTCCTGGAGTCTCTTCTGAGTTCCCATAGTTCTCTCTGCTCGTTCAGCTGGTGCCATCTTGGGATAGACCCTCTGGGAGCTGCTGCCTCACCCTGCAGGGAAATCTGGTACCCAGCACCTGGTAAAGCCAGCTCCAAGTGCCTCTGGCTCCTTGTTCCCCCTTCCACTAGCTCCCTCAGATAGGCTCCTGTCTGAGGTAACCAGCTTCGGCTCCCAGATCTTGGCCGGCTCCCCCAGCAAGGGTCATCAAGATGTCCCGCGTGTGATTGCACCGGGATGCCACCTTTTCGCCAACATGGCTGCCATTGCGTGGGACAGGGAGGGAGGGAGGCCCTGTGCTGGGCAAGATCCTGCCTAGGGCCAACCCTTGTCTTTATTAGCAAGGTTTAAAGGCACAGAGCATCCCTGTGGCTCAGCTGGGGGAGGGAGCCGGTTCCCAGGGAGGGTAGGAGCAGTCAGCTGGAAGCCTGGCGCCAGCTGCCGGGTCACTGGCGAATTGAGGTTGGGTGTTGCATGAGGCCGGTATGGCGTGTTTTCCTGGTGGTGATTTATAACGGTCCTGGAACCCAGACCCTGGGAGTGCAGGATACACAGACCCAGCGAGAAGCACTGAGCTCAGCCTGTCCGAGTTTAACAGTCAGCAGATACCTCTTGGAATGTGGCTTTAATTGTTTGTTTATTTTGTTTTATTCACTTAGTTATTCATTTGGCTCTTGGCAAATGTCAGAGCCAAGGGAGCGGGGAGCAGCTCATGGGGTCGGGGTGGGGAAGCGGGGTCTGCTGAAAACAGGAGAGATTGCTCATCATAAGCTATTATGCACTTTAATTCCTTCCTGGGGGAGGTAAGGGGGGGACGGGAACAAAACACGTCCTCTGTGGCAAAGCATCGTGGGTAAATGCAAGCACCCATGGCTGTTCTTTCTTATTGACTTTGGATGGACCGCACCAAAGTCGAAGAACACACATCTTGGTGTTTTGTGGATCAGCCTAGTTTTCAAAATATGGAATTTTCACACCATTTACCCATGATCCTTTGTTGCTCAGGAGCTTCTGTCCCATCAGTCTTTTTGGTTTCCCAGCTGCCTATGAGCTGATGCAGAATAACACCTAGAAAGCCAACAAACCAGCATGGTTCTGCCCCGAAAAAGGAGTGGGGGAAAGTGGCCCCTTCTTACACAGCAAACCCACCCCTTGGGTATATTCAGAGCCAGGGCTGCTCAGCACAAAGAAGCTTTCAACCCTATTCGCCCTGCAGAGCCAACTCGGCTGGGAGAGAGTGAGCTGGATTCTCTCCTGGCTCAGCATGGCCAACACAAGTGGTTACCTCCATTCGAGATGCAGGGCCAAATTCTGATCTCACTTTACCCCAAGCAATTGCAATGAAGTCGAAAGGTTGCCTAGTAAGAGAGGGCCAAATTTGAAGACAATAGGGTAACAAAAGATCTGCCATCCTTGGGCCTGATTCTTCTCTTGTTTATACACTTTTACTCCCGTGTAACCCTATTAACTTCAGTGGAACTACAACTGGTTTACGCTGCTGTAGGAGGGAGCAGAATCAGGCCCTTTGTTTGTATGTTGCATCCCCTGGCCTCTTTCATCTATCTTTGGCTTTTAGGTTTGGATGCCCTTTGGCACAGGGACTGATTCTCTGGGTTTGGAAAGGGCCTAGCACTTTTCTCTAAATTAATACATAGTAATAATTAAGGAAGGCAGGATTCAGGCTAGTAGACCTTTATTCCTGGCCAGGATGCATGAGAAGTGAAGAGTCCCGCTTGAATCTCAGAGCCCAGTTGAATTTGTAGTGTTGGTAGGTAAAAAACAACAACCAATAACCCATATCATAGAGTTGATGGCCAGAAGGGCCCATTAGATCCGACTTCCTGTATAACACAAGCCATTAATTTTCACCCCTGTATTAAACCCAAAGGCCTTAGTTAAACTAAGCTATTTCAGTCCTCAGGTGACTGGAGTCTGTGCCACAGGCAGAGAGCAGGAGAGATCAAAGAGCCATCAGTGCCCACTGACTTTGAAATGGCAAGGAACTGATTAGATGAAATGCACCCAGATGATCCCAGCAGGTGAACCACACGGCACAGAAAGGCGACCCCCCAGACCACCACCCCATTCTCATAAACTGAGCAATCTTAGCATGGAGCCTGATCCCATTGTGCCATTTTCCAGAGTCACCTTTCAGAGCAGGGCCACTTTGCAAGGCCCCAGATGAATCCCGCAGTCAGTGGCTTCTCAGACAAACGCAGGCCACGTGACGTGGCCGTGCCGCTCGCAATGAGCAGCAGCGTTACTCCTGGTAGACATGGCAGTGTCCCTCTTCTCAGGGCATGGTCACTTCAGCTGGAGTCAGAGCCAGGGCCAGGTTTTCAAAAGAGCCCATCACCCAGCACTGACCCCTGCGAACAATTCCCCCTCCCTGTCCCTTCCACTGAGAACAATGGGAGCTGCCAGATACTGAATGCTTCTGAAAATCTGGCCCTCAGCTTCCACATGGGGGAAGCCCAAAGCATGCCCCGATCCCTAAAGGAGCATCACAGGACCCTACAGTATGACCAGCCCCTGCCCCTGAAGTCAGGAGAAAGCTGATCATCAGCAAAACTTCCCTGCTAGTCAATGCAGCCCACGAGCCATTTCGATTGATCCAGCCAGAAAGATGCAAGTGCAAACAAATATGGCAGGTAATACAGTGAAGTGCCTTTAGTTGGGGATGAGCTGGATCCAAACCCCCTTGAACGTGGGGAGAATTCAGGACTGGGTTTGAATTTTGCTGTTTAGAAATGTCTCTCTGAAATTCGCAAGCCAGTTAGGTTCCAAGCAAGCTGTCAGCGAGGCCCCTGGGGTCACCGATTTGGTCTCTGTCTGTTCTCCCACTGAGCATGTTCGCAAAGGCCCCCCCAGAATGGACTTTAAGAATGTGGAACTGGGCCACTCCCCCCTCCCCACACACACACACACACACACCAGGGGCAGAAGTCACTCCTCCATTCCTTACTGAATGGCCTGGGAGCCCCGCTGAGCCAGCTCAGCTACTCCACAGCATCCAGTGCCAAGGGAAAGAGAAACCGCAGCATCGGAAACCCCGGAGAGCAGCAGCGACAAGTCGCAGCCGCTCGGGTTCCCCTGCCCCCATCCCTGGGCAGTACCTGCTTTTACACACAGGGTGGTGAAAGCCGCCTCTCTGAAGAGTGCTGGTGAAAGCCACGGCCAGCCACCAGCGGGAGTCAGGCAGGTCGGGACGAAGCACGGAAGACAGAGACGGCAAAGTGCTAATCGGCCCCGTGCAGTCCAGCCACTCCAGCCGCTTTGTTCCACCCGGCTATGCCCAGTCGGTTCTCAGTATCGCTGTTATTTCGTTAATTTGCATTGTCATCGGAGGATCTCCAAACCCTTTGCAAAGACTGAGAAAGCCCCATAGCGTCCCTGTGAGGTGTGTAAGGGATAGACAGAGATCCTTTGACCCCCCCATGGAAAGGCAGGGGGCGTGGAGTGAGCCAGCACTCCTCAGAATGGGGACAGGAAGTGAGGAGTGTCACAGGAGCCCAGGGAAGCAGTGGGTGTGAATCAGTTAAACAGAATGGGACAAATCTTGCACTGCCTGCCCTTGTGATCCCCTTGGAGTCTGAAGGCTAACTCTGCCCTTAGTGACTCCTGTCGCTGGTTCAACTGGTGTAAGTTAATGCAGAGTTTGCCGCAGTGGCATGGCCCAGCACGTCAGCCAGGGGAGAATTTGGCCCATTGCAATAACCCAAGTTGGAATTTGGTCAGGACACCAGGATTAAGGCTCGCCAAGTACCATGAAATTCCATTTCACCTCTCAGCTGGATGATGGTATCTAGAGACCAGCGCAGCACCCCCCAGAACCAGGCTGGGCCATTGCCGCCTACTTCCTAGCTGGCACCTCTTCTTGCATCGCTCAGTCGTTCCCCCCGCCAAATACAATTGTGGCTTGGCCCTGCTGTTTACGTGATCACAGCAGAATGTAGCCTGGCGGCAGCCCGCAAATTAACCATTGGGGATCAGTTCATTTGCACAGCAGCTCGCATGCTCTCTTTTCTTTAAATCTTCCCTCCACTGAGGAACCAAATACATGAACCACCACTAGAATCGGATCCGCCAATCCGAAGTAACTCCGCCACCGGGCTTTACACCGCTGCCGGGGAGATCCAGATCGGGTCCCAGCCGCAGAGCCGTTTCCCATTTAGCAGTGGCTTCTTTGTGCCCCGGTGGATGGCGAGCTCTTCTGCCTTGTGTCTGCACGGCACGAACCGAAACCGGAGCTACCAATGCTGCAACACCATAAACAGTCATTGAGGGAGAAGGGACGAGTCTTTGTGCTCCGTGGCCCGTGCTGGGGCAGAGTGGTCTAGGAGGGACCATCCCTGTCTGAAGGGGGGCGATCAGGATGCCCGCGGCTAATGCCAATAGCAAGAAGGCTGCAACGAGCTCCCTGTTTTCTGGCTTAGAAAGGAGCCGAGCGGCTTTGCTTCGTGGCCTGTTTGTTTATTTCTCTTGGAGGCTGCGTCGGGATACCGGCCGGTGCTGCCACCGATTCGCAGGAGCGCAGCCTGCTTGCCATGAGCTTCCTTGGACAAATACAGCTTGGGAAGCCTTCGCCAAGCGGCGTGCTTAGGGGCTGATCCAAAGCTCGTTGGGGTCAGCGGAAAGACTCTTGGGGACCTCAGTGGGCTCTGGATGAGGCCCTGAGTGAGCGAGGCAGAGAACCGTGTGGGAGAAGGTTTCTCTCTCAATTTCCTTGCACTTAAAACCTTTTTTTTTTTAACAAAAGCTCTCCCAGCTGCAAGCCTTTCTCAAATCCCCCGCCAAACAGCTGGCCAGGGGAAGATGCCAATAAACCATCCTCTGCTCACAGGGCGATTTCTCAGACCCTGGGCCATCCTGAGCTTTGGCAGGGAGCAGGCTGTGGGAGGCCCCCCGAGATGTGCTTCCTCTCAATAGATCAGCTCTTTTTCCCCCCACCCCACCCCCCAACCCCTCCACACCGGAACCCAAGCCGTAGGATGGCCCAGGGCGTGAGGCATAAAGGGGGATGCATCATAGCCACGGGGAGGCATCGTGGTTCCGTGGTGAAATGTTCTGTGTGTGACAATGGTTTCCAATTAAATCAGGGCCCCGTGTGCCAGGTGCCGCACAGACACAGAGTGAGACACAGCCCCTGCCCCAAGGAGCTCACTGTCTAAACAGACAGGACAGGCCAAGGGCAGGAGCGGAGACAGATATAGGCAATGACTTGCCCACAATAGGTTAGCAGCAGAGCTGGGAATAGCACCCAGCTCTCTTGACTCCTAGTCCGCTGCCCTTATCTACAAGACAAACCTCTCGAGATGGCACAACTTGACACTAGCTGCTTGGTATTTGCATATAACCATGCAGGGTAGCTGGTACAAGCAGCCAGGGAAAGGGCATAGACACCCACTGTAGGAGCTTCTGTTCCATTTTATCCTGGATAATTCACCCCGGTGAGCAGATCTCCCATGCAGTAGCCCAAGCTGGCTTGCTCCCTTCTACTGGGGCATCTTGCCCATTGAGCTGGGCGAACGGGTTGTCAATTTGCCTAACCGATTACAACCCAGTAGATCAAAATGAATGGTTTCCAGTTTTACTTTCCCCTCAGATAAAATTAATAAGCTAGGCACATTTAGCAGAAGGCCGGGAGGCCTGGGATTTTATAGTCACCTGAGCGGACTAGCCTGCTCGGCCAGATTGCCTGCCTGCTGGCTGGGCTCCCTTTGCACATAGCCACCGCCAAGACATGACACAGGATGCTGGTGTTCCATCGGCAGCTGAGCCTAAAGGGAGTTTACCCCTGATTGACCTGCTAGGAGCCAGACTCTGCTGGCCTCAGCTCGAGGACTTGCTCGCTCGCTTTTTCTAGTTGCTGATTTCCCTTGGAAAGAAGGTTGAATTCTGAAGGATTTAAGCGAAAGAAAAAAACCACCCTCCTGGGCTGTAATGTGGAGAAGGCCAGGAGGAAACTCAAGAGCCTCCCCCAGAGCTGGATCCACACCTGCCAGCTTTTCCCTCTCGCTCCCGAGTTCTTATGCCCTGCACCGTTCCTGTAGGTGCTGCAACAAAGCCAGGGCACTTGAGGCAAAGGAAGAAATTTGGCCTTCACGCCACCAATCCCTGATCCCTTTTTTTTCCTCTTCGTTGTATTACATTTTTCATTCCCATTTTCCGTCTTGGCTGCTTTTTTGAGCCCGTGATGATTCCGCCGTGGGCCGGTTGCGGCTGTAGGTGTTTGGGCCGCTGAAGGCTGGGCATAGGACAGCGGCAATCAGAGAGTATTCTAGGAAAGAGCGAGAGGACCCCACAGCTGCTGAAATGGAGAAGGAGACAGGGAAGGGGGAGGAAGCAAGGCTGTGTCATGATTTAGCTGCTTTCCGGGGGGAGGGGGGGATAATGAGGTTCCAGCAGAGGAGAGGCTGCAAGGGCTGGGGTGGTTTTGTTTGGAAGTGAGAAGAGTAAGACAAGGGTATCAAATACATTCAGTAAAGGCCAGTCAAAGGTGCTCCTGTGGCCATGGTCTGGGCAGGCACTTAGCCCTTGAACTAGCCCAAATCACTAGACCCTATCCTCGTGGGAAGCCACCACCTGCTGGCACTAAAATACGTCGAGTAACAGCATGCAGACTTGTCTCGTACGGTAATGGCTCTCGGGGAAGGAACTCTCGGACACAGGAGCTTTGGGATGCTGTGGCCAAGAGAACTAAACTAGCGGCAGAGGCCCAGCTGTCTCAAGGGCTAGAGGGTGGGACATTGAGCCTCTGACCTTCCAGTCACAAGTTCAAATCCACCCAAGGGTAGAGCCCACCTAAAGGCCTTGCCCAGCTGTCGGCTGCCTGGTGGCCTCTGTGAAATGAATTGGTGGCCTCAGTGGAGTGCCCAGCGGATGGGGGTCGGTGTGACAGAGTCGATCGCCACTCCTGGTGAGCTCAGACAGGAAGCTGAGGATTGAATGTGCTGTGGAGTCGCTCTCCTTTAAAAAGGATCCCCCAAGCCAGCGTCGAGGCACATTGTGGTGAGCCTGAAGGAGAAGCTTGTATGGCTCCTGCCCAGGTTGTCCCTGGCCTGTGATTTGATTGTAGCACTGTCAATCCAGCATCCTTCAAGGATAGAGAGGAGGTCAAAGGGAAAGAGTTTCGGTAGATGATAGTCCTTGGCTCTCAGAGAGTCCGGGATAATGCAACCCCCTTCACCAAGTGCCTAGCCCAGTCATCATTTTCAACGGCTTTGCCCGGAGCTAGCTGAACTCCCCTCTAACGGCCCCCCATGTAACTTCCCTCTTCCTTCCCCTCCATCTGCTTTCACTGAACTTGCAGGCTCCCAGACAAGCAGCTGGGCTGCCTCTTCCCTCCATCTGCCCCTTTGATCTTCAGTAACGACTTGCAGATTTCAGTTACTGGGGTTCTCACTCAGCTAGGTGGTTCTGAGCTACTGTCTCCTGAGCATCGCCGGTACCACAAGGAGGAAACTGCCTGTGTCCCAGCCCTGGGGGATGCCTCTCCGCCTGAGTCTCCTACATGTTGCTGACCTGCCTTAGGATACTGCGATACTGAGTGAACACTTCAAGCACTGGGAACTGGGCACATGCACAGGTCCAGTCGGGAGAGAGAGAGAGAGAGTGTGTGTGTTTTTTAGCCACTTTGAGCCTCTTCTTTTTGTCCCCAGACCCTAGGAATCTGCTTCTGCCAAGAGTCTAGTCCCATAGGCAGCCTTCTTCCAAAACAGATCGGACCTGCTCGTCCCTCTCACTGATATCCCACTTCCTGCTAGGCTGTTTCAGATCACTCCTGGAGTCTGGATGAGCACCTTGGCTCTGGGCCCTACCAGAGGAGTGAGGCCACTGGTCCAGCCAGTCCTGGGTTCTGCCAGTCCATCTGGTCTAACCTTGCCACTTGGCTCAGAATTTGTTCGCTGGATGAAAGTTCTTCTGCTGCAATTTCTTCCAGAACTGAATCTCAGGAAAAATCCCTCAGATCTCCTGCCGCTGCCCTGCTTAGTACCAGTGCTGCGGAAGACGGTGCAGGCGAAATCATAACGCACCATAGTTGGTAGGAGACAGGGTACAGCCTTCCAGTCACCGGCAGATGCTCAGCTGCTCTCTGAAGGCTGAGATCTTGTCAAATGACACACGCTACAGTATCTGCTTCAGGCCCGGTCCTGCTCCCTTCGCTGGCCCGTAGGAGCTTTGCCAGTGACTTCCATGAGACCTAGGTTGGGCTATTCCTGGCTCTGCGTATGACGGGCTGTGGGAGGTTGGGTAAGTCTCTGCACCTCCCACCCTTGGACTGTCTGCTCTATTTAGCTTGCAGGCTCCTTGGGGCAGGGGCTGTCTCGCGCTAGGTGCTGTACAGGTGCTCAGCGAGATGGGGCTCAGGCTCGGCTGGGGGCTCAGGGCGCTGCCGTAGTACAAACAGCAACGCAGTGGGGATGCTCTGGTGTCACAGAGATGTGCACTCTGAAGGGAGGAGGGGCGAGTCCTGGCTCCCAGGGAGCTGGGGCTCAGTGCGGTATGAGCCCGGAGGAAGAAGACCCTGTCAGGCTGGAGGGCTGCACGGCTCTGAGTGGCTGCTCCCAGAAGGCGTGGGGGGGGCTGTCTCTGCTCCGAAGCCCCACAGGGTAGTTAGTGAGCAGGCCTGACGCTGCTCTGAACTTGCTGCCTGGCAGTGGGGCCTCCTGACCCCTCGGAGCAGCCTAGGCCAGGCACAGAGTGGAGGGCGTCAGGAGAGCAGGGGGAAGCTGGCTGGGTGGGGAAGCTCTATCACTAGGGTCTGACCAAATTCACGCACATGAAAAATGCGTCACGAACTGTGAAATCTGGTCTATTGTGTCCTTTTACCCTATACTATACAGACTTCACGGGGGAAACCAGCATCTCTCAAATTGGGGGTCCGGACCCAACAGGGAGTTGCAAGGGGATCACAAGGTTATTTTGCGGGGGGGGGGGGGAGCGGGGGCGGTATTGCCACCCTGACTTCTGCGCTGCCTTCAGAGCTGGGCGGCCAGAGAGCAGCGGTGGTTTGCCGGGCGCCCAGCTCTGCAGGGAGCAGCGCAGAAGTCAGGGTGGCGAGACCGTACCAGGCCATCCTGACTTCTGCGGTGCTGCTGGCGGCAGATCTGCCTTCAGAGCGGGGATCCCAGCCAGCAGCCGCCGCTCTCCAGCCGCCCGGCTCTGAAGGCAGCAGCGCAGAAGGAAGGGTAGCAGTACCACAGCCCCCCTACAATAACCTTGCAACACCCCCCCCAACTCCCTTTTGGGTCAGGACCCCAACAATGACAACGCTGAAATTTCAGATTTAAATAGCTGAAATCGTGAAATTTACAATTTTAAAACCCCTATGACCACGACGTTGACCAAAATGGACCGTGAATTTGGGAGGGCCCTAGCCATTTCTCCTCTGGCTGTCGCTGTGCTGGAGCAAGTGGAACCGCCTCCCTTTCTCTTGCAGGGGGTGTGAAATCCTGTTCTCTCAACTGCCTGGCCGAGGGCTTCAACTTCTACACGGAGCGGGCAGCGGCCGTGGTGGACGGGACGCCCTGCCGGCAGGACTCCAATGACATCTGTGTCAATGGGGAGTGCAAGGTACTTGCCGAGGTCAGGGGGTGCTGGGGCGGGAGCTGGGATGAGGCGGGGGCTTCCCTGCAGGCACTCAGCCCCTCTCCTGTGCTCTGCGGGCCCTTCTCATGTGCCTTGGCTGTCGGTGGGGAGTTCAGCTGCCCCCTCACGGCACAGCAGTTAAAGAGCAGAGCCAGCTACTCTCCCACTTGCCTGGGGTCTCATGGACTCAGCTCTGCTGCTGACTCTTTGTGACCTGGAGCAAGTCAGCCCACCTCTCGTGCCTCAGTTTCCCCATCTGTGGAGTGCGGGCTATAGTCCTGGCATGCCCTGTCTGGGAGTGCGCTGTGGGTGCTTAGCATTACTGTGTGACAGGCTCAGGGCCTGAGGCTTCCCCCACGTGAGTGGGTGAGTGGGTGGCCATGAAGGTAGCTGTGCATTGCCCTGAGAAGAAGACAGACAAAGCCCTCAGAGCTCTGGAGAAGGTATGCGGGACGTGGCGGAGCCTGAGAGTCCCTCCCGGGTCTGAGAGGACATGGCTACATAAGCAGGAGTCTCTGGGAAGTTGGAGGTAGGCCCAGCCTGCCCCTTCCAGCTGCTGGGGCCTGTGCTGTGAAGGACCCCAGAGTGCGGTGGAAGCCCGGCAGGAATCAGCCTGTCACACAGGGGCTGCTAATTACAAGCACAGGGCGTCCCTTCCTTCCTCCCTTTGAAAATGTCGCCTTCCTCCTCCTCCTCCTCCCTCGGGGCAGCTGCACGTTCCGCCTCCAGCCGATGAGCGTTCAGCATCAGGGCCCGGAGACACGCTGGCCTGACCCTGGGCCTGCAGCGGGAGGTCCAGGACCCAGCAAGGGTGAAGGGCCCAGCCTGGCCGGAGGACAGAAGGACCATGGAGCCTCTCCTCATGAGATTTCCAGCCAGGTGCTGCAGAGCCAAGCCCTCCAGATATCAGGGACAGCTTTGGTCGTTGCCAGAGAGATCTGGGGCATTTCCTTCACGAAGTGGCAGGGCTGTGCAAGGGAAAAGGGGGCACCCCTCATACCCAAATGGCCTGGCATGGAGAGGGAGCTCCCGAAGCTCCATGTGCCAGGAGCCTCCAAGCAGATTGTGGAGAGGACGCGCTGAATCCTCCCCCCAGTAAGGAGGGTGGATTCCATCACAGCATCCCACACACACATGCTCAGCCCTTCACCCAGGGCACTCGGGGTGCAGATGGGGAGAGGCGGATTTCGTCCTTGGGCCCCATGCTCACACCCCTTTCTCTTGCCAGCCCCCAGGGGTGGCAGAAAGACAGGGGAGCCGTGCTGAGCCCCCACAGCTGGGAGGGGTAGGGGGCAGGAGTAAAAGGGAGGCAAAGGGGATGTCTGAACCCCCCCACGTGACACCAGAATGACCATCTGGAGGTCTGGTCAGTTGGAGGCCAGAACCCCCGCAAGGCGCATAATCCCCCCTGCTCTGTCCCTCCAGCACGTGGGCTGTGACCGCGTCCTTGGCTCTGACTTGAAGGAGGACAAGTGCCGCGTGTGTGGGGGAGACGGGAGTACCTGCGAGACCATCGAAGGCATTTTCAACCAGTCCCTTCCCGAGGGGGGTAAGGAGCGTCTGGCCCAGCTGGGACACAGCAAGGCTTGATTTACCCACCCCTCGTTTCCTTCTGGTTCAATGTATCTCAGGAGATGGGGGGGTCGGATACACCCATGGGCTCCCTGGAGTGGGGTTGAGGGGGTCGGGTACGCCTGTGGGCTCCCCGGGGTGGGGGATGTCGGGTACACCCGTGGGCTCCCAGGGATGTGGGGGTCAGATACAGCCATTGGGTCCCCAGGGTGGGGTGGGGGTCATCAGATACACCCATGGGCTCCCCGAGGTGGGGGTTGGATATGCCCATGGGCTCCTTGCCCTGAGGTGCCGATATGCCTCTGGGCTATTCTGGGGTCCTTGACTTGATTTCTCTGCGCTGGGCTCAGGTGGTCTCCTCCTACCCAGGCAATCCCACACAGTCTCTCCAATCCCAGCATGGCTCGGTTACCCTGCTAACCCCACTCCCTGGGGTTGTCTTCCAGGTTACAGGGAGGTGATCTGGATCCCCAAGGGCTCGGTGCACATTGATATCCGGGAGCTGAACCTCTCTCTCAACTATCTGGGTGAGAAAACAGCAGGGTCTGCAGCTCAGGGGTGATGCTGGGGATCAGGGAGAGTCACGATGGAGAGCCAATGAAATCCCAGTCAGACGCCTGTTCAGTGCCAAGGCACCCTTCTCTGTGGGTGCTGTGTGGACAAGACCTGCCTGGCAGATCTCCTCTGGAGGGGGAGCTGGGAGGGTTTTAGGTGCCAGCCTGAGAGAACAGTTGGGTGAAGTATTCTCAACACTCGGTAGCTAACCACTGAGAAAAGCTTTTCCCCCTCCCCAGGGGTGGCATCTGCTGGCAAAGCCTGGTGCCTGGTGAGGTTTGCAAAGCATGATGGGGGAGCTGTTTCGGGGCCGGTTGTGTGTTTGTATGTGGTGTAGATGCCCCCTATCTCGCTGCAGCTCCACCTCTGGTCAGCAATGTAACCCCACACAAACCCCACGCCCCGGCTCCTTGGCACTTCCCTTGGAGCCAGCATGTTCGACTGGGGGTTCAAAATGAGACCGTCTCGCGTTTTGCTCAGGCTCGGCTTTCCAGCCAGACTCTGGCCTGTTGATTTTCTCAAGCGATCGGCAGCCATTACAGCGAGGGGAGAGGAAGGGAGGGGAATGTAAACATCCCCTGGCAGGTCACCTGCCAGGTGAGCTTGAACCATGGCAGATTCCAGAGCCTGCACTGAGGTCCCATGGGAGGGAGCTCCCTTAAGCTGGGGTTTCCCTGCAGTTCTGGGGGGAGCAGCATTTGCTAACAGGGCCCGCGCTGGTGCCGGACCGGGTAAAGGACCCCTCGGGCCGGCTCCCTTGTGCCGGTTCCAGGGGAGCAGCGTCCCGGAGCAGAGCCTGCCCTGGTGTCGGACAGACGGGGGCTCCCCTAGTCTTTCCAGTCCATCAGGAATGATTTACTGGTGCATACACATCACCGGGGATGTTCCTGGCTAAGGTGCAGGCTGGGATTTTACGCCCTCCTCTAAAGGGGCCTGCCTGGCTGGGACACTTGTGAGCCCATCATACCTGTGGAAAGGCACTACCCAAACCTGCCTCTGTCCCCGGCGTAACAGCCAGCATCTCTCCCTGCGGCCAGCACAGGACCGCGGAGTCCCCTGCAGCTGCAGTGCCTGTCCGGGCAGTGCTCGTGCGATTTCCAGCCTGGAGGGGAACGAGTCTCCCCCGCATTTCTCACCAACGCGGGACCATCCACCCTGCCCCAAAGCATCATGGGAAAGAGCACATTAACAACAACAACAGTGCAACCATTACAAACTTACCCGTGAGCCTTCGTGGAACACACGGGCTGAGTGTGGGTGCGTGAGAGAGAGATCATGTCTCCCTTTAGTGACCGACTTCGGCGACTACAACAGCCAGCTGTAGTCCCGCCCACTCACTCACCGCCCACGGGGTATTCCTTTAGCACAGGGTCTAGAAGCTGCATTTCGGGCCTGGAAGATCTCGAGTGGGGTCCCAGCTGTGCTGGGGTCTCTGCGTATAGCCTGTGGCCACTGTTTTACACTGCCGGGGTATGAACTGCCATGTGCTAGTCTGGTGCCCTGGTTACCATCCCTGGTGCCACCAAGCTGGCTGGTTAAGCCCTGTCCCACTATGGCATCTTTAGTGTGGCTTGGGCACAGACTGTGAATCCAGATACTGGGCTGCTAGTCCCAGCTCTGTCCCTGGCCTTGACCAAGTCACTTAATTTGCGTGCACCTCAGTGTCTCGATCTATAAAATGGGGACAATGGTACTTCCCCGGCTGTAACAGTGGATGAAGAGCAATGGCTGGAAAGCACTGGATGGCAGGCTAAGCATTGTTATGGTGTCACGGGGGGTGGAGGAAATCCCAGTGCCCTGATACTATGGTGTGGGGTGTATTAGAAGCCATGCCCCGTGATTCCCATGGCAGAGCTGCTTTCAAAGAGACTCCATAGCCTCCTAGCTTTACCCATTAACTCGGTTGCGGGAGGCAGTGATTGCTGGGAAATAGCTGGCAGTCCCCTCCGCACTGAGGACCCTCGCCTCGCCTGTCCTTCCAGCGCTGAAAGGGGAGAACGATGAGTATTTCATCAACGGGAAGCTCTCCATCGACCCGCCCAGGCACTTTGATGTCGCCGGGACGACGTTCCACTACAGGAGATCTCAGGATGACCCCGAATCGCTGGAGGCCTTAGGACCTACCAATGCCACTCTCATTGTCATGGTTGGTAATGGCCCTTTCCGTCCCCCTGGCCCTGCCTGCCTGGCCTCGGCTAACCCATCCCAATCGATTATCCCCATTCCTGACACATGCATCACAGTTAGCGCTAATCCGGGATACAGGGACATTGGCGTCATAGGGGCCAAATTCTTCTCAGATCCCTGCCCTGGAGCAGAGGGCCCATTACACCACAGAGCCAGGCTTTGGAAAGAAAGCGGGTTTTGGCTGCCCCGGATATGTGGTCCCTCCTGATCACTGCTCTGCTGAGCACACTGGCTTCACGCCTCCATGCTGCCCCGCTGCACCGTGGCCAGAGTCGATGGATATCGACTCCTGGTGGTTTCAGAGCTGGGAAGGCAAGGGAAGCCCAGCAGAGCTTGGAGAGACTGGTGGGGGTCCTGGGACACACCACGCGATGGGCCCACGCTCGGCTCTGGTGGCACGTTGGCCCCAGTGCACTGACAGCCCCTTTCTCCACAGGTTCTCGTGCGGGCAGAGCTGCCGGGGATTCAGTACAAATTCAACGCGCCCATCACCCGAGGCTCCTTGACCCAGTACTCCTGGCACTACACCCCATGGACCAAATGCTCAGCTATCTGTGCAGGGGGTGAGAGGTTTGACTGTACTTTGGCAGGGGTAGCGGTGTAGTGTCTGCAACTCCCTTGACTCCCAGGCACAAGATGCCACGCATGGGGACTTGCTTTGGGAGCCATATTGGTCTAATGGGGCTCTCAGACCAGGACCTCACACTCAACCGCTTGCAACTCAGTGTCAGTCAACAAAGCTGCATGGACAACAGGTCTTGTCACATGTCCTGGACGTTGTTCTTTGGCTGGACCCCAAGAGTGGCTGATAAAGGTCACTGGGTTGAAATGATACACTTGAAATTCAAAGACGTGTGTTAGGCTGGAGGTTGGACTAATGGTCCCCTCTGGCCTTTAAATCTCTGCATCTGTGAACTGGTCTGCCTCAGACAGATGCTTCCCAGAATCCTTTGGGCTGAAGCCGTGGTTTCTGTGGGGTGTCTGGCAGAACCTGGCTGCGAGGGGCTGAGCAAATATTCAGAAGAAGACAGAGGCACTTTCAAAACCAAGGCTGAGTGATCTTTCAACTTTGATGTTAGGGGCCTTGGTTTTGCACGGGGCAGCAGTCCTCAGCAAGGGGAGTGCAGAATAGACCCCCCCCTAATCCTGCTCAAAAAAGGGTTACAAGACTTTCAAAACCAGATTGTTCTTTTTCTGGGTGCACGAACCCCTTGATCAAATGCCCTCAAATTTTCTCGACAAACTTTGCCCTGGGCCCTGACCCGACCTACCAGTTTTCAGCCCAACCTGTCAGGTGTTGTAGATTTTAGAGATGATGGAAAACTTGGCTTTAAATAGAAACTTAAGGGCATCCTTGTCTCTGGAGTGACAAGTGGTTGTGCCCCCCTGTAGTCCCAGAGTGAGCAGCTGGGTGGTGCATCCTAAACTCTGGAACCAGGCCAGAGCTATTTCTCTCTTCCCTTTCCCTTCCCCCCGGTCCCCCGCAGGCAGCCAAGTCCAGTCCGTCGTATGCAAGAAACAGGCCGACAGCTCCACAGTCTTCAACCATTTCTGTAGCCCTGAAACCAAATTACCGGAGAAGGAGAGGCCATGCAACACTGAGCCATGTCCGCCCACGTGAGTGCGGTCACCGGTCTGGGAACGGTGTCTGCTGTTGGGGATCATGGGGCGGCTGGGCTGGGGAACTACTGGCGGGGTTCTCTGCTGGAGAAGCAGGGCTGGATCGAGGTGGAGAATGGATGTAATACCTGCTCTCTCCCTGAATCAGCGAAGCAGGTTCTCCCATCTTTTTTCTTCCCCCGAATCAGTTTCCCCCGTCTCTCTTCCCTCTGGGAGAAAGGATGATCCTTGTGGGTCCGTTCCAGACATGGCCCCAGGCTCCTGGGTGGAGTCAATCCAGCCTCTGGGGGTGAGGATCATACTCGGCAAGGCACTAAAGCCTGTGTGGCACCACTGGGCTCCCCAGAGGAAAGGTGTCAGAGGATGGCAAGGGTGTGGTATTATGTTATCTTTCCGCTCTCTCACTAATAATAATATCCAGAGCTTTTCGCCTCAAAGTGCTTCACAAAGGAGGGCAATAGCACTGTCCCCATTTTACAGTTTTCAAGTTGCAGTGGGGGAGGTTTAGATTGGATATTAGGAAAAACTTTTTCACTAAGAGGGTGGTGAAACACTGGAATGCGTTACCTAGGGAGGTGGTAGAATCTCCTTCCTTAGCGGTTTTTAAGGTCAGGCTTGACAAAGCCCTGGCTGGGATGATTTAACTGGGAATTGGTCCTGCTTCGAGCAGGGGGTTGGACTAGATGACCTTCTGGGGTCCCTTCCAACCCTCATATTCTATGATTCTATGATACAGCGGGGGAAACTGAGGCACAGAGCGGCAGTGACTTGCCCAAGGTCAGTGGCAGAGCCAGGACTAGAACCCCAGTCCGTGTCCGGGGCCCTTATCCACTAGACTAGTGCAGGGGATGGGTTCATCGAGTGTGGGGGGTCTGCTGGCCAGAAGGTTCATCGGTAAAGCAGAATTTCTCCAAGAGTCATTGTACCCCCTCTCCCCACCATGTGCCCCTCTCCCCGCAATATTGGCACCTTCTCTGTGCGTCTCCTTAGAAACATGCACAGACCCAGCCCTGCAAGTCGGTGTCATTGTCCCCGCTGTACGTGCAGAGATTAAATGACCGGTGCAAAGCCAGTCCGTGCGAGGCCGGGGAGGACTCGGGGTATGTGTACTCAGCCTGTGGGAGCCAGCCTCTTAGCCCAGAGGGTGCAGACAGCCTAAGGGTAGCAGGACTTGTATAAATAGCCGTGTAGCTTCAGGACCCGAGCTCTAGCCCGAGCCACAACCTCAAGGCACTGTCTACACAGCTGTTTTCAGAGGGCTAGCACAAGCCGAGCTAGCCAAGTCTGTCACCCCAGGCTCGGAGGCTCACTGCGCGGGCTGCGTAGATGTACTCTGGGGTTGCTGGCTCCTAGTGCTGGGCTCAGACAACGGCTGCCCAGGGTCAAGCTTTGCTCCTAGCTGCCAACGCTTGTCTCTTTGCCCAGCTGGGTGATTGGGAACTGGTCCGAATGCAGCCGGAGCTGCAACGAGGGCGTCCGCACCCGCAGCGTCGTCTGCCGCAGGAAGATCGCTGCCACAGAGGAGAAAATCCTGGACGATGGCTCCTGTGCCCAACCCAGGCCCAAGATGCACGAGCCGTGCAACAATCAAACGTGCCCCCCAGAATGGGCTGCTCTGGACTGGTCAGAGGTAAGGCCCATCGCACAGGCTCTCAGAATCCCCTGGCTCCTTATAGCTTGGGCCCTGCTGTGCTCCATTCATTACGGCATTACGGCTCCATTCATTAAGGCTGTCCAGGGCCTACAGTGCCATTGAGGGAGGGGTACTGCCCCATGCAGGGCACAGTCCTGCACTTACCAAGGAGATGGACTAGGTGGGACCTAACGAGGCTTTGCCACTGGGTGGGAACCTGGGTGACTTCACAGTGTCTGCCCCATGCTGAGCACTTGGGCTGCATCAGGTCCTAAGAACGGCCAGAGTGGGTCAGATCAATGGTCCATCTTGCCCAGTATCTTGAGTTCCAATAGTGGCCAATGCCAGGTGCGTCAGGGGAAATGAACGGAAGAGGGCAATTATTGAGTGATCCATCCCCTGTCATCCACTCCCAGCTTCTGGCAGTCAGAGGCTAGGGACACGCAGAGCCTGGAGTTACATCCCCGACCAGCTTGGCTAATAGTCATTGATGGACCTACCTAGTTCTTTTTTTGGACCCCGTTATAATGTTGGCCTTTGCAACATTCCCTGGCAACGAGTTCCACAAGTTGACTGTGCATTGTGTGAAGAAATACTTCCGACTACCCCTCTGATTTGGTTCCTTTTGTTTGTTTTAAACCTGCTGCCTATTCATTTTATTGGGTGAGCCCCTAGTTCTTGTGTTATGAATAAGGCTACGTTTTAGACAAGGGTATTTTAGTAAAAGTCATGGACAGGTCACGGGCAGTAAACAAAAATTCACGGCCCGTGACCTGTCCATGACTTGTACTATATACCCCTGACTAAAACTTGGGCGGGAGCCGTGGGTGCTCTGGAGGGGTGCTCCGGGGGCACCGCTGGTGCTGGGAGAGGTGACCCAGGATCCCGCTGGGGGGAGCGGGCAGTGGCGCGCAGCCCAGGACCCCCACTGGTGCTGGGAGCGGGAGGGTTGGCCGGGCTGGCAGGGGCTCCCCACCCAATCCGCGTGTCCCTGCAGCTCGTAGGCAGCGCAGGGGCCAGGGGGCTCTGCTCACTGCTCCCGCCACAAGCGCCAGCTGCACAGCTCCCATTGGCTGGGAACTGCAGCCATTGGGAGCTGCAGGGGCGGGGCCTGCAGGCGCGGGCAGCACGGGGAGCCCCCTGGCCCCTCCACCTAGGAGGACCTGCAGGGCCATGCCAGTGGGAGCCGGGGAACCCCGAGGTAAGCGCCCCCTGCACCGCCCGACCCCTAGCCCTGAGCCCCCTCCCACACACCCAACTGCTGCTGCTGGCCCAGGAGCTGCCCGGCTCAGGCAGCCCCTGAGCCAGCACCGGCCGCTGCAGACGTGACGGAAAGTCACAAAATCCATGATGGACTCGCAGCCTTAGGTCTGATAAGGAGTAAATAGCACTTCGCTATTCACTTTCTCCACCCCAGTCTTGATTTCATAGACCTCGAGCCTATCGCCCCCTTTAGTCGTCTCTCTTCAAAACTGAACTGTTCCAGTCTTTTTAATCTCTCCTCATACGGAAGCTGTTCCATGCCCTGGATCATTTTGGTTGTGCTTCTCGGTACCTTTTCCAGTTCTAAGTTTTGCCATCCTCTGAGCTGGGAGGGCCAAGCCTAGGGCTTCATTAGCTGACATGTCTAGCTAGTGTTACCACAAACTTCTGAGAGCTAAGGTAGCGCGGAGGGTCAGTACGTCCCTAGCCTCTGACCACAAGTGAAATGAGTTTGGCATCTCAGCCCAGAATGCCGAAGCAGCCAGGAGGGATAAAGCTTGCTGGCTTTGTGGCTTGTCTCAAGAAGGGGAAATCCAAAGGTACTGAGCCATCGCTTTAGAAACTCTGGTCGAAGAGACCCCCCCATTCGAAGCAAGGTCCTGGTTGGCACCTAATTTAAAGAAAGTGTCATTTATTCATTATTTTATTTTTGTATTACTGTAGCTCCTAGCAGCCCCAGTCATAGCCCAGGACCCCCCTGGGCTAGGCGCTGGACAAACAATGGAAGGACAGTCTCTGCCCCAGAGAGCTTCCATTC
The DNA here is from genome assembly GCF_965152235.1 of Eretmochelys imbricata. Taxonomy (NCBI): domain Eukaryota; kingdom Metazoa; phylum Chordata; order Testudines; family Cheloniidae; genus Eretmochelys; species Eretmochelys imbricata. The sequence goes on from NC_135596.1 coordinate 7,902,257, forward strand.
TAAATAGACAAGCGACACCCCTGGGGCACAGACAGATGGGGGAGCGCAAGGAAACAATAGGCCGTATTGGCCAGCGTGATGCCCAGTGGCACAGCCCAAGGCCACGAAGATGCTAATACTTGACTGTTAGTGGACCAGATACTGCTCTGTGTAATGTCATGTGTGAGCCTGGGGTGTACATGGTCGGGAGTGCTGAGCAGGATGGGAGTGCCTTGAGCTCACAAACTCAGCTGTGCTAAGGGAAGGGATCCCACGGCCTTTGTAAGTTTCCTGCATGACCCATATTTGCCTCCCGGAGTTGGGATCTTAGGATCCTAGAACTGGAAGGGACCTCGAGAGGTCATCTAGTCCGGTCCCCTGCACTCGTGGCGGGACTCAGTATTATCTTTTTGGCATGGTGTCTTCTTCACTTGGGCATTGGCAGGCTGAAATGTGTGGGTGACAAAGGGCATGGGGCCTGCTGTTGCTCAGACCTTTACCTTGCACGCCCTTGGGTGGAGAGGGAATGGGGAGATTCTCCATGCGCCCTGAGATCAGTGTATCTTTTCTTTCCTCAAAAACAAAAGGAGGACTTGTGGCATCTTAGAGACTAACAAATTTATTTGAGCATAAGCTTTTGTGAGCTACAGCTCACTTCATCGGATGCATGAAGTGAGCTGTAGCTCACGAAAGCTTATGCTCAGATAAATTTGTTAGTCTCTTATAAGGTGCCACAGGTCCTCCTTTCCTTTTCGCAGATACAGACTAACACGGTTGCTACTCTTAAAACTTTTTTTTCCTGTGCCCCCTAAAGCTGAGCCTGCCCTTTGCAGGGCACCGCAAGTTTCATGGGTCTCCTCTTTGCAGTGCACCCCGAGCTGTGGGCCTGGTTTCCGCCACCGCATTGTGCTTTGCAAAAGCGGCGACCACAGCACGACCCTGGCAACCTCGCAGTGCCCCGAGAACACCAAGCCCCCGACCAGCATGAGGTGCAACCTGCGACGCTGCCCGCCCCCGCGGTGGGTGACTGGCGAATGGGGAGAGGTACTGAATGATCTCCTGCCACAGTCCCAGGAGTTCCCAGCCCACTCAGTGGCCTTGGGGTGGGGAACCCAGGTGATCTCCCATGATATCAGCGACGAGACGTTGGGTCTGGCTGGCATCCAGGCTGAGACCCGCCCCCCTCATGGAGTCCCAGAGCCCAGGCTCCAGCCTGAGCCCAACGTCTGCACGGCAATTTAGCAGCCGTGTAGACATGCCCTTGGAGTCCGCAGACAGACACCCGGCTGCATGCCAGGGAGCGCTCTGCTTCCAGTGGTCACCAGCACGGTGGCGGGCGGTGGCTCCTGGTCGTCTGGGCCAGTTTTGCCTAGGCCTGGCTGGAGTCCCTGCTTGGCTGGCGGGGGTTTGCTGCGTGTGCCCCTGGGACGCCTCTCAGTTGAGCCCCGCGCTCTGCCCTCCTCCAGCTGCTCAGGCCTTATCTCTTGCCTGGTCCCTGGGGTCCCTGTGCTGACTAGCCCACTGGGCAAATGAAACCCTCCCATTGCGAGCTCAGAGCCACTGCTTTGCCACCTTTGGGGCTCCTTCTCCCTGTCCCCCTTCCCCGGGGTAGGTGGAGCGATCAGGCTGGCTTGTGTCCCAGCCGCCAGGCCCCCTCCTGGAGTCAGCCAGGCACCTTCTTCCTACTCAGCCCTGAAGTTTCAGCCCCTGCTTCTTGCCTGCAATGGGGAGAAGTGAGACAAGGAGCCTGCAAGCCGTGGCCAGGTGGGATCCGGGCAGATAAAGGGGAGAGGTGCCCTTAAGTCTGTTCCTCTTTCCTTCCCAAAAGGGGCCCTTATTTACCTGGGCATGGCTGTTGTCCCCACCCCCTTAGCATCCCAGCCCCTTCTCCGAGAGCCCAGGAGTCCAGCCTTTGAACCCCTCTGCTATCAACCACTAAGGGATATCCAGCCAGGGAAACTGAGCTGATGGATCTTCCCTCCACTCGGGCACAGGCAGGCCGCCTCTGTCTCCGTGGACTAGGCCGTGCCCCAGTTACTGATGGGTGGACGGCTGGATTAGTAAATGTACCAAGAACTGGGCTCTGTAGTTCAGGGCAGTGTAGGGGTGGAGGGTTGGACTCTCCAACATAACAGCTATTTAGGGGTGTGCAGGGGGAGGGCCAGTAGGCTTGGATCAAGCCTATAAAGGCAGCTGGACTGCATTGATCCGCTCGGTGCATAGAAATCCCTGTAGCCAGCTGAAAACAGCAATCTGCAGCCCTCAAGGGTTGGGTTAAACACAGTGGCCGGGCTGCAGCCCTGGGAGAAGCCAGGCCCAGCCCCCTCCCCATTAGCGGTGCACCGCAGGGCAGGTCTGACTCTGCCCTGTCCCCCGTCCCCCCACAGTGCTCCGCCCAGTGCGGCCTCGGCCAGCAGAGGCGCTCCGTCCAGTGCTTGACCCACACGGGGCAGCCGTCCGGCGACTGCGGGGAGAGCCTGAAGCCTGCGGGCATGCAGCAGTGTGAAGCGAGGTGCAAATCAGGACCTACCGAGAGCCCCGAAGGTACCGGCCAGGCCACGCCGATGCAGGAGAGAGAGCTTCAAATCTAAATCCCGTCCGTTGCTAACAGTCGGGTTCGAAATCTCCCCTCTGGGTCTGTGCTGACCCCTGCACGGAGCTGTGGGTCTCAGTAAGGGGCGCTCTCCCCTCTGGGTCAGCCCTCGTGGGGGGCGGGGTGAAGTGGCTCCTGCATGTACTTTGTCCGGGTGAGCCTGCCCAGCACTGTGGGACCCCTGGGAAAAGAGGCCTCAATCTCCCTGTAAGAATCCCCATCCCGAGCTTGGTTCATTGCCCTTGTGTGGGGTTCACCCCACTTGCTCCTTGGCAGCCAGTCCATGGAGACTGGGCCCTGAGCAACAACACTTTCCCAGAGTTTGGGGGAGTTCCGCTCGGGGGGGGGGGGGCCTGCTCGGAGCCCATTCTCTACCCTGCTTATGTAGACTAGCGCCCCCGCCCCCAGTGCACAGCTGGGTCTCTAATCCCTTTCCCTCTGGGCTCCCTGCAGAATGCAAGGATGTGAACAAGGTCGCCTACTGCCCCCTGGTGTTGAAGTTCAAGTTCTGCAGCCGGACCTACTTCCGACAGATGTGCTGTAAAACGTGCCAGGGGCATTAAAGGAGCAAGGCGACCCCTGTAGGAAAACTGGAAGGCGAAAGCAATGCCGGAGGGCAGCCGAGCCGTGCCGTGCCGTTCCCCTCCACCCCCGGGAATCTCCAAAGGATTCAACCCAAACACTGGTCGTGCTTCTGGTGGGAGCCGGCGACACCCCCTCACCCCCCGACCCCAACCCCACAAGAACCCCCGTGGCGGGAGCCTCAGTTAAACCACTGCCAACGCGTGTGCCACTCCGGAGACCGGCAGCACAAAGCACGGGAGGAGCGGGGAGATCTCTGCAGCCACAACGGAGCCGGTCACCGTGCCGGGAGAGGGCAGAGCTGGGGAGAGTGTGGCAACAAGGACATTACTTGAAATTCTGACATTTGTTATTTATTTAGTAGCACAGCTGGGTCCTGCGGGCACCAGCCAACAGCCTCCAGATGGTGCCAACAGCCCTGCCCGCCACACTGGGGAGGGCAGGGTGGTCCTCGACAGCCAATCAGCATGCTCTGGTCCTGCTCTCGCCTTGCTCCGTGCCAGGTCTCCTGAAGGGCATTGCTGTCCGCCTCTGGGAAACCGAGCGTGCTCCATGGCTGCCATGGCGCTGGGAAGGGGGACTGAGTGAATGGAGCAGTCCGTCCTGCCCTATGCCAGCGGGAGCCCGGGGAAAACCAGGAGAGCAAGAAGAGGAGAAAGATTTTAGCTGTGTGGAGCATCAACCTGCCAAGGACAACCCTTGGCTTGTGCCTTTGGGCTTCTTTATGATGGATGAGGCAAGACTGCTGGGGTGGGAGGGGCGGGATTGTTTGGTTCGTTCAAGCCTTGTCTCCCCTGGAAGACTCTGTGGATGACTGGAGAAGCGGTCGGATACTGATCGTCCCCAAGGAAGTGACACCGGATGAATTGGGAGGGGAAGGGTGTTAAAAACATGGGTTTTCTGAAGCCTTTTATTATTATTTGTATCACAGGGGTGTACCTAGAAACCCCAGCTGAAGTCAGGGCCTTGTGGTGCCAGGTGCTGTACGTGTACATAATAAGAGACAGACGAGCTTCCAATCTAAATAGACAGGACAGAGAAAGGTTGGAAGAGGAAACACAAGGAGGAAGTGATTTACCCAAGGTCACCCGTAAAGCCAGGAATTGAACCTGGGTCTCCTGAATCCCAGTCCAGGGCCCTGCCTTCTGGGGCCTGGTGCCTTAGCCGTGGAAAGCAGAGCTGTCTCCTGTCAAGATTCAGGTTCCGCTGCCTTGCTAAGTGTGGTGTCATCATCCTGTGATTTTCCCCAGCTCTCCACAGCGTCTTCCAGGAAAAACAGGGCTAGACAGGACCTGAGTTTCCAATGTGGAAAGAACATGGATTTTTTTTTTTTTAAATCCCATCATAACGAAGCAACACAAGGCCCAAGCCCGGGGGTCTGTTCCATTTGCAGACCGCCTGTCTGGTGCAGGAACGACGAACATCTCTCTCCTCCCTTGCCCCAGTGTCTCTAGCTATTAATATACCTGCTACAGCATCATCCACTCACCAGCCAATCACAGCCTCTCGGGTGCTGGCTGGCTCCTGATAGGCTGGCGCGTGGGTATTAATTGTCTTCCTTCCTGGTGGAATGTTCCATTCCGACGCTTACTCCGGGGGGGGAGGCGTTGTTTTCACGATTTTATATAAATATATTATAACAAAAATTGTTTAAAATACTAACTCTGAGAAGAAGGCGCAAAATACCGGCATGATTTATAATAAAGGAGTAGCTACCATCCCGGGCAGCTTCTGGTCCGAGTGTCATTTCTCAGCTCGCCCCGCACCTGCCTGGATGGCCTGGAGCCCTGCGCTGGGCGCTCAGCTGCCTCCCATCTGCCCAGTGGCCCGTTCCAGGCCACCCTCACCCACCCTGTGGACTCCCCCCCCCATCCCCCTCCACCCTGGGGAGCAGGACGTGTTTTGGATTGACACAGGACTGCGCACCTTTGCCATCCCTGTCCTCCCCTGACCCAATCGGCATTGCGGGGGTTCCCCCATAACTCCCAGGCAAGAGGGGATCTAAAAGTGTTTACTGTCAAGGTGGGGAAGTGGACTGGAGAAATTCCTCCCCAGGGTCTCTGGAGCAGCCCGGGACAAGGCGAGCTCTGGATCCCTAGAGGCACAGAGGAGGGTGGATGATTGCTAAGCTTGGGGGCAGGACACGTTGAATTTGCACCTGCTTTGCTGCCTCCTTTCTGCCAGGTGACTTGCCTGCTCTTCCCTTCCCCTCCTGCCTTGTCATTGGATCCCAGCTGGCTGCTCCCTGCAGGTTTGTCTCATGGCTTCAGCCCATAGGAGCTTCCCACCCATCTCTGGAGCAGATGACACCTATCCCTGCACCATGCACACACGCCACGACCCTGAAGGATGGACCAGGACATCACGGTGAGTGGCAGGTGGGGAGTGTTTTACCTGGGTCCTGCCTGGCTGGAATGAGGAGAAGGGCTGAATGCAGCCAGTCTTGCGATCAGGCAGGAGCAAGAAGCCAAAGGAAAGACACTGAGTCTATGAGAAAGTGGCCAGCTTAGCTCAGCATCCTGAGGCTCCCAAAGACATTATATGGCCAACTCCATGGGTTCAAAAATGAGGAATCAGACCCCCCAAATCACAAGATTCTTTTAACTAGTAAAGGGGGGGGACTTTTAATTTGCATTCTCATTTCTGAGCCTCTCAGGTGCACTCACCTCACGTTTTCCATCTCTGTTGCCATGATGGCTGGAACCTTTTCTTTTGAAACGATCGTGGGGATTCTGGCAAACTAGCCTGATTCCAGGAGCTGGAGCTTTAAGAAAACCCCCAAATATCCCCAGCGCTGGCAACACTAGTTGCCTCTGCCCAGCTGCAGCGAGGATCAAACCTGAACTGCTTCAGGAATTGGCCTGGGTGATTCAATAGCTGTCACCGTTGTCCGACTTCTGTCCTCCAGACGTAGCCAGATGATCATCTCAGGGAAGGAAACCGGCCTGTAGGAACCTGGGGTGCCGTGCAGTTATCAGCCACTAGATGTCCTTCCGCATCCATGCACAACCCTCCTCCAAGTCTGAAATAGTTTCGGGGCAGGAAATCCTGCTTTCTTCTTATTCCATATGAGAGAAACAAAAATCAAACCATCACTTGCCATGGCCAGATTGCCCAACAGGAGGCTGAGTCTCTTAGTGCTGGTTTATAATGTTTTCAAATCTAACAGCAAAGCCTGAGACACTAAATGACCCTTAACACAGTGGTGGAGCTGAGGACTTTAGTTCATTTGATCCAGCTTCCCCACTGGCCAGATTTATGGCTTCTTGGGTTTTATGGGTTTTATCCCATCTCTGCAACATCCCTTCCTCCCACCCCCTAGTGCAGACATCCTGCACTGATGCACTATGGGGCTGACCCCGTATGGCTTACTCTGGGTTGCCGCTACGGTGTAGAATTGCAGGGATGCAGATATCCCCAGCATAGACAGGCCCTGCAGTCCTGGTTGCATGCTAAAGAATTGCAGGTGTGGTGGGTTCACTACCATTTAGAGGCTGGCATTATAACTCTTACGAATGGGCAGGGATTTGTCAGTGGGCAGGCGGAATTTAGGAGACTTATTCCATAATATGGTCCTGTGTGTGGAGCAATCAATAGCAGGAGGGTGACCTGTCCCAGCTCACCAGCATCACACTGCAGAGACACAGAAGAACAGCACCCTAGTTATGTGGGTCTTGCTGTAGTGTTCAGAGCTTGGTAGATCCGTTAACCCTGGCTGCTTGTTTATTCTGGGCCCCTCCCTGCCCTGGGAGGGCGTATCACAGATTCACCCCTTCACTTGCAGAGATGTAAGATCCTCCTGAGATAAGCCCTTACGCTTCTTAGCTACTCTTTGCACTGCTGAGCAAGGACCGCAGCAGTGCATGTGGCTTTCCAAGCGATCGCACGTACAATCCAGCTCCTTCCACGGGTGTTTCTTTTCTTTGCCAAATGCTACTAGTTATCCCTAGTGAGTGATGGCCCCGAGCCATGAAAAGGGGCAAACACAAGCCAAAATGTTCAACCCTGAGGGCCCACAGTTGGACCCCTAAATCCATAGGTGCCCTTCCCCCACTGCCTAATTTCCTTAAAGAGCCTTTCAAAGCCCAGTCTGAAATAAACAGTCTGATTTGCTGATTGCCACCCCCCGCTCCGGCGGGTTTGTGCGCATTCGGTGCCTCTGCAAATCAGGCTGCCTCTACTTGTGGGTGGCTACATTCAGCTGGAGGGGTCTCGCTCCAGGCAGCCGAGTTTGAACGTTTCTGACAACAGCGCATTTGAACGACAAGGGGCTTGAGGGACTTGAGCCGCTGCGGGACTTGAGCCTGGTAAATGAGCAAAACTCCAGCAAACCAACAAAATGACTGGGACGTTTTTTGCCTGTCTATTTACCTGCCCGGAGATCATTAATTCCTCCTGGGTCAGATTGGACGCCTGCTGCAAATACAGGCAACGGTATCGTTTCCTGAGCATCCAGCTGCATGAGGCTATGACTGTAGCCCAGTTACAGGAGCTCTCGTTTGGCTCGAGACTCTGCGGCCTGCACCCGTAGTGGTGATGGGCCAAGTTTCAATCCTTGCTAACGCCCATGGGGGCTGAGCGGGTACGTAACCCTTTGTTGGTTATGCTGTGACCGGTGCCTCTGATCATCGCCCTGGGGTTTGAGACTAGACACAGTAGGCGTTTCTAAAGACCATCTCTGCCTGGCTATTCATAGTGCTCCACCCGTGGGTGTACCTCAATGGCGTCCATTTCCTGTGATTGTCAGTGGTTCTTCGTTGATCATTTCCCTTTGTTTCTGCACAGACAAGGTTAGCTGGCATGCAGCTCCCATGCTGGCTTAGGCGTGTCAGTTGCCTACCAGCTTTTTCGCTGGCATTTGGTTTCACACGCGCCCCTCCATCGTAGACATCCGCCGAACTGACCCGCGTGACATAACCCTTTAATGCGCCGCCATCGATGCAATGAGACACGCAGCAGCGCAAGGCACAGCTAACCGATGCCCCAGAAGCCCAGCCCTGTCCAGCCCCCTCTCCCCTACGGGTTGAGAAAAAGGCCAGTCTTGTTCGCTGGGCCCATGAGCGGAATCGCTCAGGCGCTGCAGAGAGGACAGCTCCGCAGGACAGGACAAGCCTCTCCCCAGGCACGACCCATCAGCGTCCTCCACCAGCGGGAGCAGCAAAGCTGGTCGTTATCTGCCAGTCCTTTCCTCGCTGACTTTGCCAGCGAGATCAGCAGCAGCCTTTTGGAGTTTTACAAGAATGTGGAGCCAAATAAAGGCTCGCAAGCCCCAAACTGCCCTGTTTATCCCCAGGCCCAGCCCTGCTTCACTCCCGTTTGATTCAGCCAGTTGGCCGGCCCGCCCTGGGAGTGAGCGTCTCTGGGTGCGAGAGGGGAGGCCGGACTCCGCAGCCCCGTGCTGGGGCCTCTCTCACGAGGCTGCCGACGAGGGGGGACAAGTGTGGGGCTCCCCTAGGAACGGCAGCGAATTCACCCACACTTTGCACAGGCCGCCCAGAGCTGTGCGACGGTAACGGCCGTTAAACACTACTGCTCGGGGGTCAGATTGGCACTGGCTAGAAAATGCACACACATGCATGCGTGTGGACACACACACACCCACACACTTGTGCTTGCTCACAAACACACGTGTGTGCGCACATCGCATACAGGCCACACACACACACGTGGGCACGTACATGCACACGCTTTGCAGGTCACCTTGAAAGCGGAAGTTTGCAGACTCTTGTAGACGGCAGCAAACAGCGTGTGCCACTGGCCCAAGGCCCAGGAGACCTGCAATGATTTGACGCTTTTCCCTTGTCCCTCCCTGATGCCAGGCATCAAACTGCCCCATGAGCATGGGATGAGCTCAACGACCTGCACTGCTACCTGGGAACGGCTCTAACAGCCTTAAACCTCACACGGGCTACCAGGGAGTCCTCGGCACAGACAGCGGACCAGCTTTTACAAGCATGGAATTCAAAGACTTTCTGAACAAACATGGGATTAAACCTATGCAAACTTCCACATCTCATCCAGCCTGCAATGGCCTCACAGAGAGAGCTGAGAGGATCTTTAAAGAGGGGATGAAAAGATGATTAATGGCAGCTCGGGAATGAAGCTAGCTCGATTTCTCTGGAAATACAGAACCAGTGCTCTGACTGCGCTGGGTGCGAGCCCACCTGGCTATCGATGGGCAGGAAGATAAGAGCTCATGGGGATCTAATCCATCCTAGCCTGGAGGGGGAAGTGCTAAGGCAACAAGCTTTCCGAAAACAACCCCATGCCTATTACACTAAAGACAAAGAGCTGGGCCCAAGTGTGGAGGGATAGCTCAGTGGTTGGAGGATTGGCCTGCTAAACCCAGGGTTGTGAGTTCAATCCTTGAGGGGGCCATTTAGGGATCTAGGGCAAAAATTGGGGATTGGTTCTGCTTTGAGCAGGGGGTTGGACTAGATGACCTCCTGAGGTCCCTTCCAACCCTGATATTCTATGATTCTATGACATGGGATGGGCTGTACCCAACGTTTCAATACACTCCAGCCAGCGTCGATTCCAGGTACCATCCTCGAGCAAATTGGCCCCTTGTTTTTTCAAGTCCAGTGAAGCGATGGTTGGATGGTAAGGCCCTTGGGAGCAGAATGACATGCAGGCACCTCCGTCCTTGGGTGGCAACCACCTGGAGGAGCCAAGGCCAGGAACAGATGCAGTTTTGCTGGGAATGCCCGAGACGGGGGTATCTACAGAACTGGTGGACCAGGAGCCTGGGGGAATTGGACCACTGCTCCCCACTGCCACAGAGAGGCGCTCCGCTGTGCATGAGAGAAGAGCCCCTGGTTATTTATAAGGCTATATCCGGGCTGTACATTAAGAGGGATGCAGTAAAGTGGTCACCAGAGTATTATGGGCTGGAGCCATGCCATGACTTCCTGGTTAGTTAGCAGGTGATTTCCCCCACTGTCTGTCTGCATTTGAATCTGGGGGCGGCCCTGGCCCAGCCAGCGGCGCCGTCGGTAACGTGCTGCCCATGCAGGGAGCGGCCCCTTTGCAGAGGGAGGAGCCCCAGGGAGCTCACTGGCTGGGCGCTGACGAAAACCTGGCCCATAGTCTCCAAAGCAGGCAACACCGATTGGGGCTGGGCGGAGACAGTCGGTTGTGATGTCACAAATGGGCAGGGCTTCACTAGGGGCTGTTTTCACAAGTACATTAGCGGCTCCTGACTGAGCATGCTCAGAAGGGCTGTGGCTTTATTAGCGGTGGCCCTGAGCCTCGCACCCAGGACAAGAGCAGCCCTAAACATCAGGGGGCTCGGCCGAAAGCTGGGATCCCTGCTCCAGTGCCTGTGGTGTATTCCTGCAATGAAGTGGCTAGTGTGTGTGTGCACCTACGTGGACCACTGTCCTTGAGCAGATGGATTAGAAAGATTCAGCTGTGTGGCATAGGCCCCGTACTGCTTAAAGGAGATTCACCTTTAGCAGATGAGGCAAGGGGCCTGTGCTTTTGCCACAGGGGGGATGTGAGTTCGGCCCCTGCTCGGCTGCAGCGTGACACATGGCAATGCTTGGGAAGTGCTAGGCAGCCATGGATTTGTTCCCGTTTTAGCCGGGCCATTTTATCAAGCGTGGTCCCAGCCGCAAGCCGTGCTCCTTGCCGAGGGCTCTGTGCAGGCGGGTGTCAGAGCGCAGCCGGCTTGGAGTTATCTCTGCAGCACACCCAGAGCAGCCATCGGTTCTGCAGACAGGAAGGGGAGGGCAAGAGTGGGGTGGGGCTCAGCCAGTCAAAACTGATCCAGGAGATTTTGCTCAAACTTTGCACAAGCAAAACAGTAGATAAATTAAACCATAATCCGCTTGAGCCCGGAGGCTCATTTCGGCCCAGAATCCATGGGAGTCGGAAAACAGCTGCTTAGAATGGAAATTGTTTTGTAATCTCAACTTCCAGCAGGCACTGCTCAGAGCCCCTCCAGAGCCATATGCTTCCCCAGGCAGCCAGCTGCCGCCCAAATGCCAGGCTGTTCGAGAGCGCTATTCCTCGGGGCGCTATTCCTGCTCCACACCCCAGGCATGGGTGCCCAGTGGGTGCTTCCCCGTGCCCAGTGCCAGCTCTCACAGGTGGACAGCACTTGCTCCCCCCCTCCCCTTCGCCACTCAGCTTCAAATGAGGAAGCGGGGGGGAGGGGAGGGGTGACAAAGGAAATCAGTCCTCATTTTAGTTGCACTTTTGTCAGTTGCTGCAGAAAAGCAAAGTGAGGAGAGTCAGTGTCAGGGAGTCATCATGTTCCCTGATCCCCAGTGACAGGAGCCCAGAGCAGCCCCTCCCCGAGGACCCGACCCCACCCCGTCTCGGGGCTGCAGCAGGAAGAGCAGGACCCCCAGGCTGCAGGGACACCATGGTAAGTAGAGCAGATCAGAGCCATGCTGCAAAGGCCAGGGCACTGCCCCCTGCTCTGCCACTGTTGGGCATCCCTGCACCCACTGGGGTCACTGCACCTGGCCCTGCTCTGCACTCACCGCGTGTCACTGCGCCCTGCCCCTGCACCCACTGGAGTCATTGCTCCCTCCCCAGTAACACCCTGGGGCTGCCAGGTGAGCCCCTCTGGGGCTGGGGCTGAATGAGAATTAACATCCCTGCGTCGTCCAGGTCTGCAGGGAGGGCCAGGGAAGCTGGGGGCGCTGGGGAGCCCAGCGGGCTGGATGCTGACAGCAGGGGGGATGTTCTGCTTACTGGCCGCACGCTGGCTTGTTCCTTATCTGTGGCTGTTGTTCAGCTGGATTCTCACCCGCAGCTGCCCAGGATAGGGCCTGGCTGTCGGGGGCTGTTTGCGCTGGGGGTGAGGGTCTGCGCTGTACCTGGGGGCTAGGGACTGATGGTGATGGAGGGGTTCAGGCAGCGTGGTGCTTTTGATTTCCCTGGCCCTGCCCACCAGGGCCTGTGAGCTACCCAGGGGGCTGGAGGGACCCTGACGTGCTGGCCCTGCTTCTCAGAAGTGTTCTTGCTGCTTCGGCTTTTCAGCGGCACCGTCATCTCCACGCACGAAGAGAGCAAGGCAGAGACCACAGCCCAGCTCGTGCTCTGCCAGCTAGGCAGGTGTGAGCTGTGTCGGTGTTGCAATGGGGGACCTCTCCGCTGCTGTCAAACCTGGTGTCAGGAGGTGCCACCTCTGGGAGCTACAGAAAGCTGTAACTCTTTGGCCAGCTGTTGGGCATCACAACATGACCGAGAGGGAGCTCAGTGTTGCCCTCCAGAGATACAGATGGGAAGGCCAAAGCAGGGAACGCCTAACGTCCTGACTCCGAAAAAGACGTGGGGGCGTAGGAGAGAGAATCAGCGGCACAGAGAACCGGATAAATTCAGGGAGGTTAAGTCCATTAATGGCTATTAGCCAGGATGGGTAAGGAAGAGTGTCCCTAGCCTCTGTTTGTCAGAGGGTGGAGATGGATGGCAGGAGAGAGATCACTTGATCATTACCTGTTAGGTTCACTCCCTCTGGGGCACCTGGCATTGGCCACTGTCAGTAGACAGGATACTGGGCTGGATGGGCCATTGGTCTGACTCAGTGTGGCCCTTCTTGTGTTCTTATGACGCGATGTGGTGCTGTGGCCGGAAGGGCTAATGCAATCCTTGGCTGCATAAACAGGGGAGCCTGGAGTGGTAGGCGGGAGGTTATTTTACCTCTGTATTTGGCACTGGTGCGACCGTTGCTGGAACAGTCCATCCAGTTCTGGTGCCCACAATTCAAGAAGGCTGCTGAGAAATTGGAGAGGGGTCAGAGAAGAACAGAGAGAATGATTAAAGGATTAGACACATGCCTTATAGTGACAGATGCAAGGAGCTCAAGCTATTCAGCTTAACAAAGCGAAAGTAAAGGGCTGATTGGATCACAGTCTATAAGACCTTGGGGGACCCACGTTTTCTGATCCCTAGGCCTGTCCTGTAGCCACAAGACCATCTCTCAAGGCTCTGACCACCAAGGAGCCCATGACACGTTTTGGAGGAGTCAGATTTGTAGGCAAAATTCCAGCTTGGACAATCCCATTCTGCCTCCCCAGGACGGGACACAGCAGCGAGTGTGAACACAGAGGGGAAAGCGCGGCCAATACTGAGGCAGGGGCAGGCCCTGTCTCTCGAGGGGATTCCAAAGACCCCATCCCCACAATATCCACGCACCAGGAAAGGTCCCCTGTGTGGGGAGCAGTGTGAGACTTGCCCCTACAGTCAGGCCTTTGGCTTGTCTGGTTTTAAACGACCCCTATGCACCCCACCAGCCTGGCTGGTCTCAATTGAAAGTCATTCTGAGGCTGCCCTAGCCTGTGCCAGAGGGCTCAGGAGATCCTGAATAGGTGAGATGCCAGCTGCCTCTGTCCCAGTGTCGGTGCAGAGCTGAATCTGCCCCTGGGTTAAATACAGACAGCGTGAGGATGGCTCTCAGTCATGCCGAGAGGTGTGATTAAAAAAAAAACACCCCGAACAAGAGAAGCAGCAGCACGGTGCACCTTTTCAGAGTGTGGTTGCGGATACAAGCAGGACTCCTCCCCCAAGATATCTACTCCCTCTGTGTCTTCCATCCTTCCCTTCTCCTGGTCCTGCAGAGCCGGGGGAGCGAGCTAGAGGCTTTGCCACCCCCCACCCCCCTCCGCATTAGCTGGCTGCCCCGCAAGCTCCGATGCTCCCCGCTCCTCTCTGAGCATCTCAAGGCACTTCACATAGCTCTCCCACCCCTGCCCTGGCGAGGCGAGTCAGGCGTATCAGCCCCCTTTTGCAAATGAGGAAACTGAGGCACGACGTTGTTCCGTGACTAGCCGAAGGCCGTACAAGAAGTTGATAGCAGAGCTGGGAACTGGGCATTTGACAGCCCCCTCTGTGCTCTGACCTCAAGGTTACTCATCCTTCCTGTTACTCGTACTCCCGTAAGTGGCAGATCAAACACACCTGGGTTCTCAGGTCCTAGGTGGGGTTTTGTGCCGGGGCAGTTGGACACCCCGTTCCTGTTTGCTCTAGTCATTTGGATTGGTTTTGATTTTCCTGGCTGGTAATGCACTATCCTTCTCTCAGTCTTTTGGATAGTTCAGGGGGTATTAAGTTTTCCCCCCTTTTGGAAGTGATGCTTTGCCCCGCTTTGTGCTGTCTTTGTTTTTCCTTCTTGCTTTCCCGACTGGAATTGCACTTTGAAACAAGGCTGAGATGGTGTTCAAGATCGCTGGTGAAGTTGTGTCAGATCTTTATCTGTGCAAAAAATCTGAGCTGTCGGGGGGAGTGGGGGGAGAGGCAGTTAGCAAATGTAAGCGCCGGTGACAGCCAGTGATGAAGCATCGCGTGTCAGACTAGGGCACAAACAAGTTGGTCTAGAATCCCCGCTGCCCTGCGTACCGTATCGTCACTGACGGCATCAATTTAGCAGTATTTTACACCCTCTGCGTCCTGTTGTGAATGGCTGGCTGCACAAGGTGCCGCGTAATGGGGCATCAGGCCCTAGGTTTCGTTATTAGTGTTCACTCATCACAGCTAACAGATGAGTAGCAGCCACTAGACTCACACCTAAAGCCAGCTCCTCCACGAGGGTGTGGGAGAAATAGTTGGGCGTGAAAGCCAGACAAACTCACATGAGAAATAAGGCAGAGAAATAAGTGAGGGTGATTAATCAACGGGGCACGCTCCCAAGGGAAGTAGTGGATTCTCCATCTCTTCAGATCCAGACTGGCTGCTTTGCTGGAAGAGGTGTATTAGTCAAACACATGTTACTGGGCTCAGTGCAGGGGTAAATGGGTGAAATGGAATGGCCTGTGTTATACAGGTGGTCAGAGTAGATGATCTAATGGTCTCTTCTGGCCTTACAAAATCTGTAAATCTGATCTAGACTCATTGGGCTGGGTGAATGCAGGAAGGCACTTGCCGTTGGGCTGGGATGACACTAAACGTACAAACTGTCTCCCAGTTAAATGAAGCGGTTTCAAAGAGAAATAACAGCAGAAGAGAGAGAAATTAAGAAGCCAGGGAGACAAACTAAGTGCTAAATTCCATCTCCTGGTACCTTGTGTTGTCATTTGCACCAGTGCAAGGTGGGCGTGAAACACAACCTCTCCCAATCATTGGAATGTCAAATCGGACCCCCCTGGCTCCAAGCCAAGGGTCCTCGACTCGGGTCCTCAAAGGTACTTAGGTTCCTAACTTCCACAAAAATCAGCCGAGGATCGGGGCCCTAGTAATTAAAATTACCAGTGGGAGGCCAATCCAGCCCCTGGGAGCCTTACAGAAGGTGGAACCTTTTCTGATTAGAGTGATGATCACAATTGTCATTACTTATGTGTTTGTATTGCAGTCGTGTCTCAGCACTCCAGCCATGGACCAGGAGCTTGTGGCGCTAGGCGCTGTACGCAGAACTAAAAGACAGTCCCTGCCCCCAAAGAACTTGGTCTCTGAGTCACGTCCAGGGTATCTGAAAGGCCCCTGCTGTTGAGAACGTAGAGGAAAAGGACCCTGGTCGGGCATTTTCTGCCCCCTGGCAGTGAGGGCTTAACCCCTCTCCTCCCGGGGGTGGCGGGCTGCATGTATGTGACTGTCCCACTGACATCATCTGAAATGCTGCAGGCAACATTTTCAAGCCCTAGTTCTTGAGTTCTGGGATTTTGCAAGAGGCTGGGCCTGAGGTTTGTGCTGCAGCCACAAGATGCTACTGCGGAAGGAAAAGGGGAACTGGGGGCTAACCGTTGTGAAAGCAAACTCACTTATTGCCCCCTTCTCGGCTGATGGTTACTTAAGGCTGCCAGTAAGGGGGAGCCGGAGCCTGGGAATAGAGCCTGGGCCTCCTGGCAGCTAGCCCTATGATTTAAGCCCTAGACCAGAACTTCCTTCTGTCCAGTCAGAAACTAGCTATCCTCCAGCCGTGAGCATGTGAGTTCCCTCAGCAGGCCTAGCTAGCACGGAGGGGCCTCCCTTTACCCTGTAGCTTTATTGTGAAGAATGAGTCAGATTCACAAACTTGTGTTCACAGTTTTCATTGGCAGGGGTTAGTATGTGACAGGGAGGGCGTGCGGATAGTGGTCAGGACCACAGCCTGCACATCACACATTCCAGACTCTGCCACTGATGCACTGTGTGACCTTGGGTGCGTGACTTGCAGTGTGACCTCCCTGTGCCTCGGTTCCCCCACCCACAAAAGGGGATGATGAGGCCGACCTGCCTTACAGGGTATGGTGAGGCCTAACTCACATGGAGTTGTAAAGGACTTTGAGCTCTTCCAACGGAAGGTGCTGTATAAGTACTGTCATGGGGACAATTCCTGCTCCCGCTAAAGCCAGTGACAAAACTCTCATTGAACTAAACGGGACCAGGATTGTCCCATTGCGGCTGTTTACTGAGGCACATTAACTCCATCAGGGAGCCACCTATGCATGTGGGAGCAGGAAGGCATGTGCAGGGTAGCTTGGTCAAGAAACAGTGAGTTGTCTATGTCTAAGGGTGAGAACCAGCCATCTGTCTGGAGTCCCATGGTGTCAAGTGTGTGGCTGAAATGGATTGAGTGTATTATTGATCAAAAGCCTGTTTGTGATACAGGAAATTGAACTATTTGCCGTAATCCTTTAATGCAGCAAGCTCAGGATGCGCACACCAGATAACACCACTGGCCTGCCTAGACTGACCAGTATCCTGGCTCTGGTAATGGCCAATCCCAGAGATCTGAGAGGAAGGCCAGAAAGCCGCAAAATGCATCTGGCCCTTTGCGAATTGCTGTGCATGGAAGAACAATCCCTTCCTGACCTTTGTCAGGACCAGCTGACCATGCCCTGAAGCATGAGGCTCGATTAACCCCTTGCTTCGCTTGCACAATTATAAATGCTATGAATAGTCATACAACTGTCCAGCTAATAATAGCATAACAGGAAAACAGCATGATTAATCTGAACTAGGATCCCATCTTCACTGGAAGAAGAAAAGGAGTACTTGTGGCACCTTAGAGACTAACCAATTTATTTGAGCATAAGCTTTCGTGAGCTATAGCTCACTTCATGGGATGCATACTGTGGAAAGTGTAGAAGATCTTTTTATACACACAAAGCATGAATAAATACCTCCCCCCACTCCACTCTCCTGCTGGTAATAGCTTATCTAAAGTGATCACTCTCCTTACAATGTGTATGATAATCAAGTTGGGCCATTTCCAGCACAAATCCAGGTTTCCCCCCCACACACACACACACAAACCCACTCTCCTGTTGGTAATAGCTTATCTAAAGTGACCACTCTCCTTACAATGTGTATGATAATCAAGGTGGGCCATTTCCAGCACAAATCCAGGGTTTAACAAAAATGTCTGGAGGGTGGGTAGGAAAAAACAAGGGGAAATAGGTTACCTTGCATAATGACTTAGCCACTCCCAGTCTCTATTCAAGCCTAAGTTAATTGTATCCAATTTGCAAATGAATTCCAATTCAGCAGTCTCTCGCTGGAGTCTGGATTTGAAGTTTTTCTGTTGTAATATCGCAACTTTAATGTCTGTAATCGCGTGACCAGAGAGATTGAAGTGTTCTCCGACTGGTTTATGAATGTTATAATTCTTGACATCTGATTTGTGTCCATTTATTCTTTTACATAGAGACTGTCTAGTTTGACCAATGTACATGGCAGAGGGGCATTGCTGGCACATGATGGCATATATCACATTGGTAGATGTGCAGGTGAACGAGCCTCTGATAGTGTGGCTGATGTGATTAGGCCCTGTGATGGTGATTGGTCAAACTGGACAGTCTCTGCGTAAAAGAATAAATGCACACAAATCAGATGTCAAGAATTATAACATTCATAAACCAGTCGGAGAACACTTCAATCTCTCTGGTCACGCGATTACAGACATGAAAGTTGCGATATTACAACAGAGAAACTTCAAATCCAGACTCCAGCGAGAGACTGCTGAATTGGAATTCATTTGCAAATTGGATACAATTAACTTAGGTTTGAATAGAGACTGGGAGTGGCTAAGTCATTACGCAAGGTAACCTATTTCCCCTTGTTTTTTCCTACCCACCCCCCAGACATTCTTGTTAAACCCTGGATTTGTGCTGGAAATGGCCCACCTTGATTATCATACACATTGTAAGGAGAGTGGTCACTGGAGAGTGGGGTGGGGGGAGGTATTTTTTCATCCTTTGTGTGTATAAAAAGATCTTCTACACTTTCCACAGTATGCAGCCGATGAAGTGAGCTGTAGCTCACGAAAGCTCATGCTCAAATAAATTGGTTAGTCTCTAAGGTGCCACTAGTACTCCTTTTCTTTTTGTGAATACAGACTAACACGGCTGTTACTCTGAAACCTGCCATCTTCACTGGGTTTCTTTCATAACTTCTTACTAGGAAGAAAGAGTGTATGGGGGAGTGAGGCAGAGGAAGGAACTCAAATGAGGAACTAGAGAAAGAGGGAAGAACAGGCTGAGTTCTCTGAAGGGTCTCTCAAAATCCTGCCTACACCGAGTCCTTCCTGCTAAGAATCCCGGCTAACAAGCCGCAATCCTGCAACAGTTCTGTCTAGCAAGAGTTTTGTGCCCCAGGGACCCGGAGGGAGGTGGAGTTGGGTTTATATGGAATAACGGCTTTTTTTTTCCGTCACGCTTCCCATTGCATGACTCAGCTTCACGGCTAGTATTACAGCCCCACAGCAGGTCCTGAGGCTAGTAAGTGATGTGGCTCGGGTCACCGGGGAGGCACAGTTTGGTGGCTTCCATCTGTCTCCACCTAGGGACTGTATCATTTCCCCCTCTTCCCCCACCCCCAACCTCATGTGACTCAGGACAGGAGGGGGCCACGCTTATCCCCACTGATGTCAGTACAGTTACAGCAGGGCTGAACTTGGCCCATGAAGTCACATACTGTGGCCTACGACTAACCCCAGTGTTCCCTTGGGATCTTGCTATCCTAGTCTATTCTAGATAGGTTCTTACACCGTGCTCATCACCTGAGCACCTTCCAGTCGTGTATTAAGCAATTAAACAGGGTTCAAAAAAGAACTAGATAAATTCCTGGAGGATAGGTCCATCAATGACTATTAGCCAGGATGGGCAGGGATGGTGTCCCTAGCCTCTGTTTGCCAGAAGCTGGGAATGGCCAACAGGGGATGGATCACTTGATGATTGGGGCACCTGGCTTTGGCCACTGTCAGAAGACAGGACACTGGGCTAGATGGACCATTGGTCTGACCCAGAATGGCGGTTCTTATGTTCTTTTGACCAGCTTCTACCACATGTTGGTCGTCCTCTCCCCAAGACGCATGTGCAGTGGAGTGTTCTGTTGTTTATAAATCTACATAGTGCCATGTCGTTACACTGGAGAAGGCAAGGGCAAAGAAAGGCGCCTTGCACTTGGAACAGGAGGTGGGGAAGTTTGCGATGGGCCTCGGTTTCTCGGGGCATTCATTCCACAGTCTCAGGCCAGCCCCCGAGAAAGTTCTGTCTGCTGCACGAATCAGTTGTACCCTTATTGTCGAGAGTCTCATTGGGCTGGAGGGGTGCATTGTACCCCCATTGTCAACTACAAGTCCTCATCCTGCAGCTTTAGTCGCTTTCCGATTGCCTGGGCCCAAGCCGTGACGTGCTTTGAAGATAAGCATTGAGACCTTGAACCTGATTAAGAATTCTGCGGGGAGCCGATGCAGAGAGCAGAGGACAGGTGTGATGAGCTGCCAGGAGCCTGTGTTGCTGCATCCTTCTACACCAGCTGGAGTTTCCTAAATACCAAAGGCTTCATGTCCCTGGCTGCGTCCAGCCGAGATGCATCTGCTGGCCCACGAGGCAGGTGACACAGTGGAGAAGGTACAGGAATGACAAGGATGGGAAACGGGCTGATCCGCACGAGTGGATGTGACCTCATCAGAGAATGCCTGAAACCAGCTGCTCTGGCGAGGTCCGGCTGCACAAGAGTGGTACGTGTGAGAGAGGAGGGGACAAAGGGAGCAGGTGTTTGGGACACACCGGCTCTGATTTCCTGTGGGAATCAGGCTGGATCCTTGGGCCAGAGTTATAGTAGTATGTGGCACAGTCTGAAACCAGGAGTCCAAAATCAGCTCTGTGGCTCCAGGAGAGAGAGGAAAACAAAGCAAAAGAGGAAGAGAAGAAAAAGGGGAAGCGGAAGAAACAACTGGCTGACGGGAGAAGTGAAAGCTGGGGCTGATGCACGTCAAGTGAAAAAAGGAAATTCCGGAGCAGCAGCCACATGCAGAAGATTCACTGGGTTAGGGACTGCCGGATGGGCAGGGCCTGATAACGGCTCCTGCTTTGAGTGAAACGTAGTGAAATTTGCTAGAGCAATGAACTGGGCTGGAAAGGAAGAGACCAGCGAGGAGTGACCAAAGCGGGGGTCAGCCTTGAAACAAATAAATGGTTGTACTCTCTACGGCTCCACCCCCATAGCAAACTCCTCCCACATGCCAAGCACAACCACTTTGTGATACCAAAACAAGATGCTACTCACAGTGGACTGGGCAGCCCATCACACCATAATAACCTGAGTTCTTTCTTGTCTGCTTTGACCAGGTTCTAAGTGATGAACAAAGTTGATATTTAATTGTCATTAGTAAGTTTCAGAGTTAACACCCTATTAAGACAACCTCTCTCCGAGCTGTTGTTTCAGGCTGCCTGCAGACTCAGGTAGGCATCATTGCATTAGTTTACACTCAGGTCACCCTCTGGAAGGTTTTCTTTGCTGCCTTAAGTATTAGATACTTTTTTTTAAAATGAAAGTTTAGCACAAAATGGCAGCCACCAAGGGAAAGTAACTTGGCACAACCCAGTTCATTCTGATCCCCTTTGCATAGCCTGGAAAGTCCTAAATCACAGGCCGCAGCTTCCCTCCCAACCAGCTGCCATGGGAGTACAAAGATAAATAGACAACTTCAGGAGACTTCCTCCATGATACACTGAAAAATGGAAACAAGCAATTCCTACTCATCTTTCACAGAGAGGAAATGATTCTGTGGCGCCAGTGGGAGTTAGGGGGCTCAAAACCTTCGTGAATCTGGGCCCAAGTGTCACAGGGAGACTGGTTCCTTTAAGATGGAACAGGTCCAGTTCACCTGCGACTCGTTGGCTGCCTCTCATAGGGGCCTGATAGAGGGCACCTGGCTGCTATAAAGAGCCATGCAGCCGTTCAGGGAAAGTCATAAAACTATTGAACGGTTGGGCTGGATGGAATCTCGGGAGGTCATCTAGTCCAGCCCCCTGCACTGAGACAGGGCCAAGCCAACCTAGACCATCCCTGATGGGGGGTTTGTCCAACCTGTTCTTAAAAACCTCTGATGACGGGGATTCCACAACCTCCCTGGGGAGCCTGGTCCAGAGCTTAAATCCCCTAAAGTTAGAAAGTTTCTCCTGTCGTCTAACCTAACTCACCCCCTTGTTGCAGATGGAGCCCATTGCTTTTGGTCCTACCTTCCATGGCCGTGGAGAACAATTGATTGCTGTCCTCTTTCGCCCTTAACATATTTGAAGACTGTTATCAGGTCCCCTTCTCGGTCTTTTTTTCTCAGGATTCAACACACCCAGTTTTCGTTCACCTCTCCTCATAGGCCAGGTTTCCTAAAACAGGACAGAGGGTGGGCAAAACTGAGCATTTGTCCCATTTGCTCTTGCCAGCTGATCACCAGTTGGCAAAAGCAAACTGAACAAATACACAGTTTCGCCAAAACCGTGGGGTGCGACCCCTAGCGGGGTATGGAGGAACATGTGGGGGGGCAAGCAGCAATGCCAGCCCTGCACTGGAGGGAAGGGTTGGGGTGGCCGCAGGCAGGCAGCGGGGGGGCTTGGACCACCTCACACGCAGAGGAGGAGAGGATGGCCTCGGAGTGGCCCAGCGTGGGCAGGAAGCTGGGGGGGCTTGGGTCAGCCCTGCGCTTCGGGGGCAGGGGGAGGAGGACCTCGGGCGAGCCCCATGCGGGCGGGAGGCAGGGAGGGCTCAGGACAGCCTGCGTGGGTCGGGGGGTGCTTTGGGCCAGCCCTGTGGGAAAATATGGTCACCCTAATGCGGGGGTGGGTCCTTGAAGAGAGTGGCAGGGACCTGGGCAAGCAGGAGTTGGAAGCTTCTGGGAGGGAAGAGGAGCTGGTGTGACAGACCTGGGGAACCCCACTAGGTGGACGAGTTCTGCAGGGGGCCCTGGGTAAAGGGGAAGAACCGGCTAGCACGAGGGTGACCCCCCCAGGGGGGTCTGCCGGCGGAGGGGCCAGGGGCGTAGAACTCTGTGGGAAGCCTGCTCAGAGGAGCCCTGAGGCAAGGGTTGTAGGGGAACAGTCACAAGAAGTGTGGTAAAAGACCAGTGGTGCGGAAGCCGTGGAACAGGAGCGTGGGAAACTGTGAGCCGGGGTTTGTTCACTCTTGGGCCGTGAGAATGGGGCCTGGAAGAATGACGGAGGAACTGGGTGCAACACAGCTGGAGAAGGCTTTGGGGCTAGGGTGGCCAGAGAGCAAGGATGGGGGTGGCGGGAGGGTAACAGGCATCTGTATAAGACAGAGCCCCCAATATCAGGGCTCTCCCTATAAAGCCCCTGTTTGGGGTTGATGAATTGTCTTACTCTGAGAGAACGGCTGAAGCTTGCAGTTATACACTATGCCCAGGAGTGGGCATTTCCCTGGACTTGAAGGAGGACATATTTCCTTTCCCAAATAGGTGAGATGGCTGGTGACTGGATAACTCAGTCGCCCCAGTGACCAGGGGAAACGGAGGCAGGACCCATCCTTTGCGCTGTGGCTGGCTGCCTGGGGTGCCCTGGTGAGGGGTGAGGTCTGCTACACCATGTTTGAGTCAAGAGGTAACTGGTGGAGACAGACCGATATGGGGTGTGGGAGAGCACAGGGCATTGGCGCTATACAGAGAAGCATTCTCGTTTGTGAGCTTAGTTTTCGATAGCGTAGTGGGGTGAGATTTGTATGCAGCTCCTCCGGCTTGCAGCCCAGCATGATGGAAGTGGGCTAAAGCCAAGGCTGCCGCCTGGCCAGGTTTTCCCAGGATTGTCCGGTTTTTGAGGTATTGTCCCAGGAAATCGGTCAGGGCGCTCAGTACACGCTGCCTGCTGTCCAGTTCGATGGGCTCGGGCTCATCCCACTGTCCTCAGAAGTGGCAACACCAGCTAAAGTGTACACTGCAGTTGCTTCCTCCTGACTTTGGACTGCTCTGGGGGCCAAAACAAGGTGGCCTGGGGGCCAAAACCAGACGGCGGTAACATGGCGGTTCTCCTTGGCGTCATCTTTGTGAGGCTGGGCCTCTCCAGCTTGTGATTCACAGGAGGGGAAGGAGGCTCTGGTATCGGGGCGGCCTGGGATTTCAGATTCTGCAGAACATGGCAAAGCCTGCACCCAAAGCAGGCCTCTGCTTTTTCCTTCTCCCCCCACACCCCCAACCCTCGTTCGTTTCCCCAGAGGAGCCTTTTGAGCTTTTTGGATGATGTTGAGCAGCAGGCCCCAAAGGCGACGTGTCCAACAAGTGCTGCTTGCGTGATACAGCCTAGTGCCAAATGTCAGGCCAATCTCCGCGATACCACGCAGGCGGGGTGGGGGTGGGGGTGGGGTGTGGGGGTAACAGCACTTGATTTAAATTAAGGGGCAAATTCTCTGCTCTTGCAAATTGGCGCCGCTCCCTTGACTTTGCTGTAGCTGTGCTCTGTTTTACTAGCAGAGACGTTCGCTTTTAATATCTTGGAAATGAGTTAGAACCATAAATAATAGGGACACTTTGCTCTTATGTAACTCCTGTGATCTGAAAGCACCTTATAAAGGGGCCTGAACATTATTATTCACATGTTCCTGATGGGGAAACTGAGGTACAGAGGTCACATGGTGAGTCAGTGGCTGCGAAAGGATCAGACACACACATACACACACACCGGTCCTGACTCACAGACCCGAGTCCTAGCCATTGGACCACACTGCTTTCTCAAAAGCATTTCCTTTGCATTGCTGTATGCAGTAATTCTCCCCCATCTCTCCACAGGGCAGCAAGGAGCTGTTTCACTGGCAGAGCCACAATGTCAAGCAAAGCGGAGTGGATGACATGGTCCTTCTCTCCAAAATCTCCGAGGACGCTATTGTGGAAAATCTTAAAAAGCGCTTCATGGATGATTACATCTTCGTATCCTTTCCGGGGGCCATGCTGGGGGCACTGGGGCATCTCATAGAAACCAAAACAGGCCATGCTTGGGGTAGCAAGGCTGCACCTAAGTGCCTTTCAGTGGAATAATTCTGGGGTCTGTTCTGGCAATTCTAGGTCTCCCCTTTACGGGTGGATCTAGCGGTAGCCCTGTAAAGGGGGGCTAGCCTAGGCTCTTGTATCAGCAATGTCTTTCCAGGGTTGGAGATACAGGGGGAAAATAGTTCCCAATTGTCCTGTTGTCGTAGGAGGCGTAGGGATATCTCCTGTGAGTCTCTGAACAATACTCAGCAGTGGATGCAGGTACTCTCAACAGCAGCCACAAAACCAGATGCCTGTCTCAATCTGTGCATGGAAGCTCCTGCTTTTCACATAGGAAGGCACGAGAAGCAATGACACCTCGTGTTTCTGAAAGGCTGAATGGACCAGTGCGCACTCCCCCTGGGCCCCTAAGGGCAGAATTCTCCGGGGCCGGAATTTCAAACGAAGTCCACTCCCTTTTACGCACCAAAACAAGCGCCTGGATTTTCAAAAGAGCTTTGCCCATGGGGTGCTGAGCTCACTTGAAAATGTGCCAGGGAGTGTCTCAGTGGGTGTTGCTGGGTGCGAAGCGCTTCTGAAATTCCAGCCCTGAGGTCTTTGGATATTTTGGCCTTTGGTGTTAGCAATCGGGCCAGGTGCCCTTGGAAAGCTCACTTCCCCCAGCTCTGCAGGACGGGCTCAGTCGGACCCGTGGCCTCCATGTCGTGATGATCTGGCCATTTGAATCTTTGGTGAAATATTTTGGCCAAAAACCAAAATATTCTAATTGAAATGGGGGCAGCAGTGCCTCATGGGAGTTATAGTTCTGGTTACTTACGCTCCCATTCTCCTCTTTGGATCAGTTGGGCTTTCGGGCCAGACTACATCTCCCATGATGCATCACAGCCAGGGTTTCCTATGATGCTCTCTTCCCCTCACCAATAAGGTAGAAAGCAGTGCATCATGGGAGATGTAATCCAGCCAAAAAGCCTGGCTGGCCGTAAGAGGAGTATAAGGAACCTGAATATATCTCCCATGGTGGACCACTTTCTACCCCGCTGGTGAAGGGAGCTGGTGATTAGGAGTCCCTGGCTGCGATGCATCATGGAAGATGTAGTCTGGCCAGAAAGCCGGGCCCACAGAGGAGAATGGGAACGTACACCACCTGAACTGCACCCTTCCCAGGAGAGATTTTTAAGTGAAATGTTTTGGTTTTTTACAAAATTTCTAAATTTTCTGCAGAAACTGAACACTTTTCACACACAAAAATTCTTTGGTTGAAAACCCAATCTTCCGTCAAAAAACAGTTCCAACCAGTCCTAGCGAGAGCATGCGGAACAATCTCTTCTATTTGTGGCCAGCCCACTGCAGCCTCGGTATAAATTCCCCGGTGCAGGGGGCTGGCTGGAAGACACAGGGTACCAGGGTGTGGGATAATGAGGCCAAGTATAACTAAGCTGACTAGAGCTGGGAGCCGATCTGCCAGAGTCCATCTGTGTTATAAAAGGATGAGTATTTACACTGCAGCACCAGGGCATGTTTCATGGGAAAACACATCGGCACTTCAGTTAAGCCTCTGCCTTTTTGTAGCTGGCTTGAACCCCCCCTTGAGTTTGGCATGGACAGTACCGGGAGCCTCAAAAGAAAGCAAGGCTGAGTGACGGGAGAATCCGGAACCTGCACCAAGGGGAAAGCCGGCACGCAGAGCTGCATCGCCGTAAAAGAGTTCAATGTATTCCTGATGGGAGCCAACGGCCAGCTCCCATGAGCTCCAGCCTTCAGACAGACAGCAGGAGCACACCTGCTGGCAACAGAGCCCGGGAGAGAGGCATCCTCTGAAACACCTGGGGCACAGACCATTGCGGTACCTGGCATTGCCCCCTGATATGAATGGACAGCCAGTGCAGAGTATGGTGCATAATGGAACATGCTCCCACCGCCCTGCCCCGCACAGAAACCGGTTTACCTATCGTTGATGCTACTTATTGCCTTGGTGCCTCTCAGTCTGCTCAGATACAGAAACCACACTGGTCAGTTTCACTTCCTGGCTCTCATCCATTGGACAGCACTTTGGGGTTTTGGTTCCCAGCACTGCAGCAGGACAAGATATAAAACAACCCCAATCATGAAATAACGTTGCCATTTAATATCGGTTTACAGTCAGGCAAGTATCATCACTCTGTGGGCCAGGTGCTGTGTTGCCCTGTGACTTGTGCCAGTGTTTAGACTGTGCAAAGTGGTGTCAAATCTTCCCAGAACTGAACGGTTGTGTTTTGCACTCCCACTGCACGGGTGTAAATGAGTGCACGAGAGGCAGGATGATGGAGAATCGGGCCCTTTCTGTATTTAGCGGCTTTATCTTTACAAAATCTAAATGTTGGGCCTCCGATGCACCATGACCGCTGCTGAAGGAATTCATTTCAGTTCCGCATCCCCTTATCTCAGGGTGGACTGGCTCAAGTGGCAAGATCCGCACCCCTGCTGGGTCTGGACATCGGGGCCCTATTCCTTGCCTCCTTGCACCACCTGGCAAATTTTGCAGGCGGTCCCTACATTCAGGAGACTGTTCTGCCTCCTTCATCTCTGTGACAGGGAAGGTGCCCTGAGCTGGGAGCCAGGAGACCACGAGAGCCAGGCTCATCTCTTTCACCCTCTGCTTGTTCTGTGCAACCTTTACAATTGAGCGAGGCTTCGTACCGCTCCCTATGAGACAGGCAAGTGCCATCCCCTTCATTTTACAGATAAAGTAACCTCGGACAGAGCTGAGAACAGAATCCAGTTCTCTGGTATAGCACACCCAAGTCTCAGCCACACTGTGTTGCAGAAAGAATCTGCCCAATCTATGTGCTTGGCTATTCTCTGTGCAACCACCAAGGGCACGCTCCTCTCCCAGAGCCACGGACAGAACCCAGGAAGCATGAGCCCTGCTGGTTTTTTCTGCTGTCTAGCAAATAGCTCTGCAACCCAGGATAGCTAATAGTTTCCTCAAAAAAAACCCAAAAAGCAGCAACCTCAGCTAGCCCCCATGAGCTAAGCTGCGCAGTCCCTCTCAACTCCTGCCCCCGGTCCTTTGTGCGCCACACCAGAGCTGCTGCCAGACAGGTCCTGGCACAGAATTTTCCTTGAGGGCTTAAAGGGAGGAAGCATGGTTGTTATTTCTTTCCATGTGGTGTCCTCCTACCTTGCACCCCCAGCCTAAGGGCTCAGGCTCTGGGGCCAGCACTGGAACCCTTCCCAGATCCCAGTGCCAAGACCATTAGCCCCCAGCCCAAAGTTTCTGTGCTCTGTGGCACAGGCAGACAGCCCTCGCTGGCCCGGTTCCTGCCCCTGGCCCCCTGACACAGCTGTGTTTCCTATCAGCCCCTCACCTTGGCGGTGTGGCTGTGCTCCCCCATAGCACTGTGATCCAGTGGCTGACTTTGTGATTTATGCTAAGGCCTCTCGAGTGGCCCATAGCTGCTTCTCTGGCGTCAGCCGTTCTAGAGAACAACGCTTTCCACTGCTCCAACCGAAGGCTATTTCCAAAATGGGGGCCTCTGCAGAATCCTGGGACTGCCCCAGTGCACACAGCATGCTCGGCGGCTCTGGGGCTCTCGCTGATTTCACGTGTCCCTGTCAGTGCATGCCAGCAAAGAGAGCAAATCCAGCTGAGCAGGCTCAAGAAGTGGCCCCGGGCTTCTCTGGCGCGATCCGGGAGCGCTCTGTGGCAATGTTGTGTCGGGGAGGGGAAGCACTTCCTGGATTTGGGGAATAGGCTAATGGACTCCAAAAGTCGCTTCAGCTGTTCCTCTTCATCTGGCATGTACGGGCGGCAGCTGGCTCTTCAGGGCGGAGAGGGGTGGGGTGTGAAACAGGAGAAGATGGCGTGGAGGATTTCGCAAGGTTATGGGCAACCTGACTGCAGCTGTGCTGATGGGTCTCAGTCCCTGCCCTTGCGCACCCCTTGCTTTTTGAGTCCTGAGCCCTCTATGCAGCTCGGCCAATGCAATTTTAGCAAGTTTCCCCTGCAACACCCCCTGCCTTTCCAGTCCTGGCCTGCCCCACATCTCTGCCCATGCACCCCAGCCTTGTCCTTTGGCACCTGTTAGACTATACCAGGGTTCAAAAAAGAACTAGATAAGTTCACGGAGGATAGGTCCATCAATGGCAGTTAGCCAGGATGGGCAGGGATGGTGTCCCTGGCCTCTGTTTGCCAGAAGCAGGGAACGGGTGACAGAGGATGGATCTTTTGATGATTCCCTGTTCTGTTCTTTCCCTCTGGGGCACCTAGCATTGGCCACTGTCGGAAGACAGGAGACTGGGCTAGACGACCAGCATGGCCGTTCGTATGTTCTTATTCACACAATGCACAGTCAACCTGTGGAACTCTTTGCCAGAGGAAGTTGTGAAGGCTAAGACCCCCTGCTATCCCAGCCCTGATGTCCCACTGCACCTCACGCTGCCCTGCCTCGCCTCCATCCCTAGCCCAGCTGGTCTTTGAGGACCATACGCAGCCAGATGCTCGTTGGCAGCCCAGCTGTTGCTCAGGGTTCTAGTTCTGTCACTGCGATATTGCTTAGCCTCCTGCATTGGGATCTCAGTCTCATGCACTTCCCTGGCGCTCGTCCACATGGGGCACTGCACCAGGGAAGGGCGAAGGTTTCTGTGAAGGGCTGAGTTGCCTGAAGCGCCCCCTCCTGCTCGAGTCTCTGACGGCCGCCTGGCCGTGGATGTTGATCCTGCCTATATCAGGGCAGTGGCGTTAAGGAGCTCGCTGCGAGGCCAATCGGAGGAGACAGTCAGCACAACCCTGCAGGGTCGCTCTTTGCTTGGCTAGTTCCTTGCTCACCAGTCTGAGAACATAAACTCCCCCTGACCTTCTCTTTGATTATCATGGGGTTTGACCCACAGAAGCATGAGACTGAGCCTGGCCCTGTGCCCAGACAAGGGCCTGCACCGTCCCAATGGCCATCCAGAGCGCGCCTTTTGCTCCCACGTCCCATCCCTACTAGGAGGCAGCCAGCTGGCAGCAGGGAAATCTTTCTAGGTCTGGCCGAGCACTGAATTCCCTGGCTATCAGGCTGGAAACAATGTTCCCCCGCAGGGGAGCTGGGAGCAGTGAGCTACAGCAGGTCTCAGGGAAGAGGAGCACATCAGAGACAGAGCTCACTGCGCTCAAGTGGGCTGCGGTTTCCACCGAAGGCAAGGCTGTGTCCTTACAAGGCTGTGCTCTGCGACAGCTCGGAGCGGGTGCTCCTCCTGCCTGTGACAACAGCCCGGAAAGGCTGGAGCTGCTCATTTGTTTGGTCTGTTTGGTTTTTTTTAGAAAAGAAGAAAACCCCAGAAACCTACTTCTTCCGTTTTTTGGGGTTTTTTTTTTCCTGCTGCTCTGTAAGGGCCCAGTGTCCAGCCATGAGTCAGTCCAGAGCACTTCTGCATTACCCAGGAAGCACCAGCCCCTCCTCCTCCTCTTACATCACCCTTTCCCATTCTGTAAGAGACACGCTATTCCCCACTGTCACTCCCTCTCTTGGGGGACAAGCCACACCTGGCCTCTTGAACCAGGCGGGCATGAGGGGGACAGGTCCTGCTTTAAACATCTGCTGCAGGGAGTGAGGCTTCTCCTAGCTCTGTATGACCCCGCACGCTGTCCCGTCGTAACACCCACCCTCCTCTCCCGGAGCCCTCCATTGCAACGGTCCCCCCTGCTCTCCCCAGCCCTGCTGTTCTCATAGCCCCTCCCGCTCACCACCTCGTATCTGTCCGCCTTTGGGGTCTCCTGTGCATGTGCCTCCATCTTTGGTCCACCTTGGGCAGATACCATGGGGCAGGTCTGTAGGAAGGAGGCAGCCCAAGTACATGCAGAAGGTGCAGCTGTAGGAGTCACGACACGGGGGTTCTATTCCCCAGCCCCGCCCCGGCTCACTAAGCAAGCCGTGAGGTGTCTCCGTGCCTCAGTTTCCCCATCTGTAGCAGGGCAGTAATTGTACCCCCTTTATAAAGGGCTTTGAGACCTACGAAGTGCTGAGTGTCCGTCATAACAACTGGGCGAAGTGCACACAGGGTGTCGTAAATGTCATTCGTTAGACCCAGATCTTCAGCCAGCGTGAATCCGCGTATCTCTACCGACTTCAGCGCTTTTTATAGGGGTTTTGTGCAGACAGGCTTGCTGTACGTGGAGCTGACGAGGAAGGAAGGAACTCGGGCGACCAGATGGGCTGCAGAACGCAGCGCTGTCATCACCGACAGGGGCAAGCGTCGCCGAGGTGGCCGGAAGTAGTGGTAACGTGTGATGAGCAGCAGAGTGCTCCATCCCGACTGTGCTGCACACGAACCCTCCCCTGAGGACCCTGGCCAAGCCACAGTGACTGGGGACCCTGGAGGGTGCTACTGGCAAGAGTGCTGTGGCCAGTTAACCTCCAGGCTGGAACGACGATGCTCTGCTCCTTGCGCAGAGCCGGGCCTCCTGCCCCCTTCATGTGGCACAGCTGTTCTGCCACATCAAAGCAGCGCTGGGGGCCGCCCTTCCAAAACAGGCTGCGATTTTCACCGCTTGTTTCGCTTGCGACATACTCGCTGGGGAGGCCACAACTCAGAGGTGGTGGGTGCCTACAAACGGGGTCATCACCTGTATCTGATTTTGCAGGGCGGCCCCCATTTTCATAGGCACTCGTCCAGCCCGAGGCTGCAGAAAGCTCCTGTTGAGCTTGGGTAGGAGGCGAAAACTCTGCAAATGCATCATGAGGAGAGGTCTTAAGAAGAGAAGAGCCACCTTACACTGGACCAGACCCTTGGCCCATCTTCGTCCAGTGCCCAACCTCCTGCTGCATAGGAGATGACCACTGGTCCGTCTAGTGCAGTGTCCTTTTTCCAATACAGGCTCAAACCCACAGTCTACCTCGGCCAGCCTTCTGCATATTCTGTGGTGGCAACGCAGCCTCGCCACGGGGTGATGTCATGTGAGTGGAGCCCGTTTCAAGACCGCCATGATAACGCTTTGTTATTCCGCAGGACAAGGCTTTGGAGGGAGACCACCCGCCAGGTGCTGCTGGGCAAGGGCGGGCTTCAGGAAACCTCCTGGCTACAAGGGGCAGAGTTTTCACTCATGCTCCACATCAGCACCTACAGCTGGGGCCCGATTTCCAAAAGCGCACCTCTCCCCCTTCGGCACCAGCCCTAAGTGGGCAGATTTTCAAAAGAGCTCAGAAGTCCGGCGAAAATCCAGGCCCTTCTCGAGGTGCCTAAATGGGAGCCGAACACCTGAAATGTGGCCCTTGGGTGGCACTGAATCTGATTTTCCTTCTGCCTTTTGAACTGGTCCCAAAGAACAAACTCCTCCAACATTGCCCCTGGCGGAAATCCAGTGCCTCCTTCCTGCAGTCCCATGTCAGAAGTTGCCAGGAGGGACAGGGGCTGTGCCATTAGCCCTCTGTAGGGTGACCAGGTGTCCCAATTTTATAGGGACAGTCCCAATATTTGGGGCTTTGTGTTGTATAGGCCCCTATTACCCCCCCATCCCGATTTTTTCACACTTGCTATCTGGTCACCCGAGCCCGCTGCAGCCCGGCTCTTCCCTTACCATGAGCAGGGAAGGCACACCATGTGTTTTACTTACTGCCAGGTGATGCTGGAACTAGGGGTGCTGGCTTGAAGTAGTAATAACAAACACCAACTACACGATTCCCATGGTTTCCCTCCTCAGCACCCCGGTATAAAAATTGTTCCAGCACCCCCGCTTGCTGCTACCCCTTAATTCTCCTGCTGATCAAGGTGCAGCATCATGGCCCCTTCCCCTGGGATGGCAATCTGTGTGACCAGTCCGTGGCCCCGGGGTTAGAAGGAGCCAGAGAAGCCCAGAACTGTCCATCTGCCATCACTCTCCTTGGGCCTTAACTGCGCCATGGGGAGATTTTTTGCAGTGAGCCCCCCAATAAGCTGCCAAGTTCCAGGGGTGTGGGAACAATGTGTACAGTGGGGGTGCTGAGAGCCATGGAACCAAACTGTAAACCCTGGATTTAATGGAAACCACTTCAAGCCAGGGGGTGCTGCAGCACCCCTAGTTCCAGCACCTCTGCCAAGTTCTGTTCCAGATCCCAAATCCCCCCAGGTGGGGGTGGGGGAGCTGGTCTGGACCCATATCTTGTATCAAAGTCCTCACCATGCTCCTGAAGCTACCGCGGTCCTTTTGGGTCTTGTTGGCTTTGGGTACCATGGCATGTCTGGTGCGCAGGGCTGGGTGGGAAGGGGGAAGGAGAAACACGAGGAAAGCTGATGGACCTTGACAAAGAGCTCAGACCTACATTGGCTCGGTTCTTATCTCAGTCAATCCCTTCAAGCAGATGCCTTACTTCACGGACCGGGAGGTTGAGCTCTACCAAGGAGCGGTGAGGAGGCTGGCTGGTCTTGGGGGTTAGAACTGCGGCGGGGCTGTTTGACATGACTCCTTGTTCGGGCTACTCTGTCTTGTACCTTTGGATAACGTGCAAGGCGTGGACACATTTCTAACGGATTGTATAAACGGGCCCCAGGCTAGGCTAGGGCCTCGGACTGGGAGTCAGGAGGCCTGGCTCTGGTCCCAGCTCACTCTGTGATCTGCTGGGTGACCGTGGGCAGCTCCCTGGGTGTCTTTCTCCTCTCCAGCTCTGGGGCCTATAGGGGTTACTGCAGTATATATTTCCAAATAAAACCTGTGTTCAGGTTGAAAGTACATGTCAGCAACTTAGGTAAAAAAATATTACTGAGCAGTTGAAGTTATTCCAAAAAACAGCTTTATAAGCCCAGGAACTTCAGAGTTAAGGTTACACTTAAAAAAACCCCAAAGGTATTAAGATATGGAAATGCACAGCTAAGGCCCCCCAAAAAACCTTAATTCTGCCCTGAAGGGGGGGAAAGATTTAAAACCTCTAATGTGTCTTTAAAAATCAGTTTAATCTAACCTGGAGTCACAAGCATTACCATGCCACTGTCATACTCGGTGGTTCTCAACCTGTGACCCGCGGGCTGCTTGCAGCCCAATCAGGTACACACAGCGGCAGCCCATCTGACATCCTCAGGGCCATACAGGTAGTATATATTTTGTGTGGATGCAGCCCGCATAACACACACAGTGCTGCATACGAGGCCCACAATGGTCAGTAGGTTGACAGCCACTGGTCATACTTGCATAGTTACCACATGGCATTGCTGTAGGGCAGAGTTAAGGTTGTTCGACTGCCTCACTGGAGAAGGGAAGTGGAGGGAAAGTGCTGCTCACCGAGAGGGTTCTGGTTTATGCGTTAGACTCTGCGTTGTAGTTAGTAACAACTGTTCTCGTCGTCTGTTTGTTGGCCTCTAGGCTCAGTATGAAAATCCGCCCCACATCTACGCTCTGACCGATAACATGTACCGGAACATGCTGATCGATGGAGAGAACCAGTGCGTCATTATCAGGTAGCAAGAACGCCGACTCCCAAATAAGAGAGACTTGGGTGGAGGACGTGGGGGTCGATCTCCGTTGTGGAGCAGGGTCAGGTCTGTTTCCCAAGGCCAGTACTGACCCAATATCCCACTGCGGCGCTATGGGGAGCGGTGCCGTCTTTGGGAGAAGAAGTAAACCAGAAGAGTGGGGCTAAAGTCCTGCCCCCTTGGGGTCATTAGAGATTCCACGACACTTTTCATATGGTCAGGGTTGTTAGTGCTGGTGTCTTGGCTGAATTCCAGTCCCGCCTCCCTAAATTCCTCTTCCAGTTTTGACTGGGTACAGCATTCTTCACTTCCTCTCCTACGTTGCTATGCGCCGGGAAGCCGCGGGTAGGCTGCCTTGCAACGGCAGCTGCCCTGCAGTGGTGGGGTGCAGCGAGCCCCGTGGATGTGTGTAATCTGCAAAGTGCTCGGGGATGGAAAGCCCCATCGCAGTGTGAGGTTGTTCATCAGTGTTGTCATCAAAGGAACTGGCAGACGTCCTGGACTCTGCATTCCTAGCAGGGAGCACGTTGGTACGGTGTCCAGCGAAACGCTGGGCTAGGAGAGGGTCTGTGTCCTGCCGTCACTGGTCATCACCACTAGGCTTTTATATGTTATGGTTCCCATCCACTTTAAAGAGAACAAGCTTCCGGACCAGCCCAAGGGGAAAGTTGGAGCAGTATAAGCGAAGGTGTGAATTTAAACTGCTAGAGTTATACCTCTGTGTGTGTGGACACTGGTATAGCTATCGCGGTTTTAACTAGACTATATAGTGGTATAACTAGCTAACCTTTCCCATGTAGACAAGCCCTAATGTATTTCCTCTCTCACATGACCCACCGCACTGCCACTATGCATGCTTCATTATGAAGCAAGATCATGGCTCCCCGCTGTTGTGCCAGGAGCTGTATGTACACCTAGTAAAAGACAGTTCCTGCCCTCAAAGGCTTTCAGTCTAAGCGGACAAGTCAGCCAAAGGTTGAGAGGGGAAACTGAGGCACAACGAAGGGCCACGACTTGCACAAGGTCATCCCACAGGTCTGTGGCAGAGCCGGGAATAGAGCCCAGGTTTACTGAATCTGAGTGCTGCATTCAGTCCCCTGGACCACATTGCTAAAAGCGAATATGCCTGGCTGGGATGCAAGAGGACGGCAGCTCAGCACATGAAATGACCTTGACGCAAGTCATGTGTCTGTTTGAATATTGCAAAGAAGCTGTCCGGATGTGGGCAAGTCCAGAGACTTCCCTTCCAGGTACAAGGCACCAGGACTAGTAACAGTTCAGGCATCAATCTCAGCCAGGAGCCAGAGTGTGGGGTGCTTGGAATCTCGTCGCCACCCTGCTGCAGTGCCGTCAAG
This sequence comes from Eretmochelys imbricata, assembly GCF_965152235.1. Lineage (NCBI taxonomy): Eukaryota > Metazoa > Chordata > Testudines > Cheloniidae > Eretmochelys > Eretmochelys imbricata. Next base: position 7,937,310 of record NC_135596.1, read on the forward strand.
CCAGGATTACATATCGCTGCACACCTCCGCTCCTCCTCACTGCAATACCAGGCACAGGGACTAGGAAGAGCTATTTAACTCAAAACTGGACCAGCCTCCTGTACCCAGCAAGAGCTCCCCTTCCGCAGACACAGAGAGAATACAGAAGGGTCTACGAGTTATAAAATTATTTATCATTTCTATTGCAATGCCCCAAGGGAGATCTGGCCCCCTATTGTGCTGGGCGCTGCACAGAAAGAACAAGAGACGGTCCCTATCCCATAGTGTTTACCTAAATAGACAAAGGAAGGTCAGGAAAACAGGCCCAAAGAGGGAAGTTCAGTCATCAATGGACGGTTGTCACTGTCTGCACCCCGTTCTAGGGTAGGAATGAATATTCTGTCTTTGGGCAAGGAGATACCTTGCCCATCTGCAGTGGCGGATTAGCCACTGGGCCAACAAGGTCCATGCCCAGGGGCTCCGGCCAACTGCGGGGGCCCGTAAAAATGGGCGCCCCCGCACATGGATCAGCTCTGCCCGCCCGCCTAGCGCTCCTGCCGGGAAGCGGGGTCAGGGTGAGGGGGCTTGCCCTGCTCTGCCCGCCCGATGCTCCTGCCAGGAAGCTGGGGAAGCTCCCATACCCCGCCCCCTGGCAGGAGCACGAGAGGTATGGGGGGCACTGCAGGTGGAAGGGGTGGGGAGGGCCCCCCCTTGCTGTGGCCCAGGGCCCCACAAAAGCATAATCTGCCTCTGAGACCCACAGCAGGCTTAGAGGTGATCGAAACCTCCAGCAGGGCAGTGGTTCTGTCTGGAAATGTAGACACTGGGCAGGTTATTTCACTTCCCCCTGTTTTGTTTGAATGTTTCTGCAGTGGGGAAAGCGGGGCTGGAAAAACTGTGGCAGCCAAATACATTATGGGCTACATTTCCAAAGTGTCCGGAGGTGGAGAGAAAGTGCAGGTACGGCTCCCTCTGCAGCCCGGGCTCTCTCTGACCCTCTCTCTACTCGTCTTCTCTTCATTCTTGCTCTCCATTTCCCCCACCTCGCTCCATCCCGTCCTTCCCTCCCACCCACTTTCCTAGGTTTGAATCGTCTTTCTCTCTGCCAGAGGGCAGCTCCTCTTTCCCCGTCTTCTGCAGCTCCTCAGCTCTCCCCGCCGGCTGAGATCACATTAGGTTAGCCCGGGAAAGGTGATGACGTGCCAGGCAGCAGACCATGCTTCCTTTTCAAACCCCGCCCTCCATGCTCAGAGCTGGCAATGCCTGCCTTGCTCTAATCCAGGACTTGGCCCTTCCAAACCAACTGCTCCCAACAAAGATCCGGCAGCGCTCCCCCACACGCACACCAAGAAGGAGCTGGCAGTGCCCGCCTTGTGCCAGCCTACCATTGAGCAATGCCCTTCCATCCTACTAACCCAGAGCTGGAAATAGCAAACCCGCTCCAAGCCAAGAGCTAGCAATAATCCCCTGCACCTAAACAGTGAAGTGCAACGTTGCCAGCTTTCTGGCAGCCCTTTGCCATTGCACCTCACCAAGCTGTGACTAGTCCCCCAGGAGCCAACGGACCTGCCCCGTCTCTGACTTGCCCAGTCTCTGCTCTAATCCTCAGCATGTGAAAGACATCATCCTGCAGTCCAACCCTCTGCTGGAAGCCTTTGGGAACGCCAAAACTGTCAGGAACAACAACTCCAGCCGATTTGTAAGTCTCCAGGGCCAGATTTCACTGCTAGTCGGTCCCGGGGAGGGGTGTGCGGATAGGGAGATGTGATAGTTCCATGGGAGACACTGGTATCTGGCTCATTTCTGCAGCCTACCCATCCCCTGGGGAAGTCTGATAGGAACAGAGCTGGCCTGAAGTACAAGCAAAGCAAGTGGCTACTTATCCTTCAGGCTGCGTGTGCAATCTCTGAATCCCACAGACTGGCTTATATCCCTCTCCAGCACTGGGACTCACCATCAGAGCCCCATACTCCCATCAGCAACTCATGGCTCAGTTTCCCCATTCCAGCAGCACGGGCTCTTGCTTGGGTTGCTGCCAGTGGGAAGGCTGGCTCTGTGGGCGGTGCAGCCTGGAAAGGGATCGGGGCAGTGTTTGTAGGAAGGACCTAAATAAGCATTGCCTTTGTGGATGGTCAGCGCCTCTCAGGGTTGGGCCCCAGATGAGGGGAAGGAAAGATAACCCTTCAGGGGACAGGAAGAAAGTCAGAGATGAGATGACCCAAAAAGAAAGACCCTGCCCCGAGTCCTGTCTATTGCTATTATTTGTTTTACAGTAGCACCTAGAAGCCCCGATCAGGAGTCAAAAGCTTGGCGTACTAGGTGCTGTACATACATGTAATCAAAGACAGGCCCTGCCCCAGAAAGCTGCCAGTGACAAGAGACAGCAGGTGTGGGGAAAAGAAACATGCTGAGGCCTGAAGGCAGAGGGTCTTGGGAGGAGGTGGGAGAGACTTCCATAGACGGGGGGTGGCCCCTGAAACAAGATGGCCCGGCCTCTGGCTGATGCCCAGAGAACCGCAGCCCTGCAGCCTCACGGCTGAAATGTCTTCCCTCGGCAGGGGAAATACTTTGAAATCCAGTTCAGCCGGGGCGGTGAGCCGGATGGAGGGAAGATCTCCAATTTCCTGCTGGAGAAATCCAGGGTGGTGAACCAGAATGAGAGCGAAAGAAACTTCCACATCTACTACCAGGTACCCTGACAAACCAGGGCACTCGGGGGATCTGGTGCTGCATGGCGCCCGCTGCGGTCAAGTGTGCGTGTGAACAGGAGCGTGAACGTGGCTGAGTGTGAATGTGCACATCAGCACGTGGGTGCCAGACTGCCTACGAATGTGCGAGTGTGTGTGTGTGCGAGTAAGTGAACGTGCATACGCGTTCATGTGGGCATCGTGGTGTGTCTGAGTGTGCAAATGGACACGCCAGTGTATTGGCATCCGTGCGTGGAAATGAGCGAGCGTGCCCCTGTGCGTTTACACTGTAGTGTCTGTAGCAGAATTGTGCCCTAGAGCCGCTGATAGGCCTGAGTTTTTGGCTGAGCAGGAGATGAAACTCCAAGTGGGGACAGCCGGCCCCAAGCGGCAGAGCAGGGGATCCCTGAGGGCCGGTTCATTTCCATGAGCTGACCCCAGCCCTGCTTCTGCACCTCTCCTTTACCGGCAGCTCATTGAAGGGGCCTCCCAAGAGCAGCAGCAGAACCTGGGGATCATGACCCCCGATTATTACTACTATCTGAACCAGTCCGAAACCTACAAGGTGGACGGCACCGATGACCGGAGCGACTTCCACGAGACCATGGTGAGTGGCCCGGGGGGACGGGAGGGTGGTCACAGTGGGGCATGTTAGAATGTGTCTCTGTACATTTTGGACTGATCTGACCTAACCCAGCTTGTGGATGAAAACAGGATTGACCCCCAAGAAGGCAGCTCTTTGGGCCCCATCTTCTCCCACTCCTGAAGCCCTCTGGCCCCGTATTCCAGAGGGACTGGCTGGAGCTGAAAGAAAGAGCTGGACATCCAGGTGGGGACAGTGGCAACCTGCCTGCAGCCACATGCCAGATAACAGCTCATCAACAGGACAGGCTGGCGAAGCTGGGCCTCCTGTACTGTGCTGGGCATGTGCCGAGAGCCCATGGCCATATGCAGCCAGGCTGGGCTCCCTGCATGCCGTCTGAGAGGGGGACTCTTGGAGATAGGTGGGGATCGGGCTCTGAACCAGGGGTGCTGCCATCTTGTATTATTTCCCCAGCATTCGCATGGCAACCAAAAGCACCCCTTAGGGGCAAAGCTGCCAAGGGCCTCCAAGGTCCACTCAGCCACATCTGTAGGAACCCAAGATGGGAAGGGACCTCCTGGGTCACTGGTCCAGTCCTCTGCTGTCGCGGGCCACCCCGTCCCATTTATAAATGTACCAAGCTCCCTCTTAACATCAACTCGGTTTCCTGTCTGAGGCAGGTACCCTGGATCCCAGGCTGCTTTCTACACCTGGTTGATCCCGCCTGCTCTGCGTGTGCAGGAATGAGCCCCTGGCACGTTTCGTCAGAGGTGTGTCCTCTGCCAACGTCAACCGGCCACTACTGTGCAGGGCGCTACCTGCCACCTCGTCTCTCTCTTCCCACCCCAGAGGTGGCTGCTTTTCACTAGTGCTGTCAGTGTGGTGGTAGATTGATACAGCAGGGCTGTTCGTGTCCGGGTTTCACTGTGTCCCGGGAGCAGATGCTGCTTTCTTCTCGGGCAACATTTCTGAATGTGTGGACACGCCTAAACCCCTTGGGAGTCCCGCAGGACACCCCAACCGTTTTCGGTGTCAAAAAACCACTTTCTTTTTTTTTTTTTTTTTGGCTGAATATTCCATTTCCAAAATGTTCACGGCAGGTTTATTTTTGCTGGTGTTTTTTATTTTCCAAATCTTCCCAAGATAAGTTTACAGCCATAACACCAGGGACTCATAGAATCATAGAATATCAGGGTCGGAAGGGAGCTCAGGAGGCCCTCTAGTCCCACCCACTGCTCAAAGCAGGACCAATACCAACTAAATCATCCCAGCCAGGGCTCTGTCAAGCCTGACCTTAAAAACTTCTAAGGAAGGAGATTCCACCACCTCCCTTGGTAACCCATTCCAGTACTTCACCACCCTCCTAGTGAAAAAGTTTTTCCTAATATCCAACCTAACCCTCCCCCACTGCAACTTGAGACCATTACTCCTTGTTCTGTCATCTGCTACCCCTGAGAACAGTCTAGATCCATCCTCTTCGGAACGCCCTTTCAGGTAGTTGAAAGCAGCTATCAAATCCCCCCCCATTCTTCTCCTCTGCAGACGAAACAATCCCAGTTCCCTCAGTCTCTCCTCATAAGTCACGTGCCCCAGCCCCCTAATCATTTTTGTTGCCCTCCACTGGACTCTCTCCAATTTTTCCACAGCCTTCTTGTAGTGTGGGGCCCATCATCTAGTCCAACCCCCTGCTCAAAGCAGGACCAATCCCCAACTAAATCAAGCTGATGGGATGTTTTCTCTGCCCGCTAGAATGCCATGCAGGTGATAGGCATCGCCAGGGAGGACCAGCAGCTGGTGCTACAGATCGTGGCTGGAATCCTGCACTTGGGCAACATCAGCTTCCGAGAACAGGGCAACTATGCCCAGGTGGAGAACCCTGACCGTGAGTCCGGCAGCCTGAATCCGTCCCCCCCGCCCCACCCCGGGAAAGGGCCAGTAGAGAAGACTAGGAGGCAGCTGAATGGGCAGATTTCCATCCAGTGTCAGGGCAGATAAGCAGCTTACAATATCCAGGCGGGATTTAAAGATGGACAGAGAACCGGAATGCCTCAAGCTAGCCTTTTCAGTTTGTGAGATCAGGTGGAGATGCTTTTAATAATGCTTTGAACTTGTATGCAAATTCCTTACCCAGCAGGTCTCAAAGCACAATACAGACATGGCTGAGCATCACTGTCCCCATTTTAGAGATGGGGCAATTGAGGCACAGAGAGAGGAAGTGAATTGGATCGTGGTGACTCAGCAAGACATTGGTAGAGCCAGGAATAGGACCCGGGAGTCCTGGCACACAGGACCTCTGCTCTAACCACTAGACTACAGCCACCCCTTGTCCGTAAGGGTGTGGCTAAGCTGGGGAACAACAACTAACGGCAGAGGGAGGGAGTTGTATGGGCTGGTGGGGTGTCTAGAGACACCCTGACTTTCACTCCCTGTGCGCAGTGCTCGCCTTCCCCGCCTACCTGCTGGGGATTGATAAGGACAGGCTCAATGACAAGGTCACCAGCAGGAAGATGGACAGCAAATGGGGTGGCCGGTCAGAGTCTATCAACGTGACCCTCAACGTGGAGCAGGCGTCCTACACCCGTGACGCCCTGGCCAAGGGGCTCTACCTCCGGGTCTTTGACTTCCTCGTGGAGGTGAGGGTCGTGCCCCAAGCTCCCGGGTTAACCAGAGCCTGTGGGTCCCTGGCTTTGTGTGAAATCTCTTCTGTGGCTGTTCCCAAGTCCTGGCTAGGAATCTGGGGGAGATCAGCCCCAGGATGGGATGCCCCTTGGAAACTGAGTCCCATCTACCCAGGGGTGGTTTCAGGTTTCCCATCTCACCAGCTGTGGGTCCAGCAGCAGCTGCCTGAAGAGGCCCATGGCCGGGGTTCCCCTCAGCCTCCCTGCCCCAACACTTGAGGGGAAGGCAGAGGATATGATGGTCCTATCTCTCCCCCTTCAACCTGTCTCTTAAGCAGCAGCTACTCCGCCTCCTCATCAAGAAGCAGCTGCTGGCCCCTCCCTTACAGAAGTTGTCAAACCATGTCTGAGTATGGGGCAGGGCTTCTGGCTGGCACTCAGATACCAAGGAGGAGGGCGGGGTATGGGGATAGATAGATAGGTAGATAGATAGATAGGGTATATGTAGATAGATAGATATGAGGGGTATATGGGGATGGATGGATGGATGGATATGAGGGGTATATGGGGATAGATAGATAGAGAGGTATATGGGGATGGATGGATAGATAGATCCACCCTCCAACACACTTGGGATTAGCAGTGGCTAATGGTGTGTTGAATTGTGATGGAGGGGACGTGTCTGACTTAGATTTCACGTTCTCCGCTGGGTATGATGTCCCTGGGGCCAAAGCAGCCGCTGTGACTGGCTTTCGTTTTAGGTGTGATGTGAGTAAGGGACAGGGTTTGGCTTTCACCAGGGTCCCTCTCCCTTCCCCCAGGGCCAGGGTCAGCCCATGCATGAGAGCTGCGAGGCCAGAAAGACGCACTGTAAAGTGTTGGAGAACTAGACGTCCTGGTGATGAAGCTCTCCCTACTCCTCTCCCACTTCTCTCTCTTGCTCGCTTGCTCACTCACTTCCTCTCTCCGTTTCTTCCCCTGCAGTCCATTAACAAGGCCATGCAGAAGCCCAATGAGGAGTACAGTATCGGGGTGCTGGATATCTACGGCTTTGAAATATTCCAGGTACTTGTTACACTTGAAGGGAGGTGCCAGCTCCCCCCTCCCGTAGGACATGATCATTCCATACAGAACAGCTGAGAGGGAAAGGCGGGGGTTCCCCTTGCAGCCTAGACTGCCAAGAGGGGTTCCCAGATGCAGAACCCAAAGGTACCTCCCTTGCAGAGTCACTGTTTCCTCACTAAGCCTTTTTTCCTCCCCCTCCACCTGTCCCCTGTCCCCCAGGCTCCTTCTTGGCACACACCCCAAAATGCTGGGCTCCTCCTCAGGGCTCCACTGTTCTGGGGACTGATCTGTGTTTGCCTGTGAGTCAGCCCCGCCGCTGTATAACACCCAGTTCTGCACAGACCAGCCTGCCAGCTGCCCCTCCTGGTGCCCGTCCTCCCCACAGACTGGCCCTGGAGTCAGTGGCCATCACCCTAGACCCCCATGCCAATGTCTCCCCTTGCAAGCCAGCTGGGGAGCCGATCGCCAGGCCTTGCAGAGCCACAGTGCCCATGGGACCCACCAGCCAGGAGAGGGAGAGCCCCGAGCTGGAGCTGGGTGTTCTCACGGGGAGCCCCCTGCAGAATGCTGGTTATTCTCAACGCCCCATAAGGCCCGACAGGAGCGACCTGGGAGCGGCAGGGTGTGAGTGGGGGGAGCCAACCCCCCAGCTGGGATCTCACTTTTTCTCTCTCCTTTATAATTCTGTAGAAAAACGGCTTTGAACAATTCTGCATTAACTTTGTGAATGAGAAGCTACAGCAGATCTTTATAGAGCTGACCCTTAAAGCGGAGCAGGTACGGTACACGGTACACACCGGGGTAAAGCGCTGTAGGGCGGGGGAGAGAGCAGAGACGGACCCATTAAGGCTGGAGGTTCTGAAATCAGGAGAATTTATGCAAACGAGGTAGTGCTCTGTTTGCATAATTGTGTGTATGCATTACCTCATTTGCATATGGTCTTTTCTTTTCCGTGATGGGCCCCCTGGCAGAGTCTAGGGAAACGGGGGCGGGCTGCAAGGTGCTCGGCACTTTTGCAAAGCAGGTGCTTCCGTACGGATGTAGGAACTTCACCTGAGGCCCCCACTCCTGAAAATCTTGGCTCAAAAGTCCTGAATGCATCTTCAGTAAGCCCAAGGCCCAGAGACAATTTTGAGCCTGAGGGAATTACTCTATGTGCATAAAAGGAAGGCAGGTGGTTTGCGCCCCAGAAAGGAAACTGCCCCCCTCCCCCATCAGCTTGTGCCCCAGCTGTGGGTTCCAAAGCTCCGTCCTTGCCTGGCACAGCTGGATCAGCTGGGCGTCTCTTGTCTGTTCTAGGAAGAGTATGTGCAGGAGGGGATCAAGTGGACCCCGATCCAGTATTTCAATAACAAAGTGGTGTGTGACCTGATAGAGAACAAGCTGGTAAGAGAGGGGAGTTCTGCTGTCATTCTTGGTTGGGGCGGGGTGGGGGGGTCTGTCCCTGAGGAAGGTGCTTAACCCACTGGGCGCTGAAGGGGGCTGAAGCCCCTGTGCAGTGTTCAGCTGCAGAACGGCAGGGAAAGAGCCAGCGCTGGGGAGAGACTTTGTTCCCCACATGCTCTGCATAAGGGGTTAATTCGCTTGACCTGAGTGGAGAATAACCCCGCTCAGCAGGTGGCTGGGCTGAAGCGGCCAAAGCCTGGCGCGGGGATTGGCCTAGCGTTCAGGGGCAATCCCTGACACTGTGCGACTGGCATTCCCTGCACTGCTGCTGGCAGCTCCCAGGTTTGCAGGTCAGTGATGCAGCGAACACAGGGCCCCTCATCCACGTTCTTCCTTGCTTTTGTTTCTGCTCTTTCTCCCAGAATCCTCCTGGGATCATGAGCGTCCTCGATGACGTCTGTGCCACCATGCATGCGACGGGGGAAGGGGCGGACCAGACCCTCTTGCAGAAGCTGCAGGCGGCGGTGGGAACTCACGAGCACTTTAACAGCTGGAACTCGGGCTTCGTAATACACCACTATGCAGGCAAGGTATATTGCATGGACGCAGGGCCTAGCGACATTGTACACGGGTACACACGCCAGCACGCAGCATGGCTACCTGTCCGCTCACACTGCATGGACAGGCGCCTGCATCTAATCCGATGGGAGTACACACCCATCACGTGGACACAGCCGCCCACTGCATGGATACCTGGGGATATGCAGCGAATGGCTAGGAAGGGTGGTCTGGTGGATAAGCTCTCAGGGGCTGACCTTCTGTTCAGTGTTTGTACAGCACCTAATACAGTGGGGTCCTGATCCGTGAGGGGGCTCCAAGGTGCTATGATAATACAAATAATAATAAATAGGGCACTGGGCTAGGGCTCAGGGCACCTGCTTTCAGTTTTGCCTCTGCCCCATGGGTGAATCCCTCAATCTACCCTGTACCTCTGTTCTCCAGCTGTAAAATGAGGATAACACCTCCCTAGCTCACAGGGGCGAGGTATGATGCGGGTATGATGGTGCGAAGGACCAGGTAAGTGCCTAGAGAGAGCGAATGATGCGCACCTGTTGCATGGATAATGTCCAGCTGTCCCATTGATTCCCGTGTATACATGTGGATATGCACCGTATGGACACATGCAGTTATTACTGCTCCGGATCCATAGACTGCATTTAGTCAGGCACCTCAGCAAAGCTGCAGTCACCGGACATCAGAGGCATTTGTTCCAGATGCCTGATTCCAAGAGTGACGCTCGTCCTGTCATAGGGAGTGCTCCCCACAGAGAGCCTGCAAACAGGCTGTAGACCCAGCATGACCCGAGGGAATCGCTGGGGGGATAACGCGGAATAAATGCAAGAAATATGCGACCTGCTCATGGGACGTTTGACGGCAAATGTGTATTTCTTCCAAAGCACGGGGTGCTGCGGCTCATGTAACCAGTCGATCTGGTCTGCAGAGGGCTGATTTCTGACTTTTCCTTCCAGGTCTCCTATGACGTGAATGGCTTTTGTGAACGGAACCGGGACGTGCTTTTCACCGACCTGATTGAGCTCATGCAGAGCAGCGAATAGTGAGTGCCGCACTGGCCACATAGCCGGTCCCATCACTGGCCACATAGCCGGTCCCATCACAGGGGTCTTGTTAAAGTTACTGTCCTGAGTTCTGTCTACGTGCAGCCTCCGAAAGTGCCTGAGTGCAAACTGCTGAGATGAGCCGGAGAAACGAGCCCAGCTGCACTCAGTGAGCCCTGTCCCTGCAGGGAGGAGGACAGGACAGGGCTGTGACTCCTCCCTACCCCCAGTGTGGAGTCTGGCCTTCCCAGTGGCTTTCTCTCCCCTCTGTCTCCCAAACAGCCCTTCCCCAGAGCTTAATTGAGGTTAACCCTTTGTTGGCCTCGGACAAGTGGTGCCCCAGCCCGCTGGGTTATACACTGGCCTGTTGCATAGCAGCTCTCAGGGGTCAGGCAAGCGTCTCCCCTTCATGTGCAGCATTGCGCCAGTCCGTTAAGGGAGGGTGGGGCTCATCTTCCTGGGGTGCATCAGGTATTAGCTAGCGTAGGAAGCAGGACACTGGACTGGGTGGACCACTGGTTTGATCTGATAGCGCATCTCCTATCTCCCTATTCCCATCTGCTGCTGGTCAAAATTTGGGAAAATTTGGGGTAAAATTCAGCCCTGGTGTAAACAGGTATGGCTCCCGTGAACTTCAACAGCAGCTGCACCTGCCTGATCCAGAGCTGAAATGAGTTCATTGAGCTGGCCAGACCCTGCCGCAGGGAGCTCCGAAACTCGGTGGGTCCCTGATGGTTTCATGCTGGTGACTGTTTTCTGCCTTCTAGTGCTTTCATCCGGATGCTTTTCCCAGAAAAACTAGATGCCGACAAGAAGGGCCGACCGACCACAGCCAGCTCCAAGATCAAGGTACGACAGGAGGTTACGGGAGAGCTTCTCCCTTCCCTCGGGGAGCTGGTGAGACTGTTAACACTGTCAATGTTGGTCTTTCCAACAGAAACAGGCCAACGACCTGGTGAACACGCTCATGAAATGCACGCCACACTACATCCGCTGCATCAAACCCAATGAGACCAAGAGACCCAAGGACTGGGAGGAAAGCAGGTGAGAGAGGCCTTCGCCGTTCGTTACTTGCATTACAAGTAGCGCCTAGAGGGCCTGTTGTGCTTGGCGCTGCACATACACCTTGTGAGAGAGAGTCCCTGCCCCAAAGAGCTGATGGTCTAAACAAAGGGTGGGAGGGGAAACACCTTCTCCGAGGTTTCTGAGGAGCAAAACAGGAATGGCACCTAGGTCTCCTGAGTCAACACCAGTGCCTCCTGGGTCAGACTGCTCCTCACTGCGGGTGAGTGAGCAAGAAGCCAAAGATTAATTACTAGGCAGCTCCAGGGGACTGCCCGCAGATCCAGAAAAACCGTTTATCTGCACACAAAAAAACCCAAAAACCCACTTTGATGGGTGTCAGGCATTTCATCTGTTCGGGTGCTTTGGACAACCCCACGATCCTCATCTTTCGGGGCCTAATTGCCTTTATAAACCTGGCCCCTATGAGCCAAAATTTAATTGAAAATGAGTCTCTTCTGAAAATAGGCTTGCACTCCTAAATCCCTGAAGCCCTTTTGAAAATTTCACATGAGGTTTTTTCTCTCTCTCGTTTCTGTGATTCCGGACAGGGTTAATACTAATACTAATAATTTTATACAGCGCTTGTCATCGGTAGATCTCAAAGCTTTTACAGAGGGGGAAACTGAGGCACAGAGCCCACAGCCAACCAGCAGGCCAGGCTTATGCAAACACTCACATATGCTCCTCCATACATGCACACACTCACATTCCTACACCTGTACGTACATGCCCACCCCCACGTTGCCAGCAAGACTCGGCAAAATCCAGGTGGCACCCCTCCAGTCCGAGAGTCCATCCGCAGGGCGCGTCGGTCACCTGCGCTGAGCGTCTCTCTTCCCCTCATCGCTTTTCAGGGTGAAGCACCAAGTGGAATATCTGGGGCTGAAAGAGAACATCCGCGTACGCAGGGCAGGATTTGCCTATCGCCGGGTGTTTCACAAGTTTCTACAAAGGTAAGGCCATCTCCGTGAGTGCTGCAGGGCCCCCCCATGGCGCGGTGCCCTCTGCCAGGGCTGGGCCCCCACCCACTGCGCCAGGAATCAGTGCAGCTAGATCCTCACCTGGCCTGGGAGCTCCAGAGAGGACCTCTTGTTTCTGAAGGCATCTGAGCTGCAGTCACTGGAAGCCCGTCAGCTAACCTGCCCCTTTCCTGGCAGGTACGCCATCCTGACGGCGGAGACGTGGCCATCCTGGCGCGGGGACGAGCGCCAGGGTGTGCAGCACTTGCTGCGGTCTGTTAACATGGATGCCGACCAGTATCAGATGGGCCGAAGCAAGATCTTTGTCAAGAACCCAGAATCGGTAAGTGTCCCTGCTCCGGCCCATCTCCCCTAAGACTGGAGCTGCCTGCTGCAATGTGGGTTCACTCATTGCCCCCCAAGGATTATCAAGGATTTGGGGCGGGGGGGGGGGCAATGGATGTGCTAAGCAGCCCCCATAAAATCACCCGACTCCAGCCAGCACAGATGCCGGAAGGGGTAGCCGGTCACCAGCCATCGCCATGAAATTGGGGCAAAGGGCCTCCCGCCTGGTCTCAATGACTCTGTGTTGCTCTTTCCCAGGGCTGCCCTGCAGCTAATGGGTGGAACATCAGCAGAGGGGATCTAAGGAATGACAAAGCATTTCCAAGAGAGGAGGGTTCTGCAGAGAGCTCCCGGGCTCGTTAATTTTGGGGTAAACACCCAACATTAGAGGGTGCAAAAAAAAACGTGAACCGAATCGGTGTCAAATGTTTTCATCAATTTCCCCAACCTTTGGCTTACAGGGGCTCAGCTGATGGGTAGAAGGGAGGAGGCTTTGGGGAGGCTGCAATTCTGGTTCCCATCCTCCGTGGGGAATGAAGAAAACTGGGCACAGCCCCTGTAAAGCCAGCTTGGTGACCTCTATCATCCAGCGCAACCTAGAGGGAGTGATCGCTGATACAGAGAGAGGTTTAGATGAGATAGAAACCTGCCTGTCTGTCCGTCTTTCTACTCACACCATTTCCGCAGCCCCTAAGGAGAGCACGGGTTGGCCTCTGTCTTGCGACCCCGTCTCTGAATAGGTCTGGCTGGGTCTCACGCTCCCTGTGCGTTTGTGTTTTTCTGCCACCAGCTCTTTCTGCTGGAGGAGATGCGGGAGCGGAAGTTTGATGGCTTTGCCCGCGTTATCCAGAAGGCCTGGCGGAAGCACATCGCCATCCGGAAGTACGAACAGATGCGAGAGGAGGGTAAGAGGGCCGAGAGCTGTGCCAGCAGACCCAGGGCGGGAAATTCTGTGGAGACGCTGAGCAGGGAGCTGATACAACCTGGGGTAAAGTGCACTTAGCCCGGCTGGGCATTCCACCTTCTCGCCTGCTGGATTGCACAGGGAGGAGCAGTTGGGGAGCCATTTGGGGGCGGGGGACAAGCAGGCAGGGCACAAAGTGCCAACTTTTGACAAGGCCTTTTAATACATTTTTGTTTAAAAAGCAATATATCTAGCATTTGGGGGACTGGGAAGCAGAACTCCTGGGTTCTATTCCTGGCTGTGGGTCTGGATTGAGAGAATTGGGAAGCAGGATGCCTGGGTTCTATTCCTGGCTGTGGGTCTGGATTGAGAGAAGTGGGAAGCAGGACTCCTGGGTTCTATTCCTGGCTCTGGGAGGGAGAGAGGTAGGGGAGTGGGAGGCAGGAATCCTTAGCTCTTTTACAAGCTTTCTGTGATTTCTTCTGTGTTTTCCGGAAAGCCACTTATTTCTCCATGCCTCTGTTTCCGCTGGGGTGATAAGAAGCTTAATTAATTAATAAACGTTTGTAATGTGATATGGAAGCGCAGGTATTCCTACCTGTACTACTAATACCACTGCAGATGTTTACTAATACTCCCAAATTGTTCACGCCAAAAGCGAAAGGAGATATACAAGCACCTAAAATGATGGTGCAAAGAAGGCCAGGCATGCACTCCCATTCCACAACACAAGCATTAGAGGGTAGTCAGCATCGTTAAAAGTTGACAAGCTTCAAACAGCTAAAAGAAAACACTTTATGTGACGTATAATTAACCTGTGGAACTTGCTGCTGCAGGATGTTGTTGAGCCAGCAGCTCAGTGAGATGGGACATTTATATGACCAAGAATAGCACTTGCAGTTAGAATAGCTAGGACAAAAATCCCATGAGCTATAAATCCTCAGGCTTCAGGTCATACACTGGGGGTCAGGAAGATATGTCCACCCCCATGGCATAGGGTTACACAGTGAAGTACTCTGTGGACTTTTAACACCATCCTCTGAAAGCCTCCAACACAGGGATGACATACCTGCCTGGACGGGTCACTGACCCGCTCTGTGACTGACTCTTGTTGATGTGTGTCCCTGCCCAGCTTCCCACATCCTGTACAATTTCAAGGAGAGGAGGAAGAACAGCATCAACCGGAATTTTGTGGGCGATTATCTGGGCATGGAGGACAGGCCTGAGCTGCGTCAGTTCATGGGGAAGAGGGAGCGGATAGACTTCGCTGACTCAGTCACCAAGTACGACCGGAGATTCAAGGTAACCGGACTCATCCGGGGCTGGGGGCAGGGGCCAGCGGAATTCCTCCTCCTCTCAGAAAGGGAGAGGCAAATCCCAGGCTGCGCTATAGGGACGGGAGAGTCCTCTCAAGGGCCCTGCTGTCCGTGGGATCCCATACCCATTCCTCCGGCAGGGCTGCAGTCGGTCAGATCTCAGATGTGTCCATTGCTCCCTCCCCGGGAGCTGGCAGCCGCTGGGTTTTGAAAATGGGCTCTGCTTCCCCTTGCCCAGATGGAAACAGAGAGAGATTTTGGAGGAGCGTGGGAGCGGGGTGGGAATTCTCCCCTTCTGAAATCTGCAGACAGTTATTGGTTTAACCACTTCTGCCCCAGCGATGACCCTAAAGTGCTGGCCTCCCCTCCCCAGCTTCGCCCGCTGTTGCCCTGGGGTCCCCGGTGCTGCTCCCTGTGAGACGTGGCAATTGACTCCCCGGGGTCGGTCCAGGCTTCTCCCACTGTCGCTCACCTCCCCTCATACTGCTGCCCCATCTCTCCCCGCAGCCCATCAAGCGTGACTTCATCCTGACCCCCAAGTACTTCTACCTGATTGGCCGTGAGAAGGTCAAGAAGGGTCCCGAGAAAGGCCAGATCAAGGAGGTGCTGAAGAAGAAGGTGGAGATCCAGGCCATCTGCAGAGTCTCGCTCAGGTGACCCCTGCAGCTGCCAGGGACCCTAGTAGCCTGGACCTCGCCCACCCCCACAGCCCCCTGTAAGGTCTTGGGACCACAAATATGGGTCTGGTTGCATGTGGGCATAGTGATTCCTCCTCCAGAAGTCCTCAGCTTCACCCCCCACCACCAGGGAACCAACCCACTGTTATGGCCTCAGCCCTATGGGCACCCAGCTCAACCCCTCCTACCAATGCCCCGGGCCCACAGCACGGGGCGCATTGGTGGGCGGGCTCTCCTTCTGTCCTTTCCAGTGTCTCCCTTCTTCCTGATGGCCACCCCGCATTTTGCAAGAACTTCTCCAAAGCCTCAGGCCAGCGTGGCAGCCGTGGACACTTCCCTGTCCCTGCTGGAGATGAAGACATCACAGACCAGGGTGGGGGTGCAAGGAAGGGGTTGCAGGGGGAGGCCCCAGGCAAAGCGTCACAGTCCATGGACACCCCTACAACCAGGGGCAGCTTCACAAATCGACAGCTCCCTGGCCCTTGTGGCCTCCAGATGGGTCCGTGTGGCCTCCAGCCAGCCCTAGGGTTCCTCCCAGCTGGGCTCTGACACCCTCTTCTCTGGTTCTTTTTCTGGCCAGCACGAGGCAGGACGACTTCTTCATCCTCCACGAGGAGGAAGCCGACAGCTTCCTGGAGTCCATCTTTAAGACCGAGCTCATCAGCCTGCTGTGTAAACGCTACGAGGAGCTGACCCAGCGCAAGATGCAGCTCAGCTTCGCTGACACGTGAGCGGCGGTGGGGCAGGGCCGGGGGCGGGGGGTGCAGCTGGGGCCAATCTGCCCCTCGGCTCCACCAACGTATTAGAGAGCCCAGTGTTCCCAGCGCTGGGAGGAGCATGGGGGCTACTGGTTCGAGGGGCGGGGATTGGGAGGCAGGACTCCTGGGTTCCATTACCAGCCCTGAGAGGGGAGTGGGGCTACTGGTTAGAGTGGGGGGGGCGGATTGGGAGGCAGGACTCCTGGGTTCTATTCCCAGCTCTGAGACGGGAGTGGGGGCTACTGGTTCGAGGGGGGGGGATTGAGAGGCAGGACTCCTGGGTTCCATTACCAGCTCTGAGACGGGAGTGGGGGCTACTGGTTAGAGTGGGGGGGGCGGATTGGGAGGCAGGACTCCTGGGTTCTATTCCCAGCTCTGGGAGGGGAGTGGGGTTGTAGAATGGCTGGTGGGGGAAGTCATTATTTTAGTCTGGGGGCTCTGTGGGTAGTTAGGGGAAGCCTGTGACCCTGATTTGTCAAGTTCAATGGCACTAGGGCTTTTCAAACAAAGCCCCCCCCCCCCCCGCCAGGTGTGGGGGACCCTGGTTGGACCCTGAGCCCTGACAGCCTTTCTCCCCACTTGCTCAGACTACAGTTCCGGGTGAAGAAGGTCGGGTGGGGTGGGGGCGGCACCCGCAGCGTGACATTCCTGAGGGGCCAGGGCGACGTGGCCGTCTTCAAAGCAGGAGGCAAGACCCTGACCATCAGCATCGGGGACGGGCTCCCCAAGAACTCCAGTGAGTGTCTGCGGCGGGTCCTGGGCTTTGCACTCAGGGGGCTGTTCTGCAATTAGCGTGGGCTGCTGGGAAGGTGCCTCTTTGGAGTCCCAGCACCCCCCCGTTTCTGCGCCCTGGTCTTGTACCGAGCGCTTGTACGGAATCAGGCCCTTTGTTCCGACACCGACTGCAGGCCCTTCCAGCTGCGCGATGGTGCCCCTCCCTAACAGCAGCATAGGCCCACCTGGAAACCCGCTGCGAGCCGGGTTGGCAGGGGTTCCGCTCAGCGCCTGGCGTCCTGCACTCCCCAGTCGTTGGGGTCAGGAGGAATGTCACACAATTTGGGCTTCTGGTCTCTGTCCCGCATGGCTAAAGTGGAGTGGGGGGGGCAGGGAGGCAGGACGCATGGGTTCTATCCCCAGCTCTGGGAGGGCAGTGATGTCTAGTGGTTAGAGCGGGGGGGGAGGGAGGGGGACAGGGAGGCAGGACGCCTGGGTTCTATTATGAGCCTGGGACCAGCCCCCATCCACCCTGCTCTCTTCTGTCCCAACAGAGCCCACTAAGAAAGGGATCCAGCAGAGCAGAGGCCACCGCAAGCAACCAGCGCCCTCCAGAAGTGCCCCACAAGCCCCCAGAGGTGAGACGGACAGAGCCAAAGGGGGGCACTGCCTCAGGGGCCATCCCCAGGCAAACCTTCGGGGGTGGGGGTGGGCAGGAATGAGTGGCTCTGGGGACTGAGATGGGGGATACAGAAGTTTGCTCCTTGGCACCCAAAGCTGTCGCCATCTGATGGCTGTTGAGTGGCACATATGAAATGAGTTGCTCGTTCTCAGACCAGCCCCTGTTGAGCAGGTGACCCTGTTGCAAAAAACAACTATCTCATATGGTTCTGGCTGACAGGCCTGGTGCCAGTCTCCGCAGAGGGGCCGAGCTTTGGCTACGGACGCTGAGCTCCTATCTCAGCCCTGCGCAGCCCAGGTCAGAGGCGGCAGCTTGCCTTGAGCTGTCCCTCTTCGGTGGAGAACTTAGAGGGCTGTCTCCAGCGCTGTGAATTCAGCCCCAAAGCTCACATTAAAGGGGCAAGATTGGGCAAAGGCACTTCAGCAGAGCCCCTGTACTCGCACCCCCATTTCGGAAGTGTGCTGAGTGTCCACGGAGCCTCCGAGGGGTTAATTCAAGTCAGAGAATAGAATCAGAGAAGATTAGGGGTGGAAGAGACCTCTGGAGGTCATCTAGTCCTGGGCTTTACCTTTTCAGATGGAAAAGGCGGCGGGCCCAGTGGCCAGCAGCCCCTGGATTGGGAATCAGGACAACCGGAATCTAGTCCTGGCTTGGCCACTGACTCAGATTCCCTGTCTGGGAAATGGGATACATAAGGCTGCGGCACGTAGATCTACGGATGGCACCGGCTGGCTGGCTGGGTGGGAAGTATTCCTGGGTAACCGATCCCCGTCTGGTGGTTCTTTCAGGGACCTGCAGGAACGGAGCTGCCCAGTTCCCCCGTAATGACAACAGGCAGCGGGAGCAGATGTACTCCACGACCCAGAAACAGGCGCGGGGGCCTCCCTCTGCCATGCTGCCCAAACAGGGCATGAGCCACAGGACCAGGGCACGACCCCCCTCTGAGCAAAACTTGGAGTTCCTGAATGTGCCCGACCAAGGGGTGGCAGGGTAGGTTTTGCAAAAGTCGGGTCCCTCTTGCCAGCCTGTTCGAGATACTGCGTGCTACCACTCCCTGGGTCCTCCCTGGCCTCGGAGCCGGGCACTGGGACATTTCCTCTCCTCTTTCTAATCAGCTCCCTCCTGCTGCATTCATCCGTGACACAGCACAGCCTGCCCATTCATCACAGTGCGGGAGATCAGCATCACATCTCCAGCCCCGGGCTGTGTGACCTTGCAGAGAGGATCCAAGAGGCTGTTTAGAAAGAGAGTTTCTGTCACATCCTTCTCCCCTGCAGCTTTACCCCCTGGGTGGTGACCCTACCAGCTCCCATGCAGCCTGGGAATGGGAGACTTCGGGAGGGAAAGTCCAGACAATGGCACTAGGGAATAAGCAAAGAGCGTTCTAACCTGTGTGCCCCTCTGGAAAGCCTCTTTCCCTTTTGGATGCTCGGGGTCAGGGGAATCCACCCACAGGAGCTTGTGACCCTCCTGCCCTTGGAAGGGAAAGGTAGCCAGCTGTGCGTTCTGGGTCCCCACTGCCCTGTTCCTGCCGCATTCTGCTGCTGCACGGACCACGCTGAGCCGGTGCCTTTTGTTCTTTGCCCCTCTAGCATGCAGAGGAAGAGAAGCATGAATCAGCGGCCCCCTCCGGCAGGACGCCCCAAGCCCCAGCCCAAGGTCACCGGCCCACGCTGCCAAGCTCTGTATCAGTACATCGGGCAGGACGTGGATGAGCTCAGCTTCAACGTCGGGGACGTCATAGACATCCTGCTGGAAGGTACGTGTGAGGCACCTGCTGCCCGCCCCCCACCCCGTGTCAGACACCTGAGCAGGGGCAGGCAGTGCAGCCCAGTGGGCGAAGGGATGTAAGGAAAGGAGAGGAGTCTATGGACGCAGCAACCCCGCCTTGGTGTAGCATCCTTCCTCCTCTGCAAGCTGGGCTGCCAGGGAATCCGAAGGTGTCTCTGTGGCTGATTAGCCACGTCCTCGTGTCTTTAGAGATCCCTCCTGCCCTGGGTCTTGGCAATACACAAGCCATCAGCAGGGATGTCCAAAGAGTGTGGGATCCTGCTCAGTGCAGGTGGCCTTGGCATGAGGAACGTGGCTTTGTCAGCTAGCTGGGACACCCTCTTCCCTATCCCGTGTGGCCTTTGCTCTGGGCAATGGGACATTACACGCTTTTTGGCTGCCCACTTAGCAGCTTTGCATAGTTCTCGGACTCTCTTGGGAGCCTTTTCCATTGCTTAGTGGTTTAAGAACTTCTCAATAGGCACCTTAGGAACATGCTCATCTCGATTATCCTCCGCCATCGGGGCTTCAGTGCCAGCCACTTGTGCTGTCATGAGCAACACGTTATTCACTGGCCGTCCGGCTGGTTTATCGTCAGTATATCGCTGTATGCGTGGAGGGTTAATGCAGCACTGGCTCTTTGCCTGTTCATTGTGTAAGGGGGGACTGTTACCCCCTTACTAACAGTCAGTGGGGGTGTTTTACTTGCTAGCTCCCAGTACTAAAAAGGGGGAAGGGTTGATGGGGAATCAGGGCCCTGAGACTGACAGCCCCCAGGAACAATGGGGAGAGGCCAATGCTCCAGGTCAGCCAGAATGACAGGGCAAGCAGGCTAATCAGGGAGTCAGGAGGCCAGGGAGGTCCCGTCCCTCCGTGTGAGCTGGATTTGCCTGGGTCAGACAGAGTGGGGCCGAGCTAAGGAGAAAGCAGGGGCCCGAGCTAAGCTGGGGAGCAGAGCTGGGCCAGATCCCGAGGGACCAGAAAAGCAGCCCAGAGAGAGCAGACCCTGTCCTGGGAGCACAGCTGCAGCAACCAGAGCCAGAGGGGCCAGAAAAGCAGCCCAGGGAGCAGGTCAGTGCTGGGAGCAGAGTCACAGAAGCAGGCTGCAGAGCAGACCTGTCCTGGGAGCAGAGCTGCAGCAGCCAGAGCCAGAGGGGTCAGAAAAGCGGCCCAGGGAGCAGGTCAGTGCTGGGAGCAGAGTCACAGAAGCAGGCTGCAGAGCAGACCTGTCCTGGGAGCAGAGCTGCAGCAACCAGAGCATGAGGGGCCAGAGAAGCAGCCCAGGGAGCTGGAGGCAGAGCAGCAGCGGTGCAGAGACAGAGTGATGGAGCTGGGGCTGGAGCAGTCCGGAGCTGGGTGCAGGGAGCAGCTGGGGAGAGCGAGGGGGACCCTGGGCAGCAGGCCCAGCACAGGGAGACGCCTCAGCCAGGAGGCTCTGCAGGCCAGGCTTGGATTGTAACCCCAACAGGGCGGGGGCGACACTGGGCAGAAGGGTCCTGCCACTTAGAGCCTGAGAGCGTGAGGCCACCACCAGAGCGAGTGTCCAACCCGCAGCATCCCTGCAGCACGGCCAGGGCCTGAGCAGGAGGCCTGGGACTTAGAAGGAGCAGACTGGGAACTGCCCTGACGTTCCAGAGACACTGTTTGTGATGTTCCCTGCCACCGAGCGGGGTGATGTGTTTCCTTTAACCTTTCCCATTTCCCCTTATTCTTTTTCAAGTTAATTGTTGATTAAATAACTTGCATTTGCTTTAACTTGTATGTAATGGTCAGTGGGTCAGAGAAGTGCCCAGGGCAGAGAGAGTACCCCGGAGTGGGGACACCCTAGCCCCTGTCCTAGGTGACCACAGCAGGGTTGGGGGTCGAGCCCCCCAGGAATCCTGGGCCCAGCCTTGTTGGGGTTATGAGGACTCTGCCAGACAGGAGAGGGGAAGGGGAGTCCACAAGGACAGGGAGGCCACTGGGTAAAGGAGGGGGGAGCGAGGACTCAGATCCTTTCGCTAGCCCACTTCACCGGGGTCGTGCAGAAGCCAGGAAAGTTCCCCACAAGAGCGGGACTATTCCGCTTACAATTGCACCATCATAAAGCAGAGGAGAAACCCACCACATGGCTTGGGTTGGATCCTTATGTCAAGCACGTTCCAAATGCTCCCTCTCCGCCCACCAGGGCATTGGCCTGAGGAGTAGCTGCTTCACCTCACAGTCACGTGAGAGGCTTCTGTCTAGGTAAAGGAACCTGGACATGGCACCCAACAGAGTATCGCTTAACTGAGTGACAGTGGAGGATATGGGTCACCTGCAGACAGATGCCTCAGATGGACAAAAAGACTAAAGAACCAAAAGGAAGAATCAAGACCAAAGAACTTAGCAGAAGCATAGAACCTGTTTGCAGAGACTGGAAAATGTAATGGAGCCATCGGTGCAACCATCAGGGAGTATTTCCATCTCGGGGTCCCTGCTGCCCTTCATACCAGCTGACTGTGCTGTACTGAATGCCTATTCACTTGTTCAGGAGTGGGACCCTCCATGGACAAGCAGAGCAACACAGGGCTGAGGACACACCCTGGCTTCCTGCCTCTGACCAAGGAACCAGCTGAATTGTCATGTACAATCGTCTTCCCCGTGTTGTGGTCGTGGAATTAACACACGATGTCGGAGAAGTGTGAACTACCAAGGACAATCTGACTTCCCCAGGGAGTCTGCTCATAGCCTCAGAGGTCTTTGCTTGCTCCCTGGGAGCTGCTGCGAGGGGTTGGTGATGTGTGCAGTTGTATTTCCATAGCTGGCTGGCATGCAATCTGTTTGGAGAACATTTCACTCGTCGATTTCTAAGGCCAGACGGGACGGATACAGTTCTGTCTTCTGACCTCCTGTGTAACCCAGGCCAGAGAACTTCAACACAGGCCATAGGATTTTGTCAGATGGCTAATGGTTTTGCCAGGGTGGTAATCTTGCTGGTTAAGGTTAATCTTGCTGGTTAAGGTTGGACAATAGTTTCTAACCCCTTCCTGAAAAGGGATGAGTAACAATCCTTAAAAGGGCTGCTTTCTTAGCCAGGTGGCTACTGAGCTACGCACTGGGTTTGGGCCGTACCCATATAGGCTTGCTACGGTGAGCCATGGGTACATGTACCACGCTGCCATGCAGCTCACCAAACAAACACAGACATGTACGCAGCTCTCTGCCTCTCGCCCACCCCTGCCCGAGTAAGAGGGAGATTGCAGGGCATGCCAACAGCACTGCTCTTGCCCTGCATTGAATAATAATGATCCCGTCAATTTTTTTCCAGATCCCTCCGGATGGTGGAAAGGTCGGCTTCATGGCAAAGAAGGGCTCTTCCCTGGGAATTACGTGAAGAAGATCTGAGCAAGCCTCAGTCTGCAGGCTGCCCAGACGGGTGGAGCAGAGAGAGACAAATGAATTCATCCAACCTCATCTTCTGATCAAGAGAAAACAGACCCTGCCCAGTGAGCACCGGCTCCCCTTGCCGACTGGGGTGGGGAGAGCAGCTGCAGGCCAGATGTGTAGCGGATGGACAGCTCTTCAACAGCCAAGCATGGTGCAGAGACTATGGCACGAGCGTTGTTTGGATTTCCAGACACTGGCATTGTCAGTTATGCTTGTATTTAAAGTTGGGTGGGTGGGTGGGTGGGGGCAGAGTTAACTCCAGATGGCTGCTGGCAGCTGCTTGTTGTGCCCTTCTGCTGAAGCTGCCATTTTACCGAGTGCTTCGACTCCCTTTCCGGTTTCCTTTCCCTTGCGGTGTGGCTCTGCTGCCCAGCCCGAGCTGCTGCTCTGCTGTTGTCCATGACCTGGAGCCACATTGCGTTGTCCACGGAAGTCACCTGCACTGATTTCTGTCGCGAGTTAAGATTGTAAGCTCTTGGGAGCAGGGACTGGCTCTTTGTTACACATCTGTACAGCTCCTAGCACGGCGGGACAGGAAGAGGACAAATAGTAAGTAAGAATGATGTTGTCCTCACTTATAGCAGTGGTGACTTTGACCGTGTGACTTGGCACACCGCACTCATACATTGTTGCTGTTGCACAGTGAATCCTGAACCCGGAGCTGTGGGGAAAGCAGAGATGGGGGATCCGAAATTTCAGCCATGGTTAATCCCAGCAATGGTTAACGACTGATTTCCTCAGGGCCCCCTGCAGTGATATAGAAACTCTTGCCTTCCAACCTGGGACCAACACAATGGGGATGCTCTTCTGAGACTGCACAGTTACCTCAAAGAAGACGATTCTGTATCTAGATTTTTCTGGAGGGGGTGGAGCAAGGAAACCGGCCATTCTCCAAAGATGGCGCAGGTACAGTCTCCTTTCGATATGTCTGAGCAGTGCAACGTTAGGCTGAACTGCTCGGGCAAACCATGTGGGCCCCACGGGGGATCTGGATGCATATTCGTCAGGGAATTCTAACAACGCTACCTCCAGAAAAGCACGGGCTGTGCGAGAACCTGGGGAACCTGGTGTCACAGAACCATGTGCGTGTGTTGCTGTTATCTGACTACCTGGGGAAAGAGTCACAGGGAATATTTAACAGAAGTGCTGAGAGCCAATTATTCTCTGGGGAGGGGAATTTATTTTCAGACAAGTCCGGTCTTATGGCCCTGGTTGACTGGGATGCTCCAAAACCACTGGCTCAACTGATGTAGGGATTTGTCATGGCTAATAAAGAGCTTGGACTGCCCCAAATTAGCAGATCAATAAAGGGAGAATTTTGCTTTCTTTTGTATGCTGGGCTGACTGTGAATGGATGTTCATCTTATATCGTCAGAGGATTTCTGGTGGGCAGCCTGCTTTGATTTATCTTCGTGAGTCTCACCCCTAGTAAAGCAGGAGACACAGACTGAAGCTGAAACAAAATTGTTCCGAATTTGCATTGTTCTTCCCGTGCAAAGGTCACCTTCAGGATCTGGGAAATGGGCTTTGTTGTTTTTCTCCGCATGGGTTGAAAGCTTCTCAGCTCAGACCCTCAGCACTTCGGCTGGAAATTGTTTCACACTCAGTTGCTGAGTGGTTTTTGTTGAGAAACAAGGTGGCAAAACTGTCCTTGTGGGTTGGCTAAAACTTTTTCCTCGTTCCTGTTCTTTTCTGACCTGACATCCGTGTAAACGGGGAGTGGGAGTCTCTGCGGGTGGTCGGTAAGACCTGGGCCCGCACAGGTAGTGTGGGATGTTCTGCTGTAGGTCTCCCACAAGTTGTTCCTCTCTAACTAAATCACTGAATAACCCAATATTAATTGGGCCAGAGAAGGCGCAAGAATCGCTCTAGCCCAGTGCTAAGGGGCCTCACCTGGGAGGTAGCAGATCCCTTCTCATCGGGCAGAGCGGAGATTTGAATTGCGGGAGGGGGATGTCCCAGGTGAGTGCCCTAACTGCTGATCTCAAGGCTGTAAGGGAGGGCAGGCTGCCTTTGCCTCCTTGTTGCTCTTTTGTGTGGTGTTAGGCAGCCCCCGAGCATGTCGATTGCACATAAGTTAGGGGGCATAGGTGCTGACTTTCTAATGTGCCAGGGGGTGCTTCCTCTGGGCACACCCTGCTCCTCCCCCCTGCCTCCCCCAGCGCCTCCTTGCTCCCCCCCCCCTCGCTGATCAGTGGGGCAGGCGGGAGGCGCTGGGCGGAGGCTGATGTTCAGCACTCAGCTTTTTCTGTGGGTGCTCCGGGGCCTAAGGCAAGCAGCACCTGTCATCCCCAGTTTGTGGCTTGCAAGCAGCGATGGGGGAATGGGGCTTAGGACATATCCCGCTCCTTGGCATCTCCCAGTGGCTAGCGTAGGCAGCTCCCTGCTCCGCATGCTGGCTGTTTTGACACCTATCACACAGGGCCCCTAGGCGCCCAGCTCAGGCTTTGTAGGGCCTGGTGTTGTTTCTGTGAGTTTCCAGGGAGATGTTTGCAGGCTCAGTGTCACAATGCCTAAGTCTCTTTGTGGGTCGGGGCCTCACCTGCTGGGCTATTCCGTGTGCTGTAAAGACCGGGCTCTTTTTCAGCACTGACAACTTGTGCTCTCCCCTCGTCTCTCCTCTTCACAGGGTCTTACGCTGTTTGCTACAAGCTGGCAATCTAATAATTAGCTCATTTTATCCATAGATCTCAAAGCCCCTTCAAAATAGGTTAGTAGCATTAGCTCCCTTGTACTGCTGGGGAAACTGAGGCACAGAGCGGGGCAGTGACGTGCCTAAGGTCCCCAAGCCGACCTGTGGCGGAGCCAGGAATAGAATCCAGGTCTCCTGAGTCCCAGAACAGCACTCTGTCCACTAGGAGGAACTGTTTCTTTTTTGCAAGACCTCTCGTGATGTCTGCAGAAGCCTGAAAGATGGGCATGAATGCAGGAAGGCCTGACCAGAGGGAAGCGTGAATCTGGAGGAACCCCAACATAGCTATCTCTCTCTGACCCCCATGCATGCTCCCTTCCCTGCTCCCAGGACTTTCCTGTTACACACACACACAATACACCATGGTATCCCCTGCAGCCTCTTATCCCAGAGGCCTCCCCTACTGCTGTGACCTTCTGGGGTAGTAGGAAGGGGAGTGGGGATGTTTGGGGGAGACTGAGATGGGTTGTTTCAAAGAGGGGGAGCTGTGCTGGGGGCAGGGGCCAGCCCCACCAGGCCTCAGTGCTGGTACCTCATCTTTCCCCGGTACCAGCTGAAGGCTCTTTGCCCGGGGGGACGGAGGGGGTGTGTGTGTGCTCCAAGCCGTCGGTCCCGTCTGCCCCCCACACACACCCCGGCCCCACTTTGTATGACCTTTGGGTCTGTCTTCACTGCAGCATTAGCCCAGCCCTGCGCCCAGGTGTTGCCCCAACCCCCTCCTGTCCACACACACATTCAGTGGAAAATACAGTGGGGAGCTTTATATACATAGAGAACATGAACCAATGGGTGTCACCATACACACTGTAATGAGAGGTTTCCACTGAATGCGTCCGATGAAGTGAGCTGTAGCTCACGAAAGCTTATGCTCAAATAAATTGGTTAGTCTCTAAGGTGCCACAAGTCCTCCTTTGCTTTTTACTGTAACGAGAGTGATCACTTAAGGTGAGCTATTCCAGCAGGAGAGTGGGAGGGTGGGGGGTGGGGGGAACCTTTTGTAGCGATAATCAAGGTGGGCCATTTCCAGCAGTTGACAAGAACGTCTGAGGAACAGGGGGATGGGGGGAATACACGTGGGGAAATAGTTTTACTTTGTGTAATGACCCATCCACTCCCAGTCTTTATTCAAGCCTAAATTAATTGTATCCAGTTTGCAAATTAATTCCAATTCAGCAGTCTCTCGTGGGAGTCTGTTTTTGAAGTTTTTTTGTTGAAGAATTGCAACTTTTAGGTCTGTAATCAAGTGACCAGAGAGATTGAAGTGTTCTCTGACTGGTTTTTGAATGTTACAATTCTTGACGTCTGATTTGTGTCCATTTATTCTTTTACGTAGAGACTGTCCAGTTTGACCAATGTACATGGCAGAGGGGCATTGCTGGCACATGATGGCATCTATCACATTGGTAGATGTGCAGGTGAACGAGCCTCTGATAGTGTGGCTGATGTGATTAGGCCCTGTGATGAATATCCCCTGAATAGATATGTGGACACAGTTGGCAACGGGCTTTGTTGCAAGGATAGGTTCCTGGGTTAGTGGCTCTGTTGTGTGGTTGCTGGTGAGTATTTGCTTCAGGTTGGGGGGAGAGTTGGAGGCCGCACTCTGAGGCCATCAAAAATGTTCTTGTGAGACCCCATCACCCAAGTTAACTCTGTAGTGAAATATTCCCTGTGTTGTGAAGCACTTCAGAAGATCTGTCAATGGCTATTAGCCAGGATGGACAGGGACACAGCCCCATGCTCCGGGTGGCCCTAAACCTCTGACTGCCAGAACCTGGGAGTGGATGACAGGGGATGGATCACTCGATAATTGCATGGTTCTGTTCATTCCCCCTGAATCACTTGGCACCAGCCACTGTCGGAAGACAGGATACTGGACTCGATGGCCCATTGGTCCGACCAGTCTGGCCGTTCTCATGTTCTTACGATCTTATAACACGCACTCCACAGAACAGAGAAATGGGAAGATGGGGCCACCTGACAGGACATCTCTTGTGTTCCTCCAGCCGCTCCATACACGTTTACCATTGCTGCAACTACCCTGCCCATCCACTGCCGCTGGAATTCTGCCACCCTATGGCTGCCCGCCCCTCAGCACCCCCTTGGGCCAAAGTAACTCTTCCAAACACACCAGGCTGGCCTCAGACTCCCCCCTGCCTCCACCCTCCCCTTCCCAACGCTCTGTGGGGCAGTGGGGCAGAGAGCTTGTTGGTGCTGCCGGACGAGAGGAGGGTATGCTTTGGGAGGAGGGGGTTTCTAAGGGCCGAAATGGCTGTGGGTGGGGACAGGGTAAAGACCCCAGGGGCTGGGGGTATCACTCCTCACCGCAGCCCTCTTTCCTTCCTCTCTCTATCGTTATGCAAATGTATATATGCAAATGTGTGTACATTTGCGATCTGCTGGTTGTGCTTTGAGGAAGTCTGCAGGGGGAAGGTGATGAAAAGGTCAGTGCTAGCAGGCATAGTGCTCCCTGCCTGGCCAGCCGGCAGAGGGGCTGGAACTAGGGGTCCCGGGGGGGCTGCCGCACCCCCTGGCTTGAAGTGGTTTCCATCATGTGCAGGGTTTACAGTTTGGTTCAGTGGCTCTCCCCAACCCCACTGTGCAAACAGTTCCAGCCCGCTGCCAGCCAGCCGTCATCAGACTAGTAACCCCTCCAGGCCCGCTTTCTCTCTGCCCCCCCCCCCCGCCCAGTTCTGCTCCCCATCCCCGGGAGCCCTTCCCCGCACATTCAGCCCAAGCCTGCCAAGCAGATGCTCCACTCCGGAAGTGATGGGGGCGATGGCATTTTCTCTAGGGTGGGGCAGACTCTCTGAGGTGAGGAGGGGAGATGCAGGTGCAGGGGCTGTGGGAGCTAGTCGGGGTGACCCGAGAGCAAGTGTGAAAAATCGTGACGGGGGTGAGGGGTAATAGGCGCCTGTCTAAGACAAAGCCCCGAATAGCAGGGCTGTCCCTATAAAGTTGGGACAGCTGGTCACCCTAGAGCTAATTCTCTCTAGGGTGGGGTAGATTCTCTCTCTGGCGGGGAGTGACAAGACACAGGCACGGGGGTTGCTGGGAGATGAAGTTTTTGCCCCCCAGGTTGCTGCAAAACTGACTTTGGAAAAGGGGAGGAAGGAGATGAAAGAGGGGGCAGGGGACAAGGGATGGAGGATGGGAGACCAAAGGAGGGGGGCAGGGGACAAGGGGGTGGGGGGGTTGCTCAATGTTTGAGGGAGGGTGGTGATTTATAGGTTCCAAAGCCAGACGGGACCACTAGGATCATCTCTGACCTCCTGTATCACACAGGCCAGAGAACTTCCCCCAAATAACTCCTACAGCCGATCTTTTAGGAAAACCACCCCATCTGGAGATGAGAATGGCCAGCAGGGACCTGCATTGAGGAGGGCTGAGTGAATTGCCTGTGGGTGGGGAGAGAGAATACGTGGAAGGGAGAGATTGGTCCCCCACACTCAACAAATCCCCCAGGCCTCCACTGTGCACCCGCCCCCACCCCCCTTTCAGGATCGCCACCGTCTTCGTGCAGTGGAAGAGGTCTGTGCTGTCTCTGCATGTGACGGGGCTGGGTTCAAAGCCTGCTGATAACCCACAACGTAAAAAAAGAAACAAACCCTAACATCGTTTGCCCTAAATTACTGATCTCCCTTCTCAGCCTGACCTCCACCTCAATGGAGCTTTTGTCAGGGAATTGCCTTGTTAGATTTTATTAGAAAGCGTCCATGAACACTAAACAAGAAGCCCGGCGAGGACGTTACCATGTGATATTTCTAATGATACAAAGAACAGTAGTAATCTTAAAAAGAACAGGAGGACTTGTGGCACCTTAGAGACTAACCAATTTATTTGAGCGTAAGCTTTCGTGAGCTTCAGCTCACTTCATCCGATTGCATCCGATGAAGTGAGCTGTAGCTCACGAAAGCTTACGCTCAAATAAATTGGTTAGTCTCTAAGGTGCCACAAGTCCTCCTGTTCTTTTTGCGGCTACAGACTAACAGGGCCCCTACTCTGAAAGTAGTAACCTTTACATCACTTTAATTCACTGCAGTTAACGCTAGATGGCACCATGCGCCCAGCCAGAAAGCCCAGAACCTCACCAGCCAGGAGGTGAAGCAGACGCAATTGTTTAATCCCTTGTGCTACATTTTGATCAAACCTCTTAGGCACCCTTGGCGGCTGGGAAAGTGCCCCACGGTTATGCTGATCAGGGGAAGGGGAGCCCCCATCCTGAACAGACCGGGGCATCTGGTCTGGATGCTTCCCTGCACCTGCCCTCTCCAGCAGCACAGCTCCTGCATGGGTTCTTCAAGCAGCAGAATCTCCCGGTTAAAGAGCTGCTCAGACATCAGCAGAAGCAGGGGGTGGCCTGCTCTGCCCCACCAGGCCGCAAAACCCCCTGGCAGGGGAGATTCTGCAGGGAGGGGACACGATACCAAGGATGTGGCTCTCCCCCATGCCATGGCCTGCACTCCAGGTCCCCCAGAGCTGAGAACCCTTCATGCACAGGCGTGGTGGGGATCATCTAGTATTAGCAGCCATTTTACAGCTGGGGAAACTGAGGCACAGTGTGGCGAGGGCCCAGCTCCTCAAAGACATTTAGGTGCCTAGCTCCCATGGGAATTAGGTGCCTAAATACCTTCGAGGAGCTGGGACCTAGTAACTTGCCCCTGTGTGTGTAACTTGCACACACAGCCAATCAGTGACAGAGACAAGGTAGGTGAGGTGATATCTTTCATTGAACCAACTTCTGTTGGTGAGAGAGACAGCAGTCGGTCCAACAAAAGATGTTACCCCACCCGCCTTGTCTCGTTAATATCCTGGGACTGACACGGTGACAACACCGCTGCATGCAATCAGTGACAGAGGCCGATCGCACCATGTCTCCTGGGTCCCTATGCTGCCACCAGTCAACTATGGTTCCTCCCAGTGAGGTCACGAACTCATCACTGTAATAAATGCTGCGTGAACATCTGCATAGCTGGGTCTCCCATCTCCGTGCAGCTGTTGGAGTCACAACCCCCTGGAAAGGTGCACAATAGGCTGTTGCTTCCAGTGATTTTTCATGTCTTCATTATTTATAAACTGACTGGCTTTGGACAAATCAGATCGGGAGGGGACGGATCGGGAGGCCATGTTTAATCTGAAGCCATTACTTGAGGCAGAAGGAAAAGGTTAGAGTTACTACAGAGAGTTCTTTCCCAGGTGTCTGGCTGATGGGTCTTGCCCACATGCTTAGGGTCTAACTGGTCACCATATTTGGGGTCAGGAAGGAATTTTCCCCTGGGTCAAACTGGCAGAGACCCTGAGGGGGTTTTACCTTCCTCTGCAGCACGGGGCACAGGTCACTTGCAGGCTTAAACTAATGTCAGTGGTGGATTCTCTGTAACTTAAAGTCTTTACACCATGATCTGAGCACTTCAATAACTCAGCCAGTCGTTATGGGTCTATGACAGGAGTGGGTGGGTGCAGTTCTGTGGCCTGCAAGGTGCAGGAGGTCAGACTAGATGATTATAGGGTTCTCTTCTGGCCTTAAAGCCTCTGAGTCTATACTGCTGCTTGGCCCCACATGCCCCTTCCACCCAGAGCCATGCCTGGTAACAGCAAAAACTACCCTGTGGAACTTCCTCAGAGCTAAACATGCCTTTGGTCTGGGAATAACTGGAGAAACTTCGGCCCAAAGGGCAACTCAGAAAATGTACAAATGCCTAAGAAAAAGGACTTACTGTGCATTAATCATAGGCCTCTCCAAGGGGCTGATGGCTGTAATAGCTAAGCATCTTCTGTACATTAAAGACCAAAGGCTCCTCACCGGAGGGAAGGATGGAAGGGGTGTTATCTCCATTGAGGAGCAGTGGCCTGTCCAAGGTCACACCACATGTCTGCAGTATAGCCAGAAACTGATCCCAGGACTCCTTTTAACAATACTAACCCCTAGCTCGTCACTCACCCTTTGCATCAGCAGCTCTCAAAGCACTTTACCAGAGAGGGCAATATCCTTATGCCCATTTTACAGATGGGAAAACTGAGATACAAAGAGGGGAAGTGACTTAGCCAGGGTCACCCAGCAGGCCCGTGAGTGAGCTGGGAATAGAAGAGCCACGAGGATCTCTCTTAAAGGAGCAGAGCTACTAAAGATGGGGCCTAGTCTCCCTTCAGAAAGGTTTGTACAGCTCCCACTAAGAATAGCACAAAGGTAACCTAGGGCAGAGGTTTCTTCTGTATCTAATAAACACATAAACATCAGTCTCAGCCATTCATCTCATTCCTGCGAGACCCATTACTAAGAGTTATTGAAAACTAGACTGGACAAAGCAGTAGATAATTAGAGGAAATCCCTCACTATCTAGTGGATGACCCAGGTCAGCGGGCCACAGACTGGTTTGCGGTCCCATGTGAACATTTTCTAAGGCCCCAAGGTACCAGGATTTTACTGTACAATTACAGCATTTACATAGCATTATGCTCAGTCGCAGTGTTTGGGGATATGGAGGGAGGGGCTGCTTGTCCTTTTAATAATGAGAAAAGACATCTTTGGCTTTGGCAAGTGTGAGAACCTAATATTCTCCTTTTCTGTCATCCAGGATCTGTGAAAGCCCTTTGGGGCAGAAGCTGTCTCGTGGTTCTGTTTTTGTCCAGTATCTAGCACAATGGGGCCCTGAACAGGATTGGGGCTCGTAGGGACTTCTGCAGTACAAATAGCCATGCCAATTCAACCTAGTCAAGCCTAGCAAGTTCTTAAAGAACCTAAAATGTAATCATAAGGTGGGATTTTCAAAAGTGCCTCAAGCAATGAGGTGTCCAATTCCCACTGAAGGTTGACAGGAGTGGGGTGCCTAAATCCTATAAACTCTTTGGAAAATCTTGCCGCTAGGCCCTGAAGTGGTAGAGTAGAGGGTCCATCTGCATGGACCTTGTTGCTGGCTCAGGGCTGTTGTGAGATGGGCTCAGATCCCGTGGCTGCTCTTAACGAACAGACGTGGGGGCGTCTCACACGCCTGGCCTTGCACAGAGCAACACCTGCCAGCGAGCCGCAAACCCCACGCCCGCGACAAACACCCGAAAGGTCAGGATGCTGCCGCCATTTTCTGCACCTGGATGCGATGGCTCGGTGCACATCTGCCACTCTGTGCATTGCCCTAAACAAAGCCCGGGTGCCCCATGGCCTGGGCGGAGCTTTGGGGCTGGAAAGGGGGAAGACGGGGATCTGCCCCCTTCTATGAGCACCATCACCTCTGGCCTTTAAACAAAAAACGAAGGGGGAAAAAAGGAAGCAAACAAAAAGCAGGAGAGAAGCACATGAGAGACACAACCATGTGATAGGAGAGAGGGAGGAGGGGGGACCAAGGGGGTAGGGCGCTGGAGTCACCGCCTCTTGGGTTTGTGTTGGAGTCTTGTCAACTCCAGGAGATCCCCCCCCCCCCCCTTTGCTAAAGGAATCTAATCCCTCACTTCCCTCCTCTAACAAATCCCTCCCCCTTCTCCCCCCCCCATCACCCTCGGTCTCGCGACAGCTGCTTAACATAAAA
The DNA here is from genome assembly GCF_965152235.1 of Eretmochelys imbricata. Classification (NCBI taxonomy): domain Eukaryota; kingdom Metazoa; phylum Chordata; order Testudines; family Cheloniidae; genus Eretmochelys; species Eretmochelys imbricata. The sequence goes on from NC_135596.1 coordinate 7,970,051, forward strand.
TGGCTACAATGTAACATCTTTGCCTTGTGATGTCTCTCGCTGCTGCTCCGGGAGAATTTGGGATCTAAAGCCAGAACAAAAGCCCCTCCCCTGCAGGACCTGCCAGAGAAATGGTAGGTGACCTCTGCTAATCCAGGAGCAGCCTTTCGTGTGTGTCTGTCTGTCTGTGTGTGTTGGGGGGCAAGGCCCCCCCCCCCTTCTCACCTCCCTGATCCTGGCCAGGCGAGACACGAAATAAAGGAGCCCGGTACAGCAGAGGGAGCCTGAAACTGACCCGAGGCAGCTGGGCTCTCTGCCTGTGAAATAAACCAGAAGGGGCTGAAAGTAAGTGAGGAGGAGCTGGTTGGGGGGGGGGGGAGGTCGCCCCCTCCTCACCCCCCACAAAGAGAGAAGCAGGTCATGCTAAAAAAAGGGGGGGAGGTAGCGTTACATATTCCCCCCACCCTCCCCTAAAATAATCCACCGCATTTGTGTTTTGCAAAGGGAGAAAATGTCACCCCATCTGCTAGGGTGGAGTTGGGGGCGGGGGGATTCAAGCCCTGGTGGGGGAGGAGGGGTGCGGGCCTGCGGGGGAGGGGGCGCTCTCGGTGGCCTTATGTCCTTTGGTTATGACAGGCCTGGTTCTGGGGGCTCCTGGATTTGGATACAGGACCCTCTAAACTAGCCTGCTGGCTAGCAGCTTCTGTACTCCGAGGGGAAAGGAAAACTGAAACTGGCTGAGCCAGGCAGATGGCTCCTGGGGGGTGGAGAGGAGTGGCACCATTGGGCAGGGGCCCAGTCATTACAGCCATTCTTCCCCCCCCTGCCCCAAAAATGATCATGAGCCAGCCCGGTATAGGGTTGCTAATGGGAATTCACGTTGTACTGTGCCCTGCCCATTGTACCCTCCCGCCCATCTGTCACACGGACTTGGAGTGGCCCCGTTTTTTCTTCCCAGGAAGCTGATGGTTTATTTCATATTGATTTTTCTTTCTCCTTTTTATAAATTGTCTTTGTTTGCAAAGGACACCCCTGGGAAACCTCCGTTTCTCTCCCCCACCCCCAATCCCGATTGACTGCACATGTTAGCTGGCTCCTTGTCCGAGAGCTGCTTGCACTGGCTTTGTTATTGTCGTCTTAGAGTCGCTGGCAGATGCCCTGGGATGCTACAGTTATTCAGAGGGCTCAGGGCGGCCTGAACTGCTTGCACGCGGTGACAATGGGTGGGCTGTTGCACCGGTTTGGGCTGGTGGTGGCTGTTTGTTGGGAAAACTGGGGTTCAAGCCTTTGTTTTGGGGGGGGGCAATTCTCCCCCTCACCCGCTATTGCTGTAATGCCCGGTGTGTGTATGGTGAAGTACGGATGCATAGGAAGATCCTGCAAGCTGAAATAACTTCAGATGGGCCCTGCATGGAAGGAGGCTTCCTCTGCAGCTTAATTTGCAGGATAGCACATGGGGCTGTGGTAACCGATCACTGTCAGATGCGGGGTGGAGGGGGAGGGAGAGCGAGAGAGGCTCTTGGGAGAAGGTTTCAGAGGTAGCCGTGTTAGTCTGTATCGGCAAAAACAACGAGGAGTCCTTGTGGCACCTTAGAAACTAAGAAATTTATTTGGGCATAGATATCTATTTATACTTTATAATATTTTATTTAATAAATTATTTATGCCCAAATAAATTTGTAAGTCTCTAAGGTGCCAGAAAGACTCCTCGTTGTTTTTTCTTGGGAGAAGGTGGTTTTACCGATGATGGTAGATCATATCATCTATTCTGTTTCCTAATGCCTGATTATTTGACTTACATGACCAGGTGTGTGAATAGGCAGAGATTAGTGATGAAAGGTTCCAAATTAAGGCCTGATCTACACTTAAAAATTTTTGCACTCCAGGTAGGTGGACCTAAGCCTGGTGTAGACACGACTTGGTCAGTGGAAGAATTCTTCTGCCAGTCTAGCTACTGCCTCTCGGAGAGGTGGGTTAACAACATTGATGGGAAAAACCCCTTCCATCCATGTAGGAAGCGTCTATGCCATGGTGCCGTCAGCTGTTCCACTAGAGCATGGACATGGCCTAAATGAGCTATGAGGAAGGATTTGAAAGAAGCATTTTCAGAAGGACTATTAAAAAGATTGCTTAGGGCAAGTCACTTGACTTGGGGTCATTAAAAGCTGGCATAGAAATGGTGAAAGCATCATAAATGTAGGACCCTGACATGCAGCCCTCTCTGAAAATAATTAAGAGCAGGGGAAATGCTGTAATCCACCATCACAGCCGTATTTATTCCAGTGACTAGATCTTGAAATTAACACTGAGGTATGATCACGGCTTGGTGCAGGGAGGATTCAAAGCAACTCTGTGTGTTCCTCTGACTAGCATGGGTCAGATGCTTCATAAATAAGAGTGATCTCCACCGAGAATGTATTTGATCACGAATGCAAAGTTCTTGTCTTTTCCCCTTGTCATTTAAAAAGAAAAGAAAGGAAGAAATCTATGTTTAAGGCTGAAATAAGGAAAAACAAGTGTCATCATCTGGATCCATTATAAACTGTAGATTATGGCGTTGAAGTTCAGGGTCAGCCCCATGCGATAATATAAAACACACGTGTGGGAGGGGGGGGATGAGTCAAGGAGACTTTGGAAGAGAAATCTGAATTATCTCACTTTCATGCAATTTGAGCTCAGTTGTAGTGTTCTTTTAACATAGTTATTTTTATTTAACGTGTACGTAATTAACCCTGTGATCCCTGGTCTGCTTGTATACATCAAGAAAGGAAAAGGCTTACCTGAGACAAATTTATGCTTTCCAGATTGAGCAGGAAACACTGAGCGAGCAGCAGCCAGAGCTGTGGGTTGAAAGCTCAGCAGAACGATCAGTGAAAAAGCCGCTCTGCTGTCATAGCATTTATTTCCTGTATCTCTAGGCCCCTTCTCTTTTATTACGTTTGTAGTGAGTGATCAGGATTCCCTGGCTCCAAACCCTTTGTCTCTCATCTCTGCGTGTGACAATATGTGTTTCAGAAATTGTATTAAACCTCTGGCTGCAGAGCATGGTGTAGATCCTCAAATAGGATTATTTGTTCCATGTAGCCCGCTGCTGTGGATTCGTGAATGTCTTCTGTTAGCTGGTCTGAAGGAGCCCTCGTGTTTGCACTGGGGAGCCAAGCCAGGGCAGTTAACAGACGGGGCAATGGTGACTTCTCCCCTCGTTAGGGTTGCGTAGTTGCTGTGAACACCTCCCCCACGAACCTCCCCCACGACCGTTTGTTCGAATTTTGTAAAGGACCATGTTCTGGCTGCGTTTGCTTCCTGCAGCTGTTCTAGTGAGAGAGCTCACTAGTGGAAAGTCTCTCCGGGTGGGGGTGGGGAATGGTGAATTTTTGCACAACCAAGCGGAATACTTGCAGAAAGTGACTTCTGAATTAGCAATCGGGGCTGGAATCCTGACTCAAACGGTGTGTCTACACGGCAATCTGAGGCGTGATTGCAGCGTGGGTAGACCGACCTGAGCTGGCTCAATCAGCACTCATGCCGCTAAACAGCAGTGATGATGCAGTGATGATGCAGTGGCCCGGGCTTCGGTGCGGGCTGGCTAGAAACGCGAGCGTTTCCCCGGGCTCCCGGCGTGCTGGTACAGCCCATGCCACCACATCTACATTGCTGTTTTTAACCGTGCGAGCTCGGGTGCGTCTGCCTCTGATTGTGCTGCAGACATACCGTAAGAGTTAAGGTTTGGAGGACAGAAATACACCGAGGAGTTATGGCCCTGATTCCCATGGCCCTGATTCCCATGGCCCTGCACCGTGTGCAGTCCCACCAGGGCATGGTCTGATCTGGAGGCGGCCGAGAACACTCCCGTTCTGATCTGGTAACATGCTGCCCCTGCTTTGCACTGAGGGTGAGTGGGTGCAACAAGGAGCGGGGACCTGGAGAACTGGAGTTGGGGGAAGGGGGGGGTTGCTGTTCTGTACCAGATACTGAAATGGGGGCTAACCCCCAGGGGAGATCAGGCCTAAAATTCTCTCTCGCCTTTCTCTGGCTCTCAAAACACGGTGGCCGTTTGGGGAGGAGCTGATGCAGTGTCCAAAGTGAGGAACGAGGATCTGAAAAAAACCTCCCTATTTCAAACACCCGACCGCCGCTTCCCTTTCTTAACTCGGAACGTTCTGCGCCCAAAACTGGATTCTCCCCCCCCCCCCCCCGGCCCCTTCCCGCTACGCAGCTCGTTCCCTGCCGTAGATCGAACCCCTGAAGAAAGGAGGCTGAATAGGTGTTGCCATAGCAACGAGTGGTGCTGCTCCCAATGGAGAAGCCTGACCTGGGGTGCTATAAATCAGCAGGGGAATCTGGGGAAAATCTGTCCAGTTACCTTCCCCGCGCCCCACCCCAAATCAGCAGGGTTTTCTCCATCCTCTTACTCCAAATCTGCAGGGATTGTTCGGTGGTTCACTGAGTTCTCTCCACTCCCAGCGTGCCATGGACAGGCCAGAGGCCATAAAGCTCATGGAGAGCCATTCAGAAATACCCCTGGCTTTCAGAGAGAAGAGTGGAGGCTCGCTGGCCCCTCCCCTGCAAACAGGCCTCCAGCTCCAGATCGGAGAGGAGATCTAAGATCCTCTAGGGCAGGGGGCCTCAACCTTTTCCTTTCCGAGCCTGCCCCCACCACCATGCGCTATAAAAACTCCACGGCCCCCCTGTGCCACGATAGCTGGCTTTCTGCATATAAAGACCAGGGTCGGCGTTAGGGGGTAGCAAGCAGGGCAATTGCCCGGGGTCTTGCCACAGGGGCCCCCACGAAGCTACATTGCTCAGGCTTTGGCTTCAGCCTCCGGTGGCAGGGATCTGGGCTTCAGCCCCATGCGGCGGGGCTTTGGTTTTCTGCCCTGGGCCCCAGTGAGTCTAATGCTGGCCCTGCTTGGAGGCCCCCCTGAAATCTGCTCGAGACTTCCTAGGGCCCCGGACCCCTGGTTGAGAACTACTGCTCTATGGCACTCGCTCCTGTCCCCTCATCTCCAGCTCCTCCTGGGGCTGTCCACCGGTGCTTGGGGTTGCAGCTGGATGGGACCTCAGGAGGTCATCTAGTCCAACCCACTGCTCAAAGCAGGACCAACCCCCAGTTTTTGCCCCAGATCCCTAAATGACCCCCTCAGGGATTGAACTCACAACATGCTGAGTTATGTGGCTGTACGGTTTGTGCTCGGCACCTGGAGATTTACACTAGCGCTGGTGGAAAATCTTTTAACAGAACAGGTTTCCTTTGAAATCCAGAAGGTTTTGTGGGAGCTTCTTAACGTCCATGTAATTTTTTGGATGCGGAGGGGGGGAAGGCAAAACTTTTCATTTTGACAAAGTTGTGTCAGTTTGCTTCTTCAGACTTTTATATTACACAATGTTTAAGATTAGTAGATTTAGTAGATTGAGTTTTTTAATACAAGTCAGAATGAATCAAACCATACTAAAGAAACACTTTGATACTATCGAAATGAAATATTTTGATGGTCCTGAATCTTTTTATTATTATTATTTTTATTTTACTTTTTGTTTTGTAGGAAATTCTGAAACTTTGTTCTTCGTTCCCAATTGGAAGAATTTTTTTTTCTAAACATCTGAATTTCCCACAGAACAGGAATTCTGGGTCCCAGTCAGCTCCAGTTTTTTCACTGGTGTGACGGGCGTGCTTCAGGCTTGATCTAAGCCCCAGGATGTTGATGGAACGATGCCCATTTGCTAAAGCAAGCTTTGGAACAGGGGCTCAGCAAATGAGGAGCCCTTGTCTCGTTGCATGTGCAACTTGCATGGGGAAGGGGAGCACAAATCCTATTGACGTGCAGTCGGACTTGTGCTTCAAAGTCAAACGGGTGCTTTTTAACATCCCAGTTTAGCCACTCCACCTTAATACTGTGCTAACCTTGACGTAGAACCTTAACTCTGTCCCTTTGTGTATGTGCATCATGATACAGGCTTGAATCGGTCACGAGCCGTTCCCAAATTTAATATTCTGCAGCTTACATCTTACTAGCCTACAGGGGATAAATCTAGAACACCAATTACTTTCAGTGTGTCTGGTTCACAGTACCCCAAGACTAGATATTGACACAGTCCTTGAAACATCCTATATGTTGTCCTATCCCCTCTCTCCCCCCTCCTGCTCCTTGTTTGTTCCATTTACCTGCTGTCTTCTCTCTTAAATTGTAAACTCTTTGGGGGCAAGGACTGTCACTTATGTGGTCTGTCCAGTGCCCAGCATAGTTGACTTTCAATGGGATTTAGGTCATAAGTCTCTTAAGTGCTCTTGGAAAACTTAACCCTTTACCCTAAGGCACATACGCAAGTGGGGGCAGAGCTAAAGTTGTACGTGCAGACTTTGCTCTGACAGTCAGATGACTCCGTGATCTCTGTGGAATTCTCTACGCACTTTGAGATTACTTTTAGCTGGAGGTGATTGTCGGTCTTTGTTTCTTGTGTGTCCGTGGGACTGAGCCAAACCAACCTTGGGTATGGCCCAGTGTGGACGGAATGATTGACTTTCCCTCAGACTTGTCTGCTATGCAGCATTTTTGTTTTTTCTCCCTCCGGGGGGTCATTTGAACGTTTGCACGTAGGGATTTTTTTTGACCTGGTATCTCTCGCTTTTGTTGTTTTAAAAAATTACCCCTGCAGAGATTGTACGTGGCGGAGGGGGTGGGGGGTTTCAACAGAAACTGACGATCGCAAATGCACAGACCCGCAAGCTGACGCTATGGCTCATGGTACTTTGTGTGTCTCTTTACTCTATTTTTCCAAAGGAGGAGATGTGCTGAAAAGTTCACAGCTTACAAAGCAAACACCCTCTGGGGCCTTAGACCCGTGCTGGGGGTTGGGGCAAAAATTCTTTTGCCACCTGGGGAAAACCCCAGCCTAAGGGTAGAGAGCATAGAATTTCCAGCCCCTGTATTGGTTTGTGGGGGAGGAGTTCCGATCCCTCCGGGGGCGGTGGGGGGTGAGAAGATGGCAGAAGCATCACCTCTGAGCTAAGTCCCAGTCGCCCCACTGAAAGATTCCCCCTTTGCTTGTGTGTGGTTGTTGTAGGCTGCTCGGTTCCGCTCGGGGTCTGTGGTTTGGTTCAGGGACCGCTCTAAGGCACCCTTGATAGAGGCATAGCCCTGTGAGGTGCCTTACGTCTCCCCATATGCCCGGTCTGTTCCCCTCTTTGGGATTTAAGGAAACACTTGGAACGTGTCAGGGTAACTGGAGTGCCGTGATCACTCACCTTTGTCCTAGGTACCACTTCTCAGGCAAGTGGTGTAGGCACCTGAGCTGCTGGGCCCTGAAGCCTTTGCACCTGATGGGTCCCAAATATCCATCTACCAACTGCACGCGGCCCCGCTACTGCACCACTGGCTCCCTGGCTCTGTCCTCCCAACTGCCCCCGAACCTTCCCCTCCTGGCCTCTAAGGAGGAGAAGTAAAAGAGCAGCAGCATTAGCCTCATTGTGCTGATCCTGTGAGGGCTGAGATGATTCACTCCATAATCAATCCCACAGTGTAGTGGCAGCAAAATCCTCTAGACAAGGCCAGGGAGTTTCTGGCTTTAAAGGCACAGACTGGGCAGGTAGCGTAACACTATTGCTGATGGCTACAAAGAGGCCCCCAAACCAGCAAGCGAACAAGCTGAGCCCCCTAACTTCCTAAAACTGACATCTGGCCTAAGAGGAAGGCAAGGTGGCCTAGTAGATAGGCCACTGGACTTGGACTTGGGAGATCCCAGTGCAGTTTCTGGCTCTGCCACTGGTTTGTCTGGTGTTCTGGCCTTTGCCTTCCTATGCCTCAGTTTCCCCACCTGCAAAAGAAGGATAGTGATTTCTGTAAAGCACTTTGAGCTCTCTTGATGAAAAGAGCTAGATAATTTTGGGGGTTTTGTTTGGTGTGGTTTTTTTTTTTTTTTGGTTTTGTTTTTTGTTTTAAATACAAACCCCAAAGTTAAGCAGCCAGCCTCGGATCAGTACAGTTTTCAGCCCCAATTCTGCCAGGGCTTAAGATCATGCTTAAATGCTTGTGGTGAACAAAAGGTGAGATGTCACCCAGCCGTAACCTGGCAGTATTTTCCTGCACTATACCTGCAAATGGGAAGTTGCTGGGCATGGCGAGGACGTTCTTCTACCCGGGTTCTTCCCCTGTCGCTTTTACTTTTCCACTGAAAAATCCATGAGGGGAATATGGCTGACTAAGACAGGAGGTCAGAGTGGTGCTTGGGCGATGGCTGGCCCACGAAGGCCAATGAACCTGCTACGGCCCTTTGCCAGCAGCTAGAGGTGTTGTTAGCTCAGGCAGTGGGCCGCCTGCTTTCCGAACCAGAAGTCCCAGATTCAATCCCCACTGCTGACAACTCCCATACAGTGCAGCTGGGTTGAGAAGCCACGTGGCAAATTTGTTGGGGCAAGGTCCTTATCTCCTTCCATCCCTAGCTGGCACTGACTGCGATGCTTGTCACTGCACGGGGCCTGCGTTCGCTTGGGGAATCCCTAGCCCCGACATGCTCTATTGCAGCACGGCCAGGAGGGGAAACAGGCTCCTCTTTGTGTGCCACAGAGCAGGCTTTTAAAGTTTGCTGCCTCTGTACAAACCAGGCCCGAGCCTCTGCCCGCCATCAGCCTTGCTGCTCGGAGGCGCCTGAGGGGGTCTGGTTCTGTGCAGTACCAGCTGCCCCAAGCACCGAGCTAAGCATGGCAGGTGCCACGCTCACCGGTGGCTTGCAAGTGGCCTGGGCATCCCTGGCAGCGAGGGATCCATCTGTGGCCCTTTCAAGAGGCATGGTTAGGGTGCTAGCCTGCCATTTGGGTTTAATTCCTCGCTCTGCCACAGGCCTCCTGTGTGACCATGGGCATGTCCTCTGTAAAAGTCAAACCTCACTGGGTGCCAGGAGGAGAAACACATTAGATACTAGGGGGATGTGGCGGGTATCCTGGGGATTTTGGCAGTGGGGAGCCTTGCACCTCTAGGTCATGGATTCAGATCCTGTCCAGGGCAATAATGATCAAAAATCATTCACCTGACTAGCAATGAGTTTAATGGTCACAGGCCAGTTCCTAGTGGGGCAAGTGTCTGCAACTGGCAGAAAGGTTGCTCCGTGGCCTCCTTGATGCTGGCCTATGTGACCCTCCCCTGTGGTCAGGGCTGTGGGGTACTCGGCTGCATTCAGGCCTGGTACAGAGTAAACACCAGGCTCTACTGGAAACAAGTTAGTGAGTTGCACCATGGCGGTGCCCTGCTCTTGATGTGCCAGTGTGAACCAGAGCTACACGCCCATGCCCAGGGGGGAAGCAGCCCCACTGGTCCAAGGACATCTGCCCAGGCAAACCAGAAATCCAGCTCCAGCTCTAATGGTGGGCGCTTTGCCTGGAGTGGACTGGCCCAATGGTCTCCCGCTGGACCTGCCCCGTAGTTAGTAGCATTGGCGTTAGATTTTCATCCCTGCACGAGAGTCTGAGCAAAGGGTGAGCTCTGGCACCTCCTTGTCCCCAAGCAGCTGGGCTGCCCTGAGCCCTCCATGGGGGGGTGGGGCAATGAGCCGACTGGAATGGCATGGGGTCCCCTACACAGCCCTGTCCTCTACCTCCCACTGCTGCCTCCCTGTGCGGGTGGGGGGAACAGCCCAGTCCCCGACATGAGAGAGGAGTTCACAGCCCAGGGCTAATGCAGCCACTCTGCAGGGGTGGTTGATTTCAGCACCATCCTAAAGAGCTGTTCTGCTCTGACAGCTTTGGGGAAATACATTTGGCAGCTTGGCCTCATTTAGATGACAAGCTTCTCAGGGTGAGGACTGGCTCCCCATCTCCGCACAGCACCCAGCAGTGTGTGTGTGTGTGGTTCCCTGCCTCGGCTCCCATCTGTCTGTCAGCCTGGCAGCTGCTGCTCCTCAATGCTTCATCCTCGCTGCAGCTAACGAAACTTAAAATGGCTTTTCAAGACGGTCTGTTTCTAATAGGCTTAGGCTGGGACCCGCGTAGGGAAGGCCTATTTCCCTGGCCCTGTGGGGGAGAGAAAGATAAAACAGGCTCCCACCATGCACTGCTCCGTCATCAGCTGTCCTGGCAGGCAGATGACCGACCAAGCCAGTGTCTTCCTGCATCTGATCCACCTTCCTTGCCATGGGGAGGCGAAGGGGTTTTTGCAGCTGATCTACATACTCCTCGCAGGAGCTTAGCTGCAGGTGCTGAGCTCGCTGATGTCTTCAGTGCTGCGTGTGGGGAAGACTTTGCAAAAACTGGCCACTGGTGGGTACGCGCCTCTGAGGCCAGCGCAATCTGCGGGGCGCGCGCTGGCTGGGAGGAGCAGGCTCCTGATACGAATGCAGGGTCTCTTCCAATGGTCTGTTGGGGGTGCTCAGCAGAAGATCTGGATCCTGAGAAAATGCGTAGGAGCTCAAAGAACTAGAACATCCCTGGGGAGGGGGTGGGGGAAAGCCCTCTTGCTTCCAGGCTCGCCCCACCTCTAACTGCCAGAGGGTGGGGAAAACATCCTTACGGGCATATTATTCCCTAGCTGTCCACTAGGGAGGTTCTTGCAACTCTGCATTGTCAGGGATGGGGTACGGGCTAGATGGGTATGTCTACACCGCAAGGGAAAACCCACAGCTGGCCCGTGCCAGCTGACTCAGGCTCACAGGGCTGTTTCGTTGCTGTGTAGACTTCCGGGCTGGATGCCTTGCCAAATACATGCCATTTCAACCCGGTGACCTTTACGATGCACTCTGGGGGGCCAGCCGAACAAATTCTCCAGTTTGTTTGTTTGACAAGACCTGAAGCTGACACCGAGTTTCAAGCGTGGTGTCATGATATGAGAGCCCCATTAGAGCAACATGTCAAATGGGGTCCTTATTCTTGCTATTCCTATGGGGGTGGTGCCTGTTCATAGATGATCGGCTCTCGGTGCTGGGTGTCCAACCAGGCCCCAGCTGGGAGCCCACCATGGGTCTGAAAACCCCCCCACTCCATGTGATACTCTTCTGTGCTCCCTGTTCATCCCCTACTCGCTTGGCTAAGCATGTGGCCCTATTTTGTGAGAGTCTCCTAGTTTTCAGGACCGTCTTGGGGTCTGGCTAAGGCTGGCCAAGATCCTGGGTTTCGCCCGGCCCCCAGCAATCCTGGCCACCTGCTGCACTGATCCAAGGAGAATCTAGGAAAAGCAGGTCTGGAAGAGGGGACCTTGAGAAATCGTCAAATCCAGCCCCTGCACTGAGGCAGGACCAAGTAAACCTAGACCATCCATGACAGGGATTTGTCCAACCTGTTCTTAAAAACCTCCAGTGATGGGGATTCCACAACCTCCCTTGGGAGCCTGGTCCAGAGCTTAACTACCCTGAGAGTTGGAAAGTTTTTCCCTAATATCTAGCCTAAATCTCCCTGGCTGCAGTTTAAGCCCATTGCTTCTTGTCCTGCCTTTAGTGGACATGGAGAACAACGGATCAACATCCTCTTTGTAACAGCCCTTAACATGTTTGAAGACTGTTATGTCCCCTTCAGTCGTCTTTTCTCAAGACTAAACATCTGGGGTTTTTTTTAACCTTTTCTCATAGGTCGGGTTTTCTAAATCTTTTATAGTTGCTCTCCTCTGGACTCTCCCATTTGTCCACCTCTTTCCTAAAGTGTGGCACCCAGAACTGGACACCATCCTCCCACTGAGGCCTCACCAGTGCCAAGTACGGTGGGACAGTTACCTCCCGTGTCTTGCATACAACACTCCTATTAATACATCCCAGAATATTGGCCTTCTTCAAACCTGTATCACATGGTTTGACTCCTATTTAATTTGTGATCCACTGTAACCCCCAGATCCTTTGCAGCGGTATGACCACCCAGCCACTATTCCCTACTTTGTAGTTGTGTGTTTGATTTCCCCCCGCCCCCTCCCCCCCGCACTTCCTACATATAGTACTTTGTACTTGTCGTTATTGAATTTCATCTTGTTGAATTCAGACCAATGCTCCAATTTGTCAAGGTTGTTTTGAATTCTAATCCTGCCCCCCAAAGTGCTGGCGACCCCTCCCAGCTTGGTGACCTCTGCAGATTTAAGAAGCATCCTCTCCACTCCGTGATCCAAGTCATTTAATGAAAATATTGAACGGCGCCGGACCCAGGTCTAACCCCTGTGGGACCCCCCCTACCCCTCCCAGTTTGACACTGATCACTACAACCTGAGTGCAGTCTTTCAACCACCCATTTTGTAGTAATTCCTAGTTTGCTTATGAGAGCGTCATGTGGGACAGTCTTACTAAAATCCAAGAGATCCCCCATTTACAGCTTCCCCTCTACCCACTGCACCAGGAGCACTGTCGAAGAAGGACATTTGGTTGGTTTGACGGGATTTGTTCCTGACTGGTGCTGCCACCCCACACCCTGGCCTGAGGGAGCAGTATAGGGTGTCCCGATTTTATAGGGACAGTCCCGATTTTTGAGTCTTTTTCTTATATAGGCTCCTATTGCCCTCCACCCCCTGTCCTGATATTTCACATTTGCTGTCTGGTCACCCTAGAGCAGGAAGCCCCTGCCATCTGCTCATGCCGAGAACCTGACCCAGCTTTGTAGGGGCAGGTCCTTCACCAGGCCCTGAATGAGCAGCAGTCCCCACCCACCTCACCAGCCGTCCCCTCCAGCAGCTCCCCCTTCCTTTCCTTCCCCAGCACCATGTGCTCCTGTCCACCCCAAGGTCCTTCTGCCCAGCCGCTGCCCCCATCCAGCTCCATTCCAGCCACGCTGGCCTCTCCTCAGTGGTGGGGGACAAGGGGCAGGGAAGGGTGAGTGGCGAGGGAAAGCAGAATGCTGGTGGGCCAGGACAATTCCCTAACATGCCTCCCCACACAGACTAAAATCTTCCCTGTGAGCCCCTCCCCTCCCCGTTGGATGGGCCTCCCGTTTTCTCACTGTGGAAGTCTGATGCTCCTGTGGCCACAGGCCGAGGTAAAGCTACCTCCTTAGCACCCAAATGCCCCAGTAGCTGAGGAGCAAATAGGTGGATGGGGGGGAATTGGTCACCGCTGTTCAAGCAGCTTGTCCCATGCCACACTCGGGAGGGGCGGGGCAGGGGAAGCTAAAATGTTTTAAGGAGCAACTAGTTCGGGGGGCAGAGGAGGCCCTGCTTTTGGGGAGCAGCCAGCGGTTGGCATGATGTTCAGAGGATGTGGTGGGCTCCCCGCTCCAATGGGCCACGCAGCTTTGTATCCCTCCCCAGACTAATCACCCCTGGCCTTTTCAGCCTCCTCTCCTAAAGAACCTATCCCCTGCAGGAGTCCATCACATCTGGCACCTGGGGAGGGGAGGCGTCGGTCTTGCACGTTCACAAGACCTCTCTGTGCACGGTTGACCTTGTCCTCTTGTGTCTGGTTTAGCATCACCAGGAGAAGAGCCCCTCACCAGTGCCCGGCATTGCCCGCTCCGCCTCGGCCCTCGCTTACCACGAGCACTACGCCTCGCCTGGCCCCGTCAAGAGCAAAGCCCTGAAGACGGAGAAAGACGCAGCGTTGCCCTCCTTCTCCTTGGGCGGTAAATACGTTTGAGGGAGCAGAAGTGTCTGTGGGAGATGCTGAGGGTGGATGCAGGTTGCAAGGCAGTTGGCATGGGAGGGAAGAGCCACGGGCTGTGTGTGTGTGTGTGGCAGGCTGCAGAGTGAAGCCATCCATTCGTGGAAAGCCCCGCTCACAGTAACACACAAGCGGAACCCGTTGCGTGGGTTCCCCCCACGAGGCTCTGCTCGAGGAGGTATCAAACGTGGGATATCGGGAACCATGTGCAGAATTCTCCTGCTGACGCAGCTGAGCACTCCTCTAGCATGGTGTGCGTCTCGTGGTCATTGCTGCCACCTCCCACCCGTGTTAAGACCGCATGTCCCTCTTCAGGTTGGATAGAGGCCGTGATGTGAGCTAGACGAGCGCCAGGCTGTCTCCCTTCCAACCCCTATCTTCCCATTCTGAAACCTTTCTCCTCCAGTCCTTCAGGCTTGGACAGGGTGGGCAGGTGACTTAATGGATCAGAACTAAGACGGTGGAAAGATCTCTCCAGCTTCTCGCTTGGAATTATGGGAGAACAGGATAATAAATGCTTTTCCCACTTGAAAAAATGTCTTACCCTCTTCAGTGTAGCTGAATTTGGACCTACGAACTCCCCGCCCCCAGGTCTGGACCGTGGCATAGCCCTGGTGGTGAAGATCTAGTGTGTCCCCTTAGTTTTCGGGGGGGGATGATCCATTTGGGTCAACGAAAGTTCTGACTTCCAAAGTGCATCCTTCATGTGCTCCATGGGACTCGTCCCTAGGTGAGAGACGCCCATGTGTAGAACTTTTCTGGGCATGCCCTTCTTGGATCCAGGGGCTAACGAGTTTTATGCAAAGAATAGTTCTTTGCTCCAGAGCAAACAGAGCCTCAGAACTTAGTGCATGAGCTGGACATTGACTTTTAAATGGCCTTGAGGCCTTCATTCCTGCTGGCCTCCAAAGGTGGGATGTGGAAGACCTGGTGCCTCAGAGCAGCTAGGAAATAGAGATGAGCCAAGACGTGACCACAGAGCTGGTTCCTTGTCCCCAGATGCCCTGTGGAGGGGCCTGCATGTGGCTCCCTCCCAGCATGGCTCCCAAACCTTTCCGAGGTGTTAAAAGCCTGGCGTTCTGGCTGAGAGCCTATGTCAAGAAGCTCAGGTGAGACCCATGCCGGAATGATGTACTCGGAGGTAGGTCTGTGCCCTGGCTGGCCTGAGTCAGCTGGTCTGTTTAATTGCAGTGTAGATGCTCCCAAGCTCTGGGATCGTCCCACCTTGCAGGGTCCTAGATCCTGGACTCTAGCCTGGGGCCAGACATCTACACCGCACTGAAACCGCCCCATAGTCCGAGCCCCCAAAGCCTGAGTCGGCTGGCACGGGCCAGCCGCGGGTTTTGAATTGCAAGGTAAACCAGCCCAGATGCTTCCAATAAAACCAAAACCCAGGTTCAACTTGAAAAGGAATCCAAACTCCTGGAAGTGGTACCCAGCAATGGCCTTGATCGAAATACAGAACTCTGAGACCGCCACGACGGCTGAAATATCCCACTGTGCCTAGCGCACTCCTGTTCTGATGGCCTCTGCCTGGTGGCTGACTGGCAATAGCTTTGCTATGCACTGGGCGACATTGCTCTTGACTGCAGCTCGGCCTTGCCCGGCTGCTGGGAGTTCGTCTCCGGTGGCCACACGCCCGTCGTAATTCAGGATCTCTCCAGCAGGCGACAATGACCCGGCAGTGTCGGGCAGCCAGATGCACCCAACGGGAAGTGGAGGCAGCGGGGCTCAAGCTCAGGACCTGCGGCTCCCGAAGCGCAGACCCCTCCCAGGTGAGCTCAAGGGAGTAGCAGTGCATGGAGGGGGGAGGAGGTAGAACTGTGATTCCCAGCAGGTCCACTCTCTTCCAGCAGAGGGCACCGCTCCAGGTACATTCAAAGGGCCATGACCGTTCATCCGTTTTCTCTAGGGAGACTAACTCGAACTTGTCCCTTAAGTGTTCACCTGGGATTCTTGCTAGTCTGACGTTGCCCCTTCTCGGGGCTTTCCATCTAAGCTAGAGAAGGGGGAGCGGTTTGGGTTCGTGCCGGACTCCTTTACTATGTTCCTGGGCTAATCTGCTAAACTCTTCCTGCTCGCCCTGAGAACGGTGCCAGGGAGAAGACCCAGAGGAGATGGCAAGGGAAAGCAGTGGCTACCTGGAGCAGGGGAGAGAGACCAGGCAGTGGCAGGAGAGAGGCAGAGGTGGGAAGAAAAGAAAATGGGGACCACACTGTAAAAGGGTCATGATGGGATCTTTCTAAGGGAGAACTGAAGCTCTGGACCCTTTGTCTCTGGTCCAAGCAGAGCCCAGGCTGATAGGGACTGGAAACTGTTGCCATCTGACCACTCAGCAGCCTGTATGACATCAGTTTAGTGGGTCTCCTCAGGGACAGTGCAAAAATCACCATCGCGCCGTGTGAACTGGCCCCGTTGGTGGCTCATCTCGGCAGAGAGCCCCAGCCTGAATGAGCCATTGGGGATCCCCCTAGGTCCGGGGTGAGGTATGCTGTGGGGGGAGCAAAGGGCCGTTGCTGCCATCTGCGCCCCTTTCCTGGGTAAACCCGCTACGTGTCCCATCTGCAGGATCCCTGGCCCAGATCTCTGCGAGAGGCAGCCGGCCGTGTTCTCACAGGTAGCTGGCTTGGGCATGACGCACATCAGCCAATTCTGACGCCAGCCGCGGAGGATCAGCGAGGCCCTGCACTTCTTCTGGGGAAGAGGGAGGACATGAAGGGAGGGGAGATGCTGGGGCTTGGGAGAGAAATGACCCGGCGGCTCTCTCTCCTTCCAGGGAAGCACTACCCGTGCTCGAGCTACGGCTGCAAGCTGGCCTTCCACAGCATGCAGGAGCTGATGGATCACATGAGAGTCCACTACAGACCCACCCAGTCCCTGGAGGGTAAGACCTGGGTTGCATATCATCCCAGCTGGGAGAAGGGGGCCTTGCTGCCGAGAGGTGGGGTGCCAGGACACCACGTGCTCGGGCAGGCTGGATGGGGAGGCCTCGTTATCCCTTCCCAGTGCTTCCTCTGGGGCATCGGCCCTGCTGGGCTACTTCTAAAGCGTCGGTTTGCTGTTGATGACTGAGCAGCTGGTGACGAGACTCCAGCCTGCGGGTTGCTTGTGGGTGGCTTGCGTGAGTGTTTGTCGGAGCTGTGATTGTCCACTGAAGTCGCATGGTATCACTACCCACTGACCGGCTGGTTGGAACTCTTGTGCAGGGAGAATTGTAACGTACAAGTTTGCAAGGCCTGGTTTACGTGGGCTTGGCTCCAGTACAGGTGTGGGACTCTCCCAAGAGCTCAGTTCTCAGTTGCTCCAACAAGGAACAACGGGAGGTGCTGGGTACTCTGGTCGTAACCTTTTATAGTGGTACGTGGGAATGGGAGCTCGTAGCTATAAAACTGGAGGGTGGGGGGGGGTTGTTGTGTTTCAAACCCCCCCTCATCCCCCAAGACAGTGTGAAGCGGCACTCGCCCAGCCAAGTGTCCGCAAACAGCAGCTCGCTGATCCCAAACGCTCAGCCCACTGGCTCTGCTCGTACTCATGCTCCCCAACGTGCCCCCGCTCTGTGCATCTGGCTGCTTGGGACCTAGATCAAATCTGCCCCTTGGCAATCAGAGGAGAAGCTAATTCACTAACTTCCCCACCTCCAGGTTCTCTTCCAAACCCCCTCCCCTCATCTTATCAGCCACTCTCTGCCGAGCTGCTGTGCTGGTAAACTGTATAATTAACCTTTTTTTTTTTTTTTTTTAACGGGGCGGGGAGGGGTTTGAAATGTGCCTTGCTGTGATAACTGGGTCCCCTGCCTTCCCTGCAGAGGGTTACTGGCAAATAGACATTCTGTGTGTGTTTGCAGAGGTGAGCACTGTGCATGACGAAGGGGCTGGGCTCCATAACCACTGCGTAGCTGGTTATAAAGAATCCCCTAGATATAAGTTGAGACCGTTGTGTCTAGGGTGGACCTGACCGAGTGTCTCACCGACCCCTCTGCCCCTCTTCTGCCAGGTAAAATATTCCACTGCCCCACCCAGGGCTGCACGGAAACTTTCCCCAGCATGCAGGACCTCGTGGCTCACATGAAGGTGCACTACAAGCCAAACCGCTACTTCAAGTAAGTCCCCTCTCCTCCACCGACCCCCTCACTGGTCCCAGCGAGTCCAGAGCCCCCAGATCTCCTAGGCAGGGCACTGCACCCACCAAGCTATTCTCCAGGGCACTGTCGTAAATGTGCCAAGCAATGGGGCTCTCTCCTGTGGCTTGGGGGACTGTTCAGGAGGCAGTGGGCTTTGCCCTGCAGGGTATAAATTTTTCCTCCGCTCTGTGCTGTCCCTCTGCTTGTGGCCGTGCCCCTGAGTGATCCGATGGGCCAGTTCTTCTCCCTCCTTGGCGCTGGCTTCGTCCCCTGCAGTCTAGAGCCCCACAACCCAACAGGACCCGCCTCCGAGGGTCAGGGTCTGTGCTGCGGAGTGACCGCCAAGGTGCGCACAGCAGGGGGGCGGCGGCTGACGAGAGGGGCCCGTGGCCGCTGGCCCTGCTGTGCCAACCCCAGGGGCAGGAGGCAGCCGCAGCACTGACTCCGGTTTGGCAGGGGGGAGGTGGGGTCAGAAAATGGCTCCACCTCTGGCCATGTGCCTGGAATGGCTCCTTTCTACATGAGAGAGAAAGTTCCTGGTCCGCTCGGCTCTTGGCCTCTCTGCTGAGCCTGCAGGATGGGGGCTTCCCCTCGGGCCAGGCTGTTTGTGGACTCGCCCTCTCCTGTCGCTCCCCAGGTGTGAGAACTGCCTGCTGCGTTTCCGAACCCACCGCTCCCTCTTCAAGCACTTGCACGTCTGCTCCGACAGCACCAGCAGCCCGGCTCCAGCGCAGAAAGCCGAGAAGCCCACCCCACCTGCTACCTCCGGCCTGGAGAAGGACCCCCCGGCCAAGCCCCTGGAGGCGCTGCCCAAACTCCAGAGCGTCATCCGGCACATGGAGAAAGAAGCCATCCTCCCCAGCATGGACGCTGTCTCCACCGCGGTGCCAGCCTCACTCCCCACTAGTCTCCCTGGTCTCCACGGCTCCCTGGAGTCCATGCCTCTGGTCTCTCCGGCCTCCCACCCGTTCCCTCTGCTGGAGCCCTCGCTCTTCGGGCCATCGTCCTTGACCCGGTTCTCGGGCCAGCCTCACTCCACGGTGCCGGGGCCTTTCCTGTCCTACATGCACCCATCTCCCTACGGCTTACCTCAGGCTTCGGTTCAGCATCGCCTCAGGCCGTACCTGCCCAGCCAAGGCCTCCCAGTCTCCAATGCTGTGTGGAAGAAAAGTCAAGGTGAGAACACAGGGCCAGCAGGTAAATCTGTCATCTTCAGTTGGGAATCACCCATGCTACAGCAAACCTCCTTCCAGGCTCGCCCCAGGCTGCTGCTGCGAGAATCCACAGGTGGGCAGGGAGGCACTTCCAGCCGAGGACGCTACCCACCAGCTGCCTGGTCTTCCCCCCTGCCACCCTGAGAACAAGAGAGATCCCACTTGCTCAAGCTCCTAGGTTCCCTCTGTCCCGGACTCCATGGTGGGTGGGGTGGGTTCCAGTGGCCATTTCTCCGCCCCTCGTCCCACGATCTCACCCCCAACAAACCAGCTGCTCGACGGGAAAACTTGATCACAAGCCCACGTCCCTCCTGGAGGGCTCCCCAGAGATGGGGCGTGATGCAGGATCCCCTTTGCCCTGCTCTGTTTGCCAAGGCCTGGGGGCATATTGGGCTGAATCCCCCGCTGGCTCCACCAACCTCAGGAGTTACCACGCCAGCTGAGAATTTCCCTCTCGTTCTGTAACCGAGGTCGAGACTCCTTCCCGGCCTGTTCCTCCCTCGCTCCCCCCCACCAGCCTGTGGCCGCTGTGCTCAGCTGGTGAGCCCCACTCCCTTTCCTGTGATGACCGTCGTCGGTCTGCGCTGGGGACCCCTTCGGCGCAGGATCTGGCGGGAGGAGGAGCCCCGGTGACAGGCTATTGCGACTGCTGCCTAGCTAACGCCCTGGCAAACCTGCGGATGGTGTGGGCACCGGGGCGTGTTCCTGGCTTCCATTTGCTCCAGTGTGAAAGTCCCTCCTTGTGCTAAAAAAAAATCCCAGTTCAGCTTCCCCACCCCCAATCTCCGTCCCGCTTCCCGCCCCCTGGAGATGTCCGTGGAGTCCTGCGGGGGCAGCGCGTGGAGCGATGCCCCCTGGTCCTGTCAGCCTTGTTCTGAAAAGCCAGTGGCAGCTGGACACCGCTGGCATCCGAGCCAGGGCCTCTCGGTCGCTTCCCTTCCCCCCCCAGCCAAGGGAGGGGAAGGCCTAATGCTTGTCTCGCCCCTCGATTCCCTTCGCAGGTGTGTGCGTC
The DNA here is from genome assembly GCF_965152235.1 of Eretmochelys imbricata. Classification (NCBI taxonomy): domain Eukaryota; kingdom Metazoa; phylum Chordata; order Testudines; family Cheloniidae; genus Eretmochelys; species Eretmochelys imbricata. The sequence goes on from NC_135596.1 coordinate 7,989,924, forward strand.
GGCCCACGCCTCCCATGCTTTGGCTCAGGTGTGACTTCAGGTTAGTCCGGCACCTCTCGGCTTTGGGCTGCTCTCTGGTCACTGGGTGGTGCTGCTGTGCAGTGAGGGGGTGACCTGCCCTGGGAACTGGGGAACCCCAGGAAAGCAGGGAGGAGGGCTTGAATTAGCCACGTCACACAGGACAGCAAAGGGCTCTTAGTCCTTGGAAGGCCCAAGGGCACCACCCAGGGGGCAAAACAACCACAATACGTGTGGTTGGGAGGCTTAGTCCAATAACGGTTCATTCCCTCTGAAGCACCTGGCATTGGAAGACCGGATACTGGGCGAGGTGGCCTGACCCAGTCTGGCCGTTCTGGCGTTCTAACCTGCAGCCACATGCCCTGATTGCCTCTGCGCTGCAAGCTAAGCAGGGCCAAGACTGCTCAGTCACTGGATGGGGGACCTCAGAACCCCTCGATAAGGGACATAATACAGAGGCCTTGTACGTCAACCGTTTAATACCTCTAGCTGGCAAGGGAGGGTGCTGCCTGCCCTGGTTGGGGGGAAAAGTCTATCCGTTGTCTGGGACTGACTGCTGCTGTGGTGTCTTGATGGACAAGACTTCTTGTTTAAACCAAACCCTGTGCGGGGCTGGCTTTGTTACCCTCAGCCTGAGGCTGTGTGCCATGTTGCTAGCGTGTGTCTGGGGGGCACTGGCCCAGATACCTGGGGAGGGAGAGTGGCCCTGCAGTTTCTGGGGGCTCTGACCATTTGCAGAGCAGGGATGGTCTCGGAGGTCTGGCAGCTCTTGAAAGCAGCGTCCGCTGGCCTGTCCCTGCTGGGCGGCGTGGGAAATCGGCTGCTCTCCTGCCTTACCAGGGAGGCTTGGATTTCCCCAGCAGAGCCAAGCATGCGGCAGTGAAGGCTTTGGGCAGGGGGATGACCTGCCCTTTTGGGGCTTAGCTGGAACAGCCACTGGCCCAGCCCCCTTCCCCTTTTCTATGTTAGGGGCATTACAGTAGCCGTGAGAGGCACCAGCGACCCTGGCCACCCTGCTGGGTGCTGTCCAGAGAGAGACAGTCCCTGCCCCAAAGCGCATACTGTCTCAAGAGACAAGACAGGCCAAGGGCGGGAGGGGACCAGCTGGTCAGTGGCAGAACTGGGAATAGAACCCAGGCATCCTGAATTCCCATCCAATATACCATGCTGCCTGCCTTGGCCTTCGGATCTCCCTTCCTGGCGGCCATCAGCTGCTGGGTGCGTCCCCAGGTGCTGCCCAACAGCTGAGCATGCCCGAGGGGGGATGGCCGTGTGACCGCTATCCCAGGGCAGCAGCGAGTCAGGGCCCATGCTTTGCACCCCCCTGTGCTGCAGGCCACTCCTCCAACAGCCGCATTGTGTGGGAGCACACGCGAGGGCGCTACACCTGCATGCAGTGCCCGTACTCCAGCGCCTCGCGGGAAGAGATGACGCTGCACATTGAGGATCAGCACAAGAATCCGCCCCTGCCCAGCCGCCTGGATGGAGAGATGGGTGCGGTCCAGTGAGGGGAGGTGGGGGATGGGAATCTGCCATGCTTGCTGGTGGGAGGAGCTGGTGGGAGCTGATCTGGGGATCCGGATCCCCGGAATTCAGCCCAGATTCCTTCGCATGACAAGCGTGCCTGTGGGCTGAGGGGGAGGAGTGGGTCATATCCCAAAGTCACACCCTTCCCCAGAGCCTGACAGGGCTGCAGTTTGCCCCTCCTGGCTGGAGAAGCAGGGAGCCTGGCTTGGTGAGGTTTAAGGGGGGGAGAAAAACTTCTCGCTGATCTAGGTAGGGGAGTAAGCCTCAATGCCCAGGGAGGGGAGAGATGTGGCCACTGCTAAAGCTGCCATAGAAATGGCCCCCTGAGGTTAACTGCTTCCCCACTTGTCTGAGCGGCACCATCTCCATCCTGCAACCTGTCTGGGAAACCTGCCCCTTGCCCGGGTGTCCTGGCTGAAGTGCTCCTATAGGGGCCAGTGCATTGACTCCAGCTCCACCCATGAGCCCAGAACAACTGGATGGTTCTACCAAACTGCAGTGACCTTGGACTTATCATTAGGCTTTAGAGTCAGGTGAGGTGCCTGGAGCAGATAACAGCCTGGGCCTTTCTACCAGCTCCTGTTGTATTGGACCTGACCAGGTTTTCTTGGTCACCAGCTGGGCTAGAAGCTTGCCTTCTACACCAACCCAACACTGTGGGCCTCTGCTGAGATGCAGCAGCGTGGCATAAAGCTAGAGCACTGGCCCCACATGAGCTAGGAGGCCATGCCCCCAGTGTCCCACTTCCCCACAGCCTCTCAAGCAGCTGCCAGGGAAGATTTCTTAGCGCTGATCCTTCAACCTTGTGCTTCTCTTGCAGACTTCGGCGTCGGCCTCGCCTCCTTTCACTCAAAGCTCCCGCCGGAGATGGAGAACTCCCTGTACTCGCAGCTCTGATGCTCCTGCTGAGCCAGGGGTGGGGAGGGAGGGAGGTGTGCATGGGAATGCAGTAGGAACGGGTGTATGTAAAAGCCAGTGCTGCAGCAGGAACCTACCCACCCTCCTCTCCCTTCTTCCCGTGCTGTGTTTGCACCGGTCCCCTCAGCCGTAGCCATGCCACTGACTTCAAGCTGTGCACTGCAAAGAGTTTGAGCAGGGAGGGGGCTTTTTCTTGGGTTTGAGGTTTTTGGGTGGTTTTTTTTTTTTTTTTTTGGAAAACTTTAATTTAAGGCCTGGAAGCTTGTATGTGTCATGTCTTCCCCCCACCCCACTCCAGCTTTTACTGCTCCAGGCACAAGGGTTTGCTGTAAAGCCTGGTAGAGTTGCTCAGGAGTTAGTGGACTTCCTCTCGGGGATGAGGTCGCTAAGAAATAAATGGGAATTGGACAGAAGGGGGCTGCGTCTGCTCTGTGTCACTCTGCCTTGGGCATGACCTCTCCCCAGGCGGGGAGCAGGGGGCTGCTAGGCAGGGCTCTGAGCGGGGGCTGCAGCTGGGTAGAAACCATTGGGAGTTTCCCTTGGGGGATGGAGCTGGATGGGGGGTGGGCCTGCATGCAGAGGGCTCTGCAGGAGAGGGGCTGGCTAGGCAGTAGCCTCAAGGCCGGATAATTGACTTTTAATAGGGTAATAATAGCAGGGCCTGGCTCCCTCAGAGCAGCGTGGCAGGAGCAGGGGGACATGGTCGACCTGCAGGATTCTGCTTAGAGCGAAGGAAGAGGCTGACAGCATCAATCCCGGCCGAGGGAGCCGGCCTGAGCAGGAGTGCTCTGTTCTACCAGCAGCACCTGCAGGCTGGAACTTGCTGTGTAAACACCCAGCCCCTCTTTGCCCTTTAGAGCTTCTGCTCTAAGAAAACAAGGCACAGCTAGCCATGTCTCACAGCAGAGGAAACAGAGACAGAGAGCTGGTGGGCCTAGTTTTCAAAAGTGCGCCCCCCCCCCCCCCGTGCCACATGCTCTGGGTGAAACCAAGCCCCTTGCTCTACACCTCCCAAATCTGACCCTAAGGGACTTGCCCAAAGTTCCTGATGTGGCACCAGTGTGTAGACGCTTCTGGCAGTAACAGGTTTTTTCCTGCCAACGGGTTAATCCAGCTCTCAGGGATGGGAGAGCAAGGGCGCCAGAAGCCTTGTGCTGCTGAGCTAGCTGTATCTACCCAAGGGGGGGTAGGCTAACCTGGCTCCGGTGCTCAGGGACTGGAACTGAGCAGCTCAAGTACAACCCCAGGCCAGAGGGAAGTGGAAATTCCCTCCACTCCAAGTGCAGCTGGTTCATGGCTCACACTGTGCCTAGGGGCTGCCTTTTCCTTGCAAGTGAGGTTCACTGAAGGTAGGGGGAGCCGAACCTGTCAATATGTGAGGGGTGTTTTTTTTTTTTTTTTTTTTTTTGCTCAGTTAAACCCCTTGAGCCTGGCTAGGTGAAAATCCTCCCTAGTTCAGGGGGGGCTTGTAACTCTTGGCAGACTGGCTTACAAAACCCTAAGCTATTTCCTATTATACATCCAGCCAGCAGTTGATACCCACCTACCTCTTCTAACTCCAACCAATCTCACAGGGGGGTGCATAAAGAAGATAGAGAAGCTACTTTTAAACACTGCTCTACACAACCTGCAGGCTGTTTGGCCTTCCCTGTGAATTAGTTGTACTGAAGTGGTGCCCACAGGCTCTGAGCAGGTGGCTTCCCCCCCCACGCTAGGTGCTCTACACCAACACTCAGAAGGGAGAGGGGTCTGGCCCACAGATCTCACAATCACAACAACAAGGAGGCAGAAGAACAGCTAACCTGGCCAGATGGGGAATCGGGTGCATGGCACAGCCCCATCAGTTACTCTCTGCCAGCCTCTTGTTTACCACCCACCCACAGTGATCAAGTAGCAGCCTGGAAGCAGCCACAGTGCTAGGTTCACCATTCGTAAGAACAGCCACATTGGGTTAGACCAAAGGTCCCTCTAGGCCAGTAGCCCGTTTTCTGACCGTGGCCAATGCCAGGTGCTTCTGAGCAAATGAACAGAACAGGTAATCAAGTGATCCATTCCCTAGAACCCATTCCCAACTTCTGGCCAGAGGCTAGAGACACCATGCTTGCCTATCCTGGTTAATAGCCATTGATGGACCTACTCCCACCCCCACCATGAACTTACCTAGTTATTTTTGAAACGCTGTTTGCCAAAGGGTGCTGTGAAGGCCAAGACTGAGTTCCACTGGGTGCTGGTATGAAAATACTTTTTTGTTTGTTCTAAACCTGCTGCCTATTCATTTAATTTGGTGACCCCCTCGTTCTTGTTTATGAGCTGGAGTAAATAACACGTAAGTATTTGCTTTCTCCATGCCTCCCCCACTTATATCCCTCCTCCCTTAGTCATTTGTTTCCCAAGCTAAAAAGTCCCAGGTCTTATTAATCTCTCCTCATGGAGAAGCTGTTCCAGCCTCCTCATCATTTTTGTTGCCCTTTTCTGTACTAGTTCCAATAGATCATTTTTGAGCTGCGACAACCAGACCTGCATGCTGTATTCAAGCTGTGGGTATACCATGGCTTTAGATAGAAAAATATCATATCTGTCCCTTCCCTAATGATTCCTAACGTTGGTAACTTTTTTAGCTGCCCCTGCACATTGAGTGGCTGTTTTCAAAGAACTATCCACAATGCTCTTTCTTGAGTGGGAACAGCTAATTTAGACCCTATCATTTTATATGTCATTGGGATTACATTTGCCAATGTGCATTTCTTTGCCTTTATCAACATTGAATTTCATCTGCTGTTTTGTAAGGCCCCTTTGCAGCTCTTCAGTCTACTTTGGACTTAACTAGCTTGAGTAGTTTTGTATCATCTGCAAATTTTGCCACCTCCCTGTTTACCCCTTTTTCTAGATCATTGATGAATATGTTGAACAGCAAAGGGGGGGGGGAAGATACCACTACTTATTGCTTTCCACAGAGCAAAGCGTGGCCCTTGAAGTGGCCCAACAACAAACTGGGCCAGGGCACCATCTCACTCCCCGACCTGCTCCACAGGCTGGGGCTGGGAAATACAAACAAGGGCACTATTGTCCCATGGGAAAGCCACCCCACCTCAGCTGCCCAGGGTGAATGCTCAGCAGAGGACTGAGCCAAGCTGCCAGAGTCACACCCCCACCTGTGGGTAAGGGGCAGGCTAATGCAGGAGTGAGGCAGCTAGTCTGCCCGCCACAGGGTCTGCCCCAGCCCTGGGGGACCTTGGACAAATTCCTCTTGCTGGGCCTCAGCTGTAAAAGGGATTTAATACTTGGCCCTCTGTAGCTTGGAAACTGGCCCTCCAAGGCTCAGTTCTGACTCCGGCTGTATTTGCCTTCACTAGGTGAAGCAGATCAGATGCCAGGGACTCAACTAGCACTGCTAGGCAGATGGTACCCAGCTCTAATTCTCCTTCCCCCATGGCTCAACCTGAGGAAGGCAGAGGTGCTGGGGTGCAGAGAGGAGAGGAGGCACATAAGGAAAGCACTTTGAAGAGTTTGCAGCTGTAACGCAGGCCCTGATTGAAGCTTCAGCCCCACAACTGGTCAATTCAGGAGGCTCACATAGTAACGCTTGCTATCATCGCCAGTTGGCTGGGAGCCTGTCCTATCCTGGTGAACGATGCTCTGGCATCAACTTATACCAGTCTTCATCCCCACTCAGCTGGACCATAGCAACACCCTATTCCTGGGCAGGAGGCCACCAGCCCTCAGAAAACCCTCACTAAGAACACTGCACCCAGCTCCTCAGCAGCGCAGCCTAATGTGAGCACATCAAACCTGTCTGCTGCTCTCTGCACCAGCTTCTCAGTCCTTTTCATCAAGGCACGCCATGGCCTGGACCAAGCACATTTCTCTGACTTGCCTGCTCCAGCATAAACAGAGCAATGGGACCAGTAAGACAATCCAAAACAAAACCCTATCAAAAACAAACCGCTCCACCCACCCTCAAGTCTCCCCCTGGGAAGAGGACAGGAGCAAACAAGACAGATGACGCACATCACACTGCTTGACGCACTAGTGCAGGGCTCTCAAACTTCACTGCACTGAGACTCCCTTCTGCCAAAAAAAAAAAAAAAAAAAAACGACTACACCCCAGGAGGGAGGACCAAAGCCTGAGTCTGCCCAAGTCCCACCACCCCAGATGGGAGGAGCCCAAAGCCTGATCTTCCCTGCCCTGGGCAGGAAGGAGTCAAAGCTCAAGAGCTTCAGCCCCAGCCAGGTGGCCTGTAACCTGAGCTCAAGGCTGTGGGGCTCAGGCTTTGGCCCCAGCAAGTCTAAGCTAGCCCTGGCAACCGCATTAAAATGGGGTTGACAAGGGATTTAAAATATTAAATGGTTAGCCAGTAAGTATTAGTCTTACCAGTTAACCCACCCTAAATGTTAACCCCCAATCCCAGGCCAGCTGGCCCACCAACCCCAGCCGCACTGCCCGGAGCAGCCCCAGCCCCTCTCCCTTTAATCAGTTAGCCAGTTAAACAATATAATGCACTGCTTAAATGGTTAACTTTTAAACAATATTTACATGTCTAGTCATGACCCACTTTGGGGTCCCAACCCCCAGTTTGAGAACCACTGCTCAGTGGAAGGCATTCGCATACCACAGTGGTGAGTGCCGTATGAGAACAGGTCCCAGGGTATTGTGGTAAGGGGGAACTATACAGTTACCTTACGCAGGGGTAGTCAGAGAGAAGGGGTAGGCAGCCACTCTGGGCTAGGAGACTCCCTGTACCCCAGCACAGCTGGTGAGCAGTTCCTCCAAGACCATGAAGGGTTAATTTACCTCCTTCTCCCCACCTCCTCCAGCAGCTATCTGTCCAGGCAGCTTCAACTGCAAAGCCTTCCTCAGACTTGCCTGTGGCAACTACACCCTGCATGAGTCAGCCAGCAGGAGAGCCAGACCCCTCTTCCCTGCTGGCACACAGCTGAGCCCTCAGCTCCCGAGGAATTCACAAAGTGGGGGAGTCTGGCACAATGTAGAGGCAGCGTAAACAGAGAGCCCAGAGAGCAACAAGCCCACTCCACCCAGCCAGCCCAGAGGGAGCGCAGCTGTGAGGGGCTGGGTTGTGGGAACAGCTTCAGCAAGTCAGCTGGGGAGGGGAGAGGAGAGGACATGCCTGCATCTTACCAAGATGGATACCACAGCAAAGGGTATTTGGGGCAGATCAAGGAGTAAATAGACAATCAGGAGGAACTTCCTGCCAGTCAGGCTGTGGGACCCTCTCTCCAGGGAAGGGAAAGCCGCTCTCGGGAGGCAGCAGCATATTGATCAGGCCCTGCCTGGGATCCAGGAGAACTGGTTGCATCACTGAACTTGGGCAAGTCCCTGTCATTCTTGTGCCTCCATTTAACCTATCACCTTTTGTCTTCTCTATTTAGACAGCAGG